>NC_083562.1:38950634-39598637 GCF_019925205.1 Metopolophium dirhodum
TGAGAAATTGAAAGATTTTTGGGACTGATTAGGTGTAGAAACAAATATTTCGTGAACAGTGGCGTGGCGAACTAAAAAGTTTCCAATTATCCCAAGCATTTATGCATAATAATGTATTAATGTAATATAACAAGTTATATTTCAGATCGTTATTGACTACCTATTGAGAATATCAAATTAAATTTACTAGGAGACCCACTGGCTACCACCCACCCCTCTATTTAAGAAAGGCCAAGGCCTCTGAAATTGCCGTTCGCCACGCCACTGTTCATGAATACAATGGCTATCATAGATTCTTGATTTACCAGATTTAATTAGAGAAACAAACTTTATTATTTCG
Source organism: Metopolophium dirhodum (assembly GCF_019925205.1). Lineage (NCBI taxonomy): Eukaryota > Metazoa > Arthropoda > Insecta > Hemiptera > Aphididae > Metopolophium > Metopolophium dirhodum. Next base: position 38,950,975 of record NC_083562.1, read on the forward strand.
ACCCTCACTAAACATTATCGCATATTAATCTCGAAAATAAGTATAAGTTAAACGTTTTGGTCATTCTAAGGAAGTAGAAATAATTCTCTTATAAAACTGGTAGGTAAGTACCATCAATTTCTTGACTGTGTTAGAATTTCTAAAAATATGTAACACACGACATTGTAATTTGTAGTAATATTTATTTATTATTCATTGGTTCCTTGATGATAGCGTATACCTATTGTAGAATGTATAGGACACAGGTTAGGTCAGGTTAAACCAAACCTACAAGGTAAAAACAATTGTCACCCCGAGTAAGACACTTAACTATTACCCCAATATAAAGCTTATTTTTATAAATGGTTTTAGATCAATAAATTTTTATTAGAATACATAAAGATTTTAAAGTTACTATTTTTTTTAATTGTTCTGATTTTAAATTTTTAGTGAATAATTAAAATTAAAATGTATAAAATAAATATACTGAAACATTTATTCAAAAAAGCTATATTTTGTAATTTTTGTTTTTAAATCAAATAATTGATGAATTTTTAAATATCAATATTAACTGTATAATACCGTTTGTTTACTTTCAAAGCAATGTTTTTAACATTAAATGCCTATATAGGTTTTTTTGAAATGTAAATTAGTACTTTTATAATTCTTAAGCTAAGTTATTTCATGCAGAAAATTATAAAATTAAAATCAAATTTGTGTTTAATTGTGTGCAAATACAAAATATAAAAGAAAATTATAATAAAGTACTCTGAAATAGTATCAGAAACGATGTTTTTATACGTTTCGTTATTTTTTTCTGTCACCCCCAAGGAAACAAAAGACTGAAAATGAGCTTTTTTTAACGACGCCATTTCCTTGCATTGTTTTCTGACATTTGTCAATTAATTATACTTATTTGGATACATATTTACTTAATTTTCGAAAATTTTCCATATTAAAAGTTGTGATGTATGTCTTATAAATTTTGTTTATCAATTTATAAAGAGCAGATCATACCTCACACATTTTGTATTAGCATAAATTATAAGAACTTAACAACTGTATGAAAGTTTATTAATGTATATCTGTTATCTTTGTATAATACATCAAATGTTCTTAAATGTAATTGTATACATCATTAAATTTACTTTAAATCCAAAGATCAGTCGTGTTTATCTATATGTATATTTATTTGAGTTTGATATGAATTTTTGATTTATATTTTAAATAATCCGTTTTTTCCATACATTATATTTTTAAACAAGCGAGTAACATATCATATTCACAAATAAAATTTGCAAGGCATTTGTTACCTAAATTTGGTCTGAAACCTTATTAAAGACGTAATCATTTATATATATATATATTATGTTACTACGAAACCGATGGGCATTGCCGCCAGTTACCTCCGTATAGTGGTTTAAGCGTTCCACCCCATTAATATATATTGGCTTCTAATGCGATTTATATGGTAACCTCTCTCCAAAGTAATTTAATAGGTTGATCAATTACCAATATAAGAGGAAATACGAACGTAGAACTTCCCTGAGATCCTAATCATATAAATATAAAAAAAGATGGGTAAGTGGATGTCGCTCTGCTGTACAGTAGGTTACAAGTGGATCACTGTAATGGATGGTGTTAAATTTGAATTCAATGATAGGTATTATCATTGTATAAGAAAAACGATTCTGAGCGAAAACGGTCAGTCAGCCTATGATATTACCATGTATATTTGATGATATTATTGTGAATAAAATAATTTATATATAACCTATTTACGTGGAGCCTAAGAGCCTTGTGTTCAATTTACAATCTTTAGCTATAAAAGTTGAACATTTTATAAATTTTTAACTACAAAATAATTATTAAATTTTAAATTTGATAAATTTTGTCAAAATTTGAACTTTAAATGCTTATAAAAAAAAATTGTGCCTATGTATTTTTAATATTTTTTAACTGCTATTGTAGTAATATAGGAGCCTTGCATTAAATTTTCATGCTTTTTTACCCAACAAATACAATTTTATTGATATTTATAGAAAAAAAAAACTAAAAAAATTGAAAACTGACAATGTCCGTAAACAGCTCAAAATATTTGGAAAATGTTATGGTGTATAGAAAATGCTAATATAAACATTCAGTCAAAATGTCATGTATATACGGTCATATTTTGTTTTAAAATTGCACCAAAAACCAAAATCGAATTTCTCAAAAACCGTTTTTCCTTAATTTTTCTTTTGTTTATTGCGTCGCTTTTGAAACCCACTCGGAAATTTTTACTTTTGACCCCCCTAAGTACCAACTAGATTTACTTTCCTATCAGAACAGTTACTGTTGAAGAAAATCCAAGTACTTTTATAACCCAAAAAGGTGATAATAGACACAAAAAAATAAAAATTAAAAAAAAACACATCATTGTAAAATCAATACATTCATCGCTTCGCTCAGACTCTGATACCTAACACAGTTTACGAAATCATTATTTCAACAGCTGTAGACACTATATAGACATGACTAAAATTGAATAACCATGGAAGTATAAATTTGAATAGTATTTTACAATTTTTTTCTTGTTAAATTGTTTTTATTTCAGAAAGTTATAAATAACGTATTAACACATTTCGCACTATTTGATGTAAAATATATTATATTTTTTGTTTGGCACGATGTTATTATTTTTTTAACTAATAATATTTTCTTTATAATCAAATTCAAATATATGATTGTTTTTTCATACATCTCGTGTGTAATCAAATCTTTATATACAAGTTAAAAAGAACAATATTATGGTACCTACTACCTAATGGAATTTATTATTTACTTTAATGTTAGTTTTCATAATCCTTTACTTGTATTATTGTATTGTGATCTTAAAAACTTAAATTTTTTTAGAATTATTTCTATGAATTCTAACACTAGATTTTTTATAAATAATTAGTTTTAGAGGTAGACCACGTCTTTTTATAAAAGTTTAAAATATAGGTACTTGAAACCAGTTTTACTTAGCTTCCTAATGACTGCCTATAAGATTTTACGAAAATCAGAAAAGTTTTATTTTCTAAAAATATATTTATTTAAAGTATAATTGGAACTATTTCATAAAATATAAGAGGTAGGTATATTAAAAAAATACGTACTATTATTTTAATAATATTTAACTATACATAAGTATGGGTACAATCGAGTTCATTAGTGAGAATAATTTATTTCAAAACGTATCGATTACTGATTAATTGTATGACATTTATTTATTTATATATATATTTGTAATTTATTTAACAAGCATTAAGCCAGATTTAGTTCAAAACAATATTTATAAATAGATATTTCACAAAATTACCTACCAACTAATACAATTGCATTAATAATCGACTACCATAACAAAGTTTGAATAAGTAAATGAAAATTTAAATAAACCAATAAGTTATAGAGTAGAGTAGAGTTATATAGTAAATTATAGAGAAAATGTTTACTATAAAATATGACACGTGCCTAAAATAATAATAATTTCAACTTTTTGTTATATTAAAAAAAATATTTTTTTCAAGTTCAAATTAAATAGTATAAAATTGTTGTAACTGTCTTCATCCTAACCAGTAGGGGATACTGGTGTACAATGGAAAACGTAATGCGATTCGTCTCTTATTTGTTTCACTGTCTCGCACAGTCTAGGTTAAGTAGATTGAGCCCTCAGGAAGTGAAGAGCGTTGGCCTACAAAACGAAATTTCATAGATGATTTATTTTACTACACTTTAGCGTGAGGTTAAGATGAGACCTTTTTATTTATTTCCCATATGTTTTATCTAAACTCTTCCATACCGTCTCTCACCCATGTTAACTTTTTTTAATATATTATACATACATATTATATTTAATAGATACTATACCTATGTATGCAAAGTATAAAATTAGAAAATCAGCATAAATATAAAAAGTATTAATTTTATTTCAGACAATCTACGAAATCAGCCTACCACATTATTAATAATCGTAATGTGCTGCAGTATTGATTATTTTATAAATATAGATTTACGTAAGTTACAGGCTGTTATAAATGTACAATATAGATGATATTACTGCTATTGCTATGTTCGTATAAAATTGCATGAAGGGTCAAAAATGCTATTTTTTTAATGCAGCCAGTCGCAGTGCAGGCCAATTTCCATTTGTGATATGTAATATTATATAGGTACTCAAGGTATATACAAGCATGTCAATCGATACATTATAATAATGTTATAAATATTTTTTGTTGGTTCATTTTTAAAATTAATTTTTGTGGTTTTCGCATGTCAAAAAATATTTACTTTAAATAATAAGTATATACTATATAGATTGTTTTATTCCGACCAAAGGTATATTATAGTATCTGATATTATGTAAACAATTTTTCATTTACAGAGGGAGTGTTCTAAAAGTTTCATTCAACCGTCTATGACACCATTTAACCAATATAACATTATATATCACAGAGATTTTAATAGGAATAAAATAATGTTATAATGTTTAACATAATAGTACTGTAGGTATTTAGATTTTAAATAATAAATATTTTTCGAATGTGTGATTCGTACAAACATATTGCTGTAATATGTACTCAATCAATAAAATTGACTAATAATTCGTTGGTATGCCATTTTAGTTTTATATTTAGGTATACCTATATAATATAAAAGTATTTATTTATTGCACAATTTATATATATATATAAGTTTGGTATTTGTAAAACTTTTCGTGACTATATATTTATTTTATGTACCTATATGATCATTATCTTTATTTCCAAATTTATTCTATGGGCCATATTTCATTGTTACAGTAATCTTCGTTATTATGTCTGCAGTTTGTAGAATTCCCTTATACCACCTCTTTTAATATTGCTTCTACAATATCTTATATAGATATATAATATAAATATATATATATATATCATAAAAACTGAAATATACATACGTCTTATATAGTGTATGCGTATTATTGAGGTACATATACCTATATCTTATTATACCTATAATAATAGGTATAATACCGTATACAAAACTGTTTAATTATTAATATATTTTTAACTAAAATAAGAATTTAATAATTTCAGTATGAATAAATGTAACTTTTAAATAGGTTTTAGCTAATACCTATAGGAAGTAAAAATATAATACGAAGTAAGTTTTTCCAGTTAGTTTTATCAGACTGTGCTTGAATGTCAAATTACAAATTGTAAATGTACTCATCGAATGCGTTTATTTTCATTATTTATAAATTTAACTATATAATACTAATTTAACTCTTTTACTGTAAATACTACAATTTTACGTATTGATTTTTAATTTTGTTTATTGAAAAAATTTGTAGGTAATAGATATACTATTATATTATAAGTATTTATTTATTTATTTTACTTATATATGTAATTTTAATTTTAATATTTAAAAGAAGAGCGTTAATTTAGTGAATCCACTTTTAATAAATGAAAACTATCGTATCTATGTATTTTCAAATTGTATTCCACCCCGTACGTAGATATTACCACAGGGTACGCCACGTCGTATTTTGTAGTACAAAATTACAAAGCAAAATTAAATATAATTGTTGAATAAAAAATGCAATAAATATTTCCAATCAAAACAATCGAGTAAGTATCTAACCTTCCTATTGGCTATTTGTACGCAACTTTGTGTAACATGTATACTTTTTATCCAAAAATACATCTCTGAAACACATAATGTATGTTTAATTAGCCAAATTATGTTATTTGGATTTATAAATATGTATAAAACATTTAATGTTCATTTGTTAGGTCGTTTCATATGGGTTTTTTTTAAAAATTTGTATTCATCAAAAATTCGATCATCCACCAACTCTCAAAAACATAATACCGAATATATGTAAAATTGACCTACAGATTCATAAATAGTAACATGTAGCTTGTCAGATCTGTTAACGACATTACGGTAACCAGAATGATTAATTGTTTTTATATTATTTATTTGTCCGTATTTTCAGAAAATAGGTCCCGGGCGATAAAGACAAATTAATTTTTTTTAAGTGCTCAAATGTTATTAATCACGGTCACGTGACCATTAAATTCCGCTACGTCGTGCCACTGACATTTCGGTTTCACAAAGTTAAGTAAAACTGGACATTTCACATGATATACGCATGAGCATACGTGTATTGAAGGTCTGGGAGGGGGGTAAGTTAAACTGAGGACCTCCGAACCTTCTATCCGCTCAAGCATGGCAAAAGTTTTATATTCTCTCTTTATATGACCACCGTAGTACTCATCCATCAAAATCACTGACACTCAGAATTTTAAAAACCTTACTCAACCACAAAATTTTAAAACTGTCTACCTATCCCTAGTAAAATTTAGTAAAACTAGTACGAAGAATCGAAGATTTTTAAATGATTTACCAATAAAAAGTTACCAGTGGTAGGGGGCTGTGGGGTCGATATGGCAGACCGACACCCCTTGTGCACGCTTGAAAAATAATACAAACATTAGAAATATATACATGATACCGGATGATCAATTTAACGTAAAACACTCGTTATCTCAAAAACCATCAAAATGTTTGAAAATATTATTTCCATAATTTTAAGTCGTTAAAATAAACTCGTTCTAAAATAAAAAATTATTTTTTAGGTATTTTGTCGTTAACATTTTAGAAATGTTGAATAACTAGATAAGTACATTTTTTGATTCTATAACAGAATATTTTTTGGAGTATCTAGGTATTTTTAATACATAAAAGTTAATTTTTAAGATGAATAGGTTATGAGTTATAGTTATTTCAAGTTTTGATGATTGATCAGGGGTACCACACAAAATGTTGGTCTGTTACTCCACCAATCAATACTTTAAATTTATAAGTATAATAAAGTATTGTCTGAAAGTTGATTTTTATAAATAAATAATATCGCAGCAGAATATGAGATTAAAAATATATGTTGTCGTTCAAAAAATTAAAAGACCTTATAAATGATAACCATAAACAAATAGTAAAAAAATATAGTTATTTTATAATTTTTGAAAACGTGATTGTTTTCTGAAATAATGAGTGCTGTACGATAAATGCCATAAACCCCATATATACCTATTATATTATATTAAAATAATTAACTAGAAAGAAACTATTCTCGTGTTTTCTCACAATGTTTCACTGTTTTCAATCTCATGGATTGGCCGCTATAAGATCTCAATTCTTCATGCGATCGTAGTTCTAGTGTTATAGGGTCAACAAAAATAATGTTCTTTGTTGTTCACTATTTAATGAGAATACCCTATTTGTGGGATATTATTATATATTAAATCCGCAATAAAACTACCGGAGTGATTGAATGAACAAATTTGTTGTATTTCATGTATTAGCCTTTAGGTATATTGTAACTTAACGTTATCCATTTTTCAATATTACAAAGTATCGAGTCTTCACATACGTACCTGCAGTATCGTTACTCTTAAATGTCTAATCGAAAAACCCGTGGCATACTGAAATTCATTGTCTATCAGTCAGTGGTGCCCAACCCACGGCCCGCAAAGGTGTTGTATGTGGCCGGCCGTTACAAATTTTAAAAAATAAAACCTAATATTCTAAAAAAGGAAAATTATTACAAAATACGATAATAATAGTAATAATAATAATAAAACTAAAAAATGTTTTACACGTCTTATTTTTAATGTGAAATTTAAGCTTTCGTTTACTAATAATGAAAAATCTGGTTGGAATTTAGTTGAGATTATTCGCACTATTATATTTAGTGGCCCGCTCGAAGATAATAATATTGTTTTCCATAGTGGCCTATCGAGGAAAATAGGTTGGGAATCACTGGACTACTTGATCTCAACGTCCACACCATGTCTACTAGATATATGTTAATTTCACGTGTATGAAAGTCGTGCTATTTAAGACGGTCAGTAATTATTATTCATAATAATAATTATGCAGAAAATATACTTGAGACATTATTAGTACCCATGTATAAAATTGTCAGAATGGCTTGTTAATTTATTACTTATTACGTACCTATGCGGGAATATTCCGTCGCGTGAAGTATACGTTTAATAGGCTGAAGGATTGTGATTGTTTGAGAAAAATTTAACTGGGTCAATCTGAACTGACTTTATGTGCATTGTTTATAGTGTGTACTTCGTGTACCTATATGTGAGTACTTGAAATATCTAAGTTTAGTATGTGTATATTACGTTAAAGCAGTTGGAGTGGGATGATAATACTAGTATAGATGAGCAGTATAGTATGGTTTAATAAAATACGAACACTATGGAATATAAGTATATGCATTTGTTATGCAACATCATTTTAAATTCTGCTTGGAATGAGGAATGTTTTAGTTTAACAAAAGTGTGTTTTATGTAACAAAAATTCTCGGAAACCATTGTCCCTGTATAGATATGAAATTAAATATGCAGACAATACTTTACACTTTCAAAGTGGTAATTTTTAAAAATTTTCAGTATTTTTCAGTTAAAAAAAAAATAACTGTTAAGATATTTTAGCCGGAACGTTTTTAATTAAATTTTGACCACGTTTGGGTAAACCATGCTTTGCTATAAGAATCGTTTTTGGAATGAAACGATTTATCATCGCTTTCAAATATAAAGGTAACCGTCTCAGGACTATTTAACTCTTATATCAGCAATTTTTAATTATATTCGTTTCGTACAATGCACAAAACAGTATATAATTCTTGTTCTGTGACTATAAATTTGAAAATAATACAAGTAATAATATCAAAAGTGTGAATTTAATAATTAATAGACACGTACTTAAAATCCCGTCCTAGTAAATAATATTGTCATGCGACCATTATTTTATTTGTATTGTATATTTGTATGCCATTAATTATACTTGCATTATGTATTTTATGCGAATGATGGAATCGTTTTTTGCTAAAATTACATAATTTATATACTAATAAATATTTATCATTTCACATTATTTTTCCTCAAACATTACGTATATTTCAAATAATATATAATCATTATACTGACATCCTATATGTTTTTAGTAGGTAAGCAAAAGGAGGTAACTGCGTATAATTCATTAATGCTTTAGTGGTTTTGTTATGTTATGTTTGGAATTTGAATTTGAATTTATACATTCAAGTTCATATTTTGATAATATGACGTGTAGAATTGTGAATTTGTATAGAGCTACCATAATAGTAACTAATAACTATTATTTTTTCTCTCAAAAAGTCTCGACTTCCATTTTCCTTATTTATGTTTATTATTGTTATTATTATTAATAAGCTTTCAAGTTTCAACATCTATGATTATTAATAAGCTTATAGATTAAGTTAAATATTTTTTTTATTAGGTGTATTTATAGCGGTTTTAAACCACATAAGGTTACATATAGGTATTTATCTACCAATGGTTTTTTAATTTGTATTTACAATTTTACTGTACTTTTTTTAACGTATTCAGCAGATGAAGGTGTAATCAGTATTATCATAAATGTATGAAAAAATATTGAAAATACTGAATTGTTTTAAATATCTTTTAAGAAAGATTGAGTTTATAATTTATACATTTATTTTACATATAGTTTATAAACAAATAATATTCTTATTTCGGCTAATAATAACTTCTTTGCCGAAAAAGTGATCCACGGTTCGCTAATATAATTATTACGTGAATTCGTATTCAATTATTTAATTAAAATGGGATACACACTTTCTGTTCTGCATCAGATAGTAGGTTACGGGTTTTGATTGAAAGAAAAACCAAGTACAAATGGGAGATTCCACTCGAGTAAATCCTTTTGTTAATGAAGCGGGTGAATTACTCTCTGGAATGACCTCAGTCGATTACTAGCTTGACAAGATCCATTCATACTCTTAGATAAATCTGCATTTGAGATACATCTGTATTCAGAAATCAGAATTTCTCTTAAATAATTCATTAAACGCCAAGTACCAACAGGTAAATCTGATTTTAAACCAAAAATATAACTGTTAAATTTTTGTTTATTTAAAAAAATTACATACAGTTTAAAATATAATCTCTGTACAGAAACATAAGACACGACTGGTTTAAGAAAATGATTACAGTTGTTCATGTTATATTGTTTTGTTAGTAAGTTCCTAATATTCATTATTTTTGATTTTTACTTAATTATAATATATAAAAGAATAATAAATATGCTAATATGCATAAACTTAAGTTACGACTTAATAGATCGATTTTGGAATACTGTTCCGTTTTAATTGTGCCCCGAACTAACCAGAACTGTAACAGTTTTATCTCGACTAAAACAGTTTGTGTCTTTATAATAATATGGCAGCACGTCTTTATTATTCCAGTTGCAACTTTAGCAATAACGACGTTTCAGGTTCGCAGCTTCAATATTATGCACCACACTCTTTGCAAGCCAAACTACAGTCGATGCATAGTATGTGCAGGACAAGACATGCAATATAAATTGTATAATAATAATACTACAGTGTATGTGGTGTCAAATAAACGACCAATGGCCGTCTGACAAGCACATATTATATTAGTATAGTGCATGCGCAAAACGGACGTGTTTTTATTCCGAACGCGCCGCCGCGGCGGCACACAATAAAAATGTTAAGTTCTTTTATCTGGTGAATTGGTTAAGTAAGATTTAGAGACCACTGGAATGATATACACGTGAAATATAATGGCACATACTTTCTGGATTTTCAAATATATTTATTTTTATTTGTGTACACTAGACAGCTGCAGCAGCAGTCTAGTTTTAAAGAATAGTTTCAGTATATTCGAAGATATTATTGTGTCGGTGAAATATATCCACGTGGCGAGTAAAATAAGTTTTTAGATACTGTAACCGATCGTAATAATAATAAGACATTGACGAAAATCGTACGTTTTTATTGTGGGGATTGAATTGTATTTTATGCGATTAAAATATATCGTATTTCACACTATCCATTTCAAAAATCCAGTGACATTAATATTATGAATATTCATCAGATCAATATACAACAGAAATTATTATTATTTTTTAATAATTTTTCTTGTTTTAAAATACCGATATATTTTTATGTAGGTACAGAGGTATAATTTTTGTTAAATTATAAAATAAAATGCTAATAAACCAAGAATAAATTGTCAAGAACCTTTTCTTATTTTATATTATGTTGATCGACGTACGCATAATATAATATTGACTCACAATAAATATATCATAGTGATAGGCTTCGGCATTCCCCTCACTTTTATAACCACATAATTATTTATTTTAACCAATCTGGTTTCTATTATAGAATATTGATTGTGTATCAATATATTGTGTAAATACTATTGAAAAAACTTTCTATATATAGTAAAAATAATAATGCCACTCTCGGCTTGTGCGAACATTATGCAGTCAATAAGAAGTTGATATTTTTTTGGCTATCTGGGATATACGATTAAGGTATCGGAATAAATTATTGTTAACTCCCATAAGGTTCCAATATATTATATATTCAAATTATGTCTACGCTTTTCCACGTCCCTTCCATACTCTGTGTTATCACCGTTTTACGATTATTTACCACTAAGATTGGTATCAATTTATTAGTTCTGTTATATAGTATATCGTAGTTAGGTTTCAAGGCGCATTTTACCTACTTCGTGTGGCTTGTATCTATGGTATCGCACACAATGAACCAATGGCTGGCGAATAAACTCTTTCTCTTTATTTGGAGCTTAAAACCAGACATGTGATGAGTTCGTTCACTGAGACGACAAGCAGAACGGGATGAGATTTTTTTTACTTTTTATCATTTACTATTTTACAAAACACCTTGAAGGATTTAAAAATGGTACACTGTAAATAATAATAAAAAAATCGTAAGCTGCAAGCCTGAGAATCATAAAATAAACGATGGCCCCGGGGTTACGTATAAAAAAACACAAAACGAAACAAAATAATGTAAAAGAGTTTTGTTCTTAAACTATACTGTCGCATGTTCTTTTAATGACATAATATATGCTACAAAAAAAATATATATAATAATAATAAAGGTATACAGGGTGATTCATTAAACATGCTCACCCCCAGTTTTTCCTTGAAATTAACTTATTTTAATTCTGATTTTTGGAATTTTTAAGTATACATATGAACCATATTTTTAAATACTAGGATTTTTTTAAATAGGTCCATGATATATTAAATAATATTACTTTATAAACATTTTATAATTTATGAAAATTTTCAAGTACCTAATTAAATATAACTCCTAGGTAATTTATAATTTTTTAAAACCATTTTTTAGGCCTATGTAGGTACCAAGGTAAACACATTTTAATAACTCAGAAACTAATTATTTGAGTTTTTATTTAAGCATATCAACATTTATTTTAAAAACATCTGCTTAATATTATACCTACAGTAAAAAATATTGGTAAAAAAAAGTAACTTTATATGGTATGTAGTTGTTAGATGTTTCACGTCATTGAGTACCTAGGTCACTATAAAATAGATGTGTTCAATTTGAATTCAATAATAAAAGGTATACAATAAAATTGATTTTTGACTCGTGTATGCAAAAAGAATTCACGATTTGAAAATTTATAATTTGAACGCACATAGAAAAATGTATGTGCTTCACGCTAATTTTTACTTAAATTCTTGTGAGGAAAATGTATGAAAAACCCTGTACTCAATTTTCAAACTTTATATTCTATTAAATATTTTATTAAATTTTAGTGAATTATACAAATTTTCACGATTTTGGTAAATTTTGCAAAATTTAAAAACCAAACGATAATAAAAAAAATAGTCATTATAAATATTCAACATTTTTTAATTGATCTTCGAAAAATGTATAAGGAACGCCTTTAAATTGTCAAACTTTATTATTTTACAATCAAAAATATCATCATCACCTACATAAGTAAAAAAAACAAAAAATGCTTTTAATTTCTCAAAAAAAGTATAAATTATTTTAAAATGTTGTAATTTCTAGAAAATACTAATATAAATATTTGATGAACATTTTAAGTGTCTGAGTTAATTCGTTTTTTATTTAAAACAAAATGGTTTTATCAAAAACTGGTTTTATGAAAATATTTTTGTTTTTTTTTTAAATTTAATTTTGGTTTTTTTAATTATTTTGTAAAGCCCTGAAAATTTCCATTTTTGACCACTTTTAGCACAAACAAGATTCAATTTTCTACCAGAAACCTCCCTCGAAGTTGATAATCGTAGCATTTTTCTTTTATAAAAAGTGTTTTCTGGCACAAAACACAAACACTGCACACCAAAACCAATTGCTCTGTTCAAAATCTAAAAGCCATTTGTGTCACCACGGGACACTCCTTTTATATTTTAAAAACCCCTGTTTCACGACGCCGCTTCACTCATCTACTCGTACACTTTAAAGTTTAAATACGTATCACTAATTAATAATTACTCGTTCGGAATTCAAATTTTATACAACAAAACTCCTGGGGAAAAAATTTATTTGGGATATAAAATTCAAAATATGCACAGTCATTTAAAAAAATATGCATAGGTTCTAAAAAAAAAAAATAGCACCTTTAGAATAGTAGAAAATAATATAATTAAAGTCAGTAAATCTCTAGATAATGAGTTATCACTGTTAAAAAGAATAAACCTGTTTGCACGCTACTACTTTAAACTTCATATTTAGGTCTCTAAAAAAATTGGCCCGGGTGCTTCAATAATCTTAATCCGAGCTTGGTGCTACAGTATACCATTGTCGGTGACCCTATGCTGCGTATTGATTGCTCATTGCGGAGCACTCGAGACGTGCCTATATAAGAGACGTTATTGTACACGCCAACTACGCGGCGTGTAGTGGTCTGGTAGATTTTAACATTCTTGAGGGATCTATCTTGTCCAATCGGTAGTTAAAAATATAACTGCAATGCGATAAACCAAGGCAACAAAAAAAAAATGATGCTATGTCGACGTCGTGCAATGTTTGTAAATGTCGAATTCAGACTCCCCGGAGAGCGGAGACGCACGTGTAAACCATTACTTGTTCGAAACCTTTCTATTGGTCGGCTATTTATGTGGTCACAATCAATTGTAGTTTGACGTCCACTTAAAACAAAATAAAGCGAAAAGTATTTCCAATAGTTCGCAAATTTTTATACCGATAGAAATCCAAATAATAACTGTTCAAATTACAAAGATACAATGATCCAGGTGTTTTTAATAGGTAAGTACTAGGTACCTAGTTTAAAACATTTTTTTTTAGTCTTCAAATTACCATTGGCTTTGAAGTTCAATTGTACTTGATAAGTACTTTGAAATACCAATCACTTAGTAATAGCTTTGAATAAGTTCTAGTTGGAATTTCCCAACTTTCGAAAAGGTGCTAAAATCACGAAACAGCTGTGTTTAGTCGACAAACGACCGCCATTTCCTAAACTTCCACTAAATCATCGTTCCAATATTACTTAAATAAAACGTCACATATATATACATACATATTTTATCGATAATACTTGTTTTTGTAATGGTACATCCATTTGTTGTGTTGACGGAATTACTATTATATGTTTCTCGTAAAACATTGTTTGACAAGAAAGAAATATATTGAGGTTTTACAGCTAAAAACGGAACTATTCAATATTTATTATGGTCATATTTTAAAACGTATCAAAGCCATTATCGTTGGTGTAATTAGTGAAATAGTCATTGTTATCGATTGTGTCGTATAGGAATATAATTTAATTAAACACACCTATTTTACTCTATTTTTGTTGACAAACTATATTATAATTATATCTAAATTATACAGGCATAATTAGACTAATACATTTCCTTTAACTTTTTGAATGTATTACATATTTTATTTAAGTTAATCAAAATGTGAACAAGCAAAAAAAAATACAATTGAAATGACATGTTTAAGATTTTATGAGATTATTTTTGGATTTTAGACGAAGAGGTCTTTTTTTAATTAATTAAACTTCGTCAACACGGTTAACATTCAACGAAACCCTCAGCATTTCATTAAATAATATTTTGTGATAGAATTTTCTACCAAATAGTATACAATATTACTTTAGAACGTATGTACCTAGGTATAGGATTAGGTATGCCACCATTTAGTATATATTGTATAAATAGGTACTCAATGGTAATACGCGTGTACCAGGTACCTTATGGGGCATATGGCTGTATAATATATATTTAAACTTCTGAATTATAATTAGTAATTATTATCATAAATAACTTACTAAATATGTAATATGAGGATTAAACCTTTTTTTTTCATTCTTAATCGTTGTACCTATATAAATAATTTAAATGTTAAGATTTTAAAATACAAACCCGATTTATTTTCCTCTTGATACTATTATTATATTAATTTATAAAGCATTTGAAGCTATTGATAATATTATTTAATAAAACTAGTTTTGACTTTTACTAAATCATCATCTTCGTAATATAGGAATCGAAATGTTGTTAATTACATTTAAAAAAGGCTTGCATTTATTAATTAATTAATAAACATCAAAATCTAATTGATTGAGGAAAACCCATATGGCAAAAGTTTTCTCTTGAACAATTTTGTAAAGTGCTTCTGTGTTCTCTTCGCTGAGAGTAAGTCGGAGGGATGTTAAGTTTTTGAAAATTTTCTGAGGTTCAGCGTATATTGAGCATTTAGTGACAATGTGGTCGATCGAGAGATTCTCCTTGCATGTATTGCATACTAGAGCAGGTTCTTTGGTGATGAGGAAGGAATGGGTGTGGTGTGTGTGACCTATTCTTGCTAGAGTTATAATGACCTCGTCTCTTCTTTTCAGACTACAAGGGAAGTTCCGTTTTTTGATGAGAGGCTTGATGTTCCTTAACTTATTTGAGAGGGGGACGTTGCTCCAATATTTCTGCCAAGTTTCCAGAATTTTGAGGTTGATGGTGTTACGTGACTCTGTGGATGTGGTTAAGTTTAGTTTTAAGGCATTGTGAGGAAGTGTGGCTTCACTTGCGAATTTGTCTGCTGTTTCGTTTCCAGAAATACCAACGTGTGAAGGGACCCATAAGAAAGAGCATGTTTTATTGGTTGTTGATATCAGCTCCTGGATATTCTGTACAAGTTCATTCTTAGAGTACGGATTTAAGATTGATTTTAGAGCACTTAAAGAGTTACTTATGATAACGAAAGAATCCGAATTTGAGGAGGAGGCGATTTTCAGTGCTTCGAAGATAACATACGTTTCCGCTGTGTAGATGTTGGTGTTGGGAGGAAGAGAAAATTTATGATTTTCATTTCCTGTGATTGCCGCAAAACCCGCTCCGTTGGTATTTTTGGATGCGTCAGTGTATATATGTGTACTGCTGGAGTATTGTTAGGACATTATTTCCAAGAAGAGATTGTGAATGACAGTGCTGCCAGTGGAATGTTTACAGTGATTGGTGAGTTGTGTATTGATATGAGGAGACCACAGCCAAGGGGGAGATGAACGTTGTATTTTGCTCAATGTTTGTGTTTGGAGGCCAAGATTTGCACTGATAATTTTGAAATGTTCAAAAATTGTGTTCCTGTTGTTGAGTGAGTTGGAGGAGAGTGGATTGTGGAGTTTCTTGCTAGATATATGATTAGGCATGCTTTTAATTCTTGATATGTATTTGATTGTATGACTATGACGTCTTAAATCAAGATGGAGATAACATATTATTATGTATAATTATTTCAGAGTTTCGGTAGAATGTTTGACACTATAATATAATATAATATAAAATGAATAATATGCATATATTATTATGCACCTACATATTGTAATCGCTTGTAAATTAGGTTAGGGTAATGTAGAAATTACGATCTAATTATTTTCCCTGTTGTCCACCTATATATTATAATCTTGAGCTGCAGACCGATGCCACTTATATTTCCCATAATTATTATTATTATATTCACTCATCGACTATACCTATTCTAAAAATATGATATTTTATAATTTTTCTTTTACTCCCATTATGTTATAGTTTAACGTCAGACAAATGATGGTCGACAGTACGGGAATGAGAACGGACAATATAAAGCCCGGAACGCCCATTACGTCTGAAACGTCCAGCTCAAAAAATACCAACGATAGCTCCAGTGGCAATGTCAAAAACAGTTCAACAACTGTCGAAAAGATTGTACCATCCAGGTAATATTACTTACGGTTTTATTGGTCTTATACTATATAGTTTTTTCGACTACTTAAAAACGATTAATTTTAATAATTGTTATCAAACGCCTATACCTATATCGGTTTACAAAATACAAAATTAGATTTTTAAGCACTTTGTATTTCAAAAATAATTCAGAAATAAATATTCTATAGATATTGTGCTGGTGTCGAAAAAAAATTGTTTTTATAAAAATAATAAGCTACTATTTTTTTGTTTTATTCACTCTTATACTTTTTTTTTAATCAATCATTTTTTGACGACAAATTTAATATTACCATCATTGTTAATATTAAATGGAAAATTAAATCAAATTAACTCGATTATATTGCATACAATTTGTATAAGATAATACAAATTAGAACAAAGTTTATTTTCCATTTGAGTAGACGCCCGTAAAATAATATTAAACATTTTAATTATTTCGGTTTAATTTTGAAAGTATTAAATAAAGGATTGTGCTAGGGGTGTATGGTGTATCTGTATATAAAGCAAGAAGTTTGAATTCACTTTTTGGCAATCGATAAAGATTAACAAACGTTAAATAGTAAATACTAAATACACCCTAAATTAATATAGGTAATCCTGATCACTTTTTTTGTTTATTTATAAACGGCTAATTCATTTCAATTGACCCAAACAATAAATGTTTTTATGTTTGATAATTAAAACCTCTGCGTATTTTATACCTTTATAATCTCGAAGTTACAAAAAATATTAATATAAAATATATTCATTCGGTTATCTTTATATACGAGAATAATCTTTCCAATTCCCTATGGAGCATATTATCATGCCTCGATTCCTGGAATTATCAAAATAAACTAAAAAATAAAGTGAAATCATATTTTTCATGATATATAGATACTTACCTACCTATAGTCTATATTATTCATATATTTCTTATAAGAGCAGTGTTTTTAAGTTATATTTTATTAAACGTTCACTATAATATTATATAGTAATATCTCGTTATAGCATGTAGTATCGGTATTCGTTTTACAGGAACATATTACTTTATGACGTGTATTATATTATGTCTTAAGTATTATAGATTGTTGTCTGTTATAAGTAGCATTATTATTATACCTTATTGATTGACTTTGAGAAGGCACACGTTCTCATTCGTATTCCAAACGCAATACTCAATAGTAATATGTCCTAGATGGTCAGTGGTTAATAGTGTTTTTTTTCCATTTTTAATAAATAATATAATATTATGTCTATTATACATTTATAATTTATAAGACGTGTGGCATCATCTTTATTACCATTATGTCGTGATACTTTTAAAGGCATGCGCGCAACATTATATAATGGATTTTTTTCTATATACTTTAATTTAGTGCTTGTAACGTTTTTCGAACAGTTTATACCACAAAATAAATAATGTCACTGCTTAAAGGTTTTGTTTGTTTAAACTAAATTAAAGAAAAAAAAAATTATGTATGGAATGGTAGGTATACCTATTGTATTTACATATTATATTATGGGGCTGTGCATTTTTCTGTTAACGTAATTAATTCTATTAAAAGCATATTTAATTATGTTTTAATTATTAAAATAATTGTATAAACTGCAAAATTAAATTAATCTTTGCTGTGATAACCATAAGAGAACAATTAAAATAACTGTACAATATTGCAAAAACGTAAAAATGTGTTCATTTGTTTAATTCGTATTCATTAAACCTTATACTTTATAACGATAAATCCGTAAGAATAATTCTGTAGTTTTATTTTCTACAATTTTCGAAAACAACGGCCAACAAAGTTTCAAAGTGGTTCGTTGTTAAGTTAGACTCAGGTTGCTGGTTGTCATAAAAATTCCCAAGGCATCGATAAAAACGTAGATTTTTTTTTAAGTTTTGACTATAACACTTGAAAGATGAGTCTCAGAACTTTTTCACAGACGTGATTTGATAGAAGTAAAAAAAAAAATACATATATATATACGATATTCGGGGGAAGCTTTCTTAAAACTGTTCTCCGGATTTAAGAACTAATAGCTGTATTGTATTTTGGATACCTAAAAAGACTATAGTATCATGGAGTAAGCTGACGTATATTTGCTGTAGTAATTTATTATAATCATGCTATTAGAATATATTCATATCGATTAAATTTTAATAATTATATTTTTATAAAGTGCTGTAGAATTATTTATTATCAATAAAACGTTAACACTTGACAGTATATAATATAATCTTGTTCACGAATGAACCGGAATTCTGGATAATTAAGTTGATCTTACCAATCGTGTGAGACTAATGTAAACCATCATAATAATAATGTATATTTTTGAGCTTTGAGTATAAAAACTGTGGTCTTATATATTCGTATCAAATTTTCCCCATTTAGAATTTATTTATGATCACAGTATTCCAAATCCTGTTCCGATCGCGATTTCACCTGCAACGCGCTAAGGCTACACGATTGTGGGTTTCATCACAATATTTTGACTGTCGTAAATTAAATCACAATTATTATTTATTTATGGAGTCATTACGTCTTATAACATATTATTAAGTTATTTACACTGTAAATATAAAACGAATACGAAAAGCGTGGTAGGTAACATATGTGATTGGATGTAATATCAATTCTATAACATTTTTTCAATTATTTTTTTCCAGAGGAATTTTCCTTTACCACCGATCTCATATACATTTTCAATTCATGACTTAATCTTCAACGTTTATCTGTTAAACAGTTTACACTGAATGCTTTTATGTTCATTGCGCTGTTAAAGATATATAGTGAGAACCATTAATTTTTCGCGTATGATACTCTCTACTCATGCGTTTACTTTCCAGATTACTCGTATCACACCATAAAGAATCGAAAAGAAAAAAAATACGCTAGACGCCGGTTAAGTTTACACATATGCTTATATTTTTCAACAACAGCTTAACAGCTGGAAAAATACATTAATATTGTTATTATGTATTTATAAATGGATTGAACGGAGGTACAACGAGGTACCTATTAAATTATTTTAAGATACGCATAATATTATACCACGCGGGAAAAAAGTAGAACGGTTATGGCCAATACGCCAAAAAATATTTTTAATTTTTAACGACCACGTATTATTGATTACTAAGTTCGGTTATGAATTATTTTTAGAAACGATAAACCATAATAGTTTAGGCACGTATTTGTGTTTGTTAAATCTAGAACACCGTTTTATCGATGCAAGCACAAAAGAAACAAAAAAAAAGTATATAGCTAAAAATGATGGCTTTTAATATCATTTTACAGATTAAGAATCGTAATAAAATAAAAAAAAACATTCATTTTATAATGTTCAGACATTTTGTTGGAAGTTTAAATAATTTAATGTGTTTTTCAGCATAATACTAGGTATAGATATAGGTACTAAATAGATTTTGTTTTATTAAATAATAAAACATAATAATTCAATTCGCATGTTTAATTTATTTTTTCAATAAATATGTTATTGTACAAACGCTGGACGTATATAATATTATAAAATGTTTCATTATCTACAAACCTACTTAACAATAGTTTCTTACTGTACTAGGTATTCGCAAAAATGGAAAATCAATTTGACTATTTACGGTGCCTCATAACTAAGTATACCTACCTACTAATCGTTTAATATTTTCATGCCAAATCAAATGATTGTTAACATACCTACGTTATGTATATTATAGATATTAAAATTACTTTTATTAAAAGTCTTACTGAAGAAGCAAGGATTGTCTTTTAAAATTGTTCGGTACCTATATTATTATGAATAATTGAATATAACAATTGTTTACTGTAAGCCCAGTCGTAAGTTACCTCGATGTTTCTAAATGCTGGTTTCTACTTGAAAGCCCGGCACGCCTTTAAGACATTTCGTCAACTGTGTCCCACGTCCGTCTCTCTCTATATATGACTTAGACGCCTACGCCCTACCCTAAGGAAGCAATATTTACGGACGAAATAAAAGACACGTCCTTTCGAGACGCCCACGAGAACAATCGATACGATATAGGTACCCGTATCGGCAACGTAGACTGAATATACATGAATGGAACGGCCGATAATCCATCTCTGTGACAAGTTTTTACTTTTAGGCTTAGTTCTTGTGCAATATACTTGACCTTATACAAGCCACTAATACCAATAAACTATTTGTAAGATGAAGTAAATTTTACAATTTTCGAATTTTCTAAATTGCTGATTTCAAAAAAATAATTGAATCATGTTTTTTACACGAATAATATGCATTAAAAGTTTAACAGATTGAACTGTAAATGCCTAAAAATATCTTTAAGTTCCATACTTTAACCCATAATATACGTGAAACTATTAGGTAATTATAGTAGATAATAATTGTATGCTGAAAACTATTTAAAGTTATATAAAGAATTTCAAATATACAATAAAACATTCTTCTAGTTTTAGTATTTAACCAATCTGACCCACCGACACATATGAAAAATTAAAATATAAATAAAATAAAATTCACCTATACTAAAAATGAAAATAGATTTATAGGGTCCTGTAAGGTAATTAAATTTAAAACTTGGACACGATTTAGCAATGAATTCCATGCATAGTTCCAAATTACATATTCTATGTGGATGTTTGGTTACATGCTTAATTTTAGGATCTGGAAATATATGATAAAGATTTATTTTTATTGGTTTTAGTGAATTTGTATTACAAACAAATCTGTATTGAATTGGTCGATATTATATGAATACAAAATCTATATAGGCAGTTAGGATTAGTTATTATATCGTTTTTATTTGATATAGAAAGAGAGAGAAGGAATTTTAAACTTTATCTCGCAAGCAATAAATACATTTTCACAACCGTTAAAATACATTAATCTAGTGTTAATGTGAAAAAGACTATTCACCTGTAATTCTGGAAATCCATTAGAATGATAAACTTAATTTTCTTGAAATAATCTTAAACTTCCTTAAATCCATTCACTAGGATAATTAATATATATTATATTGGTTTGAAATAAAAACGAGTCAAATTAGCTTATTTTCTTTGCCAAATTTTAATTGACTATGTGTTTTGACTGGGTTTATAGATTCATATGAGTAAGTACTATAATCCAGTCACATAATACTTCATAATACTTAAAAAAAATAATAAATGCATTACAATGCCTTTCGTTTTGTAGATAAACTTAATTTAACGATTTGTATTTTTCTCGAATTTTTAAATGATTATTAAAAAAGTAGTCTTTTTCACAGTATGTTATACTACTATTATCTACTAAGCACGTCCATTTCTTCTTTAAGTAATACATTTATTTAAATTATAATTTTTGAAAATTTTAAGTATGCTATGGATCAGATTTTATGCAACTAAGGAGTGTCTTGTGGTGACATATATTTTTTTTCAAGTGATAACCACCATTTTTTATTGCAAATTGTTAAGATGGTGATTTTTCAAAAATATTGTTATACCTACCTATATCTATGTTTAAGCCTGAAATTCGAACGAATAGTTTCTGAGTTATTATTTATTCAACTTTAAAGATACTAAAGGTCCTAAATTATTATACTAAGGGTAATATATAGTCTATGTTGACAGTTTTAAAAGATATGTGGGCTATTGATGATTTGAAAATTACGGTGTTTAACATTAGTTTACTATAGTTTAAAAATGTTGATAAAATTATCTATGTCAGAGTGTATAAATAAGAATTATAATAAATGTATTTTATATTTTATATTATATAATTATGTATGCTCTAATATCCTTGAACAAAAAGTTTAACAACTAAAAAATTACTCGTTTGAATTTCGATTTAAACACTTCAACATTTTCGAAAAATCACGTGATTAATAATTTACAGTAAAAAAGGGTATTTCTCATTCGAATAAAGAAGTTTGTATCGCCACATGATACTTCCTGAGTGGTAAAAACAACCTTAACTATTTAAAAATAAAGTCTTAGAGAACGCTTAAAATTTAAAATAAAATTATAATAACTGCATTGTTATAGTAGGATAGAAGTGGCATGAGCATGATTTTGATGAACCACCCCATATATAATATTATGTATAGCCGTATAGGTACACATTGTAGGATTACACTTCACGATAATTAGTTATAAGCTGGATTATGATATAAAATAAAGATTTCTTATAACATTTTTAAACAAGATTCGATATCCATTAAATGTTGGTACCATGGGATACGAGATCGTAGTTATAGATAAGAGTAGCTTGTGGATAACAATCATCATAACGTACATATTATATGATATATATTTATATATATAATATAACGTCCAACGTTATACTGAACTCCTTTTGTTGCAAAAATAAAAAACCTGACAGCGAAGAAAAAAAATTCTGCATTGATAAATGTACAATGTAGGTACATAGGTATTACATGTCTATATAGAACGCAAAATCGATAATATTATAGTTATGATTATAATTCAAATATTGCATTGAATTAATAAAATATGTATATTATTATAGGAGGAACGAGGAAAATCATTTGCAATAAATTATTATGTCGTTTGAATTTTTCTTTGTAATTAGAAGACCCTCAATAATATATACTAAATGCGCATTCAAACAAATTGAATTATTCCGAAAAATTATTCTCAATTTCCGACTTTATGTGTTTTATACATTTTCCCACATATTTAAAATTTTAAGTTAAAATTAATTAATTTTATTATTATATCCTAGATCATTTCTCATTTCTCGTTTGAAATACCTATTTGATGTAATAATGATGCTTACTTTCAAAGTAGGTACATAATATACGCATGTTATATAAATGTGTTTCGTTCGTTATTTTTAATATTCCAATTTTTTTTTTTTTTTTAATTGATCTTGAGCCCGGCAGCTGAGGCCATTAGCTATTTTTAGTTTTACTATAGGTTATTAAGTCGGTAGGGGGAGGAACACGTGTGTGTTTTGTTTGGCAGAATTTTTGATTGGTCACCCGTAGGTATCTGCCATACCCGATTCCAATTATTGTGAATGTCATAATGCGTATGAATGAATTAATAAAAATACATAAATATCATACTTTTATTCACAGATATCACAGCTGAAAAAAATAGATATTTAAATAGATATTTAATATAGCCTCGATGGAAACCTAGTAAACTTAGTAATAAATGAAAATCAGTTTTAAAAATTGAAATCTGTCAAACCAAATTCCTTCAGTTTTGTCTGGCTTTTTTGTCTAAAAACCACTTTATTTTCATCGACTGTAGCCCCTATAAGATTTATTTTTTGATACGGAATTTAAATATATTTAAAAATATTAAAATAAACGAAATTTATGTTTAGATTGGTCAAATCTACATTAGTTTTGACTTTTGACAAAACCTACTAGAGCCCCCTTAAGAGTCAAGCCATATCTGTAAGGTCTCAAATATTATTTTAGATAAACTTTATAATAAGTGGTTTAGAAGGATTATTTCGGAAATTGTATAAACAATATCCTTGTTCCTTTGACTTTGGATTAATACATAACTTTAGTTAATAGCTTATAATATTTAGATAGTTGGACAGTTTCTTTAGTATGTCATATTTATGAAATATATTATAAAACATTTTCCCAATTATTAAATTTAATAATTTTAACTAAATTATTATATATATGTACGAAAATATATATATATCGTGTTGCAATATAGATCAAGCGTAAATTTCAGATTTCAAAACAAATAATTAAACATTTTTTTATCCACCCGAAAATGATTCAGTTTTACTGTACTGATATTATAGGACAACTATAATTGTAAAATTACAGTAAATAGTTGAAAATAGTCGTTGTAAAATTATAATCATTACAATTTGTAAAGTAAAATATAGTTTCTCATTCACATCACTAAACAATAATTAAAAACACACAAATAATTTAAATGAATAACAGCAATCGCACATTTTTAATTTATATAACCTTGTAATACTAAAAGTATTAAATAGTAGAGATCTTTTAATTTTTAAAAAGTAATGAAAAATATTTTTACGTTTTAGTGTTTATACAATATTGTATTGCCTAACTATTTCATAAAATTAAATTAATCTCATACTGAAAAACAACGATAGGTATTCCTATATTGTTCATTGATAAGCCATTTTATAC
The DNA here is from genome assembly GCF_019925205.1 of Metopolophium dirhodum. NCBI lineage: Eukaryota > Metazoa > Arthropoda > Insecta > Hemiptera > Aphididae > Metopolophium > Metopolophium dirhodum. The sequence goes on from NC_083562.1 coordinate 38,976,206, forward strand.
AAGCTATAAAGACTACAACTTATTTTAAAAGCTTCTTCATCAATAACAAACTTTGAATGATAATGACACAGCATCGATGGTTTGTAACAATGTTGTGTGCCTGCATGTTATAACGATGGAAGTATTTCTGTGTGTGGCAAAGATTAATTGTTTAAAAATTCGTAGGTAGCGTACTATATATATTTTTTTTTCATCTTGATTTTATTAACCTTTCCTTTATTGATGGTTTTTTAATAGTGTTCATTGAATTACCTACAATTATTATCGAATATTATATGTTTTTAGTTAGACTTTCACTTTATTTGATTTAACTCTTGCGTAAGACAACTAAGAAGAATATACTAAGGGTTATCATATAAATTATTGATTTTAGTTCGTATAAAACTGTAACAGCTAGGGCACACTGCCAATTTTTCAATATTTGTTGTGTAACATGTCGATCGTAAACTATGATGTATATATTATGTACTACTTCAAAAATAATATTTTACATGGAAGGCTTAGCTTAATATTCCAGAGTAAGTTTCAACGATATTAATTGAACGATGATGATAATGATGATAATAATAATAAACCATTTTGTTCGCAGAAAATGTATTGGATACGTTAAAACTTTTTAATCGATTATTTCTATAAACGGGTTGCGAAATATTATTTACTATTGCATACGATTTAAAATCAAAATGTATGTTCTTACGCGATTAAAAAAAAAACTTGATGTTTCGGATACTTTGAGCAAATATGTGTAGAACGCGTAAAAACGCATCACGATAATAATTATAAACAAAATTATAGCATTAAGATATCAGATGCCCCTATATACCTATGTGTTATGTACAAGATATAGCGTTTTAAAGCTGTCTGTTATAAACAACACGGGAGTACACGACCGCAGTAGTCTGCTTGGCATTACTGATATTATATTAGAATACAAGTGCAGGCGGTATTCCTCGTAAATCTGTGCGCCATAGGTCAATTTTATTAGACATTTTAAGCAAATGAATTAATTGTTGCAGATAACCCATTATTTTTCGTAACATAGAGTTGTTTGAGATGCAGTTATCTTCTACAGTTATCTTCGATTCAGGATTGTTAATCCTTCACCAATTTCCGTTGTGTTTGTGCTAAATCGTATACAATTATTATACTTAATACAATATTTTAAACTTTCGTCGTAAGAATTCGACAAGAGTTATCTGGAATTAATTTATAACGACTAATTTGTTCATATTTATGTATTGTGCGATTTAATTTAATGTGCATTGTATTGTAAAATCACGCGGGTAATATGTGTTTTAAAACGATAATGAATATTTAATAAATAATCAAAAAAAAAAAAAAAAATGACTAAGTAAATAATACATAAAAAAAATATTAGGTATTTTAACATTCTGCAGTTAATTGTTTTTAAATAATAGTCATACCTATAGTTTATTATAAACTAATATTTTTTACAAACGAATTTAAATAATTATTTTATATTTAAAGGTATGATTTAAGTTCATTGCAAATGTTATTGTATAATATGTTGGATACTTTTTAACATTTTTTATTTAAGAATTTATGGTTCTGCTTTAAGTGACTGCATTTTTTTGGTGTTAATATTGCTGCAGCTATTGGACTGATATACACGTTTAGTGTTTCATGAAAAGATTTTGATTGAAAAAAAATATATTATTCAATGCAAAATTAATATAAAAGAAAAAATATGAATACCGGAATATTATACTAATGGACTGGTATAGTGCGGTATATAATATAATAAAGGTTAAATGAATCACTTATTTTAAATAAATGTCAATAATTATTAATAGTATGGTGTAGGCTGTGTTACATATTAACAAAAGAAAAATGGCAGTCAATGCGTTTGTATGTTGAAGGAATAAATAAACGTTTTGTTCATTACAAATTAGTTTAATTCATTCAAGACCAACATTTAAAAAATATATAGGTTGAACATTTTACATAAAACACATTATTTATGTTTTTTTATTTTAAATACGTTTAGCTGTAATTTTTACATACATACATACATACATACATACATACATACATACATACATACATACATACATACATACATACATACATACATACATACATACATACATACATACATACATACATACATACATACATACATACATACATACATACATACATACATACATACATACATACATACATACATACATACATACATACATACATACATACATACATACATACATACATACATACATACATACATACATACATACATACATACATACATACATACATACATACATACATACATACATACATACATACATACATACATACATACATACATACATACATACATAGAAACTATACATACTAGAACGGTTGCTACGGTAGTTTACGTATAACTTTAATACCACGAAAATTAAAACAAAATTTACTAGGTTTAACAAAAATTCAATTTTAGTACGCATAACAATATAACGTCACCGTTCGAGGGATTATAAAATGTATGCAATTTTCTTAAGTAAACTTATCGACAATAGCTTTTTTGGTGCGATTCTACTGTTAAACGATTCAATTCGTTGCTAGTGACAATTTCTAATATCGTTACAGTTTTGTTAACATGTACTTGAAATACAAAACTTTTAATGGAGTTTGTGCGAAATTTTGGCTCCAAAAATCGATACTTACTAACTATAATATGAATGCGTTATAAACATTCTACATAACTAAATCGCAAGAATCGCTATTTTTAGGGTTTCTTACATCCGTTGGTAAAAGAAAAAAAAACTATTACATAAGTCACATTTGACAATCCTTTTATTTTTATTGACGTAAGCAACGGAAAAAATGTTTATTTTTTTTAAGGTATCTATTATCTTTTGTATTACCTCGACAGTCGTACACAAACCTTATATTTTAACCTACCACCACGGAATAGAACGTATTTTTTCGCAGTCCCAGCACGCATATAATAATAATTAGTTTTTTAAAAAAAAAACACGTACTATAGTTTTAAGCCTTTTAACGAACAATTCCGAATTTAGTACCTCATTGATTTATTTTAAAAATATTGACGATTTTCATCGTATAATATTTTAATATATTATACAATAAGTGAATTTGCCGCACACGTGATTTTAAGCGTAGCCGTCTCGATTGAAGTGGGCACACTACTTGAAAGTATACGCACTAGCAACATATTTTTTTTCAAGAGATTATAATATTCTCCTTTGGTGTTTTGTTACGTATTTTTATCAATATATACTGAACCGACCAAATATAATGAATACAATTTTAAAATAATACGGATCGAAAGATATTTTAGAAACTTTTTTTAAACGAATACGTGTTTGTATGCAAAAAAATATAATATAATATATTATTCTACACACCGTACTGTAAACCATTGTTTTATTTCCCTCGAACCACATTACCATGGTCAATATATACTATATTATATTGTATATATATTATATATATATATATATATTTTAACACCATATTTATATTATATTTTTCATCTTTAATGACGATTTGTATATGCAAATATCGCACCTATTTAGCTACTTACACCGACGCTTGTCGCTTATTTTTCAGTCATAACTTTGGGTGACGTCGTGAAGAAAAACAACGAATTCGTTAGTTTGTTTAGTATATACTATATAATACCGTATTTCATAATACTCATAATGCGAGTACAATCCTAGTACCTATAGTGTTTTTTATTATTATAATAGTAACAAGACTAATTCTTAATATTCACGATTCAGCGTGAATATTATGATTTAGAGGTTTTTAGGTCCTTCGCTTAAAACTTTTTCAGACAAAATATTAATTATATACACGAGAATATAACCTTATACTCCATACATAAAGCTTGGAACAAAATATTTAAAATATGCAGTTCAAAGTTTTTTTTTTATTATCATCGAGTCACGTTGTGATTTAGACCGAGTGATGGATGACAAAGCAGCTGTGTTTGAGTTCACGAGAAAAAAATTGAACAAACTATATAGGGTGGTCCCCTAGAATCATCTATTTATCACTTCATACTATATAGTTTGAGGCGCTTAAGTGAGGAAACCGTCATATTTGTCTAATAATAATTCTCTCATGGAAAAAATTGAAAAGCCTTTATTTATATATTAGTTGCATTGCCACTTGACTTCACGGTCTATGTTAATCGCATGCTATTCATTAACGACCTAGGTAAAACATTTAAATAATGCAACCATTTAAGGTTTGCTGATGATCCGATAAAGTGCACGAGTATTCAAACTCTCGGGGATGTAATTAATAATTATCATACTTCAGTCTGTGTGGTTTCAATGGCGTGTAATGTGGTTAATGTATCGTTCATAAATATTCCGAAACTGTGTACACATTAACTAGTTCTGATTTTATAAATGGCAGCGTTTTAATATTTTTGTGCAATATTCTAATACGTCCTCCGCCTTAACGTTTAGTACAAACATCAACACAATCTATGGTTAAGGTAGTACATACTTAAGACTGTAGACTTTTTGAAACGCGATTAATGTGAACTCAGTAATCTCATTTGTCTTGAAGACTTATATAGTACACTAGTAAGATCGATTCTTGAATATGCGTTTGTATAGTATATATGCATATTATATGGAATGCTAGACAACAACAGACCCGAAAAATAAGTTGAAAAATATGTAAATATAATATTTTTTAAGAATGATGGCATTTCAGTTAGTCATGACCCGAAAACCGTTAGGAATGGTCGTACACAAATGTCTAAAGTATACGAAAGTCCGATGAAACGGAATGCATGCAAAAACGAATAACGGGTAAAACAGAATGTCCTACAAACTACACCACTAACACGGCTGGGGGACTTCAAAGTCCTAACGTTTAATGCCACAACTAATCCTCCATTCACGGCACCTAAATGGAATACTAATTATGTAAACAGCCCAATGAATCGAATTGTTACTAACCAAATATCCAATAATAGTGATTTCGATTCAATAATAAGCTAGATAAAAATAAATATATTATTATGTTGTTTGTAAAATGCTATGCATGTGTAAATAAAGTATCATGATTAAAATAATATAATCTATGTATAGGTTGTACACAATTGCAAATATTTGCGTGGTCTCTATACTTAGGTACTCATTTTAATGTGCAATTTATAAAAAAATGTATATATTGAGCTGCATATGACTACGTGACTGAGTATAATCTGACTGGAAGTTATATTAATTTAAAAAACGGTTTTATGCGTACACTAACTTGGATTTCGAATTTTTCACAGAAGCAGGAGCAATCAGAGATGGATGAAACTCAGGACCACCGTGCAGTTGTCCAGTGCTATATCTTCGACGATAAAGACATCGAAACCGACGCTGCAGAGGGAGGATTCATTCATCAAACGGTTTTCTACGCGGCAAGTGGCCGAAAAGCAGGTAATAATAATCAAACGCCGGAAATAAATTATTATTGTGTATATAGCCGTAAATTATTATAATGCACCGTATTTACATCTAGGGCCGGTGTGGTAGGAAAATTGGCAGTCACCTAGAGCGATACCATTTTAAGGGTGTCGAATTTCGAATAAACTTCTCTTCTCCCCTAAAAAATTACTTTTAAATAGGGGAAACGTAAATGATATTTTCCTATAGGGTGGCAATAAACCTAAGGTCAGCCTATATATTGTGTGTGTAATATGTACCTACGTACGTAAAGTGCGCATGAAAATTTCGTCCGACTAGTTTTTGTTGAAAAATACCGACTTGACGGCGCCTCAACGATACTTTCATATTATTATGTTGTGTTAAGTACCGTTTACCATTCCCCATCCTTACTATCCCACAATCAGTTTGAGCGAGAATATTTCGCGAGCACTTTCATATAGTTCCCACAGCATTAACACCAAAAAAAATAACACCTTCGCGGTTTGACATCGTTGTCACTCTCATTTGTTTGATCATTTCTATATGTCTGGTCTGTTGCGAGGTTCAAAGATCATAATTTAATTCGTCAAAAAAACGCAAAATAATTATTATAGTAGATAATGATAATATAATATTCGCAACACAACGACACGATATATCGCGTGAATCGTACATATTGCCGTTGTCCGAATAATCGGCCAAAATAGAATCAATACGATTTTTTTTCGTTTCAGAAAGGCCTATTAGTGTCCTATCACGTAATATACTAATATAATATAAATAATAATAATAATATATGGCTCGCTCACGGCATGATAGTAATAATTGTATATATTGTGGTGTACCTACACGTCGTATTAATTTGTTTACACTACAATTGTAACACGGCGTCATGGTTATGCAATACTGCTACTCATATTCGCATGTTCTTTGCTCGACAGATTTTAATAATAATATTATTATTACCTACCTATGTGGCTATGTTATTTGGTATTCGTCATAAATATGATATTTTTACGATATTCTATTAATATAAAATTTTTTAAAACGTTATTGTTATAAGAACATAAACTATCACGATTATAATGATATTGTGTATAAATGTATAATAATGCCGTAGTTTTATTGAAATAATGCTATTCAAAATGTAAAGTCTTAACAATTAATTAATAGTTTTAAACGAAGTTGCCCTATTGTTGCCGCGGTTGTTAAATATAATTACCTAAAACCATTGTTTGCTTTACTTGCATCGTACCACAAGTAGAATTTTTATATGATCAAAATTCAATTTATTATTATTCAAGTAAAACTTGATACCACTGTTAGACGTTTCAAAATAAATATAAATAACCAATACAAATTATATAACCAAAAGTATATTTTCAAAAATTATTTTTAACACACCAAGTGGCAGAAAAAAATACAATGAATACAATTAGAGTTCCGTCTCAATGCAACAACGAATTTTTAAATCCTTAGAACTGTCATAACAAAACGTATCATATTTTACTTAAAGTTATGTAAGTCTTCCAATTAAAAGTGAAGGTATCAAACTGGATAAATGTCATCAATATTCAAATATCAAAATATAATATACGTTATTCGATCTAATTTATTTATTTTTTCTTCCTACGTCTTTTCTCATCTCGTATATAATGTGTGTGTGGGTGTACGTGTGTTCGTGTGTGTGTGTGTGTGTGTGTACCATTGCGCATCAAATATTTGAAAAGAAGTTTTACGTAATATATGCATACAATTGAACATAATATATACAGAATGATAACCCATACCGTGTTTGTCCCCGTCAATAAGTTGTTGGTATATTTGATTTTTTTTTATCTAATTTTTAGTTTTTACCATATAAAATGGATACTCATAGTTGTGTGGTGTATTACATAAAAATATTTCTTCAAAAGCATATATATATATGTACCTTATGTATATGGTAATAGTTTTCATTAATCTATGTAGGAGCATAAGGATAAAATGTGATTGATGAATTGAAATGTGGTGAGATACTATGAATGAATTAATTTTTTACTAGTGAAAAATAATAATGGTGAAAATATTGGCTCTTATAATGTAGTTGTTTTAACAGTATATTCAAAAACGATGTAAATGGATAATATTTGTACGCATTATTCAGCTCCTTTTAATTATAAAATAAAATGTATTCACATCAAAAACTGTTTACGTAAGAATGTTTAGAAGGCACGTTGTAAAAATATTATATCTCGGTTATACATTAAATTACAATTATTATATACTAAAATAATATTTACAAGCTACGTGACGTTGTTTATTATCATATTAAAAGCTTTTAAAATAACTAAAGAATACCTCACATAAAATGGTAGGAATAATTACAAATAATGACGATTATTATCATAGAATTGAAGATGATTTTTTCAACATAATACTGAATAAATCTTTTTTAAACTTGATTTCATACCATTATATATCACGTTCTCTGATATTTTAATAGTAATTGAAAATAAAAAAAACCGTTTTACTTTTAAGTATAATATTGTCACTGGGTATATCATATAATATACCTGTTCAATTATATTATATATTTTTATATGACTTATGCGTTTTATTGTATTGTAGACAACTATTAAAAAATACGTCGTTGGCGTATTATACAACTAACTATACAATATACTATATTATTATAGTATTTATATAGTCTATATTTATGTGCAGCCATGAGACCATGGTGGTAACATATTTTTCTAAATGTTTTTTTCACAAATAAAATGCTGTTTAACTTTTAATAGAATTTTGTCAACAATCGCTCTAGTTTATATAGGTACATGTGTAATCACTACTATTGTATAATAAATTATTCTCTCTTTATTTAATAATTTTATTATTATAATTTAAAAACATTTTCAATCTCTTATAAAATATATATTGAAATACATATAAACACATTATTATGTTACAAATAGTCTCGATTGTAAAGAAATGACACGATCACGTTGTTGTTACTACATTGTAGGCTAAGATTCATGTAATTTACGGCCAAATATTTGATCAATGAGCTCATTTTCTGAAGAAAAAATGCAATTTTCAACCACTACAAATACACTTAAAGCCAGTGGCGTAGCGAATCATGTTTTTCAGAAGCAATTGCTTCTGGTTTCTGGGGGTTGGTGGTGGGGTCATAACCTCATAAAGCTCACATACACGGACAATCTTTGAACTTTATTTTGGGTGCTACCCCACAACCCTATTTGAGCATATGAGTATCGTATAGATCAGTTTGAGTAGGGTGGGGTAGGTCATAAATAATTTGTTCGCTTCCACATGATTTAAAGTTCGCTACGCCACTGCTTAAAGCTATAAGATATTTAAATTGTAACACAACATAGGTAGTGTATAAATCTATATATTTTACTATTGTATAACAATATTCAATTATAATTATTTTTTTCTTTCTGTGAATCAAACTATCAGTTAAATACTTAAAAGAAAGAAGTCTATTTTTAACAACGATCGCCTATACATTTTATGAATTGAAATGAGTGCACAAACGTAGTAAGCTACAATTGATTTTAAATATTGAATTCGCTTTACTCACTCGACTAGAAATATGATAAAGTATAATATTATAGTAAATAGTTTTTTTTTTATATCATGTAAAATAGGAATTCTGTTTTGCTAGGACATTAGTTTCTTCTTTGTCAAATTTTATTATAATCTTATAAACGACGCACTTTCAAATATTTTATACATGTTTAAGTTTATGACAAAAAAAATTTTCCGTCGTTTTTAAAAGTTATTCTATGAGATTCGTACATTGATTGATTTAAAAAAACATTTTCGTATCGTAAATAAACATACAAATTTATAAAAATTGAATAGGTCATCGGGGAGAGTTACTGTAAGTTTGAGATCTATTGGTTCATAATTGTGTCATTCGAAAAGAGTTTCCAAGTAAAGCCAAAAATAGTGAAGATTTTATTAAAAAGAATGGTATATAATAATATTTTAACAGCTTTATTTTTTGATGTTTTAATTATTTTTTCAAAAAATGACTGAATATTAATGCCTAAGAAATTTGAAACATATCGTTTTAAAACAAAAACACGTAAGAAATTCGCAATCTTTATAAGCACTGTATGGAATTTTTCGAGTGTACATAAAAAAAATTCCCTGGGAAGAAAAAACGTATTTATTAGGAATATTGTAAAATCAATACCTTCCTTGCTATACATATAATCTATATAGATACCTAAAATATCTACATTTGTATGACTTAAATACTTAAATACTTAAATAATATTATATAGTAAGATGCTTAAAAATAACGTTAAAGTATTGTTGGTTATTTTACTTATAGATATATTTTTACTATCATAATAATAATAACTTACTGTACAAAATCGATATTATATATTGTTAATTTAAAATTGATTCATTTATAATTTATAATTACATTAATATTTATAAATATTTATAATCTGTAAGGTTAATTTATCAGGTGTACACAAGTATACATAATATTCGAGACAGTTAAAATATTTCATCCTCGAGTTAATTTATGTACAATAATTTAACAAGTTTATTTTTTTTTCCAGAATTTGAATGTTGGTACATTTTTATTGTACTATATATACATTATTTCTGAAAATTGCATGTAATAGATAATAATATATTTCTCAGGAATTTCAAATTGTATTCAATATTGAACAAACCATTTAATTACTATAGTTTATAATTAAGTAAGTTTATACATGACGTAGTATATAGATAACTAATATAAATATTTTAAGCTGTAATACGTCTAAAAATAAATTGAAGTGATTTTTACCCCGGCAACTATGGCCGTTAGCTGTTTTGTTATTTTGTAGGGGGGAACGGTTGGAACGGTTGGTTGAAACACGTTTTTAGGTTTAGCAGAATTTCAATTGGGCACCCGTAGGTTTCTGCCATGCCCAGTCGGGGTTAGGTTATATACCTATATTATGAAGGGCTAAAAAATATAACGTGGTATTGCCATGTTTATCAAAACTAAGTTCTATATTAATTCAAAAATTGATAATATGGTAGGAAGTTCATTTTGTCATTATTTTGGAGCCAACTTCCCTTTAAATTATAGATAAATGCATATTATAAAGAGTAGTTCGCAGGTCAAAACGTTGTTTTTCCACACCCCTTATTTTTTCATAACATGTTGATTCCAATCTTGTGTCATACGTATTATTTTCCGTACATAGTAGGTACCTTAGGGTCTAATATTCAATATTCTGTTTTCTCATAAGGTGTTATTTCCAATACATTTTAACAAAACGTATTATTTCCATAACTGTGACATAACATCGTTAATTTTTATCAAACTGCATTACGTTACCTATAACCAATTTTAGTTTTAAGTTTTCGTAAATACATACAGAGCTATGCACTGATAGTAAAAGTGTTAACATTATTCATTATAACATTATATACTTATGCAAGTAATTTAAATATTTTTAGCGATTTCGTAAAAGCACAATAATAGTGCGTTCAGTGAGAAACCAGCAAGCTCCGCTTAGAATAGGTTTTTAGTTTGCGATGATTTATCATCGCATTCAAATAAGTATACGATAATAATGCGCCACTATACCGCGCCGAGATGAACGAGGGGATAACGAATGCCCCTATAAAGCCCGGTTTCTGTATCCAGTCCGCCTTTTTTTTTTACAATAAAATGTCTTTCTAAATATTCTATATAATATATATTATACATAATACATATATATATATATATATATATATATAAATAATATTACAACAATACACCGTACAGTCATCAGTTGCACAAATATTGTGCTTGTGACTTATATTATTTATTTTATAACAATATCTATGTATATATAATATATATATTACTTTTATAAATGTTTAAAATTCATTAAACAAAAAAACGCAATCATTCTTAGTTTAGATTTTCAATGCAAGATTTTTAGATTTACAGGAAAAGATGTTGTTATTTCAGAGTTTTTCATATTTTGTTAAAATCCTTATATTTACTCCTTTTGCACTACATCAAAGATCAAACACCTATAATATTTCTGTAGATAAAATTGTTTGCATTTTCTGCTTTTAATGGTTTACATTTTAAAACATATTTTAATGTTATCCTTTTTTCTTCTTCATAATAATTTCTTCACCTTAGTTAAACATAAATAATAATAAGTAATATTTTATAACTTATAGTTCACACTTTGTTATATTCATAGAAGTTTCTTTAAAGTCATATTTTTTTAGATTGAATGTAACTGATAAAATTATTTATACTTTTGACGCCTTGTAAGTTGTATTTCAATATATCCAGTTGACATTTTTAAAAGTGTTTGTGAACAGTTATAACTTTTAATAGTATTATTAAATGTACACAGTTTTTTAAACATGAATAAATCGAATACCTAATTATTTGTTATTAGTTAATAAACAAATCTATAATTAGTTTTTAGGAAGTAATATAATATCATATTATTATAATCGTGGGAGATACTTAAGTGGATTTCCTTTGTTACCACTATTATTTCTAAGAATTAATATAATAAGGATGAGTTTTTAATTTAGGTAATTTAAAATTGAATACTATTATTCAATTATAGTATCATGAAAATGTAATAATATTTTAAAATGGTCAACAATTGGAAATCTTATGGCTCCGTTTTAAATTATTACATTAAACTATTAAATCATACTGTGTATAGTTAATATTCATTGTTACTACTTATATTTTAATTACCTATTTATACCTACTCAATTATATAGTATTATTTACCAAAATAAAGTAAAAGGTCCTTTTCCTTGCGACAACAATAATAATATTATAATATTATTTTATTTTACTTTACGTTTTTATATTTTAGAACTTATTATAGGATTATTGGATTGTAGGATTATTGTACTCTGTACATCCAAAATAATAGTTTGACTAATTTTGAGTTCAAAATTAAGTATTCAAAAATCCAGTCACTATTATTTAAAAAGTAAAAATATGGATTTCAAATTTAGCAAAACATGTGTTGTTTATACATTTTATCGAATGCCTAATTCAATTTTATTTTTTTTTGATAGCGAATTTAAATTGCATCCCTTATATTCAGTAAAAATAAGCATTTGTAATTTTTGTGGTGGACCATTAAAGTCAAGCAGGTATTATATTGCACGTTAATAATTAACATAATTATTGTGTTTTTGAGTTAAAATGAATAATAATACTTAATATTATACTACTATTTTGCTCTGATGCCACCATTATGGCCCTGCTTATTTTTTATCGTATTAAAATCACGTGAGTAAAAATCAATAACTAATTAATTTCCTAGCTAGGTAATAAAACAAAAATTTTACAAAAACGATGTATTGCGGAACATTGGTTAGTTCCCGCAGTGCTTGCGTATATCTCATATGGACGAAATGTTCTTTTTGCGGCTCATTAGGCATAGATATTATATTGTGGACTTCATTCTTAAAAAATCATTTTACTATGTATACGCTTTGCGGTTTGCCCCCCCGTAGTGTTGAATTTCCGAGAAACTTTCTACTCCCGGATGTAATATACCTATTAGTGCATTATAACTTTGCATCACAAAACAACCCTTACCTATAACTTAATTCAAGGTTTAATATGGTTTTGGCGTTTGTGCTGAAGTCTATCGTGTAATTAAATATTTTCACTGTTTGTACCTAGTACTCGCGGTTATGTTAACGGCCCCATGTGTTACCAGCAGCCCCAAAAATCGTGCGCACGATTGGCCAAGCTTTAAAATGGAATAACATCACTGCAGTTTTTTTTCAAAAGTTTTCCGTTTATGGATTTGTGTACATTCGCATGACGTATTAACCAAAACGTTAAAATTAAACGCAAAAAAGGATACGTCCAATAATACTCGATGATGAGTAACGTAGTATAGTATATTCTTATATAATTTCTTATATTATATAGTTTTTGTTTCCGGTGTTTGCGTCGGATGAGTTTGTGGCACGTTAACCGAAAATAATAAAAATAACTCGTACCTACGTGACTGTTGTCTGAACCAAGTATAATATTGCACGTGGTCCGATTTCGCGTGTGTGGATAGAAGTCATCATATTTCTAAAAATGAACGAAACCGTCGCGTGTCCGCCCACCCACCCTTCCCCATCAGTATCGAACTTTAATACGTGCAACTTTCATGTCATCCCACCTATCCTGCAGCAGTATTGTCGAATTCTGGACGATGGCCAACATAAGGATTTGTCCTTTTCACGTGTATACACTGAAAACATCCCCTTGGGGACTGTGGTTTACACGGTTATGATGAAGCGCTAGTAGGACTCTGCAGGGAGGGAGTTTAGCCTTTTCTCCCCACCCTACACTTTCACAAAGACTAAATATTACCACACACGAATTAAAAGTTGGGTTAGGTTTAAGCCACGTGGTATAATTTTTTTTTTTTAATTCTAGTTTATAATTTGTTTATAATTATAACCATGACACTATACTTCATATGACTATTATATTTTCGCTGATCCAAAAACCATATCGATGCCACTGCCTTCCCCCCTGAAATTGTAGTTGTGAAATAGTTATTGAAACTTTTACAGCACTTATGTTGTGGTCGAAATACTTATTATGGCCACTTTTCAATTTTTACCAAATGTATTTATAAAATCCAGTTTGATCAGGGGCATCGGGCAGACGATAGCACAGTTTGCAATAAATCTAATATAGGAAGTTATACATACATTATCAAGACGTAGGGAAATTGATATGGCTATTTGTTTTAATATGTAATGAAGCGATTCGAACGCGTATTGAAACCGGGATTCAAACTAAATCAAGTTTATCGTATATCAAAATGTAAAAAATATTCTGTATTATTTATACCTTAAGTAGGTATTCTTGAGTCAGTGACCTACGATGACATGGTGTGTAAATAAATAATGTATAAATGTCTGTAACTACTTAAATTGGCCTATCAAATAATCAATAAACCATACAATATAGTGTGTGTGTATAGGATTCAATTTATATATACCAACATCTCTTTGTATAAAAAATAAAGATCGAATAATTTAATAAAAAACATGTTTACATACTCATCGATGCAAAATGTAATAGTCAAACGATTATAAGCTTTTAATATTCAATGTATAGATGTTTTATTGAACAATACAAATTGTATGTATTTAGACAACACAGCAGTTTAGTTATTATAAAAAAATTTAAAAGTATATAAATAAAAATGTAATAATAAATAGGTACTTGTGATGAATTTTGATTATAAAATATTTTATAAAATCCAAATATTACACTAAATAACTACGATTTAGTTTCAAATGTTGATATTCATATTCTTCATTGATATTTGTATTATATATTTATATACATATTAAAATTACATATTTCGGGTCCAGGTAGTTGTCCTCAGTTACTAACGTGTTCTGAGGTCAAGCATCGGCCAGCGTCCCTAGCTTCCGGATGGGTGACCACCCGGGTTTTTAGTGACGAATCTTCACCCCACATACACGTGTTCCTCAACAAACCGTAACCCTCCTACAAAATTCTAATAACGATGGTTACCGATGTATAAGACCAATAAAAATTGTTTTTTACATATATCGGGGTTTTTATTTCATGAATTTTAAATCATATTGTAGTTATCAATTGACATGTTTTTTTCTTAGTTAGTTGTATTTTTTAACTGCACGTTATCAATTAATAGGTATACCTTTATTTATTAAATTCTTTCACATTTTAAAATACTTAAATAGGTTGTATCCTACACTTTCAACAAAAAAACAAAAAACAATTCTTTCAAATGCAAATTATAAAATTACATGGTACCCATTTTCTAGAAAATAAAAATAAACCATACTAAATATTTTAAGCACAAAAACGTGAGCGTAATTATAAATTAAAATCAATTTTTAAAAACATTTTATCGGGCTGGATATTACATATATTTTATACTTAAGTTATCCCGATTCCACCTGGCTCAATTATTTTTCTTTAGTTCCTAGTATTTTTAATATTATAATGTTCATGTTTTAAAATATCGAGTTATCTCATGCGTTCGTTTTTTTAAAAATACTTTTATTCTTATCGTCATTATTTTTCGTTTAAAAACATTTTATACATTACCTCAACGTTCAATATAATCATAAATATAAACTCAAATACTTAATGTTATTTTCTTAACTACAAAATAAAATATTTTAATCAATCGTAAATGCATTTTATTTTAAAAGAATATAATCGATCTTGATTAAATAATATAAATGCATAATGCATATAGTTTGTATATAAAATATAAATAGAAAATAACTATTAATTAATAATAAAAGTTATATTTATCATTGAGGATATAAAATAAAGGTACTATCAGAATAATTATTTAAAATTAATTCCAATTTTAAAGTAAGTATTTCAAGATATTTTTGTTTAGAATTTATTTAACACAACTTAAAGCTTTTAACAATCAATAATAATAGTCAATAGCTCTACAAATGTGTTGAATTCGGGTAAATGAATAGGTTAAAACTAAAACTAAAAATGTAATAAGTATTGTAAAAGAAGTCGGGTTATAAGTTAAGTTTATAGATATTGTCAACAACAATGTATTAAAAATTTAATTTACGAGAAATCAATACATTATAAATAAAACTGCTGCATAATGTAAAAAATAAACTCTTAAATCATTACAATTTTATGGTAAATGAATCTCAAGAAGATTTATACGTGACATAAAAATCTAAAGTGAATTCCATTTCGTTAGCCTCGTGCGGAATATTTTATTATGTATTTTACGGTTTTCTATGTTAAACGATTTTTAAAGTTAATATTAACGTATTTTAATACTTATCGTCGTACGGAATTGCATGCTACTAGACTTCTAATTAAGGGCCAAAGGGGCACCTGAATCTTTCATGTTAGGATGAAAATAATTAGTAGTTAAAGTGATAAATTTAATTTAAAATTTATATCATTTTCAATACCTCGAGGGGTGCTAATTTAAAGTTTAAGCATGCTAATGACCCAAAATTCCTCTCACTAGTGGCACTATAATGGGGGTGTATAAGCAGATAGTAATTTTCGTGTTTTTACCATTGAAAATGAAATATATTTTTGTCATATTTCAAGCATTATTCAAACTTGCATAATGAGTATTTTATCTAAGTTATATTAATTTAATATGACTCACGTTAATATAATATATTGTATAATATTGCACATTATAAAAAGACAATTTAAAATTCCTTAGAAATCTAACTTTGAGTTTTAAAATAAAGAGTGTATGATATTACAAGTAGCTCTTTATTTTCTAATTTTTTTTTTAATGTTAGATTTAGAAATAAATTTAAACAAGTAAAATAATAAAAAAAAAATTATACGTCCGAATAAAATTAAAAGTGTTACTACAATTTCTACAATTAATATTAAACAAAAAAAAGTTTTTGGCAATGTTTTTCATTTCATTTGAAAAATATACTTTTTTCAACAAATTCAATTTTTTCCTCCAAGTAGAAAATAATAATGTAATTTTGGCTCATAACCGGAAACTTCCTTGTCAAATATTATATTTGTATGACACCAATATAGAAAGTTCTCAGTCACATATTTTATTAACTACAAACAATATAATTTAAAATATTATGGTGTATCATCTTTGAATAATACAAAATACATTTTATTCATTAGATTGTAATCATACAAATTTAAAATATAAACTACTATGAGCATTAAGGTTTAAAGAGATAAGTACAAACGAAATGGCGCAAGTTTTTATTTTTAATGATTTTGAACCCTGAAATTTCTTAATGGATGTGTTAAATTTGAATTCAATAATCATTGTATACGAAAAACGATTATGAGCGAAGACGGTCTATCAGACTATAATATTACTTAGTACATTTTATGATAATATTATTGTGATTAAAGTAATTTTTTCTATTATGCCTTAGTACTACGCAGTATAGGTAAAATTAATTCTTGCCAAAAAAAATTGAAGAGATTTATGTATAATCGTAATTTATATAATATTTTAAAGTACCTATAACCTATTATTATATTAAATTTAGTAAATATTTCTTTGAAAGCATCTAGTAAATACTAAAATTATCGACCTGTTATAGAAAGCTGTGAGTATTTTCAAGTAAAAAATGTATAATACAATTAGGCACGCACCTCTTTCACATATAATGTAGGTATCTTGTTTGTCTACAAATTGTTATGGCCAATTTATCTACCAATTTCTAAAAACACAATGTTGTAGATTCTGAGAGTAGAATATTGATTTTACAATAATGATTTTTTTTTGTCTGTCATCGCCTTTTGAGGCAGTAATAATGCTTAGATTTTCAACTTCAATATCTTTTCTGGTTGGAATGTGATGGTATTTGGAAGGAGGAGGGGGGAGGGGGGTCAAAACTCAAAATTCCCAGACATTTTCTAAAGAATTGGGAAAAGCGAGAATTTTTTAGTAAAACCCGTTTTTGAAAAAGTCATTGTAATTTAAAAACGAATAACCATTAATACTTGACATTTTCACCAAATGTATGGAAAATATGCAGATAACAATATTTGTAGTTTTTTTAGCATCGTTTGCATACGTTTGTAAATTACTATTTTTTTAATTCTTTAATATCAATAAAAAAACATCATAAACTAATATACCTACTTGGTAATTTAAACTGACGACTGTATACATTCGAAACCGTCTTATTTGTATGCAATTGTTTATCATTGAATTCAAATTGAACACACACTAACCTTACTCGCATTGACGTGGCACACTCGACACCAACTGCACAGCAGTGTGGAGATACCTATACTTTTATTTTAACGAACATAATTAATAAAGAACATATTTTAAGGGTCAAATAATTTGAGCTACCTATGTATGGCGTATACTATAAAGTGATAACACAGTCAACTTCCCTTGTAAAACTACTTTTAACTTTTAACTCGATACAATTGTTTACCCGGCTCAGTTCCAGGTTATCTTAAGTTATAATTCCACCTTGTCATATATTCATACCACGCGTATAGAGAATGTCCCATGGCCCTTATAAAACTATTCTTTTCTTAAATCCGCTAAATCATGGTCCATAATAACTAATAATGATTAGATGTCTCCGCATATGCGATGTATATTTGAACATGTTTAATTGATTTTGATCCATGTGAAAATAACAAGTCGAGTTTATAGGTGTAACAGCTGTGTATGAAAATTGAAGAACATTGCTTTTGGATATTATGTTTATTTAATAATCGAGCGGTTTCGTTTCTTATTTTTTGTCGAACAACAGCCGTACGGCTACCCCGGGAAATGTTTTTCACGCTAGTTTTTTTCCAAAATTTTATTTTTATCTATATTTTATTTTTTTATTTTTTTGGGTAACCCGCGGCAACATAGGCCATTGGGTGTGGGGGAGGGTACTGTAGGTTTTTATATTGGGTAGGTTTGTACACGTGTGTGTTGTGTTTTGGTAGAATTTCTAATGGGGCACTCGTAGGTTTCTGCCGTGCCCCGGGTGGGGGGATGGCGGCACTTGTCCTCCGGACACCGTGACTTACACGGAGAAAAATGCCGCCCGGTGGCCGAGGATCGAACTCGGACCGGCTGTGCCGAATCCATCGCGTTAGACCGCTCGGCCACCTCGTCCCCCTCTATATTTTATATATTATATTGTAAGTCTAGAATTATTTGTATTTTTTTACCTCGTTTCGTCGTTTTACAGGCAGAATTAACTATGTTGGTACCTATTTTTTTTTTTTTATGAAAAGATTTATTTCGTTAGATACAAATATGTTACGTAACGAATAACTATCGACCAGGGCCGTAACCCGGGGGGGGGGGTTAAGGGGTTCAAACCCCCCCCCCCCCCCCCCCTTTAGAAAAATAGAAAATTTAAAAATTTCTAGTTTATTCTAAAATTTAAAAAAAAAAATTTTAAACCATTTTTTTTTGAACTGAATAAATAATAAATACTTTATATATCTATATTATGATCGATTTATGTATGTATATATTTATAGTATAGTGCTCAAGGTGGCAAGGTGTATGATAGCGTAACCGTATCTTATAAAATTTCTATCTATGGAACTGAACCCTCCCCATAGAAAATTCTTAGCTACGGCCCTGCTATCGACAGACAAATATGTATATTACTCGATTACGTAATGGACACTCTACAGTTCTTAAAATATTGTATTATACATAATTTAATTATTAGTAAGATACATAATATTGGTGGCACACAACGTTTAACAGTCATCAAATTTATAGTTTATTATAATTTATAATATATGAATTTTGTTATAGTATAAAGGTTTGCTCTAATCAAGTTATACTTATAATAAAATGAATTTATTATAGGTTACATTAATTAATTGATTATTTAATTATATTACAAAGGTATTTAATGATAATAAAATCCTACGAAGAGCAAGGAAAACTCATAAGACAAATAAAAATAAAATTATTTTATATGGAATATTCTGATAAAGGGCACGGAATTCGTCGAATATTATGACAGAGTCGCAGCTAGATAGAGAAACAGCCAAACACATCATGGTTATTTGTTTTCATAGAAGATCCTTCGGAATATTATTATTCTTGGAGAAGATATTGTTGAACAATGTTTAGCTAAAAATTTCACTCCGTAGTGATTTCACAGACATATCTTATTTCAATGATGATTTGCGAGAATCACTGCCTTTTTGATCTCGCATAATGTTAAGTACATTTTATCAGAATATTATTTTTAATTTTTATATAATATTGTTATTGACTGAAAATTGATTTTCCAATATAGCTAAATAAAATAAAATTTCATAATGTGTACCTACATAATATTTTTAACGTTTTATTAAGTTGTTATTCTATTAAATATTTTGAAAAAAGCACCAAAACAATATATTATAAACAATTTATAACTTTTTAAATAATCGATTTGTATTCAAAAATGTGTATATTCAACAATAGATATTTTTTATGTGTTTAGTCTTGATTTTCACTTACAGTTAGGTTTTGAAATTGCAAAATATGACAAAAGGTTTTAATTTATGAAATGTCCTTTCATAGAAACAATTTCTTAGATTCAAAAATAACGGTTATAGTATCAGATAATTTGTTAATAAACTCTTATCAACCTTTATTATGTTTGTTACATTTTTGAATTTGACAAGAAAGGTTAATATTGTTTTTAATTATCTATTATTTAAATCAGGACTTTCAATGGTTATTAACATATTTTAATATTTTATGCGCATGACCGTGTAGTCTAAGAACTTTAAACTCAGTATGTCCTACCAATATATTTATTGGTTTTATCAATCATAAGATAAATTAACTCGTAGTTATCGCACTACTGTTATTTTTTCTTCTTATCGCTATAATAAGTTAAATAAATCAAAAAAAAATCACGACGAAAGTACTTACTCGTCATTTCAGATAATACTGGAGCTATTAGTTTATTGGTTCTTACAACAACGTTCCATTTAAAATTATTTTTCTACAACATCATAGTCATTACTGTAGATTGGAAATTGAACGCACAAATGTGAAATTATGGTACCTTTGGATTTTTCTTGTGTGTTATTTCAGACAAACTCTAAAAATTATCAAAGAATATCAAAATAAAAATAAAATACATTTTAAAGTAATATAATATAACGTTAGAGATAAAGATACACATCCCACAACCAACTCCAGTCAACGTTTCTCATATATACATTAAACAATATACATACATAATATATATATATATATATAAACATATTTTTATATAAATATATTATTTTGAACAGATTAATCATGAATCGTTATAATCTTATCTTAACATATTATAAAACAAAGGCCCTTTTTCTCTCTTTATGCTTAGATCTTTAAAACTACGCAACGGATTATATTGGGGTTTTTTAATTGATAGGGTGATTCAAGAAGAAGGTTTATATGTTTGAGTGAGTCCCTGAATGGTTTAGATTCACAATTAGACTCAGTGGGTTCATCCCGGAGAGGTACTCAAACAGGTATTTTGAGATTTACGATAGAAATTTTTGTTTATAAATGGTTGCTATATTGGTTATAGGAGAAATATAGGAAATTAAAATTGGAGGGTGTATTCAGCTTGATTTTTCAACTCATATAGGATGTATAGATAAAAGGTAGCTCACACATGAAAAAAGAAATTTTTTTGTCAATCTAAATGGTTGCAATTCGTTACATATTATATTAATATTATAATTAGAAGAAATATGATATATTCATTTTGTACAAATATATTTATTAAAAATACAAATCTTTGGCCTGGACAACGCCGGGCGGGACGGCTAGTATATTATATATCAATGTAATAATTATTGTTTATACAGACGATCAGTTTATCAAATTTTTTCTTTACTTTTTTTAAAATTTTTTTTTTATGTTATCACTATAATAATATTAAGTATAAAATATATAAGTATATAATTTAAATTGTTGTTAATATGTACTAATTTTAGACTAATATGACTTGTGATTTAAGAAACATGCAGTAACTTAGTAGATCATCATAACGTATTTATTTGCAGATTTCATCGACGCAAACTTGTAACATTTAAAACTGCTATATTTTTTGATAAACATGGTAGACACGTCGTCTCTTTGTTTCATAGTAGTTAAGTACGTTTTGCTACTTTAAATATATGCGTACAGTGTATTTAATATGTATATAGTATAATGATCAAGCGCCTTCAATGTTTATTTTAATCGAATATAACGTAAGACGTAGTAATTGTTGACATTGTATAAGACGCCGTGCATACCTAGTGACTGGTGAGTGGTGAGAAAATAAATAACATATTATTATATTATTAAGTATAATGTCCCGACAACAATACCACGGTGTATACATATTACATAATAGGAATGCTTCGGTAGGTAAATAGTAAATATAGGTACATTAAATTAGAGTAATATAGCGAATTATGCTAAAAAGGTAACAGACGGAGGTAAACACTGATAATAAAAAAAGGGAAATACATCAATAATTATTTGAAACGATAATATTATTATGAAAAGGGATTAAATAAATTAAAAACAATATAAAAATACGCGGCGCCGTGTATTTTGATTACTTTCGTGTACTTTTTCAGGTAAACGACATAGGTGTCTAATATATATACTGTATACAGTATTATATAACATATATACGGAGTGATCTATTCAGCCTATGTCACTCGATATTTCAGAAAATACAATCGTTTTTGAAAATATTTCTTTTATACGATAGCTGTCTTTAGAAAAAAGTATTTATGGACATACATTTAATATTAATATGATACAATTATCATATTTTTTTTCTATGAATGACATACATTTTAAATTTAATATTCCGAAGAAGAATATTATTTAGAGTATTTTGATCTACAACAATTAAATTTTGGACAAGTTTAATATTTATTACTTATGAGTATTTAAAGTTAAGATTAGTAGACTTAATGTTTTGAAGGATACCCTTGTACGACTCAGTTCTAATCTAAACTTTAAATACTTATAACTCATACAATACTCATCCAAACTTCAATTTTTGAATATTAAAGTACTCCAAAAAATATTCTGCTTATTGAAATAAGGAATTACAAATACGCGTCGACACTGAAAAAGTAAAAAAATAAAGTTTAAATTGATAACGATATAAAAATTAGAAGAAAATAATTTTTTTTAAACGACTTAAAAATTAGATTAAAAAATAATTATTCAAAAACTTTAATAGTTTTTGAAATAATAAATTAGTGTTTCACGTTAAATTGATCACCCGGTTACCTATAATAATAGTGACTAACTAACAACATAAAACTAAATCGGACCAACTACCGATTGTAGACATTATATTATATTTAAATGTATTGCGGTGTGGCGCGGTCCATAAATTCACCTGTGGAAATGTTCCGAGTGTACGTATCGGCCGATGTTGCTAGCTCCCGGATGGGTGACCACCCGGAACTTTTAGCTACAAATTCTCGCCACACATACAAACGTGTCTCAACCAACTGTTCCAACCGTTCCTCCCTCTACAAACAAAAAAACAGCTAATGGACAAAGTTGCCGGGCTTAAGTTCAATAATAAAAAAAAAAATAAAATATATTTAACGAGTACATGCATGCATACATACATGCATGCATACATACATACATACATACATACATACATACATACATACATACATACATACATACATACATACATACATGCATACATACATACATACATGCATACATACATACATACATAGGTATAGCTAGAGTATATGATGATCTCAATAATATATAATATTATTATGCTATGCTAATCCGCACAACGTCATCCGGTGCATAATAATTACGCGATATAGCGACCGCTGCACGGATATTTAGATAAACAAACGAGGACCACTAAAACCACGGTATACAGTATACTTACTTACGTTTGTTGATTTACTGGCACAGGAAGGAAACTCTTAAATAATGGTTTGTTCTGTGTCTGTCGTGAATACCAGGTTCAGAATTTCGGGAGATTGTCTCGAATACAACTACGGTCATCTCGGTTTGTATTATTTCGCAAAAGATCTTGTGGAGTTTATTTCTTTTTATCGTGGACAATAAAGTGCTGTTGGCCGTAAGTACACATGAAGGCGGCGCAGGCATTTGCACCTAATTATAAAAGCGCGTTTTAGGTACGGACACGTTTCAAAAATACAAATTAGAAAACAGCCGTCGTTTGTCGAAATTTATTATTTTTAATTTCTGTACTTACGTCTTTTTTTCTTGTGTTTTCCACAACCTAGTACGAAATGAAGTTTTCCGCAGCGTCTCGATAGTAATATCATTTTGTACCTATACTGCCCACTATGATATTATTATTGTGTAGGCACATATTATACGCTCGTGTAAAACACGTTTGTGGGGCCCTATAAAATATTATGCCGGTATATTATTCTCCACTCGTTTTGATATTAATTATATAACAAGTTTTCGTTGGAAAACGCAGAGTATTTTGCGATAGCTTTAATTGTGTGGTGGTTTTCGATCGGCCAACGTTAATAATATTATAATATAATTATTATTGTGGTCGGCGGACGACCGGTGGGACAGTGACGGCAAATTGTGTGTAATGGAATGCAATTCGCGCGTGTATATTACAGCCAGAAATCGAATCGCCAATTTGGTCTGTGGCGGGCGTACATATTTAGAGCGAATCGCACAACGCCGAAGACATTTATATTACGCGTCTCTGTAAAGAAATACATAATATTTGCGTTTTCGAACACCGAATGTAAATCCTCGTACTCGGTGCAGCGTATATGTATATAATATTATGATAACATGTATATTATTATGTAAAATATTTTATTATGCATCGCATATGATATTGGAATCGGATTCAGCAGCGAGACCGAAAATATGTTTCGGGGTAGTTGGACTCGCTCGCACTTTACACCAACCCGGCCCCGTCTCAAAATACTGCAGCTGTATTATAATATAATTTTCATAAGGTGTGATTGTGTGAACTGCGTGTGCGATTTATTTCGACCACCAAATATAAGTTCTTGTGCTTAGTGCCTATATCATTATTTTATTATGTATATTATGTGAAATAGGTATTAAAAATTGCGTATATAATATTTAAATAAGATTCAGCAGCGATAGTGGTGGATCCAGAGCTTAATTTTTTTTGGGGGGGATGGGAAAAAAGTACAAAAAGTCCATACATTTGCTAATACGAAATTGGCTTAACACAGTGTAAAATAAACGAAAACCACAGCGATTGGAGGGGACAAAAGACCCCTTTGCCACCCCCCTTGATCCGCCACTGAGTAGCGAGACCCCTAAATGTTTCGGGCTAGTTGCACTCGCTAGTACTTCACACGTCCCGTCTCGAATAGTGTATTATATACGTTCCACAAGGTGTGAACTACGTGTGTGATTCATCTCGTTTATCACGAAACGATTAGTCTAAACGAATTTCTCGAAACATTCTCCCAAAACCCTTTTCGGCCGACAAGGGGACACGGCACCCGCACACCCTGATGCAAACACTACACAGACTACGCGCGTATATTTATATATATAAACAGTCATTTATATTATGCTTTATATTCATTATTCATTAATCATTAGTCATTACCATATAGGTGCAACTTAGGGCGATGTTTGGCTGAACCCCACGTGACAATTTAATTATATAATATACGCGTACCTAGGGTTTATCTCTGTAAAATGATCGAATGATTTGATAGTTTCAAAAACATATTAATAGTCTGATTAATAGTTAATTATAATAAAATTTTATTATTTTAAGTAGGTACAATGTTTTATAACAATCGTATTCACAGTTTCATTTTTCTCTCGAGTTTTACAAAAACTTTTTAAATAATTTAACCATTGACAATTATGTAATGTATCTATTTTTATATTGAGAATAGGTATTGTTCAGTTTTTCTAAACCATGCCAACTTCTTAAATATAGTTTAGATATTTTTATATATATTTAAAGTGATAAATTACTAAACTCTGTTTGGGGATTGAGCCCCTCAAACTCACTAATTTTGTATACGACAAGCGTACTTATATAATATGCTATACTACTATACCTACCTTGGCAGAAATCTATATGCAACGCGCGTGAGTATCTTGTTTTAAGCTCGACAACAGCTATAACTGTGTACGACACACGTATGTGTGTGCGTGTAAGACAAATCGTAACCCTCCCGCCGCCATTTGCCTATCATCCACCACCCCACCCCCGCCATAAATAATCGATCCGTGGACGTCGGCGAAACGATGATATTATTATTATATTCAGATATAAATCGTGTTTCTCGGACGCCACTACGCAATAAGTACAGCGCATTATTACACTGCACTTGTCCGACGACAAATTTCCCGGTCCGTACCGTTTTCGTGTTATCATAATAATATTAAACATTATTATGTACGTGGCGTACACGAATAAAAGTATAAAGAACGTGCCTATATAATATATTATTCTCGTCGACACTTTTTTTTCGTTTTCCCCTTTCATTTTCCTCGTCTGTCACCGGCTCTTGTGCGCAGTGTATACACCATACACGTGACGAATAATATCATACTCGCACCTATATATTATAATAATATAAATGTTATATTTCTCACGACCCGTCAATTTGTGTACGCAATCTTTTGCGTAAATATCCATCGGCGATGGCTCGTCGAGTTGACTTTATATATACATATTATAATACCTATATACGAAAGCGCATACGTGTGCCATTCCGCTCTGCGGAGCGTAAACCAGTGTGTGCGATTCAAAGGGATATCAACGCGCGACTGCAAGGCATTTGAGTGTGTTTGTGTGTCTGTGTGTGTGTGTGTGTGTGTGGGTGTGTGGGTGTGTGTGTGTGTGTGCGTGTAATGGATAATATATTATGTTGACGCGTGAATCGTTCGGCGGCGACGACGGTGGCGTTGAAAAAACGAATACGAAAACAAAAGAATCTCTTCCTTTAGCGAGAAAGCTGTCCGACTCGACTTGCCCGATTGGAGGTAATAACATATACACTTTTACTACCTATATACTATAAAATTGGTAGATAGCGCGCGGACTTTACGAGTCTTTAATAAAACGTTTCGCGTCACGTACTTACTATATATATTATATTATACATGTATACCTACACTTTGTGACTTGTGTGTTTTGTTTTTTTTTTTTTGCTGATTTCCCGGTGGTTTCACGACGATAAATTTATTCGGCTTTCCGCGCACAGAGCTTACACATCGGAACGCTGCGGCGGAAAACCTCACTTTAAAAGTATGTTCGAACATTTATCAGCGCACTGACAAGGAAGTTATTATTCTCCGGATCAAATACACGTTCTGCTGTTGTATTCATAATATTATTATGTAAATATAACAATATGCATAATATATTTTATACGATTCTGGTGATTTGAAATATTTATAAAATGTATAAAACCCGCTACGGAACAAATGGTTTCACCGACATGACGTATTTGAAAACATACTATCTACCTATACTACAAACAATTATTTTAACAGTCAACCCTTTCGGTTTTTTCGAGTCTTATTAACTTTTTTAAGATATTTACAATACACATATGCGTTTCTTACATAACATAATATATTACAGCCCTTTGTTTTTCGTCCATAAATGTCGGTTTACCAAGTTTCAATATTATTATTTGGTGACATATATTAATATTTTTAATTTCATAATCATAATACTTTTCTGAAAATTTTGATATAAAAATATCAAACGTTTAACAAATTGTTTTTTATTTTTAATAAATTATAACTTTGAGGTCTGTTGAGTGTTGTAGTAAAACAAGACGTTTCACAAGGTACCACTTTTTATTATTTAAATTATAAAAACTAAATACTATTCGCATATACAATATTCCGTATTTAATAATTATATAGGTTATGCATGGACGTTTTTAGAAAATTGATTGGATTCCAGCTATGAAATTAGATATATTTAGGTTCCATATACCTACTTCCATTTAAAAATGAAAATTATTGATAGTGGATACACTGAAAACCCTAAAGATGTATAAAAATTCAATATAAAATGCAGTTAGAATAATTATTGCAAGTGTTATCTGAAATTTAAAAAAAAAACAATTTTTTTCGCCTTTCGAAATAATGAATGTTTGTTCTGTAACAAAAATCATCCTGTACATAATGCAGGTCATCTCGTACAAGAAACAATAACACAAAAACATTTTCACTATTCGTTGGTTTTCTGTTTTCATTTTTTTTTCATTTTTACCGAGCTTAACAATCCCAACTATTATAAAGACATTAATTTATTTTTTTGTTGCGTTATACGTATATAAGTATATTTTTTCTGTTTTTGGTAGACTATAATATGTATTTATATAAAACATGTTTCAGAATATGAACACGATACGTATACTACTGCGTATGTAATCGTAATGTCTTATATCCTTCATTTTAGATTCTGAGCGAAGCGATGAATGTATTGATTTTACAATGATGTGTGTTTTTTTTTAATTTTTTTTACTTTTGTGTCTGTCACCTAACCTTTTTAGGACAGTAAAAATGCTTGGATTTTCTTCAACAGTAACTTTTTTGATAGTGAAAGTGAATCTAGTTGGTACTTTGGGGGGTCAAAAGTAAAAATTTCCCAGTAATTTTCAAAAACGGCATGAAAAACAAAAGAAAAATTAAGGAAAAACGGAAATTTTTACGCAAAATCTGTTTTTGAGAAAATTGATTTTGGTTTTTGGTGCAACTCTAAAACAAATGACCGTAGGGACATGACATTTTGACTGAATGTTTATATTAGCATTTTTTATACAGTATACACCATAACATTTTCCAAATATTTTGACTTATTTTGAGCTGTTTACGGACATTTTCAGTTTCCATTTTTTTTAGTTTTTTTATCTATCAATTTCAATAAAATTTTATCTGTTGGGTAAAAAAGCTTGAAAATTTAATAAAAGGCTCCTAGGTTATTGTTTCAAAGGCAGATGAAAAAAATTAAAAATCCTTAGTAACAGTTTTTATTTATAAGCATTTAAAGTTCAAATATTGACAAAATACGGAAAAATCACGAAAATTAGCAAATTATTTTGAGTTGAGAATTCATAAAAATTTTTCTTTTTAAATCTAAGATTTTAAAATGTAATACAAGATGATTCATAAGTTTGTCTACCTTTATAAAAAAGAAAATGTCTACAAGAAAGTCAAATCAAATTTTTATGAGCGTTTGAAATTCATATTTTTACAACATTTGATATTCACTCGATATCTCATGTCACGATTTTCTTATTTTGTTGTAATTAAAAAACGTATGACTGTAGATATTTGAAAATTTCACTGAATGTTTGTATTAGCATTTTCTATACATGATACAATTTTGAAAATAATTTGACTCTTTTTGAGCTGTTTACAGACATTGTCAGTTTTCAATTTTTTTAGTTTTTTTTTCTATAAATATCAATAAAATTTTATTTGTTGTGTAAAAAAGCGTGAATAATATAAGGCCCCTGATATATCGTTCTAATAGCACTTGAAAAATATTAAAAATACATAGGCACAATTTTTTTTTATAAGCATTTAAAGTTCAAATTTTGACAAAAATTATCAAATTTATAATTTAATAATTGTTTTTTAGTTAAAAATGTATAAAATGTTCAGCTTTTATAGCTAAGGATTGAAAATTGAAAACAAGGCTCCACGTAAATAGGTTATATATAAATTACTTTATTCACAATAATATCACCAAACCTGACCGTTGTCGCTCAGAATCGTTTTTCGTATACAATGATATTATGTATATCATTGAATTCAAATTTAACACCATCCATTACAGTGACTTACTTGTAACCTACTGTACAGCAGAGCGACATCCACTTCCCCACCTTTTTTTTTATTTAACCTATATATTTTAAAACGGGTTTATAGTTTTTGATATTTATATCATAGCTATTAGGTATGATTTATATAATATATATTCGAGGATTTCGTTTTATTTTCAACACTCAAAATTCCGAACTTTAGCATCGCACTATTTGTTTTTCGGAATCAATTGAAATCGCACAGCATATTATATAGGAATAATCATAATAATAATAATACATATTATATTATATTATATTCGTTGACAATAGATTCGTTTCTTCGAAACTCACTTAGGTATTTATACTTTGTTCAATTATTATTATTTGTAGTGTCGTAACGCTTTTGTAATTCGCACTGCACAAACCGGAAAGGATAATTGTGTAACACAAACAGTAATGAAACAACAGTTGTTTTTTTGTTAGAATAAAAACACAATGCCGAGGAAAAAAGGAACCGCAAACTTTTCCGGCTAAGTTTGTTCAATTAGCATAAATTGCGTTCGTAAAGCTACTGCCAACATACAACGACTTTATATTATCATTACCACTGTTGGTAATGACCGCAAAGTTTCAATACGTTTTAGTTGTCGAGAAATTCGGATGAATTAACAATAATTAGATATTATATAATACAATTATTATTTGTTGCTGGTCGACGATTGCCATCGGTCCGTCGCTTTTTTTTGTGGGATTTGTACAAGCACAATTTATCGTGTATAATATAGCCTTATAATCATTTTCCCTTAAATAAAACATGTAGGCGCCTATCCACTTCTGGGTTCGTGCACATATTATTATGTTTGGATATCACATGACCGCGGGTCATAATTCATAATTATATATATTTTTTATTGATCAAATTATACGATCTATTGTATAAATTTTATACGTGTATATGTGGTAGTATACAATAAAAGATAATATACTACTGGACTGGACAGTGTATGTGTTTGAGGGGGAAGGGGGATCATCCAATTGCGTTACTTAAGTGTGAGTTTTATAAGGGTGGTTATGATATATATTAAGTGTTTAATTAATTTAATAATGTAAGCTCACGGAGCTGTGACCGTTCGGTGCTTCTAACAATATATTTTCATTGATATAGAGAACGTGCAGGGTGCTCACGTATACTATAATTGTATGGCTCCTGAATTTGATGCGTAATTTGGTTATTTCTGTGACTTTAAGAATACGGTGTGGAAGGTTTGTTTTGAAACGCGTATAGATAATCCTATATAAGAGCAATAATGGTTCTGAGGATTTTTTTGAATCCCAGAGGTTGGACACCATGCAATCCATAAAGGGTTAAGTTAGGAGGGTGTGTATGGATTTTAAATTGAATCGAAAAATAACTACATATAGGTAAAATACAAAATCCACACGTTTGTCATTGTTGCGATAAATGACTTGAAACGTAAATACGTAAACATCAATATAGGATAATATTATCGTAATATAATTTATACAATATTATTTTATTGTATTGTAAATACTTATATATATATATAAGGAACTATTTTTTTTCTGATTAATGTGTGTGTGTGATTTTTTAGTTCTATGGATTTATGTGTTTAACGATACCTACATATTATCATTGATTAAATATACAATTGTATTATGTACAATTACACAGAGCGAGTATTACAATATATTGATATTATCCATATTAAATTATTGTATTCATTTTTTGGGGGGCACGAAATGTGTACCCGATGTCGAATATTGTATAATACTATAATCACACCGATAAATCGGAAAAAAAATAATAGTTTTTAATGTAAAGTTTATAAAACTCCCCTTATTGTTTTTTTAAAAAAATCGTGAAATTCTGAAATACGTTGGAATACATGAAGGCAATTTCGATTATTTTTAGATTCTGAACAGAGCGAGGAAGCTAGTAGTTTTACAATGGTGTTTATTTATTTTTATATCCTGTATACAAACTTTCTACCAGAAGGAGTGCTTCGATTTCAACATATAGTATAGGTATCTTATCTTTTAGCAAATTGGATCAAGATGGTGCTTTAGAGCGAGAGGTCATTTTTCGATTTTTCAAAAGTTATTTAATGCCACGGGAAAAACTACCGACAAATTACGAAAAACCGCTAAAAAATAGGATTTTAATTTCTAACGCTTTGTTTAGCACCATAGAAACCAATAAAAAATTGTGACGAATTTAAAAATATTAATTCAACTTACAGGCTATAATTAATAATAACAATATAAATTATCCAGACTGACAAACCGTCTCCACTCAGAATCGTTTTTCGTATACAACTATATTATATCATTGAATTCAAATTTAATACAATCCATTATACAGTGACCTACTGTACAACAGAGGCGCAGAGCGGCATCCACTACTTACCCGCTTTTTTAAACTTTATGTTCATATATCCATTTATTTAGTTTAGTGTAAAATGACATACAACATATATTGACTATTTTTGATCCAATATATAATATAATATATACAGTGACATTATTATGTTGTATCAATTTCCATCTTATATAGAATAGAATAGGTACAAGGAAACGCATCTTACGTTGTATAATCTAAAAATCACTTATTATTATAATCTAATACTATACATATTTCCAACAATGTCACGGCTCCCAACAGAATAACTTATAGATATTAAGATATGACATATTGTGTGCTCTTGATATATTTATCTTGTTCGAATGATACTTTTCAGTTTTCAATGCTTATATATAGGTATTATAATTTATTTACCATTTAATTTTTTTGCTTTTTACGTAATTTGTAATCCGGTGTACCTCTGATTCTTCTATTGTATTATAATTTATTTACCATTTAATTTTTTTGCTTTTTACGTAATTTGTAATCCGATGTACCTCTGATTCTTCTATTGTGCTCAGTTATTATCATATAGCTAATTTTCCATATAAAAAATAAAATCGCATATTTTCTTCGGAATCTATTGTTTTCGAACGTTTTTCAAGTTGTATTGTTAACCTAGCCATATTTCTCAACCGCGCAGGATGCGGGTCGGATATATTGTTGAGCTATTGCCACTTCTATAACGATTTCGACTTGAAAATAAGCCCGGAAACAATTTCTTATGGTTTTTCTGTTTCCTGCATCGACCGTTCAAAAAACTAGATTTTAAAAAGTTAATTTCAAATTGACCATTTCAAAAATTCAAAAAGTGCCTATACAAACAAACTTTTACGTAGGCATATCATTAAATCATAATCGTCTTATTGATGGCGATTGTAAAAAACGCATTTAGGTCTATTGGTTTGATACTCAGACGTACTTATATAATATAGGTGATATGGAAATTTTGGGACACTCGGTGTCTCGCTGTACTTCATTATACGCAGCAGTACATAGTCAGTATTCAATATTCATGCTATATTATATTTTCGTTTAATTGATAATGTACCTATACATTATTTCAATATGCGTTTATTGTATATTTTTCTCAAATGCGTGTAATAATAAATGTACCTATGTATAGTATCGTGAACACGACGACGATACGTTTACCCTTCATTACTACCGCGATTTACATAATCGTATTTTCTCTTACGGGTTCGCCTTGTTTTAATAGCGCTCTAGTTATTTAACGGGCACAGCTCGAATCGGTCACATATTATTAATACTGTGTATGATTGCGGTCTTCGTATATTTTACTGTTACGTTCGTATTACCGTATTTTCGTAATGTCATTTATAACGACAATAATGATATATTTAATATTTATTCGACGGTTCGTTTTTCTCGCTTATCCCGCTCGTTCTCGCATCGACGTCGGCGAAATTTAATACGTCGCCGTCGTTTTGGAGTTTTATATTATTATATGTACCTATACGAAATAATTAAAATGGCTAAAAAAAAAATGTTTAATATATTCTGGATAGGTATTCCATTGGAATGGTAGCTGGTGTACTATGAACATAATCACATAATGTTATGGTGTAAGATAATTTGATATAAACTTTTATCACTTATAAATTCTCTTATAGTATCTAATTAATTTTCACAAAATTAAAAACTCTTTATATTCTTTTATAGGTATACTTATTTTATCTGTAATTTTTCTTTTTAACGAAATATTATCAGATTACAAACTGTATACCTATAGTAGCGTTTCATATTTCTTTCTTTGAGGGATTACCTTGAAAGGCAACTCTACGTTGGACGTTGGTACTTACCTATAATTATAATTTCAAACAGCATTCTTGATTTTGTTTAGTGACTATCAGATTTATTTAGATTTTTGACGTTCAAAGCAATCGGAAAAACTATAGACACATAAAAATAAAAATAAATTTAAGTCAAACAACTTTCTTTTTTGTAACTATTTAGGGACGGTCGTTGTTGTCTGTCGAATAATTTATGCCGAATAAATGTTACGCCAAGAAAGATGCGTTGAATAAAACACTCGTTTAGCAAAATCTTTATACATTTAATATTCTTTCCTTTTCCTTCTCAAAATTGTACTAATTAAGTCATTAATTAATTCGAGAATACGGGTTTTTATCCCAATTTGAATTCAAAGTTTTAGTTAATCTTTACTATTATTATACTATTTGATTAAACATTTTCCATTTTATAAAATCTCATAATTTCTTTAGTTTTTATTTATTATGGACCCGGGACCTTCAATACAAAAAGGACTAATGATTATAGTTCTTGAACACTATGTATTTTTTATTAATATCTTTGACATGCATACATTTTTTTGTAGGTACAATAAATATTATTCTTCGAATGACTTATACTTTATAGGCTATGAGTATAGCATGCATGTAGTTTTTATGAAATATTGTAATTGTTTAGTGTTATGTCTTACGTATTAAAAAATGATATAATACGTACACATGGAGGGTGCACTTTTGAATGATAAACAAATCGAACGTTAATATTAACATTCCAATGTTCTCTTAATTGGATAACATTAAAAAGTTTATTTTAAAAACAGGCATGTCAATTTATATTGGTAACATGTTTCGTTTATTTCTAACAATATCATATTGGCCAGCTGGTAATTAACAATGAAGCACATATTATACAACAATTTTTTTTTATTTCGGTCAAATATTTAAGATCATAGAATATTTATAACATTATATTATATTGTAAAAATAATGTAAAATACTACATAATTTCAAAATTTTATTCGGCATAATATTATATCACAACAATTTTAGTTCCAAAGAACTCACAATTTATATACTGCCTTGGATATTTTATATTATATTATTGTACATGAGTTTTTCAACGGGCATAGTTTACCTTTACTACTAATATCTTTCTTTTTTTTTTGTTAACATGTTAAAAAATGTTATTTTTAAAAATAATACGCAGCAAGAAGCTCACTAAACACGTACCTATAGTCTAACTTTTTAAATGTATTTATCGACTACATTCATGTACGCGTTCTTCGAGTGATTACTGTTTTGTCAATTTTTTATTTACGGTCAAAAGTTGAATACGTTTTTATAGACGTGTATTTATAAATCAATATTATATAAATATTATTGTGTTGATAAAATATGCCGTATAGGGTATGCTATATATGGTATGTATGGTATCGGTGGGGGGGCTACAATAGTCCGGAAAATAAAAATACGAATGTTGATTATAATTTGATTTTTATTTCTGAAAAATTATAAGTACCTACAATATGGTATACCTTGAAAGCAGTGGCGTATTTACGGGGGGGGGGGGGATCAAGGGGATCAATCCCCCCCCATAGACTGTATACACACAATTAATTATCATAGTCGTTACTCGTTATAATTTGACAATTATTATTGAATATATTATGATTTTTTTTTTTTTTTATCAATAATTGATCACATTTGCAAGAATTGAAATATTATGATTTATTGTACAGTATTCTCATTTGTATCGCTGGTCACTGGTCTGTGGTCAGTGATTATACCGGGTCATACTCTAGACAGTATCATATGGTATCATGGTCTATGGGGTCCGTATTATCGTATTATCGTCGTTATACCTATTCTTATAATAGCGCTCCGTCGTTTCGATGCATGTTATCACAATTGTCTTATCATTATCATTATTTTATTTAATGATTTGCAGTTTTGAGATTTTAATCTGAATTTTGATGACTATAACAATTTTTAAAAAAGTATTAGATATAAAATATTAAAACCATAAAATCCTGGAAACTTGCCCACCCTAGTAGCCCCCCTCAAGTTAGTAGTTACGGTAAAAAGTCATATCCCCCCCCCCCCCATGACAAAAACCTAAATACGCCACTGCTTGAAAGATAACATTAATATTTTAATAAAAAATATTTGCCAACTTGTCTTATTACAATATTAGGGGTTAAATACTTTTACGGCATCAAGTGCTTATTACATTTCAATGTTTCAAAATTAATATAGACATTATTATTTTAATTTATCTCTACTCATACTCTGTTTACAATAATATTCATTTTTATATTTATACATTTCTACGTGCAATTACGTCACAGATCAATATCAACCAGTGAACACATATACTAAATTTTTTATTTTCATTTATTTAAACTGTCGAGTAATTGACAAAATTTGCAATCATTTATAATTACATAGCCTCATTAAGTTTTTTTTAATTATATTTCGTCTTTTTCAGCCAAATACCTAATCTGCATTATATTATTTTTTCATAGAGTTATAAAGTTACCAACAAGATGAGGTATATAAAAAAAAAAATATTAGATGCTTTCGGGGGTCTTTTTTAATTCTGTTACTCTTGTCAATCTTGTTCGTGCATATAATATTTTAACGTTTGTATATCATACGATATATTTTAAGGTAATATTATTCATACGATTTTAGGAGCTATAATAGAATCATATTCCTACATATCACTATGATGCGGGTTTTCAAGTGTTCTTCGTTATATAAGACATAAGTATAGTTCATAATTTTAATTGGATTTAGGTCAACAACATTATACGAGAGGATTCAGTAAAATCAATTACATAAAAACATTGTATTTTTTAGGTTTTAATATATATTGTATATGTGCATATATATTTTATATGTGACTTGATAATACTTAAATAATGAGTTCGTGTTCTTTAAGTTAGAACACTTTCTTAAAGGATATAGCATATATTATTGAACATTATAAATACACTATAAATAGTTATTATAAAAACACTGTAAACGTCTTTCGAACGTGTTAAACGCGTGCTATTTAATAAAGTTTTTTGCAAATTTCATAAAATATCTTTGTTTTTTTTTTTTTTTGAATAATTAAAATGATTATAACACTTGTTTGTATAGTTAATAAGTCTGTTTGTGCGGATTTTGAAACCAATGTATGTTCACCATTGGGGTGTGCGTGCGGAAGGGAAGTGGGAGATTTATCTACTCCTGGTGCATTTGCAATATGCGTAACGTCGAGATTAAGCTTTTGCTCGGGGATTATATGGCTCCTTCCTGTTGACATTTTATTTTTCCTGAACATTGTGAAATTTGAATTCGGATAATGTTGCGTGGAAAAAAACAATGTGATTTCGATACATATATATATAGGCTATAGCACGTGAACCCACGAGCGATGAAATAAAAAAAAAATCGTGTACATGTAATACTCATTTTCTCCAGAATATTTATATATTTTTGATATTTTTTAGACATTTAATTTGAAATAGGTAAGTACCTACTTAAACAAAAGAACATAATAATATGTAAGTAGGTTACCTATAGTATAATATAACTTATAGAAAGAAAAATAATATTTCTTAGTAATTTTTGGTTAAATATTTATTAAATTCAAAAATCCTATGAAATATTGGTTCTAGGCCGATGTGAATTTTCTTTAGTGTTATGCGGTAATAAAAATGATTAAAAAGTTTCATTCAGTACTCCGTATAAAAAAATTAACATGAACTGTTTAAAAAAAAACGTTATTGGAATTTTCCGGGTATTTTAAGAATATTATTTTTAAGGTGGACTACTTTTGAACTCCACTTTGAACTGTGTTTTTAGAATATGACTTAAGTGCCACGTTTAAATTTAAATTAATTATTAATCCAGGCTACCAAGATTGCTTTGAGATTTTTTAATATTAATACTTAATAATATATGTAGGTACTGAAGTATATTATACTAAGTAGGTATATTTATATAGGATGATTAACCAATAACCAAGCATATACACTCCCATTTTTTTCACATGACATTTTCAAAAAAAATAATCCATTCAACAATTTACAATAAAAATTGAGTGCTTCTCATTTTGAAAAAAGGAAGTTTGTATCACAATTCAACACATGATACATCTTAAATGATACGAACATCTATGTATTCTATATATCCAAACATGTGGTCTTTAGATAGGTTTATTTACAAATTCTAAAAATCAGAATTTGAAAAATGCATTATTTAAGGATTAGTATAAAGTGATTCTTTTAATTTGTTTTTCTGGAAATCTCGACGCACTTATAAAATATCAAATATTGAACAAATAAGGTAGTGAGTTTATTATTTATATGTATTTTGAGTTTGACTGAATGAGTGGTATCGTCCAAGTCTTCCCTAAACTCAACGAATTTACAGAAACATATTGTGTACCAATATGTAAGATTATAAAAATAGTCGTTATCGTTAAGAAAATTATTAATGGGATGGTCGATTCCAAGTTATTTTTGCAAACGGTTTGGCGACGCGAGTAGTACCTACGTATATTATACAAAGTTATTCAAAATGATTCAATCGATTTCAAACGCATATATACAGTTGATTCTACTTAATGTGGACATGTTTGGATGAAACTCGTCGTTTGTCCACAT
Organism: Metopolophium dirhodum; assembly: GCF_019925205.1. Taxonomy (NCBI): domain Eukaryota; kingdom Metazoa; phylum Arthropoda; class Insecta; order Hemiptera; family Aphididae; genus Metopolophium; species Metopolophium dirhodum. The sequence goes on from NC_083562.1 coordinate 39,014,794, forward strand.
TAAGCGGTTGACATATAAATCGAAATTAGTTATAGTTAGTATACATTAGAATTGGGACAATGGGACCAGACCATTTTTCCCATTTTAGACAGATGCCCATATTAACCGGTTCCCTCGATAAGGCAGAATCCACTGTATATGTATAGTTTTTAAGTTTAGATAACAATATATTAACATGATCCATTAAATAAAATATTAAATCAAACGTATTTAATGGTACCTGCCTATAAAATATGATCGTGTGGCTTCCTTTGGTCCCACGAACAACATAATATGCTCAAGTTCATTCCATGCGCATCCGTTGTAACTTGTAATAGACTCCGCTAGTTTTTTAGCTCCTCGTGATGGTAGTACACACTATACACATTGTCCACACAATATCGTCCAAAAGTGACGGGGCGTAAGATCTGCAGGTGACGTAGCTATAGGAAGTCGGGTACAAAGGAACGGTTGATTTATTTTTAATAACCCTGTGATATATACTATACTACCTGACCCTACTTCGTTATCCGTTAAAAATTCCAACTCTGTATGATAATAACTTTGTTCAATTCAGTGAGGCATATACGACAATTGTATCAAAACAAATTATATATTATATATTTGTACATATTTCTATTACGGTTATACAATATTGTTCTTTGTCAATACTATTTTTTGTTCTTTGGTTAGGCGCATACACATTATTTTATTTCTTACCTTATAACTAGGGCTCGGATTTATATGTATTAAAAAAACCAAAATATGTAAATATATATGTAATAATAAATCACTTTATATGTGATTAAAAAATGAAAATATGGAATACAAAAAAATTACAAAAAAATATAAAAAATTGCTTTATAAATGACATTATTAACTAATTTACTTATTTTACTACTATTATTCATTATTCATTTTGATTATCTTGGTCTTGAAAGCAATGAGATACCATATACAATATACATGCTCAAATTTTCAAAGTTAAATGATCTACGATTTGGTCGTAACACAGATTTGTACCGACTGAAGGAGCGCTCGACTTCCACCGAGGTAATGGGTGCAAATTTCATATTTGCAATGTCCAAAGCAGTAAGTTCAGCCGGAAATATTACCCCATTAATTTCGCAATGTGTATCTCTAATTAATTTTAGGCAGTCTAAGCCAGGATTTTTATGTAATACGCTGTGCATTTTTTCTTTTACTGCAACTCCCAAGGGTTCTTGTACTTGTTCTATGCATTTTTCAGCTTCTTCTATAAGTCCTTATATCGACCGTAGATCACGGTCGATTAGTTTAATAATTGGTATTATTTTGTTTACGTACTTTTTGAAACATAGGAAATCGTATACATCATATACAACTATTAATAAATCGTAAATTGTCGAAATATGTAGGGAAAAATGGAATTATTGAGAAATATGTAAGAATATGTACTTATGACAAAATATGTAAAAATATGTAAAATAAAATATAGTTCATTACGATGGAAATCCCTTGAAACGAATTTATCACTTACCTAAATTAATTTATCAAGTCACAGTAAAAATATGTATTTACATATAAATCCGAGCCCTACTTATAACAAACAAAACTTAATTATTATTTAGTTTTATTTTTGTTGGACAGATGGTGCCCATAATGTATTTTTACCATCCAGATCTCCTACTTTTCCGGTAGATTTTCCTAAAATGTTTTTTCATATTAACCTTGTCCTGACAATTACGAACATAAAAAAAAATTATCAGCCAAATCGGTCAAGTCATTCCGGAGCCAACCCGTATCAAAGATTTCCATTTCGCTTTTATTTATATATATATAGAAGATAGATAGGTATAACGCATATTACTAAAAAAAACACGCGAAAAGTGTACAAGCAGCTCATGTTGCACGTTGTCTAAGTACTGTATTATTATTCGTATACGCCAGTGTTCGAATTAGAGGGGCACGGGGAGGGATGGAGTGTACCTACTATATAATTATATCCTAATCAATATAAAATTTAAATCTTCTTTAGGAATTTTTTTTATATTTTTGCATCCCCATTATATTATTTTTCCGATTTAAGCACTGCCAGGGATGGGCAACTTTCGAGCCTTTTTATCTGGCCCGTGTTACATTTTCAAACCTTTTTTGTATTCACTGTTAATTCACAATTATAAACAAAATAAATGCGTATTAAAATGCATATTTTGAATAACCTTTTTTTTGTCCTGCTAGATTTTAATTTTCTAAAAATTTGCCCTCTAGTAACTTTGAGATGCTCATTTATGGCTTATACCGTACTTAATGTATAAATGTGTGCGTATATTATATAGCTTGTACGATTTAGGGCGTATCGCGTATGTATCGAATGCATATCATGTTATAAGGGAAATGATGATTATGGCAGCGAGCGATAGACAGGCACATATTATAATAGTACATTGATTTTACAACCAAACTGCGTATTACACAAAATCGACAGTTCTAATAGTTTACACGTCGCAAAATAGTATTATCATCGTCAGTCATTATCGATTTTATTTTAGTTTCGCAAAACCTTCTGAATTTTGTTCGATATATAGGTACTATTTCGTTGGCAGGCTCACACTTCGGAGCCTACTATTCTATTTTAGGTACTCGTACTACTTTAATCACAACAAAAACCCTTTGTAAACTACGTGTAAAAATAGCTAAGTAAAAAAAAATAAGATCTTTAAGCACTATAAAGATGTGATATCATGAATAAATGCTAAGTATATTGAATTTAAGTAAACTTATTTTGTTTCAATAATTTATTTACTTGGCGAGGTATTATTTTTTAAAAGAAACAAAGTGTGATGAACAAAATGATTAAATGGTGAAGGGCTATTAAAATATAACTTATTATTATTTTAAAAATATTATTATTAATATTTATATACTATTATAAATAATTCTTCGCCAAGTAAATAAATTATTAAAACAAAATAAGTTTACTTAAATTCAATATACTTAGCATTTATTCTTGATATCACATCTTTATAGTGCTTAAAGATATTATATTTTTTTTACTTAGCAATTTGTACACGTAGTTTACGAAGGGTTTTTGTTGTGATATCCCTAATTTTTATCATCAACGCAAATAATGATAATGTATCTATATTTTTATCTATATATTATATATGCATATATTGTATAAAGTACGGACAACAATTGTTTGTGTAAATACTGAGTAAATATTAAGTATTTACACAAAAATCTATAAGAACGGTAATATTGTTTATATAGTACGGTAATTTTGTCATATTTTCCCCGATGACTAGATGTCAAATATTGGCAACGCTGATGCGACGACGACTACAACGACGACGGCTAACGTGATTCTGAATTTAATATAAATTTTCATTAAAAATTTCACACTTTTTCATTTATAACTTAATTTCTAAACGTACGATTTTGATGATTTTTACAAAATCACGTTCTTTGCAATATTTCTGATGTTTTGGATCTTACTAGGAGTTAATTTATGCATTAGAAAATTAGTTATGTCGTATAACAATTTTACCTGTATTTTACACAGCTTAAATAGGCAACTCCTGCTTCAATACACACACCGTCGTGCAGTTTTTTTTTTTTTTACTTAGCTCGCGCCACGACCGCTGGATAAAAAGACTATCAAAGCGTGTATATACGACATAATTATGCTGCAGTTGGGCCGATACTTGACAAACGCTATAGAGCTCATGATGAGGATAATATGTGACATCTTAGGTGTATGATGTACAAATCACGAAGTTCAAGCCCAGGCGTTACAATAAATATATTTACTTACTGCAGTAAATCTATTCCATATCACGAAGTCTCACATGCAACAAAAAAAAAAAAAATCGTACTATAGAGAATTTCGTTGAATGGAATTCAATAAATTTGGTTCTCAAAAATATTTCATCAAACAAAAAATGAAAGTGTCAAATGAAAGTCTATTTTATGGAAGTTTCACTGCGTCATATTATGTACGCGCAAAACGTTTAATTGATTTTGATTTCAACCAGCAATTATTAAATCTACAATCCGCGGCGGTGTTCTCTTCAGCATATAGCCCAGCGTATAGGTACGATACGTACATAATATTAATATAAAATAAATTGTACGAGTCGTAATCAATATCGTTGCGCGGCGGTGCAGGCGTATGAAATCGTATATACATAAACGTTGGTAAAAAGACGAATTTTCAGACAAGAGCAATGGTTTTTTTTCTTTAGACTTCGGCGCCACGTATAACGCAATGTCATATTAATTTAGTATCATCATAATATTAATGTTATATCGTCGGAGGGTCGACGGAGGTCGGTTGTGGTGTGAACTGCAGAATAAACCGACTATACGCGAACCATTATATTATTATTATTATTAATGTAGACGTGCCACGGACTTTCGACGAAAACGGCCAGTGACGTATACGCAGTTGTAGGGTTCTAGGGTTCTGACCCCTCCCCCTCCCTGAAATATCTTTCTTTTACCTTTTAATCGTATCTACCACCATTTAAATACACAGGGTTGATCAATGGTTGGTCATTTTTAATAGATATAAAATAAATTGTTAAATATGACAAAGACATCTAAATCATGTTTCAGTATTTTTTTTTGCTTATTAAGAGTATTGCTAAACGTCTGCCATAATCGTCGTATGCTCGTATCAGTATGGCATATAATCGTCCATCGATTATTGCCACGTTTATTACGACCCCGAAGAGGCTCTATGGATGACCAGGTGGCCAGGTTAAACACTTGAGTGTTCTAAATGTAGACTATATTTGAGACTAACTATAATTTGTTATAACCAATTATATAAAAACTGTTTAGCAAAAAATAATGTAAATTATTAAATACTCCGGTAAACCCCTAACCGAACTAAAATCCTGCGTACGCTGCTGGTCACGTAGCGATTATAATAAGATAATATTATTGTATACGATAATAATCGCTTTTCAAACACATAACATATTACCTAGTGCAGTTTGGCCGGCCTCGACACGATGTGGGCCTGCGGTACCCCCTGTGGGAGGGGTGAGAGAGAGATAGAGGGGGAGAGAGAGATAGAGAGAGATTGATCAACGATGAGTGCTTCCACGAGGGAGAAGAGTATATTTATATATATATATATATTTGAATAGATATTATAATATGTACGTGCGCACACGCGACGCGGCGGCGTCCCAAAACGATTTAAAATATTCATGACATTATTTTCTCTCAAATTCTCTTCGTGGAGAATTCTGCAGGCGCATTTCAACGTTTCTGCCCATAATTGCATATGTACATACACACACGATAATAATAATAATTTCAATCGGCAGCCGACCCCGCGGGTGCCCGCGCATAGTGTATGCAAATATTATGCATTTTTCGCGATAAAATAACGAATCTGACTTGCGCACATCTCAACGCATCGTCACTGCATAGTAGTACAGGACTTGGTAGTAAACTTTATGCCCGTATACAACTACTGCAGTGTTTGTCTGTATTATTATGATGATTATTGTAACACGCTTGCCGTGTGCGATGACACTATATTAACATAATACACGCAGGTTCTGCTGTATATTATATCCACAACTATAAAAAAAGGTTAGGTTAGGTTAAGATATAGATATAACTATATAAGCGATAATAATAATATTTCGCGAGGTGCCCGGATTAACGCGAACCCCGCCCCGTCGTCGTGAACAAAGTGGCGTCAAATGATATAATATTATTATTATAATATTGCTAAATTGTTTTCTTTATAATCGAATGTTTGTTATTTCTTCGAAAATAGAAACGTTCGAGTACCACGACGATGGTGTTCGCCTAGTTGGTTTTTGTCAAACATTGCCACGGTAATCGTATTCGTACTTATAGTGATAGCGGAAAAACCCGCTAGTGATTATGTAAATGATTTAACCCGTAAAAATACATTTTTCAAAATTTATCAAAGAGTTGCGACGCGAGATGTACCTTGGGTTTTTACACCAAATCGTCTAAACTTTGGATGGTCTTGAAAAATAAATGATGCATATTATAGGTATTCTTATAAAAAATATATTTTACATTTTTACGCGTCAACATTTTCATATAGGTACGAATATTCTAGTTAAAAAGTTGTGTTACTGTCAAACTTAGAAACCTTAAGTTGCTAAAAGATAAAAGGCATTTAAAATATAGTGTTACAATAGTTGTTATAGTATAATATTATATAGTCCCTCGACAATTTAATTTCGTCGAGTATCTGAAATTTTATTTCTTGACGTTTTAGCAAATATTAAATGCGCTTATATTCTCTTCGATTCGTTTCACTGATCTCTAAAATATATGCGAGTATATCATAAAGGATATAGGGACCTTTAACCTAAACCTCTAACCAAACGTTTGTGTAACGCAGAGTAAAAAAATATATTTGCTTCTCGTAATTTATTCACCATAATTCGGACGTATCAGAAACAATGGACCCAAAAGGGTTTATGTAATCGCAGGTCAGCCACCGTAAATTTTCAATTTTTTTCCAAGCTAATAATTTCAAAGTCGACAAACGAGCTATTTGCCTACAATATAATATGTAACTGCAGCGAGTCTATACCCATTATGTCCCATCCTATGAATACTTACAACTTACCTGCTGAAAATAATTTCAAATACTGCAATAAACTGCTTATGAGAGGACTTGAATACGTTGTTTTACAGTATAGAAGACGGTATGCAGCATACACTACATAGGTAATAAAGTCAAAATTACAATTATGATATTTTATCAAGGCTAAAAATATAATTGTATTAATTTCTACTATACGGTCTACACCTATTAAAATAATTATAAATCATACGTTTTTAAAAACGTTATTAATTTACGCGGTTAAAAGGCTATATTTGTATAATTTATAATCTTCACGAAAACAGTAGGTGCAAACATTTTGTTGAATACCAAAAAATCTAATAACGCATAAAATGTTCAATTCCATCCGCTATAGGTAATAATATAATATAATAAATTAGTCGATTCGTCGAGGTAAAATTATTCGTTGAAAATTTAAATATAATAGTATACCTACCTAATAATCTGCAGCAGTATAATATTATGCTGACATAATTTAAAATAATTGAAATCAACGATTTTTCACGTCTTGTCAATCCGGCGAACAAATTGAGTTATAATAATATGCATTCATATCGGTCGTCGACGCGCCGGTGGGCTTTAACATAATAATTATTACATAATACATTATTATACATTTATAAACCACTTTCGTCCGTCGAAATTGCCTGATTTGATTAACATGATATTCGAATATTCGAGTTATTATTGTTGTATGGTCGGCCCCGCGCGATGTCATACATTAATAATAAATAATAATAATTAATAATAATAACAATACTTATATTATATAAGCAATAAAACATTGCCGTAATTGGACCGTCGAAATGTACCCCGCCAACAAACGCTGTCAACAATCATTATTATTGTTTTTGAACCGAAACTTTTTTACGACCGTCGTACCACATAAAATACGCCACTTATATTGTATGCTTCTGCAGTGGAGCATTATCTGCGTACGTACAGCCCCGCCGCGGTATATACCTAAAGGGTATCTACCTGGTATGTTTTTTTCTCGTTTTATTCCAGTGTAAGATTTGCCTATAGGAACCCCACCCATTCACCCACCGGCCGCCGCCAACAGAGGATTGGTTTTATGCACATATTTTATTTTCCTAGTGTGTATGTACATAATATACAAAATATTACGGAAATACGCCGCCATGTATATAACGTTATTATTATTATTATTGTTGTTATACTGCAGTCGGTCGTCGTATAAATGGTTTCGCCCTTGTGTTACGCACCGCTATCTTTGTATACTTATATATTTATATGTATATGTGTATTTATATAAATAGCGAATATTATATAATATCGTAAAAAAAAGACCCGGAGCAAACCGGAATGATAAAAAAAAAAAAAAATCTACTGGAAAATATTCACGCGACGCCGGTGCAGTGGTGGCTAGAGCGATTTAATTTACCGCCAGTATTATACAATAATATAGTCTTGAGATTTTCCTGGAGCAAATACGTTTAGTACGATATAATATACCTACGCGTCCTATGTATACTTACACATGGATAGTATCGCCGTGGATGTATTTTATCGTCCTCGAGGCTTGAGCCCCCGCAATCTAAGACTGATCAGTCCGATTGAGTCGGTGGGCGAATTTAAAAATGTACATGTTACCGGAAATTAAGACGATTCCCGATAAAGGAAGGAAATAATGATGTCTTTGTCCGGGAATCGTCAACATTTTCATATTGTTTATTAGCCGATGTCAGTTGTTATTCTCTTCGAAATTATTAATCTTAATTGAAAATTGAAAATATGAAAAAAAAATCCCATATCGACCACTTGTGCATATTTAGCTGAATGTATGATATTTTACACCCACTGATAGGACTGTTAGCACCTTGGAGTTATACATATTGACACCACAGTATTTTTATTTATAAAATATGTTTATTATATAAGATGTAATAATAATACTAAATCATTATTAATACAAATTAAATAATTAAAAATATTACAATTTAACGTTTATTACATATTATAATACTACATTTAAAATAGTTATTTAAAAAAAACATAAATATAATTATTAACTGATTTTAGATTGAATTACTTCGATTAAACTCATATCATGTAAAAATTAGTAATATATAGGTTGGTACTCATAACTGTCTTGAAATATTGTCTTGTCAAATTGTTATGATTTAATATTATTGTTTTAAATATTATTATGTTTTATTAGATTATTCAAAATGATAAAACAAAAAAAAACCGTATGAAAAAATGCTCAAGAGTTAATTATTTAGTAGGATAATAGGGAATTATGTACGATGAAAATAATATGTGAGCTGCATAAATTAAATGCAAGTATCTAAAAAAAAAATAAACTAGTTGATTTTCATATAATATTTAAATAATTTATCTACTTTTCCCAAATATGTAATTTTAGTAAAATTATTTTACTGTGTAATATGTGGCTATCATTCCCTGATATCGTTGGGAAATGATAGCATGTACTAGACGATTATGTAATTTCCTTCCTTTATTAGAAATTGTCATAATTTCCTAAATGTGAACATTTCTGGTAGGTAACATTTACATTAAAACACACGAAATTACTGTGATGTTGATAATACCTAATTGTTTCCGACAAACGGGCTAAATTATAAATTATTAGTATAGAGCAAAAGTCTTTGTTTTTTTAAATTTGGTTTTTAATAAACAAAGAAATGTATATAATTATGTACTTTTTCTATAAATATCAAACATATTATTGACTAATTAATAATTATCGTTAAATACTGAAAATAGAAACAAGTTCGTTCATTACAGTACAATTGAAACTCAATCAATACGACAAAAACTACTAAGGCCTGCGGGTGGGTCTGCGTGTGCTCAAGGCCATTAGAATTATTTCTTGTTTTTTGAGGGATTTTCGGTACAAAAAAACAGCATCATTTAAACATGTTGCTATTGTTATGACTTGTAAAAAAAATTTCTTTGGAGTTAAGGCAATCACAATATTATAATATGTAACCTATATAACCTTTATAACATACTGCACCCTTGTCCACATCCCAAAAATGTTGAGATCTGATGCACTATGCACACGGATGGCTATTGATTATTATTGAGGAAATTATTGCTATAAGCACACGAATTATACTTATCTTACGTCATATTATTACATTTTAAATACCAAATGAGTATAAATGTTATGGCATTTCGTTGAAAAACTCGACAACTTTTTAATAGCACGATTAACGCTCGCTGCATCATAAGCCTTAAAAAGTACTTTTACATGCAAGCACGCTCAATTCAAGTGACTGTTAAAACGCGTAATTATCAAATACTTTACACCTTTATTTTTGAACATTTTTCAGTTATTTTCGCTGAGGCTTAACACTGGATATACGAACGATGATCTCACGGGTGGCATTACTTTTAATTTACTTTGATGAAGGATTTCCACATCTCTGTTTGGTTAGCGCCTTTTAATTGGTTTTTCTGTCTGTATGTACTCAAGTACTTCAGAAGATCTTACTTCACCGAATGTATTTCAATTTCAATACGCACATGATACATAGTACCACGTGTTAAATTGTAATCTGTTTCAGAATCCTCTTCAAACAAGTATATAAGTAGGTATCTCATTAAATTAAACATTTAATTGTGTACCTAAATTTAAATTTATCTGATAGTACTTAAAAATATTATATACTGATATTATAATAATGGTAACATAGTATAATTTTATTATACATTATATTATTATATTAAATTGTATATTTGAATATTATATTTAAGACTACTTAAATTTATTTATACAATTGGAACAATAGTTAACAATATAGTTATTATTTATCATAATATTATAATCGTTTGTATTGTTGGTAGGGTTTATTACGGATAACACTCTAAAAAAAGTAAAACACAAAACAACAATAGACGTCAGACACTTTCGCTTCAAAACGTTGGACATTCCGACGAGCATATTAATTGATACTTTTTACTATCCTTGTAAACAATTTCATGTATATTAAAAAAATATATTACCTAGGCATTTAATTATTGATGTTATTGTTTTTATGTACAAAAGTGTATAAACTCTATTGGTTTAGGCACGCTTCAAATGAAAACCAAATGGAAAAAAAAAAAAAATTTAATATTTCAATATAATATTTCACCTTATGAAAGGTAAACAGCAAGATAAAAAATAATTTGAAAAAGCCTTTCGAAAATAAAATTTGTTACTGTTGTTGTTGCGTCGTAAGAACAGTCAAAATAATATTAATAATAACGCAATTTAAATTTGTTTCAACGGTATTTTTATTCTAACTAAATTACTAAAACTTAATATTATACCTATTGTGTTGGGAATAAATTATTAATAATCCAAAACTTATTTTTACGAAAACGTTTACTTCAAATAAATGGCGTCTCATTTAGTTTTCCGTAATATTGTATATTGTATAATATAAATATCTCAAGCAAAAAAAAAATATATATAATAATATAAAAATAATCCAAAACCCAAATGCTTTATATACACCGGCTTTTACAGAAGAAAAAATGAGTCTATAATTTTAGAACGTGTTTTGATAATAATTTTTAAGCTTATGTTTCTTATTAAAAATATTTTAACATCGCTTCTGAATGAATTTCTTATTTTTAATATAATATCCGAGCCATTACATATTTCGAGTATATACGTATAAACCAATTGGGGAAATATTTTAATCTCGATATTTCAGCGTAGTCTTCTCTTATATATTATTATATTATAAATCACTGCAATTGGTGTAGTATACGTATATACCTACGTTGCATCTAAACATTTCAAGCCCGCCGATGACGTGGCGGACGATTATGACGTTATACCTAGGTCACCCTTATTATCGATTGGCCAACGATATAATACATAACAGCGTAACTATATAAGTATATAACGCATAGGCGCAATTAGGTGGGGGGGGCTTTAGAGGCTTACCCCCCCAAAAAATGTCCATAGCCCCCAGACATTTCCTACATTTTGTTTTAAGCTTATTGAATATTATAAAAGTAAGGCTTAAGCCCCCCCCCCCCCTCCCCCCAAATCCCAAACGCTATTTGCGCCTATGGTATAACTATATATATATACTGCGATAATAGCTTCACCGTGATAACCACCTCAGTCATTGCTGTTATTGATTGCGTTGGACGTTTGGATTTTTCAGGAGACGTTGGACACCGGCGATGACGGCGAATGCAGTTCCGGATCGCAGGACAATATCGAGTACGTGCGCCGGAAACGCCGGTTGCGCCGGAAGCAGAACAAGCTCCCGTGGTCCGTGGTCAACCCGGACGAGAACTTCTACTTCAACTGGCTAATGGTGTTGACGGGCTGCACGCTGTACAACCTATGGACGGCCATCGTCCGGCAAAGCCTGCCCGAGCTGCAGAGCATGGCTTCCCCGTGGTGGTCGGCCATGGACGCGTTCAGCGACATCGTGTTCCTGCTGGACGTGGCCGTCCAGTTCCGCACCGGCTACCTGGAACAGGGCCTGATGGTGTACAATACCAGCAAGCTGGCCGGCCACTACATCCGGTCTCGTTCGTTCATGTTCGATCTTATAGCACTCACGCCACTGGATCTGATACAGCTGAAGATCGGCGTGCACCCCATACTCCGGTTCCCCAGATTCATCAAGGTAAAGCCAGACTAAAACATATGTTATTATTCGTAATATCTATTTAAATATTATAACTATTGTATTGCTGTTAGTTTCTGGTACGATATTATGAGTACCTACCATAATATGTCCTTATATTATATGAGTTAGGTGCACTCGTTAACCCTGCAACAACATCATATACTCAGCGAGTAGTGTATTTCTTAACAAGTTATGTCTATAGCTACCTGGGTTTCTAGGTTCTAGATATAATCAATGGTTCTACTTATAGGGTGGTTTGTAACTTCATAGAACAATGAAATATATTTTAATGTTACACGAAATGAGTTTTACAAAAATGTTGAACACAAAAATCTAAGACATCAAATAACGTCTTTACTTTAAGGCTTAAGCAAAAAACCGATATTTCTATAAAATCAATTCACTCCGTCAAATTAACTAAATTTCTCTGTTATTTATTTTGTAACGAGTACCTAACTAACTTACTTTTTGAAAGTATAATTCATCCAATTTAATATATATTACATTTATAAAAAAAAAAATCCTTTCTTATTTCCAATTTTCATATTAAAATTTATCAATTTTATATTATATATTTAAATACGTACCTATCTATACAGTAAGAGTCTTATAAAAAACACTAAGAGAACTGTAAGCTAAAACTGGTTGTCCCAATCAAAATATTGAAAAAAATCTAGCGTAGATATGACTATTTTTTTTTATCGTGATTATTGCCTTATCGGCGTATAGTTATTAGGTTATATTTTATCATATAGAATATATTATATAAATTTATACATATTTTTTGTGATGAGTGATGGTTGATATTTTTAATTTTATATTCCAAAACGGAGTATTTTTATGGAAATGTCGATGAATATGAATATCAAATATTGAAGCAGCATTTTTTTTAATGCATTTAAAGTTTAGTCAAGAGTTAGATATGAGGTGACAGCAGGTAATATCGTGCGATATCGTGCAACACTTCAACTACACTTCAGCACTCATCTAAACTTTAAATGTTTTTACAAGATATAAAATTGTTAGTACAATATATTCGTTATTTGAATACATCGACGTGTTAGTAAAAATGTTGACTGTTTTTAAACAACAGAAAACAATTTAAGAAATTGCTGATGAAAATTTAAAAATAAAAACAAAAATTGTTAAATACTATTTGCAAGACAAATTAAATAAAAACAATTATTATTTTTATTTGTTCGTTTAAAAAATGTACGAAACTAATATTATGGTCTGTGTTAAAAGCATCACTGTGTTATGCATACACCATTACAACATTACCTAATAAGATTCTACCTGAACAACAACCGTATATTTTTTAGGTTTAAGTTGACCTGCGGAGTCTGTGAAAACATTCAGTTACCTAGTTGTGTAAAAAATAATAAAATAAAGTGCACAGGACCTGCAGTAGTGTTGTCCAGCCGACCAGGAACTCGTATCCGGGATTATCACACTAGGTGGTTGTTATTTCGTTTGTTGATCGTATACAATGGACGTATTTTGGAAAATAGTTTTCGTTTATACATCAGCTTAAAATCCCTTCGACAGGTTCAACGTATACAATATTCGATTGGCCTAATTTAATATATTATATAGGTACGTTATATTATTATTGATACAAAAACTGAATAACTGAATATGGATTAGGGTCCATTTGTATATAGAGAGATGTACCAATACACGTATACAGAGGGATCTTTTTAGTGCGTTTATCTAATTTCTATATGCGTATTAAAATGAGATAAACGCGCTAAAAAGATAGCATTCCTATATGTTATAACAATTCTGTGGCGATACTAACTTTTTTTGAAACAAGTAGCTCCTCAAAAATTCGTCAACTTATAACAAATCACAGAAGAAGCCAGAAGGAAATGTTCTCGTTTAAAAAAAAAACCAATGCATTGTTTGTATCATCTGTGACAGACAATCTATAAATGCCGTAAAATTCTATAAGCATATTTGAGAATATGGTGTATTACAATATTAATATAGTTAATAGTGACTTAATACATAATATTATACTGATATACCTATATATTATAATATTGGTATAGAACTGTCAAAAATCAGAATTCGAATAATTGAGTATACTCACACATATGGATACGTGAACGTACAAATTGAGGGGGGGGGAAAGGATCATGCTCAAAAAATCACCCTGTATACATAAACCCTGAATTTTTTTCGCGCAAATACGTCTCCCTCGCGGTGAACAAACACCGCGCACGTGTGACGCGGCCACGCGGGTGAGGTTTCGTTCGATCATCATGGTGTTACGTGCGTTTAGATAATTTCGTGAGAAATCTTATCCGATTGGACGACGGAGAACGGTGTAATAAATGCCACATGTTTCATCCTATTTTTTTTTCAAGCTTTTTTTCTCCTGTGAACGCGCACGTACATTAGTCAAATTGTTCAATATCGTACGAATACGTACCGTCTACGAACAAATGAGCATTCACTTGATATCCGATCCCGACGTATGCACCTAAATACATAATATATATATATATAGGTAACAATGCACACGCGGTGACTATGAAATATACACTGCACCCGCATATGTTTTTTCATAAAACACCCAAAACGTTTTCTGACATTTCGTTTTTTTTTTCACCATCGTGGCTGTCGATAAAAAGTCGTCTCGGATTTTGCCCGTATTTGAAAAATACGCTGCGTACAATAGTGGGCACTGCAGGGGTGCGCAGACATCAACATCTGTTTTGGTAGGTGAAGTACGATAACAATATAATATACGGCCAGTTTATCTTATATTAGGAATTTTCAAAAATAAACGTATACCTGAAACCCAATTTTACTTCACCCTGTAAATAGCTGATCTCAATACGAAATCTTGTTTTTACATAACACAAACAAATCAATCGATTCTATAAAATATTTGATTCGATATGAAGATGGATATTTTAGGACGAATATTCAAATACATTCACAACATCATTACAAGAACTAACGAATAAAATAATATTATTAACATAGTCGTACTATAATATGCATACTTTCGGTACTGAAGAGTGAAGACAGATTGATGAGTTTTTCATTTATTCCCACAATCCTGTCAATTCCCTAACTACTAATGTGGATCAAGCGTTTGCATACATTTACCAAAATTACAAGAAATGAAACAGACGGTTAAAAATGTGTAATTATAGGTACAAAAAAAGAGACATTTAAATTGTGATTTTTATTACTTTGTTCTACATTTTCTAGAATTTTGAGACTTTTCATACATTATTTTGGTTTTTTTTCCCATTTTATTGTTATAATTTCTTTACTATCGAAGTCAGTAAAAGAATTTTTAATTCACGAAATTAACTTTTTAATTATCAATATTTCTATGCACTCAAAATGCATTAAACTATTTCATCAGTCGATTGCATTTTTATATTTTTATTGCATTAATTTCATTATATTTAAGGAAATGTATAATACATAAACTATAATTATTTCATATCACACACGTGTTCCTCCCCCTGCCGACTTAATAACCTACAGTATACTAAAAATAGCTAATGGCCTCAGCTGCCGGGCTCAAGATCAATTAAAAAAAAAAAAAATTATTTCATATTAATTGTAAGTTCTATATACGGATATTTCCATCACTGTTCTCTGCTTGGTAAAAATGAAATATAACGGTCCCATTAATATAATTGCCAATTGGATATACCACGGTCGAACGGCTCTCTCTCGAAAAAAAGAAGATTGAAAGTATTTTTAATATAAATATGCTGTTACCTTGTGCATAATTTATTTTATTTTATTTTATTTTATTTTAATATTATGTAGGTACGAAGACAACGAAATGATTATTTTTCTTATTTAGAATATATTTAATGTATAAGTGTATTGTTTTGACCTTTGGGTTGAAAACATATTATATCAGATCGGAATGTATAGGAGTGGCTGGGGCTGGTCTATTGGTTTTACAATAAGTGTCGTTCTGTTTTTTTTTATACTCTGTTTATTTCTTCTGAAATCGCATTTTTGGGCGTAACGCCATACTATAATGTATCTCGATCAATCGCTTTGAAATTGAACACAGATTATAATAAAATACCTACTTAAGAAAGGTCATTGCTTGGTTTACCCGAAAATGATCGCTGCTCGTTAAAATCCTGACCTGCTCGGGTGGTGTTTTATTCACAGTTTTATCGAATACTTTTTTCACCACAAAATTCGAAAAAAAAACTGAATGAAACACCACCCAAGCAGTTCGGGATTTTAACGAGTCTGGATCATTTTTAGGTAAACCAATCACGGAAACGATATTTGACCTGAAAGATAAATCATTCACAAGTATCGCATTCATATAATAATAATACAATACCTATATTGTAATGGTCGAGACTTACGAAGAATTGAGCGAAGTCCAACAACTTGTATCTGTATATCCTGTCAGGAATTCAGGACCTTTTTTTTAGATTCTGAGTGAAACGATGAATGTATTGATTTTACAATGATGTGTGTTTTTTTTTTTATTTTTTTTTTTTATTTTTTTTTTTATTTTTTTTTTATTTTTTTATTTTTGTGTCTGTGTACACGATAAGTAGTCGAAATAATGCTTCGATTTTCGACTTCAGTATCTTGTTCGATGGGAAAGTGAATATCGTTGGTGCATTGGGGAGGTCAAAATTTTAATTTCCCAGTAGTTTTCAAAAGCGATGTGAAAAACAAAAGAAAAATTAAGGAAAAACGGCAATTTTTACGCAAAATCGATTTTTAACAAAATCGATTTTGGTTATTGGTGTAACTCTAAAACAAATGACCGTAGATGCATGAAATTTTCACTGGTTGTTTATATTTGCATTTTCTATACACAATACAATTTTGAAAATAATTTGACTTTTTTTGAACTGTTTACGGACATTGTCAGTTTTCAGTTTTTTTAAATTTTTTTTCTATAAATATCAATAAAATTTTATTTGTTGGGTAAAAAAGCTTGAAAATTTAATAGAAGGCTCCTAGGTTATTGTTTCAAAGGCAGATGAAAAAAATTAAAAATCCTTAGTCACAGTTTTTTTTTATACACGTTTAAAGTTCAAATCTTGAAAAAATACGGAAAAATCACAAAAATTAGCAAATTATTTTGAGTTGAGAATTCATAAAAATTTTTCTTTTTAAATCTAAGATTTTAAAATGTAATACAAGATGATCCATAAGTTTGTCTACCTTTATAAAAAAGAAAATGTCTACAAGAAAGTCAAATCAAATTTTTATGAGCGTTTGAAATTCATATTTTTACAACATTTGATATTCACTCGATATCTCATGTCACGATTTTCTTATTTTCTTGTAATTCAAAAACGAATAACTGTAGATACATGAAAATTTCACTGAATGTTTATATTAGCATTTCCTATACACCATACAATTTTGAAAATATTTTGACACTTTTTGAGCTGTTTACGGGCATTTTCAGTTTTCAATTTTTTTAGTTTTTTTTTCTATAAATATCAATAAAGTTTTATCTGTTGGGCCAAAAAGTGTAAAAATTTAATACAAGACTCCTGATATATTTTTACAATAGCAGTTGAAAAATATTGAAAATACATAGGCACAGTTTTTTTTTATAAGCATTTAAAGATCAAATTTGGACAGAATTTATCAAAATCTCGAAAATTATCAACCATTGTAATTAATAAATTATAAAATGTTCAGTTTTTATAGCTAAGGATTGAAAATTTAAAACAAGATTCCATGTAAATAGATAATTCGGTTACCAAAAAATCTAAAAAATACACAAGCACAGTTTATTTGTATAGTCATTTTAAGTTCAAATTTGGACGAAATTACATAAAAACCTAGAATAACTATTTTAGTTATTTTGTTGTGATTGTATAATATTATTCGTGGGCACTTGAAACTTCTAATTTGTAATATTTTCATCGACATATTATGATGATAGTATCACGGTTTGTTGTTGATGTATAACGCGTTATATGTACCTAATGGATATTGTGATATGATTAATTTGGAATTTATTATAGGTCAATTTTTTTTTTAATACCATAGATAAGTGTATAATATGTCTTATACCTAGACTGACATATCGTCTCCACTCAGAATCGTTTTTCTTATACAATGATATATCATTGAATTCAAATTTAATACCATCCATTATACAGTGACCCACTTGTAACCTACAGTACAGCAGAGCGTCATCCACTTGCCCACCTTTTTTTTAATTTAAGTGATCAGTCTTAGTCATCACACAAACATACGTATATAATATTATGTGGTATTCATAACCTGGATAAAGTACCGTACCGTGCATGGGCAATATAATTATCATAACTATATATTATATTATTACCAATTATATGTGAAAAAGTATTAACGTTTTAAAAAATAATTTTTTACACAAACATAAGTCTTTATAAAATAAAAATGTTTATAAAAAATGTCATTATACATATTTATTGTTACCTATGAATTATCATTTTTGAGTTTTATATTTTGTATTTTTTTGAATGAAATCGTTAAATATTTTTGTTAGAATTTTTACGTATAACTACACTTAAATTTCTAACGAATGGTTAATTTGAATTATAAAATATAAGTATTTGAAGCAGTTGATCAATTTTTTAAGGGGTATCTATATAGTCTGTACCACTCCACTCCTGACTCCGCTAATCTAAACTTTAAATACTTGTAACTAATTAACAAATTTTCGAAAAAATCTAATTTATTTGTTTTTTTGTTGTACCTACGTCGTTAAAAATTGAATCGTGGTAGATAGGTAATTGAAATATTCACAAAATATTCACCAAATATTCACCAATTATTTCTATTAGCATTTCTTATACATATCATGATATCATTTTCAAAATATTTTGGGTATCTTAGAGCTATTTAAAGACATTTAAAATTATCTACTTTATGAGTGATCATAATATTAACCAACTCATTTAAATTTAAGTTTTTTCATCTGGAGTATTTTTAAATGTATTTCAGAATGTCTAGACAGATTAAAATTGAGTAGACTAATGAATCCCGTTTACTTATTAGTTATTCATTGAAACAATGTTTCTACGAAACTTTTGAAAAATAATTACTTTGAAATAATATTTGTGTAAATCCAATTTACTTGTATTTAATAACAACAAACGGTAACAAATCCACGTTACTGGGTATTAATAATTAAATTCAAAACTGAAAACCGCACATAAATTGGAAATTTGATTAAAATTCAGGTTTTTATAACTTAATTGTTATGATTTTTCTATAATTTCCAAACAACGTTATCGTTCCATAATTTGTTAAAAGGTTTTGTATTGGGCAAAAATTAAATGACAAAAATAAAAGAACATTTTTAGGTATATACCTATATTTATTGTGGTAATGATAACATAAATTTATTTATTGTTTATTAATATTTTAATTCACGTAATACTTTCTTAGATAGGTACTTAAATAAAATTGATATAAGTATCGTAGTGTGCATTTATGCATTTTTACGAGCTTCCGATTTTTAGTCCACTCCGTAACCTTAATTTAAATATAAAGGCATTATGTTATTATTTATTAATTATTGATCTTTCATTAAACATCGAAATAATATCAAAACTTATATGTCTATATTGTCTGTCTGCGTGAGGGGGGGGGGGGGTGAAAATGTAGTAGTTGTATATTGGGGATAAAGTGGTCTTAAAAGACCATTACAACTTACAAGCAATTACGCGTTAGCCGCGACAAAAATTAACGATCGAAAATCACTCTTCCGGCATATAATTCAATATATTCGATGAATAAAATTAATCGAAACTTAAAACGTTTCAAGTATTTAGCGTTAATAATAATATAATCCTATGTGGCGGGCGACAATTAAATTCAAAACGAAGCATCGTTTAGCGGAAAGGGGTGTTTTATTAATGGTGTATATTAATACCATATATAATATTATAGGTACCAGCTACATATTATTATACACTTATACTCGCGAATATTTATGTACATGCGAAACGGAAGTTTATTGCAAATCGATCAGTGCTGCAGGCAATTTAGTGCACGGTAATTATAATATCGCGGTTAAACAATGTGCGCGCGTTTATAATAAAATTTAATTACCCACTAAACGCCACACGATCATTACTGTAGGTAGGTAAGTATATATATAGTAATATAACAGTATAATATAGCACCTATGTATATTATTCGGGTCCGCGACGAATTTCGGGATAAAAGTACGCTCGTCGAATCGATGCGTATAACAAAGTCGCGCGGCCGGTCGTTCGCATTTTGATAAAATGTATGAAATTTTTTCCTCCTGCAATACGCCGCCGCCAGACCCCTGTCAGCAATTCGTATCGTGGACGCAGTATAAAACCGAATTTTTTTTTTTTTTTTTTTTGTCGGTTTATCCCTTGTCCGCTTTATAGTTTGGATAATAATAATAATAATATATTGTATAACTATATATAATCATAAATAACCGTGTGTAAATGGAGTGGACCTCCGCTATTGTAGACGCTCGAGGTTTGACGTCCCGCGATGATGGATATCGAACGATAGTACACCGACAAATTTACAAACACTGCCGACATGTTTTCGGTTGCGTTTAGACGATATATTAATAGCGGCTGAACACGGTAGAGGTTTTCATTTTTTGACGGAAAAACGCGCGGAGGCAGTCTACAGACGGGGGGAAAGAAAAATCATCTCAAACGAGGTCGCCTCCGATCCTTTTTAGCTGATAAGGCACGTTTGTGGTGTCGGTCAGTCCGTCGTCGTCGTCGTCGTCGGGCCATAAAGTCTTTTGAGCAGCGTTGTACATCGCATAAATTGTAACCCCGTTAATTGCTACCTACCTACTTATTCCCTGCGCACGTATGTACAATAATTTTTATACGAAGCCTCTCGTGTGCCAATATGGCCATATAATTGGATCCGAGACGGTGTAGGTACCCACGGGGAGTTGCCATCGCGTGGAGATTTCCCGTTTTCCCGCATCATCACGTGTGTCGGTTGAACGTGAAAACAGCATAACACTCTGTGGGCCACTCTGTATATACACTATATTATAATAAAATGAGGGTATATGGGTGGGTACATTATGATGTCAAGACGGCGCGGAGTTCACCTTATTACTGCTGCAGCTATAGGTCAATACATAATATAATATTATCATGCACGACCCGAGGTTATACGGTCGCATCCATTTTTGAGTACGTAATAATATCACATACGACCCGCACCTATGAGCACGACGACCGATCGACCCTTGTCGAACTACTGCGGATTTCAGCAGGCAATCTATATAAATAGTTCATGCGATATTATATGTAATAAAACAGACGACCTATATGCACCTTGTATAAGCGATAAAAAAAATACATCGGCGGATGTACGCCGAAAACCACACGGATAACCACTTGCAATATATGACACGTCGTTTAGAAACGATTGCTATTATGATTTCTCGTAAAAAAAATTCGTCCTACCTACTCCAAAATGCTATAATAGAACGAATCAGTAGTTTACATCTTTGGGTCTTAGCTATTTTAATTGCATTTCCGCTGCAACGCTTGTTTTTAGAACACAATTTCTTGTAGTTATAACGCCCTAACAAATCGCAATCCCGTAAATCCTCTCGATCCCGTACTATATATCCATACAACATAGTTAGATATCTACATAATACTGCAGCTCTATAGTTCTATTCAATTGCCGATGCGAACGTGGAAACTACGACTGTAAGTTTGAAGCATAAGTCCAGGACTAAAACGTTTATTTAATTTCTAAATTTAAATGCTGATTAAATTATGGATTTTCTGATTAATTTTTGTTTTATTGCGTTTTGTGTAGTAACGATTTCATTAAATAGTTTAAAACTCGCATAAGTATATACGGTCTTATAATTGCTTTACGACAATTAGTTCGAACGATGAGCACGCGTGTTCAACAAAATACAAATGTGTATATAAACACCGGCTTGAACGCAATTAATAACAATTATCGCATGATGACTGTTTTTGTTACCAAAGACGATTATATAATATTTTATAAAAAAAATTGTAAGTAGTAGATTTTTGTATACCTAAAATATAATAGCCGCCTACACAATATTCGCTAGAGTTGTAACTTGTAGATCAATATTCAAAATGTGCCAATACTTTAACATAATAAACTTAGTAGACAGTAGTTAGTACCTACTCATTACTCACGAGTTACGTCTTACACCAATGATAATTCCACACGACCTCGATTTTGACTCACGACATTAAGTTTATTACGGTAACGCAGAAGCGATTATGCAATCGCCATTATCAATGTCCCATAAATGATGATTATCTTTACATCGAAGTAGTGATGAAGAAGTAATGTACTATTAATTGACTTGAATGAATTTTAATTTTATTTCAACTATTTAAAACCATATGGAAATATAACTTAAATGAATAGAAAATTAACACTATTTATATAATATAATTGAATAAAAATGTGGGTAAGTGGATGTCGCTCTGCTGTACAGTAGGTTACAAGTGGGTCACTGTAATGGATGGTGTTAAATTTGAATTCAATGATATAATATCATTGTATAAGAAAAACGATTCTGAGCGAAAACGGCCAGTCAGCCTATATGATATTACCAAGTATATTTGATGATATTATTGTGAATAAACTAATTTATATATTTACCTATTTACGTGGACCCTTGTTTTAAATTTTCAATCCTTAGCTATAAAAGTTGAAAATTTTATACATTTTTAACTACAAAATAATTATTAAATTTGAAATGTAATAAATTTTGTCAAAATTCGAACTTAAAATGCTTATAAAAAAAAATTGTGCCTATGTATTTTTTATATTTTCAACTACTATTGTAACAATATATCAGGAGCCTTGCATTAAATTTTCACGCTTTTTTACCCAATAAATAACATTTTATTGATAGTTATAGAAAAAAAATCTAAAAAAATTGAAAACTGACAATGTCCAAAACAGCTCATAAAGAGTCAAATTATTTTCAAAATTTTATATAGTATAGCAAATACTAATATAAACACTCCGTGAAATTTTCAAGTATCTACAGTCATTCGTTTTATAATTACAATAAAAAAAGAAAATTGTGAATTATAAATGTTGAAAAATATGAATTTCAAACGCTCATAAAAATTTAATTTGATTTGCTTGTAGACATTTTTTTCTTGATAAAGGTAGACAAACTTATGAGGAATCTTGTATTACATTTTCAAATCTTAGATTTAAAAAGAAAAATTTTTATGAAATCTCAACTCAAAATAATTTGCTAATTTTCGTGATTTTTCCGTATTTTGTCAATATTTGAACTTTAAATGCTTATAAATAAAAACTGTGACTAAGGATTTTTAATATTTTTCAAATATCATTGTAACAATATAGTAGGAGTCTATTTTTTAACCAACAAATAAAATTTTATTCATATTTATAGAAAAAAAAAAACTAAAAAAAATAGAAACTGAAAATGTCCGTAAACAGCTCAAAATAAGTCAAAATATTTGGTAAAGAAAATGCTAATATAAACATTCAGTCAAAATTGCATGTACCTAGGGTCATTAGTTTAAGAGTTGCATCAAAAACCAAAACCGTTTTTCGAAAACAGATTTTGCATAAAAATTTCCGTTTTTCTTAAGTTTTCTTTTGTTTTTCACAGCGTTTTTGAAAAATACAGGAAATTTTACTTTTGACCCCCCAAAGTACAACACTTTCCTATCAAAAAAGATACCGTTGAAGAAAATCCAAGCACTTTTACTGTCCTATAAGGTGATGACAGACACAAAAAAAAAACACACATCATTGTAAAATCAATACATTCATCGTTCCACTCAGAATCTTATTACAACTGTATATTTTTATTATGTTTTATTATTTTAAATATACCTCATTTAAGTTGCCTTCTTGGAAAAAAAAACGCATTCCATAAAATATATTACACGTTGAGTGTAAAGCGTGTAACCAACATGCGGTTACAACTTACAACTAAATTCATATTCTCACATTCTGAGAAAAACTCTAATATACCTATCAAAATATGTTCTATAGCTTTTTTACGGACTTTATGGTGAGGTTCTTTGAGGTTAGTAAAAAAATCTCAAAAACGTTAACTCCGCAACTATATATATTATACAGGGAAGACCTGACAAAAAAAAAAAAATTATACTACCTATTTAAACGTTAGACAAAATTTGTTAAAATTATATGATTAGTAAATAATTTAAGAAATATACTCATGTTAGCAAATTCTCAAAAATAATATTTTGAAAAAAGTCATTACATTCCAAATTAATTTAATCAAAAAAATATAGATATTTTAAAAAATTCTAAACAATATACTACTTGGCTTAGATAAATGTTTTTTCCATAAAAATTATTCTTATAATCAGATTCACAAATTGGCTATTTTGAATTAAACAAAAGAAATTTATTTATTTTCAGTATTATAAAATAAAATTTTTTTTTTTATATTTTACGCGTAACGCAAGTGAATATAAATAATATATAAAAAAAAAATTTTAAAATATTGATTAAAACAAAAGTTATTTTATCTGTCAGGTCTTCCTGTTACAACCTGTATACATAATATATATTGTTGGACATAAAAAATACCTGCTTAAGTCTTTAGAGAGATGATTTTTAAAA
Organism: Metopolophium dirhodum; assembly: GCF_019925205.1. NCBI lineage: Eukaryota > Metazoa > Arthropoda > Insecta > Hemiptera > Aphididae > Metopolophium > Metopolophium dirhodum. Next base: position 39,039,655 of record NC_083562.1, read on the forward strand.
TGTATTCCCGTACAGAAGAACGCAGTATTGAAAAAAAGAAAGTAAGAACAAAGAAAGTTAAGAAATTATCGCGATTCATAACGAAATATCGACTAATTTTATGTAAAAGCCTATACTAAGTCTACTTAGAATCTCTTTTCAAATGCAATCATTCATATGAACCCTTTTATATAATATTATACCTACTATAGTTGTGTACTTGTCACGAATTATCCGTTTTTGTAGTAATGCAGCTAATTAATATTTATTAATTCGTTAAATTTAAATCTTCTATGTTCCGTTAATTTACATTTTACCGTATTATAGCCAGCCAGTCTTTATAATATTATTGTGTTCTCCACAAAATATGTTTTAGCGATGTTAATTTGAACATAGTGAATACAATAAAATAATATTATTAATGTTTAAGCATTTTAGACAAATATTTAAAAAACAAGGAACGTACCTATGTTTGAATGTATGGATGCATGTACACCTCACCTATATTACATAATACATATATTATTGTTTTAGACCTTTTAGTACAATCCTAAGTCACAAAATATTATAGAAATTAGCTTTTAACTATTTTTAATTCTTTCTGCAATTGTTATTAAATAATTATTTATTTGTTAAACATTTTCATGAGCAAATGCCCAATTTTATTATTTAATTAATGTTTTTTATGTTCCGACCTACGTCAAAATTATTTTGTCACCAAAATTAATTAAACCGATTTAACTATAGGTACCTATATTAATCCATGCTGATGGATGGTAATATAATAATTCTATATTTTAAGCTGCATACAAATAATTGTTAAGTTTGTTTTATTCAGAAGATATACCTATAGTGCAATGTTGTTATGTTAAATGCTAAGTTTATATTGTCAAAAGCCCTTAGCATAGATCAATGTTTGACAATGCTAATTTTGTTATGATAGGTTGAAACTCGAAGTATTAGCTACTAGACTATATAGATATCCTCTGAACTTTATAAGTTTTCAGAATTGAATTTATCATACAAAATAAAGATATTCACGCAAAAATGATATTGGTACTTTTTACTTTTATGGTATACAAATATACAATATATTGCCATATTGGTATTATTGCCGTTTAAATTTGATTAGGCATTCAAATATTATTAGAAAAAAAATGAAGAAACTTTGCACAATGTTATAAATTACATAATATAATACATCGAAAGTCCCCTATTTTATGTCGACTACTTGAACTGGTATATTGTCATTTTACATTTATAAGCTATTGTCATCTAATTGCAGAACGATTCTGAGTGAAAATGTTTTTGCGGTACCTATGTACCGTATGTATTTGTTAAAATAATTGATATTTGGCATTGTTATATGTTATGTACTTACAGTACAATCTACATTAATTTTCCAGGCGACTGCATATATACGCCGTGTAAAATGTTTGTAGTTTTGTTAAAATTTGAATATCATACAAATGTTTAAAAACCATTTATTGTTAGGCCAAAAGCTTTTTCACACTACCGCCTCTGCAAAATTTAAAATCAAATAACGATTTTCGTGTTGTACGATTGCAGTATATAATGGCTATAATTATGTACCTAGTAATATAATTATACTTTTCGTTATTGTTATATAATATTATCAAAACTACTGCGTATGGAAAACTAAATTATAATAATATATTTTTTCTTCAGGTGTACAGGGTGTACGACTATTACTACATGGTGGAATCGAGGACGGTCTACCCGAACTTTTGGAGAGTGATCAATCTGATTCACATTTTGTTGATACTAGCTCATTGGTTCGGGTGTTTCTATTATCTGTTATCTGAAGCAGAAGGATTCAAAGGCGATTGGGTGTACCCGTACAAGCCGGGCGACTACGCGACGTTGACTAGAAAGTATTTAGGATCGTTATACTGGTCAACTCTGACGCTGACCACCATCGGCGATCTACCCACACCAGAAACTAATGCTGAGTGAGTACCTAAATAGTAAAAAGGTAGGTATATACCGTCCGTATATATTATGTATTATTATATAATATTTTTTAATACCACTACTACGGTACTACATAGATTTTAGTTTCGTATATAGGTATAACTGTATAAGTTGTTGCGTCTTTGAGTAGACCTACACCCAAACAACGCAAGCACTCTCATTTTGTGTTTTTACGTTTAGGTACGTTTTCACCATCGTCAGCTACTTGATCGGAGTGTTCATATTCGCCACCATCGTCGGTATGTCGTGCGCACACGCTTGGGCTGTGTATATAGATAACACGGTGCCAGTCGACCCAAAAGTGTTTAAATTGATATCCTTATATTTTCCAGGGCAGGTGGGCAACGTGATAACGAACAGAAACGCAAACCGATTGGAGTTTGAACGGCTGTTGGACGGTGCCAAGCTGTACATGCGACATCACAAGGTGCCGAGCGGCATGAAAAAAAGAGTGCTGAGATGGTACGACTACTCGTGGTCCAGGTGAATATTGTTTGTTGTGTACCCAGCTAATTGAATTAGAAGGGAGGTTTCGAAATTCTATACACTCACCACATATATGTATATATTATATATTATATGAAAAACTCTCGTCGGCTTGACGCGCTGTCATATGTGTAACTCGATACATTCATTCGACCGAGCCATATATATAACGCCCTTAGAACGTTTTATTCGAAATCCAGTGCAGCATATACATTGGCACGCGCGTGGATACGTCAAAATCAAATGATTGATTAATTCCTATTTCTCGTTTCGCACACGCACGCGATAAGACTAAAAACATGTTTTTTTTGTGCATGTTGCCGGTTTGTTGAAGGGGACGTATTCAAGGAGGCGGCGATATAAACACGGCGCTGGGTCTTCTTCCGGACAAATTGAAAACCGAACTGGCGTTGCACGTCAATCTGGCGGTTTTGAAAAAAGTAATTTCCAGCTAAATCATAATATAATATGTACGCTGAAAAATACATTATATTTACGTTATTATTGGTAATCTCATTTAGGTTACAATATTTCAAGAATGCCAACCGGAATTCCTACACGATTTAGTTCTCAAAATGAAAGCTTACATATTTACACCTGGGGATTTAATATGTCGGAAAGGAGAAGTTGCCAGAGAGATGTTCATCATAGCAGACGGGATTTTAGAAGTTATTAGGTTAGCATATTTACATTAAACGCGTATACTTATATATATATAAACACACAATAAAAATGAATCCAATAAATTTTAATTGTGACTTGTTTTGCTATGTTTTATACAGTAGTGAAACTGGACATGTTCTGACAATAATGAAAGCTGGTGATTTCTTTGGAGAAATAGGAATTCTCAACTTGGATGGATTTAATAAGTATGTATTATAGTCTATTCAATGATAATTATATTATATCCACACTCAAAACGTACACATATTAAAAATATATTTATTTATTGTTTATTCACTCTCGACATAAATTAAGATATTAAATCGACATTACACTAAATTATAATCTTTAGTTCGTTTAATGATACTTGGTAAACAACTTATTAAATTATATAAATCGAACGTTATAATATGTAATTATTAGGAGAACTGCTGATGTTCGGTCAGTTGGATATTCAGAGTTATTCAGTTTATCTCGTGAAGACGTTCTTGCCGCCATGAAAGACTACCCTGAAGCACAAGATATTCTTCAAACACTCGGCAGAAAGCGTCTGATGGAAGCAAAGAACGCAAATAAAATTGGTAGGTAATATTAATTGGAATTTCTGTAGCATGTATGGCGTATTGATAAATACTGTTTGTAAACCATCAGTTGCGGATCGGATAAAATCTCGGGCTGAAGCTGCAGAAAACTGTAGTGGAATCGTGGACAAAATTCGTTGTGATGTCAAAGGACTTCGAAATGCATTTTCAAAAGGACGCCGTGGAACTAGGTTAGATAAATACCAAACTTAAATACATTATTAAAAACATTTTATCACAGTAAAAATATACAAGAGTTAGAAACAGTTTTAATTAAAATGTTTTAAATATTTTAATCATTTAAAAAACCTATAAAAAGATAGTTAAATAATAATTTTTTTTATCGTATACATATAATTTACCTATATAAACATAATATTTTACCTGCAAATGTCTAGTACGGTTACACAAATTAAAGTAAATATAATTTATTTGAAATATTTGAAATAGTTGTAAAAAAAATAATCGTATGAAATATTATTAAGTAATATCTACTGCAATAGACTGAATTAAACTCATGAAAAATGATAATGCAAATGAAAATTGTATTTATATAATTCATATATCTGAAGCATTATAGTTACCTATACGGCTATACATTTATCATAATATTGTAATAGGCAAACTTATATTAGTTTTTTTTTAAATACATAATTATATAGTTATCTTTAAATTTTACAGGGCTGTAGTTGAAGAGAGCATGGAGTTACAACCGTTAACCAGTAGTGGTCGAAAATCAGAAAATACTAGTAGTAAAAGTATTTTAAGAAGAATGCCCCGGGTATGGAGCGATGAGTTAGCTTCAGGAACTGATCACAGTGATGAAGACCCAAGACCGATATCACCGGGTATTCCAATACTAAATAAAGCGAAATCGGATAAAGAACCACGTGCTAATGAGTCTTCTAAGAAGTGTTTACTATCACCACCACCTGCTGTGTCAGAAACTGGTCGGAAAGAAACGACGAATCAAGAAGTAATCGGCGCCGGGCTTCCGTTATTACAGAGGCTATTGATCCTCAAACAAAAAAATGAACAAGAAGGGATTACGCAAAGTAAACCGAAGAAGGTCGATCTAGAAGTGTCTGAAAGTACACCTAAGGTAAAATCGAACGTGAAATTAAAAACTCCGAAAAAAGAAAACACGAAAAGCATAAGCCTAAAGCAACGACTGTCAGAGGTTCACACCAGGCAGCGGAAACCGACGGCGAATACGAAATTATGGACGCTTTTGAAAAAAGCGACGGTGCTTACGCCAAAAGCTAAGTTGCAAGACTTAAAAGCCGATAGTGAGGTCCCACGCGACACGTCATCTCTTCAATCAAACTTGAAACCCACCGCCGATGTTTCACATATAAACAGCGGTAGCTGCGAACACAGGTTTATTGTAATGTGCCAAAAATTAGATGACCAATACAAGCAGGGCTCATTGATTGCTCAAAACATATCGGCTCACAATAGTTTAACCAATAAATGTACTGAAAATAATATTAATAAGGAAAAATGTGATATTAGAATAGTGCATAGGCCAAAAGTGTTGCATGTAGACGGCACGAAAAGATGTTATGACTCGATCAACGATCTTTCACCCGAGTATTCCGGTTTGTCGTTCGTGAAGAAATTGAAAATACTGAACGAACGACAAAAGCTGGCGGAACTGGAAGAGAAGGCGTTCTTGAGAAGTTCCAGCCTGGATTCGTCCGGATGCAGGGCTTTGGACGTTTCGTATGGCAACCAATTGACACGGAGTCACTCGGAAGCGGTCGCCCTGGAGGTGGTACTGAGAAACCAAAATTCGCGCAAACAAGAATCGTTGCGATGCAGCACTACACCGGTAGATGAGTGTAACGAAACGGCTGAGAGGATACGGCTTAAGAATATACTTAAAAAATTATCATCAAGCTGTTTCGGCAACGATAGAGCGAACCAGTTAATGACTTCGCAGACCATAGAAGGTTACGCTGCCAGGCACTCAAAATTGACTAGAAACGTTACGTTCAACCAACGCCGCACAATAGAATCATCGCCAGATTCTTGTAGCTCCTTATTTGCGTTTCCCGACAGCATAACCCCGCAGTGTAAAAACCCTGATCTTATACCAATAGATTTGTCTCATAAGACTGACTTGCTAGAGTCTTCCCAAAGAACTTCAAAGCATACAAAATTGTCAAAACGAATGTCTACCAACACTGCAGTGCAATGCGTATCTAGTCGGCCGGATATTCGACAAAACTGTTACGACGAAATATTGAATGGCGTAAAAACAATAGTCGAGAAATGTCTGGTAAGTTCAAATAATTGTATTATTTTTTTTTAAACTGTTTTAAATCATTTAACCTACCTATTATGGACATACTTTATTGTAAATTTATTAATTAATAATAAATTGTATTACATAATTTACAATTATTAACATAAAATTGCTAATAGCCAATATATATCTTTTTTTAATATTTACTACTGTCATTACCTATATAATTGGTAAAAAAATCTATTTTTCTGGTCTCTTTAGTGTCGTTATAATTGATTTATTTACTGTAATACTATTTATGCATAGTTAAATTACTACAATATACTACATTTAATATTAATTTCTATAATTTTTAGAACGATATTGAAGGGAAATATCGAGATAAAATAGATGAACTCGAATCTGAAATTAATAAACGTGATTATACAATAAGCACACTATGTGAGCAATTCAATCAGGTAACATTTTGTTTTTACATTTCTTGATACTTATTATAATATTTTAAATTTTAAAACCAATTCATGATTGTCTAGAAACTTTGTGATCAACCCGTCGACGAAGGAAAATTAGGATCATTACTTGATAATTATTCAAAAAATATAGAAGAAGACGAAGAAAATCCATTTATAGTGAGTATTGTTATAATATACATAGTGTAAACAGTAAAAGATAGAACTGACAGATGTAATTAACCATCTATTGATATGTAATAACTTTTTTGTTACGCCTGTACCGAAAGTTTGGTTTTCGATAGCGGTTGAAGTTTTGGAAAGCGTACTTTTTCCGACCAGCTGGCGGTAAAGTGGAAATCCCAATTATTGGTCTAAAAGTCACTTTTTTCATAGACTGGAGCCCCTTTAAGCAATTAGTTTAAACATTCTTTATTAAACATTGGTTGGAATAAAAGTTATTACATAATATAGCCAAATCGTTGCTTTTGTCAATATATTCTCTGTTACACTCTGTACAACGGTTAATTGTGTTCCAACTATAGACGTGAAAATTAATTTTAATGTATTTCAGAGAAATGATTCTGTGGATACAGTCATGTATCCAAAGGTATCTTCGTTCAACAGTTTGTCTCCATTCGGTCTGGATGACCCGAGGTGTTACAACCCAAATTCTCGTAGCCCAGCGTTGTTTTCGAGTAAGTCTTGGGAAGACCGGTCGGAAGAAGAGAACCTGGAACTCCGAGACTTGCCCAAGTCAATCATTCCAGAACCATCGTGGCAAAACGACGACACCAGAATTGATATGAATTGTACAGACGACGAAGAAGAAGAGTTTCCGCCCAGGTGGGAGAACTGGGAAGCGGAAATGTTAGTGGGGCACACTAGTCACAGCGATCTCCACGCCGGCCCAGGGCTATTGAGCCGAAGATCTTTAGACGAAAATAGTATGTTCATACACAGAGGACTTCAGGGGCGGAGGAGGTGTTTGTCGATAGATAACGTACCGTTTTCCAATTCGATATTAAGAAATTTTGGACAGTACGTCCGATTGGGGGGCAGTTCGTCACAAACGCCTTCGCCCGACATACTTCCGACTATATCTAAGAGTTGTTTTTCATTGGTATCGCAGCCCGAAAATTAAATCCAAACTAAACCAATTATTATTATTATTATTATGATTATTATTATAATTATTATTACAGGACACCACTTATAAGACTCACATTGGGACCAGCAAAAAGTGAGTCTTATAACCGATCGAATGTTAAAGGTGAAGTGGGAAAAAAACAAACGTACATTTTAAATAATTACCTATTAACTTAATTTTGCTACTTTTTCATATTATTAAATAAATACAATGCATATACATATACTATAATAATTTTGGATACATTTTATACCATACGGCATAATAAGAAATCAGTAATAACCAACACAAAAATTTAGTATCTACGATTTTTTTTACGTAATTTGAGTTTTATAAACGAATTTATTTTTAATGTATTTAGATACGATCTTTATAGGACGGTCCTTTCAGGCGATTTTGAGTCTAATAAGTGACTGAGCCTTATATCCGTGAGTCTTATAAGCGCTGCCTTCTGTATTATTATTATTATTATTATTAATTTTATTATGATTATTATTGTTGTTATTGCTGTTGTTGTTGTTTTTGTTTTTGGATAATTCAAAATTTTACCATAACAGGTTAGTTGCATGGTTTTATCATGACTATATTATTATTATTGTTCATACCTTAATATTTTAGTAACAGACGAATTTATTTTTAAATTTTTAGAACATGGTGTTATGGTGTTGCCACTGCACCATTGTGCTAGGTACCATAAACATTTACCGTCAAATATGTTGAAAATATATCTATAAGGACCAATAAGCATTCAAACTAAGATTTCTGTTGTATTCAATGATATAGAAATACATATTTTTCTACCGACACCGTAAAGTACTTGCGCAGTATCGAACGTTCATTACAATAGATTTTTTTTTATTAGTATTTATTCTAAGTCTGTTTGGACAAATTGTATTTGCACGCAAACGTATGAAATATTTGGTTATTGGCAAAACAAGGATTTTTGAAAGACATTTTCGGATTCATAAGTAAATAATAAATAATTAGATTTTTTTACAATGTGATCAGTTTTGGAATGACTTAAATATTATTTCAACATTAGAAGTAATTCAAACTAATTATTTTAAACTCTATACCTGTTTTTTTAGTAAGGTTTTAGGCGACAGTGAAATACATAATTTGCGTATGAAACGTATATACATTTGATTTCAAAATAAACTTTGTGTCTTGCACACACACGTAGTCGTACATTGCATTAGTCGAGGATCGAGATTCGCAGCATGAAAAATATCTTCGGTTTGTTTAGGATTAATTTTTATCCCACACGAAATACAAACGTTTTTCCAATTTTTTAATTTTTTTTTTTTTATATTTAATCAGAATTGAGTTGGAATTGGATTCCATAATACAACACAAATGGTTTTTTATTATTTTGCTAAATAATTTGGTATTCATGAACAAGTTCGTATAATCGTATGGCAAAAGGTACGATATTACTATGCAACTACTCTAATCCTGTTATAATATATATTGCATTACGCTTGAGGCTTGACCTATTTTTTGTTGTTATTATAATATAATAACATATATTATATGTATGAACATTAGTAATTAGTAATATCCATAATATATGTATTGATGATTTTTTTCGGAAAAATTGATATTAATTTGGTCACAACTGAAAAACTAAAATGCATTGTATATTAACTATAATATATCGTAATACAAAACGATAATAGTAATATTAGCGATAGTCAGATAAAAATGGCCGACTGTCACTGAAACAAACGTTCACGTCGCGATTGGTGTTTGATATATTTTCCATACCTAACCACATAACATATTTCCAGAAGGTTTTCTCTCCGGTATTATTCATTATCTTGTTATAATAATATTAAATGTAATTAGTTTACTTTGGCTAACTTAATTCTGGTCGTATTATTATAGTAAAATTGTTATTTGTTATTAATATAGAACAAAATGTAAAACGTGTTTGTAATTTTTATAAAAAAAATCTTAAGCATAACTGTACAACGTTATGACGAAGAAACTGATCAATTTTTGATCGTTATACAGAGACCAAATCTGAAATGAAATACTATTATAATACAATAATATTGTAAGTAAATCTTTAGGGACCAGTGTAAAATCAAAATTTAATTAACAGTTAAAACTTACATTATTTATTACTAAGTTTGTTCATAAATAATATTTCTGTTCAAAATCAGAAATAATTAAATATTTTTATATTGTTTAGCCATTGAGTCGACCATAATGGTTTCTTTTGAATATCTGCTTAAAATTCGTTTCATATTTCTTAAATATTATTGTTAGTTAACTAATTTTATTATTCTATTATTTTCAAAATTATTATTTTTATTTTAATTGTATATAGGTGTTGTTCAGATGAACAACTTGTGTTAATAAAATTGTAATATTGTTATGCTATATTTTCTAATCGGAGAGAAAATATTTCGAGTGGCGAGGAAGGAAAAGTAACTTATTTATTTATATTTAAATTTACTACATAAATAATAATGTGTCGTGTATATAATTATTATAATTATTATAAGTAAGTATAAAGTAATGTATTTGTATATTATTATAAATAGTTTAATAGATTTTTTTGTACAGAATTGTAATTTTTTTCATTCATAATTTATTTAAAGTTAATTATACATATAAATGTTATTGTTATACATTTTGTTCGATCATTACTTAAATAAAGCTTTCGGCTTTGAAAAAATAGGTGTTTAGGCATTTGGCCAGACAAAGTCATATGTCTCAGAGTATTGTTATATCGATTTATATTTTAATAAACATAAAATATTATAAATATTAAACAATACTATTAGTTTACATAGTTTACAAGTTAAGGAGGTGCAATATAAAAAACGTTTTACAAAATCTGTACCACAGAAATCAACTAACGCAAGTTCATTTTTTGAAATTTTGAGTTAATTATATAACCAGCATATGCTTTTTGTGATCTTTTTAAAGGTATTAAAACGTAAGTCCTTTATACAATAAATGCATAAATCGTAAGAAGTATAATAACTTAAGTCCTAAACTATGATAGGAGTATAGAAACGTATGTCCAGCGTTTACATAAGAAAAGTAATTCAAAATAATATTTTTGAAGTATACAATATTGTAAGTCCATTGCAACAAATATTTTTGTTTTGTCTCTCCTGTAAAATTTGCTTTTTGTGACTTGCGCTACTTGACTTATGTGGTACAGAAATATGTCCAGATTACGTCGTTATTGTATTGTGGTCGGTGTGCAACTGGTAGTTACAAACAACGAAATGTATCGACATTTATTACGACTCGCAAAACGATAGAACCGGCTTCAAAAGTCTTTCGCCAAAATTAATTCCGGCCCAGATGAAATAACAGAATTAAAATAATTTTCATTGCACGTTTTCAATTAATATTATTTTATTCGGCGTATAATTACGATAGGAAGATCGCTGTTGCAGTGTTTCTTCGATGATATTATATTATTATACGTACACGTCATATATTATAGAAATCGTCAATAATTGACACCTTTCAAAGCGAACAGTATAATAATATTAAGTAATGTCATTAGCTTTGATAGATTCAATATTCTACATGCTACATATGCACATGGTGGAACGCATACATTCACATACAAACGTATCATATGAGGTTATAACTCGTTACTGAAATGGAATTGCTTTTACAACTTTATAAGTAGCGTAATAATATACATTTTGGTTCGTGAGATAACGAATATTATAATGAAATTACTTTTTGAAACCAAGTCCACAATATAGTCGATAATAATTATGATGCGCTATTGATAGGTCCCTGCTGCAGATGCGCTGGTCATGATGCCCTAAAAACCCTATAAAAATGCCCTCATAAATATGCATTTATGACTTGATATCAAAAATTACCTAAAATGTATTAATTATCTAAAAACCTTTTTTTTTTTAAATTACTGTTCACCAAGGAAATTTTTTAATTTATTTTTAACTAATGTGTAGAAATCGTAAAATAACTGATTACAATAAAACAATAATATATAATCAAAATTTGAAACATACATGTCTAATCATCGTGATCGTGATATTGTACAAACTAAAAAATAAACTAAAACAACATTGCCGTTGGTCATATCGATAACGGATAAAACCAATCACAACAGCTTCTACGTATTTTATTCGACTGCGAGTACAATACTATCGTAATCAGTGGCGTAGCCAGGGGTGGCTAAGGGGGCTATACCCCCCCCCCCATTGACTGTGTTGACCTTAGAGTTTTATCAAGATTAATAAAAAAATAAAAGTGTAAATAAAAGACATATTATATTTGTATTTTTTGTGAGACTTAGCTCCCCCCCCTCCCCATACAAAATGTCTGGCTATGCCACTGATCGTAATAATATATTACCATCATCAAAGTATACAACAGCGGTTAGGGATAGAAATATTAATTTTCATGTAACTAAATTAAAGATGATATCCATAGAAAATGTATTCATACCAAATTATACTTTTTGAAATTAAAACAAACAATATAGTCACTAAACAAAACATATTATTACAATTATAAGTAGGTTGTAGGTTAGTAAAATAATTTAAAACTATACCTAATCTAGAATAAAATTATTATTTTCTTTAATAAACTATATGATATACCTACTAAAACAATATATTTTTTTTCTCATAAACTAACTACTAAAGCAGTGGTTTTCAAATATTGTATATCCGCGCGTACCTTTTACAAGATTTAAACATTTTCATGTATCATTCAGAGCAAAAAACATTGTTTCGTTTGCTTATCAAAAATGTGTACGTAATTTTACATGTACAGAATTATTGTATATTTGTAATATAGGAACTACAAAATTATGATAATTTAAGCATTTATAAGGGGATCGGTGGCGGTATTTAATTAAGGGGTTTAGTATAGGCAATATTTAAAGTGTTTGCGTGTGTGACTTGGAACTGTGTGTGCAATAAATGATTATTAGTGTGTGTACGTGTCCCGTACTACCATAGGCGTAGTTGGGGAGGATTAGCCCCCCCCCCCCCAGTTTGAATAATTTCCTCCCAAGAGCCGTTACATGTCTACCCCTGGAAGGGCTAAAGCCCCCCCCCCCCAAAAAAAAAAAACTTGACCCCCTACGCCTATGCGCACTACTCAAGCAACGCCTACGCACAGGCACAAGTCACCAGTGCGACGTCGTGCGTGTGAACGATCCCGAACGTGTGTCTTATTTGACTAAAAGTATGTGCTTTTTGTCCATCCCACCGATCGATCTAGTAATTCGATAATACTTTTGAAAGCTGATTTGAATTCGTCATAATATGTCTACGTTTGAAAATTCCGAAATTTCAAAATATTCAAACTAAATTTATAGTAATTGGGGGGGGGGGGAGAGGGTTAATTGGGAAAAGTGGACTGACCGATCTCAAGTAGACTGTATAGACATAATAACGAATTCAGATCAGTTTTAAAAATTATTATCGCATTACTAGGTCGACCAGTATGATACTATGATGTATAATCGATTGGTATGTTTTGGCTAAAATAACTGTCCGCCACCAATCCCCTTAATACATAAAAAGAAAATTAAATATGTACAATCATTATTTATATTATTACCAACATCTAAAACACCAAATTTATCAATTCCGTTTTTTTTTTTTGTAAATGGAGATTTTCTTAGCGTACCACAGGTTGAAGAAAAACGCTGAACAAAAAGAGGTTAGATAAACTGAATAAATGCTTTTGATATTTAATCACTACACCTTGGTCAAATACCCATACAAAATACAATTTTAAATTTAAACAAATAATAATGAACAATAATTTCTATTAGATGATAATATTATTTCTACATGTATACTATACATTGTATAGTTGAATATTAGGTCATCAGGTATAATAAATAATAAGCATGTATGTAACTACTCTTCAAAATAAACTCAACAATTTCATAATTAAAGTATCCCGGTCAATAGTTAGGTATTTAGAAATTTAAACTTTTTAATAAAACCAAAAGTACTTTAAAACTGTTATTTTTTATATAAGTGACTTAAATTGTTTCCATGTGTCATGAGAGGTATTATAGGTGCCGTATAACTGTTGATACAATGGCGGCGAAGTTACGCGTCATTGTAATATATTATTTTTATGAATACTTTAATATTTATTATAATATTATTTAATTAATGCTCGATTAAATACGTTTTTTTATGGACTAGTTTAAAGTATTAATGCTATTGTGAATGGACTAATTATTATTTTGTTGTTGCCCATGATGACCTTACCAAACCTTAAACACAGGGTAGTATATTTTTATTTTGTTCCTACCTATGTCCTATATTAATTATTGTAAAGTACTCGTCAATTAATATAGTAATAAAATATTACCAGTGATAAATAATTGCTAAAATAATGTATTATTCTAACGCCTTTTTCACGTAGGTGATAAAAATAAATACATTATAATAAAGAAAAAAATTTTCTGCTCGCTTCAGTCGAAATCATTGTTTTATCTGAGCCCTTATTATGCAAATTAGGTATGCAAAGTAGTTTGTTATTGAATAATTATCTATAAGTAAAAAATGTAATTTAACATTTTCACAAATTATTTCTATAAGAATATATACCAAGCATAATGTACTCATTACTCTTACAGTCATACCCACACATACACACACACATAGACACATATTATTATTATTATTATTACATATTACATGTCTTGTTATGATAATATGTAAATATTCTTAGAATAACCAATTAAAAAATACTAGCCATAAATTTAGCATTAGTATAGGTACGCTAAAAAAGCGGGTAAGTGGATGTCACTCTGTTGTACTACAATAGGTTACAAGTGGGTCAATATAATATTATAATGGATTGTATTAAACTTGAATTCAACGTGTCATTGTATGAGAAAAACGATTCTGAACGGAGACGGTATGTCAGTATGGATAATATTTCATATTGTTATTATTTATTATAGCCTGTAAGTTGAATTTATATTATAATACTACAATTTTTTATTCGTTTCTACGGTGATAACAAAGCGTTAGAAATTAAAATCCCATTGTTTAGCGCTTTTCCGTTATTCGTCGGTGGTTTTTCCCGTGGCATTAAATAGCTATTGAGAAAATCGAAAAATTACCTCTTTAAAGTACCATCTTGGTCCGATTTGCTAAAAGATAAGATACTATATGTTGAACAGTGAACACCACTAGATTCCTCGTTCCGCTCAGAATCTAAAAGAGCTATTGTGAGTATAATAATATTCGTACCTACATTCACCCACCATAATACACCACTGCAGAATGTTATGCATACCCTACGGCGTTGTACAATAGGTACAGCAGCATTTTTGTTTTTAAAGATAAACATAATAATTTATTATCTACAAAACTAGTTAACGTTTTTAGAAATTATTTTTTTTTTTTGATAATTATTACAACTAAACTATATTTTAAAATTACACTTACGTTTTTTACCAATATTATTGTCCATCGTTATAAATCTTTTAAGTTTTTTATTTTTTGAATGACAACATACGTTTTAGTTTCTGAACGAATCGCCGGAGCGAAGAATGTATCACTGGTATGTATTGATTTTACGATCTTAAGTCATAACAATAGCAAAGTTCAAAAATGTTGTATGTGAAAAATAATGATTTTACAGTAGGGCCAATTAAAATTATTTAATTTTGTATGTATCACTGTAGAGATTTAATAGTTGTAATGCATTGCTTATTTACCCTATAAATAATATAAAAGAAAACTTTATGATTAAAGGTTAAAATGTGGCTTGATTGTGGCTTAAAACCGTATTTAACACATTTATTAAGATGTACACCGGACATTTTGGCACAATATCATAGAAGATAAAACTGTTGTAAAATGTTCACTTACCACATTATTGCAAAACTGTTATAAGTACACAGAGTATAGGACTTGACATATTTTTGAATTTACAATAAAGTATTACTGGTACTTACCACAATAAACCACTCTATCTGATGGTTCAAATATGTACTATATCACATACCACATTTTTTAAAACATTATATTATATTCATATTTGTTATAGGAACAGAAACGTAACCCATTTTCGTCAAAATAGTACTTACAACTTTCGAACTTAAAAATTAAAAAAAGGTGGATAAGTAGATGTCGCTCTGCTGTACAGTAGGTTACAAGTGGGTCACTGTAATGGATGGCGTTAGATTTGAATTCAATGATATAATATCATTGTATAAGAAAAACGATTCTGAGCGAAAACGGTCAGTCAGCCTATTATATTACCAAGTATATTTGATGATTTTATTGTGAATAAAGGAATTTATATATAACCTATGTACGTGGAGTCCTGTTTTGAATTTTCAATCCTTAGCCATAAAAGTTAAACATTTTATACATTTTTAACTATACAAAATAACTAATAAATTATAAATTTGATAAATGTTGTCAACATTTGAACTTTAAATGCTTATAAAAAAAAATTGTGTCTATGTATTTTTAATATTTTTCAACTGATATTAGAACGATATATCAGGAGCCTTATATCAAATTTTCACGCTATTTTACCCAACAAATAAAATTTTATTGATATTTATAGAAAAAAAAACTAAAATAATTAAAAACTGACAATGTCCGTAAACAGCTCAAAAAAGAGTCAAAATATTTTCAAAATTTTATCATGTATAGAAAATGTTAATATAAACATTCAGTCAACATTTCATGTCCCTACACCAAAAACCAAAATCGATTTTCTTGAAAACAGCTTTTGCGTAAAAATTCCCGTTTTTCCTTAATTTTTCTTTTGTTTTTCACGTCGCTTTTGAAAACCACTGGGAAATTTTTTAGTTTTGACCCCCCAAAGTACCAACTAGATTCACTTTCCTATCAGAAAAGTTACTGTTGAAGAAAATCCAAGCACTTTTACTGTCCTAAAAGGTAATGACAGACACAAAAATAAAAAATTTAAAAAAAAACACACATCATTGTAAAATTAATACATTCATCGCTTCGATCTAATATGTGCATAATATAATGAATTATAATATTAATATGTGCATAATAAAGATAAAAAAGATAACAAAGATAAAAAATAAATTTAAAAGACCCGCAACAAACAAATTTAAAATTGCCTAATTCGAACTCGTTAAAAACTGTTCGCCACCAATTCCCTTAATAAAAGTTGAATATTATGGAAAAAATTGATAACGATATAAAATAGTAAACAATTTATAAATATATTTAGCACATTTAAAAAAATTTTGTGTTTTAAGGTCTTAAAATTATGTAATAAAAAATATTTGCAACAATTTTAATAGTTTTTGAAATAATGAGTGTTGCATTAATCTTACGACTGATTATGTACTTTGGCCCAATGTTTGGCTCTGGTGGTCACTTGCTAGTTGTCCTGCTGTTAGAACGTTATACTTTCACAATTATTGGTCACTGGTGCCCTTCCCGATGATTGTCGCCTGTCCGTTAATGTGACACGAGTCAAACTGTCAAAGCAACGGCCAATATTCTAATGAATATACTTATATACCAGTCGTCGGGACAATTATATACACAAATCACTTGACCACAGGCAACGCCCCCTTGGTATTTGTAAATTAATTAGACTTTTAAAATTAATTTTGATACAATTATTGATCAGTTTTTAATGCAGATTCAACAGAAAGAGGAAGAAGACTTAAATTGAAATTTTAATTTAAATATTAGAATGTCGCAAGGTGTTATATTAGGTATAACTTTTATTAATTTTATTTTATTTATTTATCAATTTTATTGTTTGGTATCAAATTTATCATGATATATACCTAATATGATAATTATATTATTATGTCAAGTATTATATTATATATATATTAATTATAATGTTACGAACTTCAGAAATAAATTCCATATTATGTAAATATAATGTAATGAGCAGAATGTAGAAATGTAGAATATTTTTATTATATTTATTATTTTTTATTATTATTTAACCATCATATTTATTAGATATGCCATCATGTCATTTAAATGTACATGCTACAATGAAGATTTAGCTTAGATAATAATATTATATTATATTAGCATACGGTGTATAAAAGTTTTCCCCTCACCATAGAAATGGCCCAAGTCACGCTCACGGACTTGTCCATTCGATTATTTATGTACTCGGCAAGTACACTAGTCACGGGAAATCGACTTTATGCGTCAAATGGATCACTCGGTGTACACTATATTAATATATTATACGTAAATATTAAATACCTAATCTTAATCAAATATAATTTTAAATATATTAACGATTCTTGTTTGTATCCAACTATTCAGATTTTGTTTGATGGAAAATCATAAAATGTCCACACGAATAGTGTTTAGGAGAATAATTTATAAGATTATAACAACCACGAGATGCGGGTACTTACATAGTTATCAACTAATATATTATGTATTTAATTTCACAACAATCTCTTGAACAAATCCCGTAGCACTGCAAAGTGCATCGACCGTGATGATATTATTGTTCAGAACATACATTTTAATGGTATGTGTATTTGTTTTGTTAAACCGATTTGAATTAAAATGATTTCATTCCGAAAATCAACTGTGCAACTAATTTTATCGAAAAAATGTTTTACTATAATATTTTGATGACAGAATATTTCAAGTAGAATAGGTAGCTAAAACCGTATGCGTTATCTTCGTTTTGCAGATTCACTGCGACTACGGACAGTATTATACCGTCTCCGTCTGTTTAAATCATACCTCTTCTCGATGGTTTTAACAACACGGTTTCAAGTGCGGTAACATAGAAATGGGAATATTATAAAATCGAAAAAAAAAAGGTGGGCAAGTGGATGTCGCTCTGCTGTACTGTAGGTTACAAGTGGGTCACTGTATAATGGATGGTATTAAATTTGAATTCAATGATATATCATTGTATAAGAAAAACGATTCTGAGTGGAGACGATATGTCAGTCTAGGTATAAGACATATTATACACTTATCTATGGTATTAAAAAAAAAATTGACCTATAATAAATTCCAAATTAATCATATCACAATATCCATTAGGTACATATAACGCGTTATACATCAACAACAAACCGTGATACTATCATCATAATATATCGATGAAAATATTACAAATTAGAAGTTTCAAGTGCCCACGAATAATATTATACAATCACAACAAAATAACTAAAATAGTTATTCTAGGTTTTTATGTAATTTCGTCCAAATTTGAACTTAAAATGACTATACAAATAAACTGTGCTTGTGTATTTTTTAGATTTTTTGGTAACCGAATTATCTATTTACATGGAATCTTGTTTTAAATTTTCAATCCTTAGCTATAAAAACTGAACATTTTATAATTTATTAATTACAATGGTTGATAATTTTCGAGATTTTGATAAATTCTGTCCAAATTTGATCTTTAAATGCTTATAAAAAAAAACTGTGCCTATGTATTTTCAATATTTTTCAACTGCTATTGTAAAAATATATCAGGAGTCTTGTATTAAATTTTTACACTTTTTGGCCCAACAGATAAAACTTTATTGATATTTATAGAAAAAAAAACTAAAAAAATTGAAAACTGAAAATGCCCGTAAACAGCTCAAAAAGTGTCAAAATATTTTCAAAATTGTATGGTGTATAGGAAATGCTAATATAAACATTCAGTGAAATTTTCATGTATCTACAGTTATTCGTTTTTGAATTACAAGAAAATAAGGAAATCGGTACATGAGAAATCGAGTGAATATCTAATGTTGTAAAAATATGAATTTAAAACGCTCATAAAAATTTAATTTGACTTTCTTGTAGAAATTTTTTTTTTGATAAAGTTAGACAAACTTATGAGGAATCTTGTATTAGATTTTAAAATCTTAGATTTAAAAAGAAAATTTTTTATGAATTTCTAACTCAAAATAATTTGCAAATTTTCGTGATTTTTCCGTATTTTTTCAAGATTTGAACTTTAAACGTGTATAAAAAAAAACTGTGACTAAGGATTTTTAATTTTTTTCATCTGCCTTTGAAACAATAACCTAGGAGTCTTCTATTAAATTTTCAAGCTTTTTTACCCAACAAATAAAATTTTATTGATATTTATAGAAAAAAAATTTAAAAAAACTGAAAACTGACAATGTCCGTAAACAGTTCAAAAAAAGTCAAATTATTTTCAAAATTGTATTGTGTATAGAAAATGCAAATATAAACAACCAGTGAAAATTTCATGCATCTACGGTCATTTGTTTTAGAGTTACACCAATAACCAAAATCGATTTTGTTAAAAATCGATTTTGCGTAAAAATTCCCGTTTTTCCTTAATTTTTCTTTTGTTTTTCACATCGCTTTTGAAAACTACTGGGAAATTAAAATTTTGACCTCCCCAATGCACCAACGATATTCACTTTCCCATCGAACAAGATACTGAAGTCGAAAATCGAAGCATTATTTCGACTACTTATCGTGTACACAGACACAAAAATAAAAAAATAAAAAAAAAAACACACATCATTGTAAAATCAATACATTCATCGTTTCACTCAGAATCTAAAATATAATATTCATCGTCAATATTAATAATTATTATTATTTTCGAACGGGGCAATATTTGGATATTATTTATAAACCGTGCACAACTGCTATAAAAATAACCGGTTTCGACCTTTGGTGGCAGTACCGCTTCGTCTGCTCACGTCTGTTTGTTGGAATAAATGGAATGAGTTTTGAGTTCGGTAGACAGTTAAGTGTAGAGTGTAGACAGTACTGTCGGTGAAGTCGTCACTCATATAATATTATTATATGACTACGGAAAATTCGTAATTTTTTTTTTACTAAATACGTGCTTCCAAGCTCCAATATTATAGTACCATATTGATTATAAATACTAGAATTCTTTTACAAAAAAACGAAAATGTTTTCAAATTTCAAAAATAAATACTGTTCTAAAATTATTTAGTACAACTTCTCGTGTTTTTTTTTTTTTTGAAACAAAATCAAATTTCTTCGACTAAAGAGTTCTGAGTACTATTAGAAGTACGATAGTGTGTATGGTCGAATTGTTTTTTACACTGACGGCCTCAGTTGAGGTTACCCTACACAAAATGTTGGTCTTCACAACACGTCACCACTCATCCAAACAGCTTTAAATACTTTAACTAATTAACATGAATAAACGTATCGCCCTCTCCCTCTGGCCACTACAATGAATGCAATTTGTAATTATTGCCGTGGACAATAACATAAAATATAATTTATTTTATTATACTTCGAAATGTTATACACAATATCAATAAACGTAATAATTCGTCTATATAAATAATATCTCTTATTTCATTATGTAGGTTTATATTAATTATTCATAAAAATCATTCCCAACTTTTCCCGTTTATCCGATAAAATAATATTATGATCCGGCGCAATAAACTAAATCCCATTGCAGTATTTTATATTTAAACAGTCTGATTATTTTTAACACAGTACTAAAATAATTTAAAGAAAGCTTTGTTGATCTATCGATATTAATAGTAAGTAGGTACCTAAAGCATAACGAACCAAATCGATTTTATAATTTTGCTGTAAACCAATGTGGTTATTTGTTTTGATTGTACATAATATTAAATATACATGTGATAAACCGCTTGTATTGAATTACGAGAAGTTTTGTACAAATTAAAGAAATCTCTAAAAAAAAGACGTCGTCACACAGTTTTAAAAGTGGTAGGTCACTATCATAACTAATAGACTTATTTACAGTGACATTTTCATGATAGAAAAAAAAAAATGAGAAATTGATGCTTCAGAGTCCGATTATTTACAATAATATTATACTACTATAGTGTGGTTATATTATAGAGTGTTGTACTAAACTAATACTTGATAATATAATATGTTATTGTAGCCTGTGCCTCGTGAAAACTGAAATTAGAGTACTATAAATCGTATTCACATAAGAGTTGTACACGTAATATTATATTGAGTTTTGAGTATTAAATAATGAAGCATCATTCATTTAATGTAACCTGCTGGCTGCTACCTGTAACCTACCTGCTCAACAACTTCAAATTCTGTAATAACAAAATTAATATGTTACTATAAATGGCGTAATTTGTTGTGTATAATGTGAGAAGGGTTTCAAGGGTACATGTATGTATACATGAAAATAAATAATTAAATACTATTTAATAAAGTTTTAAATGTACTTTTCCGATTAGATTTCTCAAAATTTCAATCTTCAAAAGGTTATAACCTTGAAACTAAGTCCGACCAACAAATTCTGATTGCACCATTGCATGTAACTCGTTGAAACACACCTTTTGTCCAAAGGTTAGGTCCGAATACATTCCCAAAAATCGAGCTAAACTGAATTATTTCAATATATTTGTGCAACATTCAATTTGCAATAGTGATTATTACAAAATAATATTATTATCTGAGTTACAGTTTAACATAAACAATTAGGGGATTTGGGTTTTTATTCGTTGTATCTATAAAATATACTATGCAGTACCTATCAATAAATAATAAGTACATAATTATGGTTTTCTAGTTAAACAAAAAGTCGTGGTGGGGAGTGGGGGGAGGGTACGACACCCAAATCCCCTTCTCGTAATATTACGCCACTGGTTACTATAAATTACAATAGAACAATGATAATATAACAGCAGTTTACTTAGTGCTTACCAGTTACTATTTTCTATAAAATATAAATCGTACAAACAATTTAATATGTTGTCTATAAATATAGTACCTATATAATAATATGATTATATACTAGCATGCGGCAAACCCGCAAACCAAATAAGGCATTTTTTGAAATTTAATTTTTTCGTTTTAATAAATTTAATTTTATCATTTCAGATATTATGCACATATTATTATTATAATAATATTATGTTGAATGATTCGTAACAAAATCAGTTTCAAGAATTCTGAATTAAATATATTCTACATAATATATATAATTTCATCTCATAAGATAATATAGACACAATGCAATATCGTCTGGAGGTGCTGATAAAAATCAAGGCATCCCCCCTGCACCGCCCCTTATGAAGTAACTATGCGCCGAAGGGTCTGTTAAATGTAAAAAAATGCTCGACAAAAGTTGTATAGTAGACCGGGGCAGTGTTAAGACACCGTCTCTAAATATTTTTAATGGATTTTTATCGAATTATTTATGACAAAATCTGGATTCATCTGTTTAAGGACAAAATGTGCAATGAATTGCAATAATTATGCGTGCGTCAAGATGCGAAATTTGATGAATTTGTACGATATTTATCTTTTTTTATGTGCGGCGTTGGACTATGCATTTACCACGGTCGCGTTTGTGCGCGGACGTGTGGTCATAGAAAGACGTCGTGCATCACGGTATAAGGTTAGTTGACAAATAACAATTATTTACATACAATAATGATATTATTGTGTTGCAACCCTGTAAGGATATAAAATAGACATAATAATTATGTCGAGAGTTTTGAATAATAACTTTGGAATATACGAAAATAATATTACGTTCCATAATCCAAGACAATATTATTAACAACGAGTAACGACAAAATACAGAATGTAAACAAATATTGTATAATAATAATATATCCGTGCAAAATACAAAATAGTCTATAAATATCGTTTGGTTAACACGATAATATTTTATATTTAGATAAAAGTAGGTACCGGCTACCATGTACACGTGAATGCCAGAATAGTTTCGAATAGTTACTCCGACTATGGGAAAACAATATTAATTCATGTTTAGACTTTAGAGTAAGCCGAATATAAAGAGAAATGTATATTTATTTCAGACGTATATTGTGAAGGTCACAAACTCGCGGCGATAAATTCAGTCCAGGTACAATTATTCATTAAATGGTGTGCATCAAACGTACACTATTATTATTGATACTGTCGTAAATATTTACGCGTGTATTGACAATGTTGTCGTAGTTGAATTAACGGTGTACCGTGTACGTCTTTGGTGTCCTCGATAAATGACCAATCAGTTATGGTTCGTAGAATAATAATATTATATTTGAAAATATTTATAATATTGTTAAAAACTGCATTTACTGCTACCTACATTACATCAAAAAAAAAAAAAAAACGTATATAAATTAAATCCGGCGTAATCGTGTTGATACGTGTGTAACTACGAAACAAAATCCAACGTGAATAATAAATTGTATTATGTGTACGATTACATTATAAATTATAATAACAAATACAATACAATTCGATGAGCGTAGTGTACGTCGTACGATTGTGCGGCTTCTAAGACCAACACAACTCATTAATCATTATGTAAAGGTGTCGCGTTGATCAATTTTAAGAGTTGAGGCATCTCATGATGATCGTCTCGATCGACTTGAAACTTATAAGACGATCTTGACAAAAGTTATTCAATTTTCGTGGCGTACAAAATTTGACGGCGATATTTACACCGCTTACACAAATTCTAAATACATGAACGTAATATTTTGCCCTGGTATCCATGGCAATTTTCTTTTGGGTGGAGAGACAGACCACAGGCAAATAAACGACTGGCTGTAATAGGGTTCTATACTTCGTAGGTTAGTAACTTGTACAAACTACAAAGGTTGCGATAAGTCCTTGAGAATATTGTATTTTTCGATTTTTATAATGAGCGTTTTTACTTCGAAAGCAATTTCCAATAATTTGGTTTATTTTAAGAGATATTAAGACCGATTTCCTATTTTTATAGTTTGGTAATTTTTTAATACAGTTCGAATTACCCTTATTATTTTCAGCCTACAGATTTTATTGGATTTATATAAATGTACAAAGTAGGATTTTACTAAGATATTATTAAATATTCGAATACTCTATATACTGGTCTAATAACAGTCTCCATTAATCAAAAGCAGTAACAAAATAATAACGAATAAATTAATTAAATACTAGTAAATACATCAAAAGATTAATTCCTTACAAAGTGCTATATTTAAACACTTAAAAGTAATAAAACTAATTATAAAAATACATACCAATTGTTCACTAATGACATAGTTGAGAATTTGAGTATGCGAAAAGTAGTAAAAACAGTATAAGAATAAATTACAATATTATGATTGTGGACACTGGGCATTACAAGATCCTAAGCAGAAATCGTCCAAATTGTGAACTGCTTCATTGTGCAGCACTGAACAAAAAATTACGTTGAGGTAAATATTAATTATTTTGATTTTGGAAAAAGGTTTTAAATAAACGCGTTGTACGTGGTACCTATATCGTTAACTAGGTTAAAAATAACAACATGAACCACAGTAACAATTGTATTACGGAGTAATTGGTAAGTGGTAAACGGTAACGGGTTATAATTATTAGTCAAAGAGACACCATAGTCACCCGTGTACAATCATGTACTATGTAGAAGTCTTCTTATCTCTTAGAGATAAACGATGATAATATCATAGTCAAACCGACTAACCGGATATTGGTCGATGCCTCGCAAATTCAAAAATAACTATCGGCGGTGGTAATGAATTCGAGAAAAATACGATTTGAAGTAATTTACGTTACAGCAGACTAGGACTCACAGCACCGTTGTTTTACACGCAAACAAATTTAATACGCAAGTAGGAACGCGTAATTATAATATTATTATTAAAAATTATGATTGTAATGTGGTCGTAAAACGATAGCGTAGTTATTTTAATAATAATGATAATAAATAACTAATAAGATAATAATGAATAATAACTAATAAGTTACAATAGTCAATAATAATAATAATAATCGTAATAATATTTTCGTGTGGCAATCCGATTGGTATCGGTGTCGGCCGGTAGGGTGCGTCCCGGCGGTGCGGCGGGGCTG
This sequence comes from Metopolophium dirhodum, assembly GCF_019925205.1. NCBI lineage: Eukaryota > Metazoa > Arthropoda > Insecta > Hemiptera > Aphididae > Metopolophium > Metopolophium dirhodum. The sequence goes on from NC_083562.1 coordinate 39,065,019, forward strand.
CCGGGTATATCGCTGCCGCCGCCGCCGCCACCATACCGCCACCGACGCCCCATCACCACCACCGCCGCCGCACGTCCGCACGACCACGACGATCAGACGATCAGTATGTCCGCCGCGTTTTCGGTCGACACTCGTCACCCGTCGGATCTTCCGTGCGCTCGCCGTCACCAATTCACCTCGCCCCGTGGCCCGTCGTCGCGTCTTCTTCTTCGTAACCACCGCCAGAGCAGCGAGTGATCACAAGCGGCGCGCCGAGGAAAAACGACGACGTGCCGCGTACGTTTGCGCGCACATGCGGCTCGGACTAGAGTGACTACCGGAAGTAGACGCACCACGCACCGGATCATCTACGGCACAGTCCACACGACGGTAAACCACCACCCGGCGGACAACGTGTCGGCGGAACAATGTCGGACGACAGCAACAGTTGCGGTGGCGGTTTGACCACGAGAAGTCTGGTGAGCTATGAGTATATAATATATATATATTGTAGCGCGTTGTTTGTAAACTTAGGTTAAACTGTGCGTCCAATATTGGATCATATTATGCCGTCGCAAACTCGAGACAATACAATAACGATCGCGTAGGGGAGGGGGCATTCGTGGTTATTATCGGCAGCGCACACGAGCACGGGTGGTATAGAAATTGGGTAGCACGTCATGTACACGTTTCGATATCGGTCTATTATGGTATGATATTATTTAATTATTATTATAATGTGATATTATATCGTACGTGCGAGAGCGCGTGTACCGTGTGTGTTTTCATTATCACGGCCGCCGCCGACACCGCCACCCGCCGTGTCCGGCGTCTACCGATGTTTTGCGCGCACGCGTGCGCGTGTTTCGCATCGTCGTCGGCCATGACGACCCACGGGGGAGGCACGTCCACAGCAGCCGCCGCCGCCGCCGTCCGTCTTTTCGCCCGACCCGGACTACCTTATTACGACGATAATATCGTAATTGTATGCACCACATGCGACCGTCGTAAACTATTTTTCTCTACATATCCTTGGGTATTTCCTCCCCTCCCCCTCCGAAATATATACCATCATCGTTTTGGGCACGCCGCGTAGGAGGACCCACGATCGTCAGGCGGTGGTGGTGTGCGTGGCTCTCGTTTAAGGAAGGGCGGCGGGGGCGTTTCGAGTGTGTAGGGATGATTTTTTTTGAACGAGCGGTTCGCGCGGCCGTGTCGGCTCTGGCCCGGAAAATGAGTAGTGCCGTGGTGGTGGTGGTAAATCATCATCCGCGTGTGACGGTGACGTCACCGGGCGACGACGGCGGACTTGGTCGACGACAAAGGCGCGTCCGTCCGTCCGCCGCCGTCGTCGTCGTCCGACCCTCCCAAACCCATACCTCACGTCGTCGGGAAATTCACAACCACCACTACCAACCGCCACCGCATTGGTCGTATTGCGCGCGCGCCTATGTGCTGCGTCGACGGTGATGATGATGATGATAATAATAATAATAATAAATAATAACAACAACACGCGGCGGCGGTGCTCCGCGTTTGAATCGCAGGTACCGGCACCGGCACCGTACGTAAATAAATAATAATAATACGCTTCGGTCGTCGTGCGTGTCTGCAGCGGTGTAGATGGTGCTCTAGTCCAGGCCGATGAACGTACGTTTTTATTCGTCGTCGTGTCTCCCTCTCCGAGCACAACACCCTTGTGGACGTTTTTACCCGAACCCCCCCTTCCCCGGGGGACGATGACTTGGGCGTGATGCGATGTATTAAAATAATATACTCGTGCATGCGCGTATGTAATATTAAATATTAAGTGTGTATTCGGTATTACGCCACTACGGCCCTCGTGGCCAATCGAGTTTTTCGGATCTATTAGCGCCGCCGCCCCGCACCTATTCGCGCTCGCTAGTGTGTTGTGTGTGTGTGTCGTACTGTCGTTTGCAGTCGTCGTATATCGTCTCCTGTCTCCCGAAACCGTTTATTTATATTCCCGACAAATTACAATAGCACACACACACGCGCAGGCGCGTTCTAATTATATCCAAAATATCGGTTGCCCTCCCACTAACTTGGTGACTTGCTATCGTCTATAACAACCACACGAGTGCGGCGTGTGCGTACATTGTACGGATATCCATTCCACACACCTGTAGAAATCGATTTCCAGGGCTTGGCGAGATATTCTTCTTTAACTTCACTTCAAAAATTAATGGATATAATGTAATAATGTTAGCTCGGCCGAGTTAAAACAATAACATTGACATTTTCCTGTTGGTAACAAGAATAGCAAAACTGCCCGTGAAGTCCGATATTTTTTCAATATCTAAGCTTGATGGGGTACTTATAGGGCAATTATTATTTACGAGGGTTGTGAGTAGGTCAGTTGACTCGCGCAAACTTTCCCTCCCTCGTCCGTGCGTGAGTTGTATATTGTTATAATTTTGTGCTTGGGTATTTCTTCGGTAATTCTGTAATATTATACTTAAGTATTTGGGATATTTTAGTTACTTCGTGTCAAAACGTATTATACATTTCTTTTTTAGACTTATACAAATTGTAACACGTCTTAAACATTTTAAAGTGATATAATCGAATTTTAAAAGTTGTTCCAAAAATAAGTTAAAAGATAATTATGTAACTTAGTCAAAATTGTGACAGCATTTTAACTTTATTGTAAGTTTTAACTTAATAATTATACTCGTTATATGACTTCGCCCGGTAAATAATGAACAATCACAAATCTCGGTGTTGGTGTACATAAGTTCACGGACAAATCGGCGTCGGTTTACCTCGTTATTACATCCCATAATAATGTAAGTCATATATTTTACCCTATACAAGCTTTATACATAATCAAAAAATTTTCGATGTTAATAAGTTAAAACTAATTAACGTTCCTTTGCGAGTGAGCCCGATAACAGCATTATTTAAAATTCAATTGGGTAGGTACACGTTAATTTATATATTTATAGATTTGCTGATGTACGTTTGTGTTTTTTCGATTTAAGATTCCGAGATATTTATGTGTAAAACCCGATTGCAGTACGTGTTTTCTAGAATACGATATTGGTGTTCAACTGTATAACCGCTGATATATTATTATAATATTATTATGAATCCAACAGTTTATTAATAAATCATGGTACGGTTCAAAATTGATACGTTTGGAAAAACAAGCGAACTACGATAATAATCGAATGTTGTTGTCGGCCCGATGTATGTTTCCCGTCGGATATTTTTGTTTTCGGGTTCGGTGAAAAATAAACGTTTGTATAGGTAGGTATATGGTATAATATTCAACGTTTCCCATGAACCCTAGTAATCAGAAGAATTAATATTCTCCAGCATGATTCAAGTCTATTATTGTCATTAGTAAAATATTTTAAACTACATGCAGATAAATTCAATCGTAATAAAATGGAAACAATTCAAATATTGCATCCCATTAATACTTCTAATAATTATTTTAGATAACCAATACAATATTATATAGGCGAAATACTACTACGTTGTACTGTTACAAAGTGTTCAAAATCAAACTACTATTTCGAGACTATTTTATAATTGTCATTATTGTGATTACTATAAAAAAAATAGTTATAACGTTTATTATTTTCTGGCCACTGTTATAAATTCTGCTAGCATTTTGCAACCATAGTAATGGAAAAACACTTGTAATTTGATGTTTTTAAATATTATTATTTTACGTATGAAGAAATTTGGTAAATAAATTAAATAAAAGTAATGCTATGTTTAATTTTTGTACAGGTATTGTTATTAAACTTATTCACGTCACACCGTGTCGGGCGCTCGAACGATAAAGATGTGTCAATCCTACAGATGGACTTAATAATAATGCGATGAGCTTTCTGAAATCTGATTAGTATTGTTCTATATAATATTAATTATTATATTGTCATCTATACCCGAGATCAATCGGCGGGGGCTTGATTTTAAGATTTTATATTTAAATTTCATTTAATCGCCATTAGTATAGGTATTGAAATCAAATGAATCGAGTTTGGGAACAAAATTTGATTGAGTGGCCTGATCGGTCTCAATTAGATAATATAATCAACAATATTTACATCCGTTTTCAAAAGGTATGATAGTTGGTATGATCTCTGGTATTTTATAGACATAAAATTGGTACATTTTGATTGACATAACATATTATAACCGACTGTTTGCAGTGTCCTTAATTATAATTATATCATTTAATAATAAGATTATGAATTGCCTATCTACATGCTAAAGTATTGTGTACTCTTGAGAGGACTCTGTTACACGGCCATTTGTTGTCTTTGTCTTACAAGTGCGCCTAGGAGCAAATTTACGCTCAGCAGATCACGTTCAACTGATAACTCGGTTTTAAAATTAGAGTGAATTATGAAACCTATTATGAAACTTGATGGTAAGTACACTATCTGTGTTTGTATGTGGGTTTTTGACGGTAGTTGAATTTTTAGTAAGTTATGCGTACATATTATGATATAGCGTAGATTAAAAACAATGATCATAATTCATAACTCCATTACAAACTGAATTATCGTAAATAACCCACATACAAACAGGGGCGTGTGATTAGGAGGATTTCCAAAAACCTTTTTTTGTACTGTTAACATTTTGATCAAAGTAGTATCGGTAATGACCATTCATGTTTAATAAAAAACGTATATCTCCCCCCTAACCAAATACCCAATAACGCCATTGCATACAAACACGGATTGCGTTCTTACATTCAAGTTTCATAAAAGATCGATTCACTCTAATTTTTAAACCAAGTTAAACGTGATCTGCCGAGCGTGTGTGAATTTGCCATGTTATGCTCTTGTAAGACGGAGACAACAACAAGGACGTGTAGCGTCCTCTTCTTAACTCTTAATTTTGTAAGGTGTGCAGTGTCTCACATGTCTACCACGTCCGAACATAATAATGATTACCCTATGTAAATCCATCGAGTTTGTCGATTTATATCTATAGATACGAATGTGTGTCCGATTTCGGCTGTTGAGTTTTTCACCGGATTTGCGTCGTGTATTTACGCGGCTGGTTGATATCTCCTATGATTGTTTTTGACGTAGAATATTCGTTGTTGACCCGCCATATTACTACAACTATAACTTTAGACCCACGTGTGTATATTTAGAAACTCATTCGAATATTCGATAATATATTGTTACGATCGACCGTGCATGGTGATTGGACGGCACGAAAACCTCTAGATTTTACGAATAGAACCAGCTTCTTTGTTTGATCGCATATTACTACGACATACATACAGTAAAATAAATAATAAAACAACAAATATATATAAACTATTATTTTTTGACGAAAATTTAATTTTAAATCGAAAAATAATGTTTCGTATTATATAGTGTATTTTTAATGTGTACAAATTCATATTAAATATATTTTTCTGTATCTATATTACAGTAGGTACTTTTAAATGATTACAAACCTATAGGGCCCCCTGGGCTGCAGTCTACTCAACCCCTCCCCTAAATCCAGCTCTGGGCTCATCGTTATTTTTTTTTAAATTGCAGTAAAAAAAATACTTAAGACTCATTTTGTAGGTGTTAATTGTTTAAACTTGAGGTGGTATGTTAAAAATAGTTACGAATTTTTCCTACTAAAAATTGCAAATTTTCGTTTTTTAGATGAATTTTGTAGCGGTAAAATAATCAGTTTTTACCGCCACTGCTGCAGTGTGTAACTGTTTGGACCTTTATAAAAAAAATGTGTGATTGTATTTTCAGTATTTTTTAATTAGGGTATAATATTGTGCAAACAACCGATGAAAAACGTTGTATATTTAGTTCAATATTTTTACTTAAAACCAAAAATTTTAACATACCTACATAAATTGAATCGCGCACAGAACTAAGTCAAAATATTTTGGAATTTATATCAAGTCTCTCTACAGTTTCATTTTTGAAGAGTATTATGAGAAAAGCTGACCATTTTTACTTTTGACCCCTGCCCCCACAATACCAACTAGATTCAAATTGCCGTCAGAAACACCACCATCAATATTGAAGGCGACGACAGTCAGAAATTAAAAATTTAAAAGTAACACAATATTAAACAATCGGTCTGCGCAGAATCTAAAAAAAAATTAACTACATTTTAGGTTGAGAAAAACATCCGGGTAAATATTATTACCCGGGTACCTAAAAGTGTTGGTCGAATTTCTATAATCAACAATATTGCTTTATAATATTATGTTTATGGTCGGGTATTTGCCATTTACTATTTATTCGAACTGCATGAATATTTTTACCTAGTTTAATTGGCTTTTAAACACGAGTATACTAACTTGAAAAATTTGATATTTCCTAGGTCATTACTCATTAATAGCTAATGTATTCAATTTATTTTGTTATCATAGAAACGTCCATATTATTATTATTATTATTATATTGCGTTCATTATGTAGGTTATTTTATTAACCATTTTTAATCCATTTTTAATTGAATGGTAAAATATTGAAAATAATATGTACAAATATAATGTAAAATTGACCTATTGTGGGTACATAAGTTCCTGGGTTTCCAAAGTACCGGGGTACTTCGAATAAATATTTTTAAACAGTTTTATATTAATAATAAACATGTTCAATTAATTGCAACCTCGATTCCAACATTTGTGGACTATGATGATAACTGGTAATTGATGAATAATATCGTATTCCATGTCGTTAAAATATTTACAATTAAAAATTAAAATACCTACTGCCACCTATTGTGTAAATTTTACATTAATGTACCTATTTGTATTGTCTGTTGCGAACCTAATTTTGTATAGATATTATTTAGGTATCTACTAATTTATATTCAAGAAATATCTGAATTTTATACATAATTTCACAATTTTCCCACAGGTCGATGAATAAGTTAGTGAATACTATAACTTAAGTCTTTTCTCTCATTCCAATAATTATAATGACCACTCAAATAGCATAATTATACATTATATTACATATTCGCAATTAATTAAAAAACAAAAATTGGAACTAGATACTAATTAAAAAATCTTCTATACTTTTAACTTCAAACTCATATCTACTTTAACTTAATATCCTAATCATATTGTGTTGGCTAATAAATAATAAAATCTATTTTTTTTTTTAAATTATATTTTATAACATATAATTATTTACTAGATAGAATATTTATTTTATTCAAGACAAGTTCTAAGGTTAAAACATTTCCAAATACTTAACATATCTAATCATTGATCAATAAGCTTTATTAATCGGGACAATATTTTTGTATTGTATAATATAATATAAATAAAATACAATACAACATCATTTTAAATCTTAACATTTTCCGACTTACCCCTTGGTATACATCTGTAATTCAATTGTTTATTTATTATTAAATTTTCATATTTGAATTAAGTTGTTACTACATTTTTTTCGTTCTTATTATTATAGCTCAACTTTTGCTCAAACTTTATACTGGACGTTTAAATAAGTTTTGCATAATTATTAATATCACTAGGGTGATTTGAACGTGCAAAAACGTGTTAGGACTATTTGAAACGAAGGAAAGTCATTATATTATGTTTAAGGTCGTGTAGAATAAAATAATAACGACTGATACTAAAACCAGTTCTTCCTCAAACTTGATCATAGTTGTACTCGTCTTTACTCTTATGATATTCCTTTCGATTTCGTTAACCTACCTATTATTGTCTTGGAGTTTTACAGTTTTACCTATGAGATTTATAGTTAGACATAGTTATACATAGTTGATAATAAAGTTTTTTTTGTTATCGTTGTGTATAATAATTAAAGTTAGCCAGGTTAAATAAGAACACTTTGGTGTTGATTTTGGTGGTCATTCACGACATTTCCCAAGTTTCAAATTGTTTATTTTTAATATACTCTGGAAATTTATTATAGGTTTACTTGAGCATTTTCAAACCATATTTATTGAATTTAATCAATTGTAGAAATTTCTATTATAAGAAGTTTTTATCTGATTAACAATAGATAATATAAGAACACTAATATGTAAATAATAATATATGGTGGTACAAGATTATTAAACATATTATTATGATACCAATAATTATACACGTACTGTGGGCATATTCTTAATATTTTTTTTACTTGGGTATTCAATTTTTTTTTTATCCACCGCGTTATTATGATGTTCTGTAAAATTACGATTTACGTTCAACGATCTTAAAGTGTAAAATATTTGTTTAAAACAATTTCTTATTTAGATTAGTTATTCCTTTTATTTTCAATAGTACAAGAAATCGTTCATCTATAACAATTCTAATTGATTTACAGTTATTTTTCCTAATATTCTAGTTTTTGAGAATAACTTGAATCTTTTATGTATCATTGATATAAGCAACGTTTTTTAAATGGCGGTTTTTTTGGTTAAACCAATGTTTTGTGGGAAAGCTCACAGATTTACTATTTTTGATATACTGTAACTAGGTACGTTTTTATACTATGTATCGAGTAATAAATGTAATTATATAGTACTATTTTAATCTTCACAGTGTATATTAATACACCGGCTCCTATTATAGGTACATTCTATAGACTTCGTGGATTCATTTTCATTAACAAGTCCTTTGTAATATCTAATCACTGCTATATTGTGGGAACTGTCTACCGAGGATGCATGTAATATATTATGTCTAGTCAATTGATTCGCATACATAATTGATTCACCGTCGCTATTATTATTACTATGTTCATTTTTATTATCACAGTTTTTGAGTATTTCGAATTCGTTTGAGATCAAAAATATTAATATGACTAGAGCAATACAAAATGTTTGTCGCGTGTATAATATATTTGGTAATATATTAATATAATTTATTCGTTAATAATTCGTTATTAATTAAGCCGTTAAGGTGACAAAGTCGGACCTTGTGGCCTTACAAATAATAAAATAAGATCAAACAATTTACGATACGGTCAATAATGACTACACGAAAAACAATTCTTACGCATTTTTTTTAGAATATTTAGATTTAGATTTTTTTTATCAGAAAGAGGAAAACTTTTTTCCGGTTGCATTTGGGCTCTGATTTGTAAATTAAATTCTAAATAACGCCCGAAACATACATTTCACAATACTCAACCATTTGTGCATATTCATATTTTTATTACAATTTTTTAATGTAAAGTTTATAAAATTTATGCGACCCGCATGAAGTTTTTTCTTTCAAATTAAAAAAAAAAAAATGATCAAAATCTGACTTTTTCACGAGACATGAACGTTTTTCGTGTGAGGCAGTGTTAGTATTAAAAATGTGGGTTGTTCCGACAACCTTTACGACAGGTATTAGGCACCTACCGATATACTATTTTGATACATATTAAAAAAAATATGTTAAAACGAATAGTTGTAACTAGAATTTACTATACGCCGTGTATAAAACTTAATTTATTATATACCTACTATGTACTATGCGAAATACTGTCCTTGACAATATTATTATATATAACCTATATAAAGTGTACTTGAATATTTTTTATTAACTTTTAATTTAATATTTTACGCATACAAATCCATATGATACACGAGCCAAAACCCACTTAGTACAGCCTGACTATGTTGATGAAACATATATATATATATATATATACATATTATATAATAATATTATAGTCAACAAATGTTGTTACATATTATCAATTATGCAAAACTAATCTATTCAGAATGAAGCAGCATTGATAGGTACAATATTTATTGTTATAGATGTAGGTACATAAAAAAATCACATTTTTCGTCAGGTGGCCGGTGATTGAATTCACAACCATCATAGGTACAACATAATATACTGACTTCCGGAACGCGCGTCGGACCAGTACAACATCTGTTTGCGATATATCTCTACATGTGATAATGAGAGATAACGATAACACGTCGAACCTCCAGACGTGTCCACGTGTAATGTATGAGCGAAAAAATTGTTAAACACGTATTTTCGTAACGCGAATCACGTCCATAGTAACTATCGTAATGTTGTTAGCAGCAGCGGGTAAATAGTACGGCGTGTTAAAATATATCGAAAAAAAGAGACGCAAAAAATGATTGCGGTAAATGAACTAGTAAATCGATCAAAATGGTAATATCTGTCTGTAACTTGGCGTGAATGATAATACTTATAGTCTTATATTATTTTCTTGGTGTAATACCGAAAAAGTAAAATATGTTACCGAAAATATTGAAATATAATCACAAATAGCAAGCCCATGTACGATTATGCATGATACTAATTTTAGTTACAGTTTAAGCGCCGTTTACACGTCATCGTGTCGTCCATAATTTTAATACGTAGTCTTATTAAAACTCCAGTCTTCTGTTGGTTATCTTTTCAGTATATCGAATTACCAGATGTTATCCTAAAATTAAAAAATATTGCATCTGTCGACATCTGGTTACAGTGGTCAAACGCTTATCAATTATTACTACTGATAAAATGTTTAAAATATGAAAGGTTACACTGACTAACCTCTGACCAAGTTCTAAATATGTCTAGATAATGTGATAGATAATTTAATACAAAAGGTTAAAATGGACGACACAATACTGTAAGGGCATCAATCATAGTCCATAAGCAATCTTGGTGTATACCTACTCAGTACCTCTGTACCCTTTAGTGGTACAGACTTCCAAACTAGTGGTAGCTGATAACAATACAGACTACAGTGAGTGACAGCCACCAAAAGATTGAATCTTTGACAACAATGTTTCATAAATCATAATCAATTACAATTAATTTCTGAGGGGTCACATAACATTTGAGTGGTAAAAAAAGCCAAAATTTACGGCGAGTCTGATTATTCATACAATTTGACCTTGTAAATTTACCGCTCAAGTCTAAAAAAAAATTGCGCTCGAAATCGATATGCATACGTGTGTGTATGCTATTAGTATTTTATCGTAATAACTACGTCGTCGTTTCAAATCTCTCTTTGGCCGCCGCCGTCGCGCGCGTAAAAAAATACGATCGTGTTTTTTATTCGCGTGAGTGTTGGTCTCGTTTTTCTCTTCGCGTCCGCGTGTCGCGAACGCCGCGCGCTTGTTCTACTCGTCGGTACACTTATTTCCTCACCACCACCACTACCACCATTACCACCATTACCACTAGGATGACGCGTATCATAGTTATAAAAATAATAATAATAATTTACAATAATAAAAATATTAATGCGGTGGCGGTAATAATACTCGTACCATAGAGGTAGTACTCTCGCATTATAGAAGTAGTAATAGTAGGTGGCGGCGTGTTTTTCCCCGCTTTCTCCTCCCCCGCCGCCGCGGTCGTCCGGTACACGCAGCGCTAGCGCGACCACCAGTCCCGCCGCGCGCCTTGCCTCGCCTGTAGTGCGTACCACACGGCACACACACCACACACGGACGCGCCGCGCGCTAGTTGCGTCCGCACAAACGACCGCCGTACCCGTGCGTCGTGTCGTCTCCGCCGCGTACACTATAACAAACGCTATCCCGGTTTCGCTATTATTATTATTATTATTATTATTATGGTTGTTGTTATAGTCGTGTGTGAGTGAGCGTAGCGTCGTCGGGCCCGAGCGCGCGCGCCGCGAGTGAGTGCGAGAGAGACCGACCGAGTGCGAGTGACGTCGGTGCGAGCGCAAGCGACATTGCTGCGAGTGCGCGCGCGCCGTATAAAACGCGGTCGTACGAAAATGGCGTCATCGTCGCGCGACAGCGAGCCCGGGAAAACGATGTCGTCGCACCACCACAAATATTCGTCGAGAATCGTGAGTAAAACGCCCGTCGCCGCCGCGTTTCCGTCGGGGGGAGGGGTCCGCTTGGTGGAGCGCCCGCGCGCTAGTACGAATTATTCGCGCCGAAATTTTAAGTCCGAATTCTTCTTCGCCGCCTCGACGATGAGATTATTATTATTTACATACCTTCGTCGTTGTCGTGGTAAATGTTTCAAAAAAACCCCTTTCGTAATGATATGTAGTCTCTGTTTTCGATATCTTTCTTTCGTCCCGTCGTGACGACGTTGGTAATAAATATTTATGTACCGTCGTCGAATCCGGACCTTATAGCACGCTTACAGTACGCCGGTATTTCTACTCTGCTGCGAAATAATTACGTTATGTTGATGATGTCTTCTGCCCTGTTCCAAGTGATTTTCACAGCGGCATTGCACTATGTAATTTCCAGAGTAATTTCCGTACCCGGGGCAATCAGGTTTTGCATATATATATATATCGTTGTACAATATTATGGGCAATACGCGACGCCGCCGTCCACACACCACCTGTTCATCATCGTTTAATTTCGAGTGCGCGCGTCACACCCATCATACAATATATTGTCGTATTCCCTGTATTATTGTTGTTATCGGTATATGGTTTTTTTGTTTTTATCTCGTTCCCGTTTTGTAGAATTAAGTCGAAATATTATAATATTTACCCAACTTTGTAAGTACTATGTGTCTTGTTTCTATGTATGAAATGTGATTAAAATATTTTCGCGTAAAACAATAAATTATTATTTGGCAAATAAGACGGCGTTTTCGACAATATCATATACTATAACATAGTATATGACATTGTTTAACAGTGAAATTCGAGTGCATATGAAATATGAATGTATCCGTGTGATCAGACCGCGTGCATTCAGCAGTGTATCATGTGTAACCAGTAGTTATTGGTCTTGGGAGCCGGTTTTACTGAGCCTGTTAAACATATTTTTTGGTTTCGAAAGTGCCCGTAGTGCACGTATTGTTATTTAAATCGCTTTATTGTATTAGATTACGGAGTCTGTAACGATAAACTTATATTATATGTATATCTTATGTTTAAATCCCTAGTGCGCCTAAAGTAACCAAATTGTGGTTAAATGGTGCGATATTCTTCATTACATCGTTATGACTATGTTCACGAATTCCATTGTATCAAGCAAGGTATTATTAACATAAGCTTGACTGGTTGGATCAAGTTTAAACAGTTATCATTGCAAAATTAAAACAACTGATGGTTTCGCTAACACTACTCCAGAACATAACGTTCGAATGAGTCGAGTTTGATAGTAGCCTTTAGACATACGAATTCGAAATGAAATTTAAATTTACTGAAATAATTTTGTACCTAGAAGTATAGAACACATGATATTTTAAAACTCGTAGTTAGGTTATCTAGCTATCTTATAGTTAGTACCTACTAATACCTATACCTATATAGCGTACATTGTGCTGATTAAGTAGGTACTGAACATCTTCGAAAAATATATCATTTATCGCTATAGAAGTTAGCTATAGAAGTTTCCCAAGTTAACTAATAGTAGATGACCAAATTGTAGCAAGGTCTAATAAATTTAAAACTTAACAAGATGGTGTTAAGTTTTCAACAGATATCATTGCAACATTAAAACAACTGATGGTTTCGCTAACACTACTCCAGAGCATAACGTTCGAATGAGTCGAGTTTGATAGTAGCCTTTAGACATAAAAAACTGAAATAAAATTAAGTGGTGAATTTTTGTAGTCTATGTTGTTTTTAGCCTCATCACAAAATTTGATTTATTATAATAATTTTTATGTTATGGTTGTGTCAAAACAACATTTAATATCACGTTCTCCACCTCCAGAGGCTTAGAGATGAATTCTGTGTTAGGAAGGAGTGAAATAATATTGTACATAGAACACAATGGTATTTTGATACTCGTATATAGTTAGCTTATAATTAGTATATCGTAAATTGTGCTGAATATGTAGGTACTGAATATTTTCGAAAATTTATAATTTACCTATGTAGGTACTGAATTTTTTCGAAAATATATAATTTACCAATGTAGGTACTGAATATTTTCGAAAATATATAATTTACTGCTATAGAATTTTTCCAAATCAACTAAAAGTAGATGAGAGAATTGTACCACGCAAGGTCTAATAAACTTAAAACTTAACAGGATGGTGTTAAGTTTATAACAGATATAATTGCAACATTAAAACAACTGATGGTTTCGCTAACACTACTCCAGAGCATAACGTTCGAATGAGTCGAGTTTGATAGTAGCCTTTAGACATAAAAAACTGAAATAAAATTAAGGAGTGAATGTTTGTAGTCTATGTGTTGTTTTCAGCCTCATCACAACATTTTACCTATTATAATTATTTTTATGTTACGGTTGTGTATAACAATATTTAATATCACGTTGCTCTATCTCCAGAGGTTTAAAGATGAATTCTGTGTTGGAAGAAGTGAAATAATTTTGATAGAATTTTCCCAAGTCAACTAAGGTAGCACGCAAGGTCTAATAAACCTAAAACTTAACAGCATGGTGTAAAGTTTTAAACAGATATCATTGCAACATTAAAACAACTGATGGTTTCGCTAACACTACTCCAGAGCATAACGTTCGAATGAGTCGAGTTTGATAGTAGCCTTTAGACAAAAAAACCGAAATAAAAAAGTGATGAATTATAATTGTAGACTATATTGTTGTGTTAGCATTGTCATATTATACCTATTATAATCATTTTTATGTTATGGTTGTGACCAAATTGTGTTAAACGTTAACAACATTAACATCACGCCGTTCCCCCTTCCCGGGTGTTCAAACAATGAATTATATGCTTTGAAGAAGTGAAATAATTTTGTACATTTAACTCAATGATATTTTGCTCCTCGTTATATTATCGTACATTGTGCTGATAAAGTCTGTAATGAAAATCTTGGAAAATATATTATCATAACAGAATATTAAATCCCCGAGGAACTAAAAGTAAGTGGGTTAAGCGCACGGTTTCATCATAATATCATTAAACGACCATCTTGACGAATGGTAGCACGCAAGTCTTGTAAACTTAAGCTTGATAGACGATGTCAAGTTAAAACAAAGACCATTGCAACATTAAAACAACTGATGGTTTCGCTAACACTTCTCCAGAGCATTACGTTCGAATGAGTCGAGTTTGATAGTAGCCTTTAGACACTAGTTGATAATAGCCTTTACAAACTCAAAATGAAATTTAAATTTACTGATGAATTATTTTATCTGGTCTATGTTGTCAACCTCATCACATTTCACCCATAATAATTATTTTTATGTTATGGTTTAGAGCTTATGTAATTGTGTAGGTATATATCCTAAATTCCTAACATAACGTTAAAACAACTTTTTGTAGCATGCCCTCCTAACGAGTTTAAACGATATTATTATTACTCTGTTTTTCGTACATCCAACCCGTAGAGATTTTTGCCACTACGGTATTCCTAGTTAAAGTCTCGCGTGAACATATTTTATTTAAACAACCTGTGTTCACTCTACAGTGAGCAGCGTATATATATAATATTATATTGTGCCGACAAACGACGAATCCGACACGCAATCCGACCACCGTTCGCATTGGTTCTATTTTAAATATATTTAAAAAAAAAAATGAACGAAATCAACCCAAACACACGGAGGAAGATGATGTGTACCTACCACTGCGCTACCGTAACAAAACTGCTGCGCGATTGTTCGTCGTGAAAACACTCATCCGCGCGCGCGTTCTGTACCTAACACCGTGCAAACCAAATAAATATTAAAATCATAATAAAATTATAATACCTGTATGGCGTGTACGGTTCCCGTTACGATAATAATTCCGAAGTTGTTTCGGGCGTCGTAGGTATAGTATTTTTTACGTAATAATATTGTGCAGGTGGAAAGCTGGTGAAAAAAAAAAAAAAAAACTGCCGGTCCGTCGCGTTTTATATAATATTTAATTATTATCACACAACAAACGTCGTCGAGGGTAATTATTATTGCACGCTTTTTCTGTAGTGCGATTTTTTGTTTGTTTGTTCGCCAGCCAGACACGACGAGAGACCTTTCAGCCTGCTGCCGCCGCGCGCGCTCTCTGCTGCAGTCGCGTCCACCGGGTGTGTGTGCGTGTGTGGCAGTCTGCGTGGAACGCGGCGGTGTACGTGACGTAGTGAGCTGCGATTTCCTTCGCCGTGACGAGTAAAATAATGCCGCGCATACACGACGATAACACTACGTCTCGTGTGATGATGACTGTTGCAGTTGAGGAGGATACACCGTCGTCGTCATTGTCGATCGAAAACCCTATAATACTATCCGATCGCGATAGCCTACTCCTCCACCCTCCATATAATAAACGTGTTTTAGTCGTATCCACTAACGACGGACCGGCAATAAAAATTCTCCATTATATTTTACTATTGTATTATTTTGGGCGAATTACCTTTTTACCCACGAAATAAAAGTAATGTGTTTGGGCGAGTGTCTTGTTGTAATGTGTTTGAGCGAATATGATACAACATAAAATATAAAATTATAAGTTCGTAAAGATTAAGATAAAAATAATATATTATAAAATCTATTGGCATTATATTGTTATCATGTTAGATATTTATAATTATCTCGTAATATTGTCGGCATATATATATCCACATACTACATAATTGTTGAGCTATAATAGTTGTGTACTAAAAGCTATAAAAATAAAAAAAAAAAAAACTATTGGGAATTTTACATCAATCTAAATATGACACATAATTTCAATTTTGAAATACACACACTTATATTATTTAACTTACATATTATTTTAATTTTAATAATATTTTTACTCGATTTTCAATAATTTCAATTCGCACACCCAAAAAAAACAATCCACTTTTGTTCATACCCGTGGAATTCATGAACAACTCGGGTCTCAAAATGGATTGATAAAGTACAGAATCCCAGGGTATTAAAAAAGATCGCCCAGACACATTACAATGTTTTAAAATCACTCGCCCAAACGCATTGTTCTAAATTGCCCAAATATATTACATTTTTTAAAAATTTGCCCTAACTCGCCCAAACCGCCCTATTATTTTATCGTTTTATAACCATGACCCTCCCCCTCCAATGTTTGGCGTAGTTTTCTGATATCGAATACGATTCGATTTTCGTCTGTCTCACGTCCGGCCGATCGTATTATCTGAAATTTTTTTTTATCACTCAAGTGTATTACATCAATTCTATAATAATAGTAACGACCCGTAAGTGTGGGTGGGTGTGCGCGTCGCATTTTTGTCGCGTCATATATATTGTGTGTGCACGCTGTCGTGCGTTTTTGGTCGAGCTTCAACCGTTGTTTGGCAATCTCGCGATGAATGATTTTAAATTCTTCAACCGGCGCGGGACTCGCGTTTTTCGGAAATCCAAACCGTGCACAACAGTGGTGACTGGTGCCGTCCACTCGTGTTAATGAATTATTATTTTGTTCGCGTCGAATGATACATATTGATATGTGCTTTTCATTTTTTTAAATTCTAATCGGCGGCGATGTCATTTTCAAATGTTGTACCCCCCCGGCGATTTCCGATGACGCCACTAGCGTTATATTCTGTGTATTATACCTACGTATTGTCAGATTATTACCTTTTAAACGTGTTTACACTGCGCCAAATTCCGATCAGAACACCGAATATCAATTTTTCGGGGTCACCTCTGTTGGCAAAACCTCTAACCGGGTGACCCTATTTATCTTTATTTTTTGCCATCAATTTTTGTACATACCTTAACCGCGGCTATCTGTAGCACGGGCCACCTTCTATTTCTAAACTTTGAATTAACATTTAATGTACTACAACGATTTATTCCGATGATCTGAACACTTTTAAAAATAGTATCGTGTAGAGATGGTGATTAAAAAGTATGCAAACTAAAATATTATATCGAATATATTACCGTCACTGGATAGAGACCATATATGTGCAATAGACTTGTTTATGTAACATATCAATGGAGTTCCGTTTTTCCAAAAATGTTTGATTAGTAATTACCTATTATAATATAAATCATCAATAAGTAAAACATTGAACCTATAAACTGTATAGTTTCCATTATTAATATTGTTACATGCAAAATAATATTTACTATTGTGTGCAATATACATATATTCCACAGCGTAATATTCAATCTTTTAAAGATAAAAAGTGTAATCCATGAGCTTTTTCATAAAGTATTGTTCCTATAAAAAAAATTGTATATTTTTTATTTAGAGATCATAGTTTACATTTTGCTGTATTCTGGCTTTGTCAAATGTTCTTATATAAAAAAAAAAAATACAATAAATACTGTTTGAATTGAATGTGCCAAGAAAATATGTTAAATATGCAAAAACATAATGCAATTTTACATGAAATATAAAAATTCAAAATTACGCTTTCTTAACAAAATTATTAAATATTAAATTAAAAATATATAGATATAATAACAAAGACTACAGTGTTGTTCTATTTTTAATAAATAGCAAATATTAGCTTTATGTTAGGTAGTCATCTCTTTCTATACAAATTTGTATTCATTGACAACAAGCACTATTGATGACAACAGCAATCTAAAATTAATTTGTCCTCAAATATAATAATATTAAGATCAAACGTAAAATAAAAACATTTGTCTTTTAAGGATCGCAATTTATCAATATAAAATCAAACATTATTAAACTATTAATTGTCAAACATTTAAAATTTTTAATTCATGTTTTACAGAGAACACGTAAAGAAAAGAAAACATATTCAGAAGACTGGGCATATGGCGACGAAGAAGAAATTGAAGGTGTACGATCCTTCAGTTTACAAGAAAAGCTTGATTCCACACGTTATTTGAATCACAACTTTAGTAAACAGATGGATGGAAAAGGTATGATTTTTACAGTTTAAATTAATAATACATTTATTTTATTTTTTCAATATTTTTTTTTAGATTTTACAATTTCATACCTTCAGAAACATGGTTTCGTAATACCATTATTATTTAAGGATAAAACAGGTCTTGGATTACATGTCCCAAGCCCTAATTTTTCTGTGAATGATGTTCGCACATGTGTTGGTAAGTGTAATGTTTTAAATTAGTTACCTAATGAATAGTTATAGTTTATATTTTAATTTGAGTCAGGGAAGCAATTGTTCATGATTTTTATTAATTTATTTAAAATTATTTATCTATTTATGCAATTACTATACACGGAAATGATAAAATATGTTGGTATATTTGAGTTTGTTATAATTTTGATATAGGTTAGGTACCTACTGCCTACCTAAAGAAAATAAATTAAGTATTTTTAATTTTTCTTTTGTTACTTCAATATTTCGTAAATTTATAAAGCATTAATTTAAACATTTAGATACACCCAAATTCAGTTAAATATTTTTTTTTTTAATATTCTTACCCATTTATATTTTACTATAATTTATTTACTTTTTTATTTAGGTTCAAGAAGAATGTTAGATGTAATGGATGTTAACACACAAAAGAATTTCGAAATGACTATGAAAGAATGGACCAAGTATTATGAAGAACCGGTGAAAGATAAACTTTTAAATGTCATTTCACTTGAATTCAGTCACACCAAACTAGAAAACTATATTAAGCGTCCAAATATTGTAAATATTACTTCATATTATCAACTACTTAATTTTAAAAAAACAACCATTTATAATGCTGAACATTATTATTATTTTATTAATATTAATTTATTTTCAAATGAGAATATTTGATAATTATTTTTTTTTTATAAATATGCTTTTGTTGTACTTACTCTGCTTAATAAATATATTATAAATATAACTACATTCAATTATAAATAGGTTTGTTTTTAAATGTAGGTACGAGAATTGGATTGGGTCGATTGTGTTTGGCCTAAGCATTTGAAAGAGAGTCAAACAGAATCAACAAATGTCATAGATGATATGATGTATCCAAAAGTTCAAAAGTATTGTTTGATGTCTGTTAAAGGCTGTTACACTGATTTTCATATTGATTTTGGTGGCACATCAGTTTGGTATCATATACTTAAAGGAAGCAAGGTAGAAATTGTCTATTTTTTATTTATCAAATAATTGTTTAATTAATATTAATTTTAAGGTTTTTTGGTTAATACCACCAACTGAACAAAACATAAAATTGTATGAACAATGGATACTGTCTGGTAAACAAGGTGATATATTTTTTGGAGATACAGTTGAACAATGTGGACGTGTGTCATTGAATGCTGGAGATACATTCTTCATACCTACTGGTTGGATTCATGCCGTTTATACTCCCAAAGACTCATTAGTATTTGGAGGCAACTTTTTGCACTCTTTTGGTATTGAGAAACAGCTTCGGGTCGCAGAAGTAGAAGAATCCACCAAGGTCAGTATAATAAAACGTGTACTGATATATTGAGACTAACTAATATAAAAAAAATTTTAGGTACCTCAAAAGTTTAGATATCCGTTTTTTACCGAAATGCTGTGGTATGTTCTGGAGCGTTATGTCTATTGTGATTTGGGTAAATCTCATCTTTCAGAAGGCGTTGAGACTTCACCTTCGCCAGATGAGCATATACATTTCACTAAACAGGTAAAATACTGAAATATAAAGATGAAGATTAAAATTATCGGTTTTTAATATTTGTACAGGAGCTCCATGGAATAAAAGCAATAGTAAAATACCTGCATATTTTGCCACCGAATAAAAAAAATGTTCCTCCTCTGATCAAAGATGCTATTGAGTTGATAAGAAATGTGGCCATTGTGATAAACAAACATAAGAATGATATACCTGAATATGCTATAAGTGGAAAGCCAATTCTTAAAATTCAAGGAGATAAAGTATGATATTAATAATAACTACTATTAATACAGTAATTGTATTAAAATGCTAATTATAATATTATCATAATAATGCTTTTTATTTTTATAGGAAAGGGAAAGGAGGTTTTATAAGACAGCTGGTGATATGAACGCCAAAGTAAAAACTTCACGAAAAACAGCTTCTGGCGCAGGAGGGCCTAGAAGAAGACGTACAAGATGTAAAAAATGTGAAGCTTGTAAACAAGCAGACTGTGGAGAATGTTCATTCTGCAGAGACATGGTAAAGTTTGGTGGACCTGGTCGCGCTAAACAGACTTGTGTGATGCGTCAATGCTTGCAGGTACGTTATTAAACTAAATAATATAATTAATATTCAGGATCTGAATCTGATGTATTTTTAAATGTTATAGCCAATGTTACCAATAACCGCAGCTTGTGGGATTTGTTCATTGGACGGCTGGGGTCAACAAATTATTATTCCTATACAGAAAGCCGCTAAAGATACTCCTAGCCAACTTATGGAGTGTAGTGTATGCTTTGAAATTGTACATCCTGACTGCTTATTAAAACAAGTAAAAACAATTATTATAATAACTTCAGACTTCAGATTATTAACATTAATTAAAATTATAAATTGCATTCTTTTTAGCCCATATATACTAATAATGGTACTTATAATGAAGATCTGCCTAATAGCTGGGAATGTCCCAAATGTTGTAAGGAAGGAAAAGAAAGCAAGGTAAATACAATTATAGATTTTAATTATATTGTAAGTGATTTTAAATTTGTTAATATTTTAAATACTATTTTAATGTTGTAGCCTCGCCATTTTCGTGCTAGACAAAAATCATCAGATATCCGTAGAACTTCTGTCAGTAGCAATGACGCTACTCCACAAAAACGTTGTAAAGTAAGCAAAAATTAATATTTCAAAATTTAAAACAATTTTATTTATTCAGAAAAAAATGAATTTTAGGACGAAGAAGACTACAGTGATACAAATTCTGAAAGTGATGGAGACAACGTTTCTAATAAAAGACTGAAAATTGAGAAAAAAGAAAACTTATTAACGGAACGATCGCCACCTTTGCCTTCAACGGTAAATATATTTTTCTTCATTAACTTTAATACACGGCTTTTAAAATATATTTTTAATTAGTGGATCATACATTTTTACTGTATGTTGGTATTGCTTTTTTTTTATTCAAGAAGCATGTTTTTTTAACAAATAAAACTAATGTAAAATAAAATACAAAGTTTAATAAAATATTTTAACAAAACTGGTAAAAATCTAACAGTTCCTAATATTATACATACTTGTAAATAAAATGTGATTTAATATCAATTAAATTTATTTGTTTTAAAATGAGTTGCTAAAATTAGTTTTTTATGGAACTATTAATAAATATAATAAAGGTCATTAAATTTTGTTTAAAAAATTATGCATTTTAGATAGAATTATAGATACTACTACCTTGATTTGGAAATAAAATGGTATGATGATAAATTATATTAATGAAAATGATACTAGTCTTGTATGTTACGTACAGCCTTCCAAAATCTGTTGCGTGCATGTGTGCTACCTACCAATTAATTTTATGGTTACTTTTTTATAGATACAACATAATTTTATTGCTGATAGTAATATATATTGCAATAATATATTCATCATTGTTAAATTCTCTTGAAATTCCTATTTTTTTTTTAGGCGTTTTAATGTTATTACTGAAAACTTTTAACATTTTTTTCTTTTAATGTATTAACTTACTGTTCGCTACCAATCTAATAAATATTAAGTTGACAATTTAACATATTCCTTTCCATACTTAATTTAATATCCAAAATCAAAGTTTATTTAGTCTCATATACATATAAAATACTATGTACAAAATTGTGTACTCATACCTAGCGTCATAAACTTGATGAGTATTATTGTAATCTGATATTAATCTTGATAATTAACAATTAATTGCAACAAAAAAAATAAATTATAGATTGGAGATCTTTGCTTTGTATGAATTATAATTTATGGTAGGTAGTATACGACACTAAAGTTTTGTGGTACATTGCATACAAGATATAATAACATTAAAAATAAATTTAATAATATAAACTTTATATTGTTGGAGTAATATGGTTGAAATAATATTAAATGCCTTTCTTTTAATGGGCCAATTCTGACAAACAGCTTGCACAGCTAGCAGTCATACTTTTTTACAACTTCTGATCACATTTCTGAATACGATTTACCTTTTTCTCCTTTAATCTGAGGAAATAGGTTAGCAATAATTTCATTTGTTATTGAAATTATTTTAAATTTACTTAAGAGGACACCTCGCCCGCATATGTCGTCTCTGTCTTACAAGTGCATAACATAGCAAATTGTACGCTCAGCAGAACACGTATAGCTCTGTTAGTTTAGAAAATTAGAGTGAATTGATCTGTTATAAAGTCTATAGGTAAGATTATTATTTTGTCAACATCATTGGCTTTTTTATATTTTAATTTTAAAGTGAGTTTATAAGTATTTTAAGATGTACAAACAGATTTCCAACAATTTCCAAATACTCATAACTCGTTTTAAAATTTAAATATAATAAAAAGCTCATGAGATTACCTAGATAATAATCTTATCTTTACATTTTTTAAGAGGTCAATTTTTAAATTAACGGAGCTACTCGTTTTCTGCTGAGCGTACAATTTGCCATGTTACACACTTGAAAGACGGATGCAACATATGCGGGTGAGGTGTCCTCTTAATTGTTTTTTTATTGTTCTATGTGGAATTTAGTTAATTTAATATTAACAACTACAAATTCAAATCTAAATTAAAAATGACTGTTTTCATTATTCATATCATAATGTTAAATTGTAAAAAAAAAGTTTCATTTACATAAAAGTTCTTTAAGGTTGGTGTCACTGTTTTTCATTATCATTTATAATAAACAGTTTTACTAATTTTTACAATTGTACAAAAATGGCTTTCACATTATACTTAAATATTTTTATAATTTTCATTAGATTGGTGTTGTTGATTTCTGTTACTGAAAGGTAGGCATCTAACCACATTTTAATTCACTATACTATGTATATAACATTGAAAAGTAAACACACCATAAACCAAACATATAATTCATTTTCAAGTAAAATAATATTATTAATATTTTGAATTATTCCCCTCCCGATATAATACTGTTCTATTTGACTTAAAACCTGAGTCAATAAATGTTAATAAATTGATGCACGTAATTTTTACTGAAATATTGTGTTCTTATATTATTTACACTATTAGGCTAGAGTTTCACTTACCAACTGGCGTTCATCTGGATGTGCAGATTTGTAAAATAATGCTTTAATAACTTCACCATTGGTAGACACTTCTTGAAAATCGTTGTGTGCTGTCTTATAAACTAGTTTTCACTGCTTGTGTGTTTTGTAATATTAAATGGATACTGACCAGGTATTAAAAAAGTATTGTATGAATTTTTTTTTATTATTATATTGCTTAACTTTTTTTATGAGTTACTTAATTGTCATTTTCTTTAAAAAATAATTATTATTTTGATTTATATTTATATTTATATTGATATTGTTAATTACATTTTTTTCCAAGTATTCCTCTATTATACCATTAATTGTATAATTTAACATAATATATTATTTTCAAAGTATGAATTATAGTTGTACAATTTATTTCTATTATAGATTCTGTGAGAACTCTGTACTTGTTTTTAAAGTTATTTTTATATTAACTATATATTATGGATACTGATAGAATTCAATTATAGTAAATAGTCCAAGTTTAGACCCATCTTTATTTATTAAAGAAGGTTGTTTTAAGATGTGTTTTAAATATTTAATAAAGGTAAAGAAAAATAGAACTACAAAAGGATAGTGATACACATATTATTTGCAGTTATTTTAATAAAAACAATATAACTATTCTACAGTTCTATAATACCTCAGATTAGTTTGTAGTATAGAATTTTGAAAATAAATTACATATTTTAAAATTTATTATTTGGGAATTTCATCATAAGTCCAGAAACATTGTAATATGTCATCATGGTGTATTATAATTTATGATTTTTGGATTTTTTTATAGAATTGCAGTTTTAGGTGTTACCAATATTTTACTTTTCATTTCAAATAACATACCATTTTGTATATTCACTTTTATAAATACTTTTTAATTACTATGTTAAATTATTTTTGAGTTCCTTAAAACTACAAATCCAAGCTCTGCTCAGAATCTTATTTCAATAATTGTAATTGGTTATCATTATTGTTTTTAAATCTATAATATTAATTAAACACAATCTTTTGCTGAAATAAGCAAAGCCGGTTAAGTTTGACATTTCTATAATGTAGCATTTTCTGATTTTTTTATGGGCACTGGGGATTACATGATTAATAATTATTCTAATCACATTCACTTGTGAATTTGTAATTTTATACTACATATTTTCTTGTTTACTAATTTAGATTACCATTTCCCAGTTGTACCATTTAATGATATTTAAGTTGTTATTTATTTTTAGTTATTAATTAATTTAATTGATAAAATTCTGAAAGTTAATAGAGCTTAATTTGTTTTGCTATCCATTCAACATATTTTTTGGGTCATACTATTCAATGAATAATTAACTTTATTATGACCTATAAAATGTTATATATTATTTTATTCATTTTTTTTATTCTTTCCTTCATTGTGAACTAATAAATTGTAAAATAAAATAAACCAAATTATTTTCCTCGTTTTATCCTTTATCGCCTACATTTTTTTTATCACCAAAACGTCTTGTGCATGATTTAACAATAGCTTGGTGTCTTGACTGTTTTCTACGATGCAGTTTGGGTTATAAATTATAATATAATAAAATGTCACTTCATTAATGCACATCAAGAAGAACACGAAATGTCTTTGTACATAATATATTTTAACTTAATTTTTTGTTTTGCTATTGAACTGTTTTATGCATTATGCCTAATCCAATTGCCTCGTTAACTGGTTTTAACATTTACTTATGCAATTGCAAAATTGTGCACGAAATTGTCACTTATTCAATTTATAAGTCGTCGGAAGCGGACGAATATTACAAGTAAGTCAGAAAGCTCGCGCGAATCTATCACTTAAGAGTTACGATTAAACGAGGTATTGCGCGGTAATGGTTATCAAGTTTGGTGCGTAAAATCGATAAAAATCGTGCTTTTTTTTTGAAACTAGCGTTTGGTGTTAAAAGTTCAAATGCTATACTTACAGGAGGTATTGTTGTACGTTGACTTGTGTTTTGAATTTTGTGTTTTTTTCGAGTTCGTTTAAAAAATAGTTGAATTTTTCGAAACGATTTCAAAAACGTATTATCGTCGCGTGTTTTTTAAATTTAAAAAAAAATTGTCTTCGTTGTGTTTATTCCATTCCCTATCGATATTTGACTTGACGTATCTTTTATCAGAATTCTGTCACCACCGCCACTGCCACCACACCACGTACCGCGCGTAGTTTGCCGAGCCGTCTTTATAATAATATGTAATATAAAATATAAACCGTTTTTGAATTTTCGGATTTCGAATTTTTACGAGTTCACTATATAGTAAATTTTTTTTTAAAGTAAACACAATATTTCGTTTGATATTTTTTTATAGAGATGGATGGAAGAGCATTCTATGAAAATGTTAAATCGTTCTGTCAAAGTCGAGGAGGCCCATATGTCAACGTACAACAACACCACCACCACCACCACCACCACCACAACCACCAACATAACCACCACCTCCACGCCCGCCGCCACCGTCGTCGTCACCCCAACAATTGCGGAGCTGCCGTCAGCTCCACCGCCACAGGCATCGCGCAAGATCGATTTACGCAAGCAGCTGGCCAGCCAACTGTCCGGCGGTTCGGGCAAACACTGCAACGTGCTTAAGAAACAGTCTTACGTGTCGAAACCGACCAAAGGTGGCGGGCATAAGTCTCAGTCTAGTGGACAAAAGTCTCAAGTCGGCGGACAGTCTCAAGGCGGTGGGAACGTGAACGGCTACCAGCAGCATAACAATAACCATCACAATCACCACCACAACAGCAACAGTAATTACTGCGGGGACGCGGCGTGCATGCTGCCGGTGTTCGAGTACCTGACGCCCGCCGAGCTGGCCAAGTGCGCGCTGGTATGCCGCGCTTGGTCTGCAATGTCCATGGACCCGTCGCTGTGGCGCAAGCTGGACGTGACCGGCAAGCGGCTGACGGCGTCGTGCTTGGCTGGCGTGGTGAAGCGGCAACCTGAGGTGCTTCTGATGGACTGGACTGCAATCGCCAAGCGGCAGCTGGAATGGATGATCGCCAAGCTGACGCGACTCAAGGTTCTGTCGCTGCAGGGCTGCTCGTGGAGCGGCGTGACGGCGCTGCGCAGCAGCAGCGTGGTGCCGCCGTCGCTGGCCGCGCTCGACCTGAGTTACGTAACCGGCATGACGGACGCTTCGCTCCGAGATGTACTGTCGCCGCCGTCCGACTCGCGATCGTCGTCCAACGACAACACCAACCGGGCGCGGTTCCGGAACCTGCGCACTCTGAAGCTGGCCGGCGTGGACATTGGTGACGTGTCGCTCAGGTACGTGGTGCAGTACGCGCCTAGCCTGGTCGAGCTGGACCTGTCTCAGAACTACCGGATCACGGATGCCGGGATCGCGCAGCTCACCACGCCCGTCGGCAATGCCGTGTCCACGCTCGAGGTGCTCGACCTGTCTGGTTGCTTGGCCGTTACTGACGCTTCGCTCGACCACCTGCTCAAGTGCACGGCTCTGCGCCGATTGGACTTGAAGCAGACGCCCAAGATCACCATGGTGGCCATCAACAAGTTCCTTGTGGCCAACGACCGGTTCTCGGCCTCCGAGACCAGATTGCTGATCAAGTCACCCATGCCGCCGTCGCCGGTCACGTCGACCGGAAGACGCGATTCGACGGGAAGCAGTAGTTAAGAGTGTCGCACGCAGGAGTGGTAGTACGTGCGTCGATGATTTAGTCATTATAGTTTTATAGTGCGGACGTCGCGTCAATCATGCGACCGGAACCACCATCGTCGTGACGATGATGACGACGACGACGGACGAACACTCCGGCGCGTAACGACATTAGTAGTAGTAATAATGTATAATTGTATATTTTTATAGCAATTTTTTTTCTAATATTAATATGTTGTGTTGTCAGTTTTTTTCAATCCAAATTCCAATACGCCGCTCTAAACGAGAAAAGGGGGATTTCGTTTTGTTTTTCGTATAATATATATATAAATATATTAATGGTTTATTATTATTTGTTTCCGGTTTAGTGTCCGATAGTATTATTCGGGTTGTACACGACCTTGTCGTTCCCATGTGTTTGGACTGCCAAACTCGCGGTTGACCGGGCACGGTTTTGTAAGAATTTTTTTTTACTTCGCGTACGTACTAATATGTAAATACGACGTTTATCGACGAAAGACAATCTCTTCACGGGTTCATGCTCATTTAATTTACAATATTATTCTATTTCCGACTAATTTAGACCTTTATGGCATTTGTATTTTTTTTTTCTACGTTCAATAAAACGTCATCACAATTTTACTTAATTTTTATTATTTATAAACCATAAAATTTGAAAAAAAAAGACTGAAGTTTTGTTTGTATTACCGTTAGTTTTATAAGTATTATATTATATTATGCAATCAAACTCGTGTTGCGACTGTGTTGATGGACACAAGTGAACCGACGGATGGCCTGAAAGTTAGTTAAAAAAACTAAGCAAAATTTATCAATACTCAACACTCTTTTGATTACCGTTTAACGGAGTGATGTTTGGTGTTTTTTTTTTTTTGTATTTAAATTATAAAACTATCTGACTGTGTTTATTATTTTTTTTTTGTATTGTATTATGAATAAACTATCTATGTGTATGCAATTTGCTCGACATTTTTTTCTGACCGTTCTCGTTCGATTATTATTCTAAATATCGTTTAACTCTTAATAACATGTACTCCAACAGCGTCTTACGAATACATTTTTAAACTACTATATTCTGCGGTTAAACAGAACCATATACCTCCATACTGTAAATACCTTATTTCTGTATAGACCAGTACATAAATCTATTATTTACGTAATTGGTGGTGGTTGCGAATAATGTATATACATATAATAATAAATTTAAATCATTTATCTTAGCATTTACTCCACGCGGCTCCTGTATTATTGTATTACAATATTGTCACATCACTGCATGTAGGAGTGTCCTAAAACTATTAAACACATTGTAATAAATTGGTACCGATTGAACGTGTGATCTCGGCAAGAACTATTCGTAGTATAATTCGTGTGTTGTGAATAGGAAGAGGAGGAGGAGTAAATAAAGTGAGCAAGAGGCTACAACTATGGGCCAGTGCCCCCCCCCCCTCCTCGTTCACAAAAAAATACAATATAATATTGCATTAATTATTAAAAATGTTTTTGATTTAAGTGCCCTCCGTACACAGATTCTAGATCCGCCCTTGCGAGTGAGATTTTGGTGGCGTTGCGTTTCCGTCGAAATTTATTTTGCCCGATCGTGAATTCCCATTTGCGTGTGACGTACTTAACGACAATTTTTTTCCGCTGAACTTAAGCTGAGAAATTATTTTCTTTCGTTCGAAATACGGTTCGGGGGCACGTGACGATGAACCATCGGTTCGTAATTCCATTGTCTGTAAAAACTACCTGTAAAATATTGACCAGAAAACATAAGTTTGTCTTTTTTAGCACCATGTGTTTTTCTGTTCAAAATATAAATGTCCTAATTGTTTTGGTATATTATTGTTGTTTCGCCAAATCGCCAACTGACCCTAATAATTTTTTGGTCGGTCCACGTGAAATTCTATATGCCGATATTGATTCGCGTTCAAATTGTATTATAGATCTTATTGCGTTTTTTTATCCGATTACCATTTACGCATTAAATATATGTATCATTTTTTCCCCAAATCGGTGTGATTTAATAAGCGTCACTATAATAATATGGTATACCTAGTACATGATTTAAGTGCCAAAAATGTAAAGAACATATAAATTTCACAGATATTTTTAATATAAATATTCTAAGGACCTGTATACGAAAGATCAAGAAACAATTATTGTTATTTAAATTAAAATGAAGTCCTATATAAATAATTGTCAATAATATATATTAACTATCAAGTACAATTATTAGAAATAATACATTTATGTACCTACATGACTTTTTATAATATATTAATAAATGTTTTGAAATATGATTTATTAATAATCAATGTAAAGTAGGTAAAATTATAAATATTGCATAGGCTACGAAGTAATAAATTAATGTTAATTTATATATACCTAACATGACCTGGACCATTAATTACCGATTTTATACGATACTATTTAATTCTTATCTCTCCTTGGGACTTATATCAACCACTGATAACCACCTTTTATATAGTATATAGGTATAAATAATAAATTACAATATCAATAGCTATGTTGTGTGTGGTATATAATGTTACAATGTTATATCAATTACATGGCACGTAATTTTTAAAGTTTTATATCTATCGGTAAACATTTTTATTAATTGTGTATTGTGCATGAATTTGACTAATATTTTGTGGCGGACTTGAACGTTTTGTAAGTAAAACCGATTACTTGCGGAATGCGCGGCGGTGGTGTGTATAATATCGTTGTCATGATAATAACGTCTGCAGATAATAATCCTAATCCGCGATGGTGTCGTGTACGGTATTTTGTATTAACAATGCACATAACATGCTCAGCGATGTGAATTGCACAATCTGTTTGTATTGTCGAAATGCATTTGGACGGCGGCGCGTATATTGAAGACAGTTATAAACGACCCGATAGAAAGTCCGTCGCCCCGGCGAATCCAAAAAAACCGTGTCGCAGTGTTTGTTGTACGAGCGTGTTTTCGTTTTCTAGGAACCGCAGTCATCTTCCTGCAAAAACGAACGGCAACAAGTGCCGGCGGCCACCACCGCCACACCCGTCGAACCCAGCACCACCGACAAGTCCGATTTCGAGAACAAAACACCTCACAAAAAATTCGTAAGTCTCCTCGCCGTCGAGCCAATATATACGATTACGACGATACCGTGTGTGTGTGTGTGTGTGTTTTTTGTTGTTTGTGTGCCGTCGCGCTAAATAATAATTCCGTTTTTGTTTATTTTTTTTTGCGCGCGTTATGCAGAGACGGAATCTGACGGAAGAGAGGAAACCCGAACCCGGCACGAGCACTGGAAACCAGTCGCCCATGGTGGCGACGGCCGCTGTGGCGCCGCCATCGTCGGAAGTGAAGTCGTCCGACGGCGACGGATCGAAACAAACCACCACCAAACGGCCGGCCGAGGTGAGTGTGAGTGTGATAAACCCGACGATGATAATATTATAGCATACTATCATTGAGTTTTCAGTATAATATCTAGAAATTCGCTCGCTCAAACCTGCGTGAAAATATCGCAGCGAGATGTTTGCGCCATGTCATTGCAC
The DNA here is from genome assembly GCF_019925205.1 of Metopolophium dirhodum. Classification (NCBI taxonomy): domain Eukaryota; kingdom Metazoa; phylum Arthropoda; class Insecta; order Hemiptera; family Aphididae; genus Metopolophium; species Metopolophium dirhodum. Next base: position 39,096,127 of record NC_083562.1, read on the forward strand.
TGTTTCAGTGGCGCAACCGGAATTTTTTCAAGGGGGAGGGAAGGTCCACAATTGTTGTTCAAACATGGAGAATAATTTGACTAAAGCAAAAAAATCTGGTACCTGCGTACAAGTAATACAATGCGATCCAAGGGGGGGAGGGGTGTCAGACCCCCCGGGATCATCCCCTCGATGACCACCGGTTGCGCCACTGTATCATTGACATGGTTCATTTTCTCAGTGTGGGATCGTTTACAACTGTTTTGGACCACAGATATCTATACTATACTATAGATAGCGAACTCCTGTTATCAAGTGAAGCCGCCATTTTTTCGGGGAGCAAAATACTACTGCCCCATGTGTTAGATAATATATTATCGGTATTGTGTTTAGAACAGTTATAAGCAGTACACAGATTTTTGTAGCTCGTATTTTGTATAGAGGCATTAAAAGTGGTTGACTTTTTAATTGTGTCGCTTACAGTTGCCAAAATGTGGCTACATCTATAGATGTATCGGACCAACAATTTTTTTCGTTTAATATCTAACCGTTTGAATTTTGAACAAATATTGTAATACAACACTCAAGTTATATCATTAAATTAGTTGAAAATACCTTTATTAATCACGTGAATGATTTAAAAACTTTATTAGGGGACCTTTTTATTTATGCCAAGAACTATGTTTAAACTTTAAAGTAAGTTTTAATAAGTTAAAGAATTTAAATTGCTTAGATGATAGTTTTCTTAAAAACCATCAATTGCATCTTGTGTCGTTGATCTCAGATCTGTAAACAATATCTCAACGTACGTCTACGCTATATTGCTAAATCAAAAGTTAAAATACTTAACAAACTCAATAAATTAAATAGCCATGTTGTTGATTACAATTGTATGGGTATACTAAGATACCTAGATTAAATAGAAATAAGATTATGCAAATACACACTTTTACAGTAGTTTTTATAACAATTGTTATAATATAATAGAGCATACTTAATTGTTTTCGTGGAGATTTGTTCGTTCCATAAACTTATAGTATTTAAGTATAATTTGTGTTTAGGTCAATAAATATTTTAAATACTCTTGGATAACTCGTAATTAAAATTACATTTAATAATTACTATAGTGAAAATGTGAAACAGAAACAATGGGTTTTTTACAAGTAAATAAGTGCCTACCAAGTATCATTTCTAAACTGTTATAATATACTTAAACAATATTTTATGTAAATTCAATATATTAATAAACTTATGATCACTAAGAAATAATTATTATATAATTAAATATTAAAAAGTGCTTTAACAAAATCAAAAATTTTAAAATTAATAATTTTTTTATATGTACTTTATGCGCGTGATTAACATGCGGCGCCCAATATCTGGTTTGGACCAACGAATTTCTAGTAAATTTTACAATATACAGGTGTAACAGATACAACTAACTTTTGGAAAAACTTTTGTTCTAATCAATATTTAAATTGTTTTTATATAATATTTATAGTCACTTGTGCTACACATATATTATGCAAAAAATATATTTTTATTTTTTAACACTGAAAATAAAAAATTTAAAATTTGATTTAAATTTTTTTGGATATATTCAAAATAGTCAATTTTTGAATCTGATTATAAGAAAAATTTTGATAGTAAAAACATTTATCTAAGTCAAGTAGTTTATTTTTTAGAATTTTTTAAAATATCAGTATTTTTTGGGGGAATGCGCTGACATGAGTATATTTCTTAAATTATTTACTTATCATATAATTTTAACAATTTTCTTCATACGTTAAGTAGCATCATTTTTTTTTCTTCAAGTCTGTTACACCTTGTATATGCTCAATGATATTATTTATAAAATGTATGATAACTAATACGCGTTGGGAAATGAGAAATCTCGAGGAAGCTAATTTAATCTGCGCACATTTCCGTTTTCAGCCTGCCGAGATAAACGTGATGGAAGCGTTCGACCGGGGCACCGTCAAACGGTCATCGTCCCCGTCAGCGGCGGCGGTGATCAAGATGGAGGCTGCCGAACGGCCTTTCGAGTCCGCTAACACGGTAGCCGATTCCGGCGTGATCGTCAAGCGAGAAAAGCTGTCACCCATACGCATAGTGAGTACCTTGCTTATCTACCTACAACGCCGAACGTGAAATTATACCGCTAACCGTGTTCATGGTTCGTTCACAGTCCGAGTACATACCCGAAACGAAGGCGGCTCCCGAACAACCGACGACCGGCGGTCCGGTGTCCGGCAGCGTCAAGATCGAGGAAGAGATCCGGACCAACGAGCCGATCGCCAACAACGTGGACGTGCCGATCGATGAGATACTGTCCAACTCAAAAAAAAGCAACCACATGCCCAAGTACGTGATCCGACCGGTGCCGAAGTTGGACACGGAGGAGTCGGACAAGGAGCCGCGCAGGCGGTGTTCCACGTTGGTGCACGTGTTCAAGTTCCTGTCGGCCGAAGACCTGAAGCACTGTTCGCTGGTGTGCAAAGACTGGTACACGGCCACCATCAGCCCGGCACTCTGGAACCGCATGGATCTAACAGAGACCGTAATCACCCCAAAACTGGTCAAGTGTGAGTATAACCATCGGGGTATATATCAACATCGTATTGACATTTTTTCCAAAGTTAAATTTATCATCAGATACATATTGTGCTGAATTCACAATCCTTCCCCCCCCCCTTATAGATCACTACACAACGACAACGAGTATATATTGAACACTCGCCTTTTCAACCATTTTCATTTTATACAATGTGTCCTGTGAAGGAGTGGACTGACCGGCATTATATGATCATATATATATTAAGTTTTGAAACAAACACCTTTAAAGGGGGTCCAACTTTTTTTGGTTATGGGCAATTCAACTTTTTTTTCTAAACAAACGAACCCTACCGCACATTTGGCACACGTGTCTTCAAAACTTTTTATCGTAATCTTTTATTCCGCAATTCTATACAATTCAATTTTATATTTTAGTTGCTACCTCAATTATAATACTCTTCCACTTATCTACTACCCGATACCTATTTAGGGGGGGGGGGGGGGGGGTTATAGGGTGTATTTTACGAAAAAATGACTTCACGGACATAATTCTCGGGCCTTGTAGAATTGTCGGATTTTAATAGCTATTTTTTTTATCTAAAAGAAGGCATCAAACTCCGATTTTACCGTTTAACCCGCGCTCACAGCTGTTTGTGCCGCCGCGATCAGACGATAAACCACTTATCCGTAAGATCTTTATGTTACATTTTTACATGGCGCTGATTAAGCCATTAAGGGGATTCCATACCGTGATTTTCTGTTTTTGTCTAACACACGCGCGACATAGGATTTTTGACGGATTCTTTGCCAAACATATCAATTGATCTAATGAAGTGATGAGAATTCTGAAAAAAAATTTGAATTCGTTGTCAAGTCTACTTGAATTCGACTTTCTCACAATTTTGATTGTTTGATTTTAGCTTCTCCAAAAATTGAAATACAAAAATGTTTAAATACTCTTTTTTAATATGACGTTTTCTGGAATTTGGGGTATAATATCAAAAATGTGGGAAAGTCGATTTCAAGTAGACTTGACGACGAATTCAAATCTGTTTTCAGAATTCTTATCGCTTCAATAGATCAGTTGGAATGTTTGGCAAAAAACACGTCTTAAATACTATGTCGCGCGTGTGTTAGACAAAAACAGAAAATCACGGTATCGAATCCCCTTAAGGTACACTATCAATTTTAATGTCTGTGAGTTTTCTATCACCACAATAATGCTACAGGGGTTTAATTTAGGGAAATCCTTTCTTATTAGGTCTTTACATCTTAAAACAAAACTACTGACCAAATTTCATACTCATGGCTAGGCGATGATAAATCAGGACAAGTTCATTTATATTATATTTAGCTGTTTATTATTCAAAGTTATAAAACTACATTAAATATTATAATTTCAACGGTCTGTCGATTCTTGCGATTGTCTTTCTAATTATTTTCGTATTTATTTCAGACGTCATGGTCAGACAGCCTAAAGTTCTGATTCTGGATTGGTGCAAGATCACTAAAGAACAACTCTCGTGGCTGCTTGTTCGATTACCACAGAGCAAGGCGCTGTCGCTGCAGGGCTGCCCTTGGCCCACGGTGTCGTGCCTTCGATCGTGTGTGTGCCCAATGCTGACATCATTGAACCTGAGCTTCGTGCCCACCATGGATGACACAGCTCTGCAGCACATCCTGTCACCGCCGCTGGATCACCGACCCGGGCTGCTCGACTTGGCCTGTCGGCTGTCCAATCTCAAGTCGCTGAAGCTGGCTGGCAGTAATGTCACCGATGTGGGCGTCCAGATCATTGTCCGGGTGTTACCCAAGCTGTCCATGCTTGATCTGTCGCAGTGCTACCCGATCACCGACAACGGTGTAGAGTCGTTGACCCAGATAAGTGGACTATCCACCTTGCAGCTGTCTGGCTGCACGGGCATCAGTGAACAGTCGCTGAAGATGCTTGGAAAGTGCAAGAGCCTGACATACCTGGACCTCAGGCACACGAAGCTTACCAAGTCGTCCATCAACAAGTTTGTGTCCAACCGGGAGGGGTTCAAGGCTTTCGACTCAAAGCTTATTGTAAAGGTTGACAAGTCCTGATACAGGCTTGACGCTCCCGAACATTTGGTCTTCGGATTCTAACCGCATATCATAATTTCGGCGGCGGCGCGCAGCGGTGCATGTATATATTAATAATAATGCATATGTATATAGTATACAATACTGTACATATATTTATTATATAAGTTATTTTATAAACAGTGTTACACGTACCTACAGTATTAGTAAGAGAAAGAAATATTGTATACCTTTTTTTCTACATAAGCCTGTGTTTGTTTTTTTAAGACAAGGATTATATTATTATATTATATATTATTAACGTCAGTCTATTTTATTGATGACTCACTGTATAGAATAGAGTATTAATGACACTCATTCATACCCACATGAAAGTTTCCATTTTTTTTTTGATTTTATGTAGTGTAGAAAAAATTAAAACTATGTTATTGTAAGTTATTGTCATACATATTTTATGTTATATTTATATTTTAAGTGCCTAATATTGTTCTTATATACATATAATTTATCATACTTCTAGTCTAAGCAATACTAACTACTATGATTTATTGTATAATTTATACGAGTATGCGAGTTGGATACCAGGATACCTATTGTGAACATATTTTGTTTTTTTACGAATAATTTTTCCTTTTATTTATTTTTTTTTTAACATATTTTAAATATAATCAACGCATGAGTAAATAATAATAAAGATAAAGAGTAAAAAATACAAGTTTTTATTTTTTGGTATCTATTATTTTGATGATGCACCAGTGGAGTGGAGCCCCGCTGCAAGTAACCCCTGAGGGTGATTATATGACGACAAAACGTATCTTTCTCGGAAAGGATGTAGTTGTATCAGGCACGTAGCTAAGGGGGGGCCAGGGTGTGCCAGGCCCACCCTATTATGTGTCCGGCCGTAGGCCGGCCCACCCAAAGTATTCAGAGGGGCCCATTATTATACGGGGGCTTTTAATTTAAATGAAATTTCAAATTTTTAATATTGTCTAAATATTACACAAATAAAACCAAATATATCGGGTTTTAATTAGAATCTAAAATAAGTTACGTAACTAAATTCAATCCATGTCCATTTCTGGAATAAAATATGTATATTGTATTACATTTAAATTCTGTTCCTACTAAGAATCGGTGATAATTTATTTTTTATAAATCATAATATCGTCAACGATTGATTAGGAAATAATTGCTATTTAAAGCCCAACACTGGTACCATATTATTATAGTATACTAGCATGTCATGTTATTCTTATCTTATCTAGACAGTGACTGTTGTATACTTTTATGTCTATTTTTAAAATACTTTTGAGTAAGGGTATTGTCATTATATTGATTCATATTTCATATAGAATTATATTATTATTATGGTCGTCAACTCGTCTGTCGAACACCCCTACAACTGTACAAGGTAATATATTTAGGTAGGGGGCCCATCTAACATTGGCCCACCTAGTGAATATTTTCTGACTACGTGCCTGAGTTGTATAAAAAGTAAGTCATCTGTCTTGTGGAACCTGTCGGTCAACTACAAAAGAAAGTCTCGAAGTGCATATAGAAGTTATAATATGGTAGTTTTAGAAGTTACGGTGCGAAAGGTCTGACGACTTCGTTCGTATGAAGATAAGATATGCACGAAAACCAGGATGAGTCGATTCTTCTTCACACAGGCAACAGACCGCCGCCATATGGTGTTTAGATGGTTACGAATTTTTTTCTTTCTTCCTATCGTCGTTTACGCGTTCGATGGCGTACAGCAATTTTCTTTGCATCCCAAAACGTATTTCGTCTCGCGGGTTCCAATACTTTTCCGCCAAAATCGACTTTTCCGTTTTCTGCTATTTACCGCAAGTATATATTGTATAATAATTTATATATTTCTAGTTTTAAGATTTTGGTAACCCTTGACAGTAAACATAATATAGAGGATTTTATAATATTAGTTATTATAAAAATACATTTATACTATGTAAGTATAAAAATACGAAATAAATATTGAATTTTAATTGTATTCACATTGATAAATGTCTGTAATGTATACAAGTGGAAGCTTCATAAAACAATAAAATATAATACTTAAATTAATAAAATCATAACAACAGCACTTTTTAATTATCAAAATATGTATGGCTAACGTAATCTTTCCACTCTACCCTTTTATAACGAACGGATTAAAGGTAGGTACAAATCGTGAAAACATTATCTATGTGTTCTATGATATTATAAATTATAATAGGTACATCAGTTCTTACAGTAATAATGAAACAACGTAACAACTTTCACGTATCTGTAAAAGTGTAAACGGCCTAAATAGTAAATACTGCAGACTTCTATGCTGCTTTACCTTTCAGCGTTAAGAGTTAAGGGGTTACCAAAATCTAAAAACTGAAATTTTCCGTTGCGAACAATGGAAATGTAAGTAATACAGAAAGAATTTCAATATACAACAAACTTACATTTTATAACATTTTCGTTTTAACGAAATATTTTTGAGAACCAAACCACATTAGAACCAAATTTTTTTAATTATATTTGACGAATTATTACTCTTTAATATGATTTGTTTTTTCTTGATATTATGGAAGATTTACTGTAGGTACCATGGTACTGACTACTGGTGCGGCATAAATTGAAAAGGTCGATATTGGCGGAAAAACTGCGACGTCCCACCCGCGATGTGATCGCGCACGGTAATCGAAACGGTGCCGGTCTGAACTCGCTATTTTCACCGCTACGCCACGTCGGATACGATGTAATCCGCGTGCACGACGTTCGCGTCCACTTCCGCAGACGGCCGCCACCCTGCGTCCGCGTACTTCCGGTCGTGCCTCTTCATGAACCCGACCAGGTCGTCGTAAACGATGTTTTTCACGTCGTTCGCCCACAGGAAGTCCAAGTGATTGAACTCCGGGATCGGCACGACCTTTCTCTCGGCCACGTTCGGCAGCTTGCCCGCCAGGAACTTGACGTCCTGAAAAGAACGCCGCGCGCGACGATGATCGTGCGTATAATTATTATAAGGAATAAGGAAGGTATGCTATGCTCAATCAAAGTGCGCATATTTTTTAAGAGGCAATGTATGATTTATATATATGCAACCAACATTAAACTTAAACCGACGTGTAACATGTAATATAGTATGCACAAAAACAAGACTATTCAGATGCGCGAACTATGACGAAAAAACGGATCGTATTGAGCGGTGAAAGACATAATCGCCAAAATGAGATAAGAAAAAAAAAGTTGTATCGTACCAAAGTGCCAAAATTGTATCGTACGAAAGTGCTAAAATCCTAGATACCTATGTGTGTCACGTTTAATAGATATTAACAGATATTAAATATTTTAGAACTATATATTATTGACAATTTTTTATAAGATCGAAAAAATTAACCGATTTATTAAAATTATAATTTATTAATTTCTATTATATTTACTGACAATTTTTTATGAGATCGACATTTTTAAATAACTATTTATATAAAATATTAATTTTGGCGCAAATGATATGTCATTTTTCCACCTTTGGGCTTTAGCGCTTCTGTCATATGTTGAGTATAACAGGTATATAATATTAGATTGGCGCAAATAATATGTAATTTTTGTTTCTTTGGCGCTTATGTCATCTAGCCGTGTTGAGCACACTTTATATTCCTTATACAGTTGTCATATACTATATGTATAAAATTATTGCGTTCACGACTAAATAGTTAGGGTGCGACGGCCAATGACTGCGACGCGTTTAAGAAAAATAATAATATTATTTTACCTCCATCGACGACAGCCAATCGTTTTGCGCGTGATACAGAGCCACGGGCACCGTGATGTTGGTCAGGTCATACGCTGGTGGTTCCGGTTGTCCGTACTTTTCCAAGTTTTTCTGTTTGTTGTAGTTGTACTGTCCAAACCATTGGTCTGTTGACATATTTTGGTGGTTATACGAAACGATACATAAATCGGTTAATACATTATTATTATAATAACATGTTCAAATATTTAATTAACTCTACTTACCGCGTTTCATGAGCTGAGCGAAATGAGTAAGTTGACGTGCGGATGCGCCGGCTGGAGTGTGTGCTAAAATTATGGGTAGAATGCTCTGAAACGGTTTTACGAAAAAAATGTGGTTTAGCCCATGTTTCAAGTGGTTTGCTGGTGGATGATGCACACAATTATTTTTTTTAACGCAAACCACTCGTTTTATCAGTCGATTTTTGCATTTTTCAATACCATGTGAAATATATAACATATAGATACTTATACTGCGGGTATAGTCAATAGATAAAATCAATGATACAAATTTAAAAACTTTCCGACGGACAAAAATCGACCGAGACAACGAGCGGCTCTCGAAGATGTATTTTTTTTTTTTTTTTTTTTTATTAAAAATAAAGTATATTTACAACCTATACATAAGTGTATAATGAGTAAGTGTGGTGACAGAGTAAGTAAGTATTATAAGAAAAAAAAAATAACAAGAGAAGGAAGGCTCCCAGCAGTGCCACCTGACCAGAAATTAGGGTTTGAGTTTATTTAATTAATCTTTATTATTTTTTTTTTTTTTAAGTTAGCTGTTGAGGAGATCTCTTGGCCATTGCCTTTTTAACCTTCTAGGAATGATAGAGGTAGAGGATAAACTTTTAATGATGGGGTTTGAATGAGCGCGGAGCGTTGAGTGGAATTTTGAATAATAGGATTTGGCTAGGTCGTTAAGGGTTGGCATGTTCAGATCTTTGTGGAGGTTTTTATTGGTAACATACCAAGGGGCAGAGGTTATTAGGCGTAGGCATATGGACTGGAATGCTTGGAGGGTTTTGGTGTTTGATGGTTTTGCTGGCCCCCATAGTTGGATGCCATAGAGCCAAGCCGGGCGGATTATCGAAAGATGTATTATAATAACTATTAATACTATATATTTATTAAATATTAGAATTGTTTATATAAAAATAAATCGATATTACTTCAGGTGCGCGCACGTACTTTGATCAATCGTTTTGAATCGTATCCGGCGTACAGAAACAACAAGTTGTCGCAAACACCTTCGGCCAGCGAGTTGGCTTCGCAGAACGCTTTGCCCGCGAACAGTAAAATCTTTCCGTTCGGTCTGAACTCGTAGTACCCCAGACTGTTGCACAACCACTGAAAACCGGCCATATCCGTTTGGACCACGTGAGTATAAAATTTATAATACACAACAATCGGTGGCGTAGGTAGCAAAATATATTATATGGTTTTAGATAGATATTATTTATTTCAACACAACAGCAGTATTATGTTTGTGTTCGTTTAGAAAATAATTTGTTTTTATAATAGTGGAGAGCATCGGCGTATATATACATAGGTAATATAATATTGTTAACTTTATTCAATTGTTCTATTTTCTATACAATTTTATCAATAATATAAACAAGGTAATAAAAAAAAAAAAACGTTATAGTCAGCGACTCTTTGTCAAATCCAATTTAAATAATTGAAAACAATACATTATGTTTCCAATAAAATTATCTGTTTTCTGTATACTATATTTACATGTGTTTTTATCTAGTAGTCGGTAGACATTCGGCAATCAACAGTCATTGTTTGCCGATTGTTTATATTATATTATAATATTACGAATAAGCATATTGATATTTATGATTTGTTTTTACAATTGTTGTTTAAAATTATAATATAAAGGTACAAATGTAGGTATAATTATATATATTAGAAATGTCAAAATTGGGCTCATTATGTTTTTATGTAATTCAGATAAACTAGGCAATAAACTAATAATAGTGTTATATGAGCAAGACTGACTTATCCAAACATTATTTTGGTATCACAGAAATGGTAATTGGCAGGTACGCCTATGGTGGTGAGCTATATACGGTTAGGATGTTCAGCTGAACTTGTATATCATGGCAATAAATAGTGATAACTGATATAAGGAGTCACTTTTAGTTCTTAATCAGTTTTGATTATCGTCGCCACTCACTATTATAATATGCAATGTGTAGCAGAATGACCAGACAAATGAAATAACTTTTGTTCGACGCTTGCTTTACAAGTACAGCGTACTTACCCATACAAATTCTTAATTTTATTTTTTAATACCTACTGAAAATGTTATTAATTTCTATTGGAAAAATTCAATTTTCAGTAAAATATTTATGGTAATAAACGTTTATTTGAGTCAAATAGTTTTTTTTTTTGCATATTTTTGGACATAATTTATAAGTGAATCTTAAATTATTCATTATATGTATATAATGTTTATAATTTTATCCACACGTTTAACTAGTATGCATTTTTAATTTTTCTTTTGTCAGGTTGTATCTGTATACTCTGTAGTACATACCTACTAAAATAATTAGGTAGCTTTATTTTCGCTTAAAATTCACCGGATTACGCCAACCGCGTCTTCGATAATTTCTATCATCTCGCTCACGCCGTACTTACCGCCAACGGGTCCGCCACGGACGATAGGAAGGTCATGATCGGGCTCTTGACGTGGTTCAGGTACGCTATCGGAGCCATCGCTGACATCGACCGGACCTTGTCCTGGTACTCGGGTCTCTCCGAACACAGGACATAAAATATGGCAGTGCCCATCGAGTGTCCCACGTAGTTCAAGTCTGGTTCGCCCGTCTTGTCCAGGATGTAATCGATCGTGTTGGGCAGGTCGATTGTGCCCATCTCGTGCCAGCTAAATAATAACAATAATACTATGTAATAATTGTGTAATTGACAAAACGAAGACGAGACCACTACGGTATATTATGGTACCGGTTTATTTACACCTAACGCGGTACCTATTATAATATGATATTATTATCATTATAATTTTTTATGTATACGGATATCAAAGTAATATTGTGCCGGCTTATGCTAGGTCATCTAATATTTTATATATGTATATAGTAAAACCTCTTTGTAACGGAATCACTCACTGGTTTTTTAGTTTTAAAGCAGTTATGGAGAGACCAGAATTTACGGGAAATAGGTTGCACGGGACAGCTGTTATTTTTGGTTGTGATAAAGAGATTTCTGTCTTATAGTGGGTCCGTTATAAGGAGGTTTTACTCTATTTTGTATTAATTATAGGTATCTATTATACCTATATTATTATTATGTAATTCACCTGAAATCCCAAAACTTTTCCGGTTCTCTCGCCGGGTCTAGGGTCACGTGGTTTCTGGAGTACGTGTTTCCCCGGGAATTTGCAAGCCACACGTCGTATCCCGCATCTGACAGTATGAACGCTGAAAATACGGCGAGAGATCAAAAATAAACACTCGTAAAAATATAAAAAAAATAATACATGATAATAATATGTAAATATGTAATAGAATATTAGAGTATAACTGCGATTTCATGACAGTTTATCTTTCGGAGTCGAACTAGTTGTCGCGTCCCAGATAATAAATCTTGTACACAAGGTCATTTGTGCCCAGGGATTTCGAATGCAAGTTACTTAGGTACAACTGACATATTAATGGTTTGGTGTCCGTGTCATTATTATGGTAATTATGGTCATTAACTGGGAATTAAATAAATGAGTGTTTTATCGTTTAACATTTCAATAATTATATCACAAACTTTCATCAGGTACCTAATTATATATACCGTATGTTTTTGATATTAAATTAAATATATATATATTACCTACCTATATAATTATATTGCATAATAATATGATGATGATATTTAGATACTTAATGTAATAACTTATTACTAATAAGTAACATTAATATTGAGTTTGTATAAAGTTTTTAAAAAATGTCATCCAAAGACTACAACGAAAAATGAGTTTGAACCCTTTTCCCATTGATAAATAACATGTGAAATGTATAATTAACTCACATTACCTGACTCCGCAGAAACAGTTATAAAAAATAGCTGATTTAATTTTTATGCAATATATTTTTTGTCACGCCTGCACCGAAAGTTTGGTTTTCGACCACGGTTGAAGCGTTCGAAAGCGTCCTTTTTCCGTCCAGCGGGCGGTAAAGTGGAAATCCCCAAAGTGCCGGGCGGAAAAGAGGAAATCCCCAAAAGTGCCGGCCACCGGGCGCGTATCCCCTGCACAACCAGAAACTAAAATGTATACCTACCACGGTTCTTACAAAACATAAACTTTTGGATACATCTTAAATGCATAGTATAACCTCCTTGCATGACGCATAAACATTTAAACATATTTAATTTGCACTGTTCCTAGATAAGTGCGTCGAACGATGCGTTAGTAAGTTTATTTCACGCAATTTGTATAATAATCTTATCAGTTACAATAATAAAATATACAAAGTGAAAATTGTAATTTTGAAATAAAATAAAATGTCTTCCATGAAATTGTTTTTGTAGAATAGTCTATAATTGTTGCATAGATCCCTGCATAACCTTTTCCATGAACGCAGGGGCGTGACAAAAAATAGTATGTGTGGCTCACTTCCCGCCCTTGCCACACAATATACTAATTAGGTAAATATGTATTAGCAACTCTCTTCTTCGTTATTCATATTTTATTGTAACTTATGTAGGATTCATTAAAATAATATTACCCCCTCCCCTCCAATGCACATATTATACAATACCCGAGCCTGAGGAGTGCCGCCGAAACCTAAGTATATAACCGTACAGCATACTCGGGGAGATCTCCGATCTCAGTAAAATTGGAGGTATGAGTGGATGAGAGGTATGAGGTAGGTGCATTAGCCGAATCAGGGCGGTTGTGACCTTGAACACGGTGTAAACAGTAAACGAGCCGACCCCGCGTAGCGTACCCCGCCTACGTGGCAGTAAACGTTTTCCGAATACGGGTAAACAAGGATCTAACATCATGTTGGTTTACGGGCTCGTTATACCTAGGTTCAGACTTCAGACCATATAGGTAAACGCTAACCGAATCGGCTGATCGGGTTTTTGTATATTCCGTAATGTTCTATTATGGTGAAATACTCACCTAGACTGCTGTTGGGTCCTGCGATCACCCAGTCCGTCGAACTGCACAGTATGCCGTGTTGGACCAGCACCGCTGGTTTCCTCGTGATGGCCGACAGGTCATCGTTTCGGCTGTATGGTATCCTGTGCAGCGTCAGGTTGTAGCCGTCCGCCGTGATCACCGTGTGCCTCTCCGCCGGATATCCTTCCTGTCTGATGTAGTCGTCCTGCAGTTCACAGAAAAGAGAGCAATAGGAGAGATTTTTACGCAGTCGCGCGGACGTGCCTATGTAAAACCACTAGGTAAGTACTAAGTTATATTATTCAAATACGATATATTTTATAATCCAAGTACCTACGATCACCCCGCGAGTACCTACGAGTGATCGTTTTCGCGATTTAATTTTATATTATATTTATACCTATATTATTAGTTATTATACTAGTTACTAGCAATGGCAGATCCAGTGTGGGTATTGGAGTAAATACCCGCCCCCCCCACAATTTATTTATTCTGAAAGTGTGCATGTGTGTTGCCTCACATTTTATAGTACGAATCATATTATTTATGTCTAAGTAGACAAGTATAATATATGCCTATTTATATTTATTTTTGTTTCTCACCGTGTCTTCGCTAAGATCATGTACCTAGTTCTTATGCATAAACATAATATTATTGTATGTATTACATCCAGTCGCCCGAGTAAGATACTTTGGTCGATATATTATTATATTATATATGATATACAATATAATGTATTAATATATTATATACACTGGTAGTATGCGGTATAAGGTATAAGGTATAGCCGTTAAATTATGAAAAACGTTAATATAAAATTTGCCGCCCGATTGATTGTATATAGTGTATTATACTGCAAATCCCTACCTACGTATATTATTGAAATTTTATTTTTTAACATATATTAACGTTTAATGTATTTACACATACGATTTCTTAAATGTATAAGAATTAAAAACAAATTCTTGACATAGAATACGATACACGTTTTTATCAGGATGCCGATGACACGTTTGGATTTTTAGATCAAAAGTGTCGGTGAAATCGGTCCTTGAACGACTACAATAATAAATTTGCGTTTTATAGTCATCGCATCCATTCGCTAATAATAATATATCAAGCATAAATAAATATTACTCTTTATAGGTAGTGACAGCACCAGCTGCTGTTTGACTTGGCTACGGTTTGTTGATGTCCTTTCCGTGCATTAGCACATACTCAAAATTTTAAATATTACTATACAATTTCATTACTATAACATAAATAATAATTTAGAAAAATGTGTACATTTTCGCGACCTCGCTACGGTGCAGCGCGTCATTCTCATTCTGCAATAATATACCTACACATACAGACGTGTACGGAAGAAAAAATGTTTTCCATCTATTCATCACGACTGTCTTTTTTATTATATTTGGGTGAAAAAGCTTTAATTTTGTTATCTCTTATATCGTGATGAATTGACACACTCAGCACCACGCGTGCATACTGCAGCATACATATAAAATCCGATCAGCGGACATTTATTGTGCCTGACATAGATAAAAATGATAATGCAGGTACTACAATAGCGGACAAGGTCGAGAAAGGAGACTTTTTTAAAGCGTTTCTTTTCCACACACACGACATTTGCCCGTCCTTATTCCGTGTGGGCCAAGCATTATACGAAGCTTACCAGGAGCGCTGAAAAATTCCATTAAATAACATGCTGGCGTTCTTCAATTGTACTCAACGTGGTTAATATATTGTATGGCCGTGTGACAAAATAAAATACAATAGGAGGTAGTCAGTAAAAATAAAGATTATAAAAAAATATTGGTGTCCTCATTTATAGTATGTTAATTTGTATAATTGAGGCTTTCTAAGCACTGGTTATTATTTATTACTGCCAAATAGTTGCTACCAGCCCTCAGATGTGGCTTCTAACTTGTTTGAGATTTTATCCTGCAACCTACAAAAGTTATGAATTTATTATATTATATATTATATTTGTAACGAATATGGCCAGCAAATTTACTTATTGAAAACCGTATCCCGATATTTTTAGTAGGTAGGTAAAATATTTATTTATTTATTTTATTCAACCACTCTCATCACTTGTATAGACGCCGAGAGATTTCGAAATGACTCAATGTCATAGTATGAATATTTTGCCAATTATTAAAATATTATATTACCTACATACAATATTGGGTGCCTAGCTCTTATCATAATTATCGTTTTAGGACGTTTAACCTGCAACGTGCACTGCGCTCGGATCTCGCGTGGCACAGAAAAATTCGTCGTTGCCCATCGCACGCAATACAATTTACAAAATACAATAATAATTATGTTTCGTCGCGCGATTATTGTATTTAAATGTTTTTACTATAATATGGGTACATGCACCGTGTAATTATTACACCGCAAGTGTGCGACCACGGTTTGAGCAACGCCGCGAAAGATTGCGAAAACCGCGGCGGTAGACCATAGTACATTTTCTGTACGGACTACAGACACCTGTAGCGATAGCGTTGGTATTGCAGCGCGTAAGCCCGTAAAATAAACAATTAAACGAAAATAACAAAATTAAATAATTATTTAACACACACCCGCGTGATGGGCACGTAACACCGCAATGATGATAATATATTATTATTATGTTCGAGGACGAGTGGATATATTATTATTATTATTTTCAGCGCCTCCGCAATCACTCACCGTGGTTGCGCTGCACAGTCGTATCGTATACTGTGACAGTAAACACAAGACGTATCTGGGTTATCTGGAACTTGTAATTTTTTTTTTCAAAATATTGCACGGCCTATTGTGACTCGACCGCAAGTATTACGGAGATAAATAAAATATCAATATTATATACAGTGAAACTTCCATATAACGAAGTCGAATAAGCAGCAAAAAAAAAATTCGTTATATGGAGGAATTCGTTAAATAGAATTACGTATTTTTTTCAACTTTTTTTTAAAATTGAATTATGTATGTATGTAAAAAACAACATCAAACATCATATTATAGTTTAATTTAATTTTTAACCTTAAATGTAATTTAAAAGAAATAATCTGTAAGTTTTGTTTGCTTATTATTTTTGAAAATTGTTCTTTTCTCGTAAAAAGTTTCCATATCGTCAAGTTTAAAAAAAATTTCATCGGGAACATTTACTTCTTGTCTAAAACCATTTCTTACCACTGATAAAGCGTTTATATGTCTTCTTCTGTGAGTTTGAATTGTTTTGTTCTACTGCATGTTCCTCTTCGTCGTATTCTTCTTCAAATTCATCAGGATTTTCTTTTTTTCTAACCTCTTCTACAATACTTTCTTCAGTAGGTGATTCATATACGGCAATATCTTCATCAATTTTCAAATAATCTTGTAAAGTAACGCCATCGCAGTGAACTAACTCCCATTGTCGTTGTACATCTGGTATTTCGATATCGGTTTCAATAATTTCATTTGTAAACTTTTCAAGCTTTCGATACCTCAGAAATACAATCTCACAGAGTAATAATAATTAATAAAATTTGATAGTGACAACATTTACAAAAACTGGTTTTTATTGAATAATTATTTCGTTATATAGAAACATTAGATTCATTATTTGGAGATACATTTACGTGTAATTAACAATGAAGGTCATAGTTCTTAAAAATATTTTGTTAAACAGAAAATTTCGTTAAATGGAAGTTCGTTATATGGAAGTTTCACTGTATTATAATCGCATGGCAACATGCGGTTGACCAAATAATATCTGCTCAAACCGTCAGAGATATCTCGTCAAAAGGTATATTGGACCGGGTCTATAGATAAGATCAAAACCAGCAAAAACGACAGCGATCAAACTCGCGTCTCCGTTTATATATAGGTACTTCGCGCTCAATTTTGCTAAAACAATCAACGGATCGCACATGACGATCGCATATGGCATCTAAATGTGCAGGACACCTGCGCACACCCGACCAAAACAAGCCTATTACATAATATCGCCTTAACACGTATTAAAGGTACTGAGGTATCCGGCTGCCGTGACGCATGACAATTGACAAATATACCCTCCACGGTATAGAAAATAAGAATTTAAATTCCACGATATTATATATACCTAAAACAAGAATAGTAGAATAGTGGTAATCTAATATTAATCCAACCTTGTTGTGGGAAATATAATTAAAGAAATAGAGGTGAACAATTATTTAATCAATTACTTTTAGGCATGAAATGAATTGATAATAATAGTAAATTTAAATTAAGGATAAACATTTGTATATACGATCATAATAATATGATTAATGTCTCATTATTATTATTATTGTTATTATTTTATGGTTGTAATTGTTGTTATAATTATATTTACAGCTATGTATACAAATCCGTGCATAAAATGCATAATAAATATAATTAATGTAATATAAACCTCCACCCTCGACACAAGCTTTCCTTATGGTAGGTATTAACTTGTAAATGTAAATTTTATTTAATGTCATAAAGTTGAATTATCAAGTAAACAAACAAACGGTTTAAGAGTGGTGGTCTACAATAATTACAAACAGTCGACGAGTTTGCAAACATTCGTTAAAAATGATTACACGCCGATTTCGTATCGCCAAATACACGTCTCACATTTCCATAAAATATCTGCCGTCGATTTAAAAGAAATTGGTCCAGCAGAGACCTATGGCTATAATAATTATGTATTACAATTTACAATGAACACTGCAGTAAACTAGTAATGATTTTATTTTGCGGTCTCCTATGCCCGTCTTCCGGGTCGTTGAGTTTTTCTCATCGATGTCGCTTATTGTTTATAAATCGTAATATATTTAAAATAAATGAGAAAAAAGGAAGTTACGGAGATGACGAAGATTATACATAATATACAACAATAATAGTATATTATGTGTCATGTATAATCCGTCCAGACCGTCCAGTCTCGAATCGCGAGGGATTTGGGGTCGGTCGCGGTACTGAGTCCACCGATTTTTCGCCGACGCGCTTATGCGTGACCCGGTGACCCCGTTTGTAATTTGTATCGGTTACAATACTGAATACACATTAATATTAATAATGTACGAGGTACCTCGCCTGTCTGTCTACACGATATTCGTTTTCTGTTACTCACAGCTCCCTATATGTAATAATATGCTACCTATGATAGGAGGCCGATCGCGTACTGGCATTAAACTGCGGTTAATACCTAATCGTTATTTGACGACCGTGATACCATGAATAATATACGGTGAACCCCACGTACTGCACTATAATGATATTATACACATTATAATACGAGATGTCTGTTATCGGCAGTCATACAATGTTATTCCTAAATTATGTAGATTTGTGTACCTATACGCTTTAAAAATATAGGTCAAATGATGCGCAATACATTATACCATTGATTATAAACAGCATTTATAATCAATGGTTATACACTTTATAATATAATATATTACATACATTATACACGACCGATTTTACATCAATTCAGATTCTCATAGGCGTTCTTATATTTTTATGTAAAACTAACCTGAGAAAATCTCAATCGCGACAATTTTTAAAGGAATGCACCTTGGTTTGATTTCCATCCTAAAAGTGGAATATAATACGCATTGCATATTAAAATATTTACCTACTCGCGACGACGTGTACCAAATTTTTTTTTTTCATCATGTACACTGAAGTTAACTACCATATTATGTCCATATTATTTTACCTTTGTCACGACGTTATATTGTATATTTAGGTACCTTGGGTATATATTTTGATAATTATTTTTGTTCCGCGCGCAGTCCGTTTATATCGCAATAACGTGCGAAAAACCGCAGAGTATTTCGTGTTTATATCGCATACGACGCTTTCTCACGGCAAAAAAATCACGACCGCAGTGCATATATTTTATAGTATTATACACAATAATATATAAACGCATACCTATTGCGAAGGGTTATCGCTATTTATATAATTCGCAATACACACGAAAGATCGCGCGAGAGCAGACTCCTGCAGTCGTTATACTAATTTCTGGGTGTCCCTCGAGTGATTTATCCATATGGGACATGGGTTTTAAGAGGCCGTGATACCCGCATGTGTTGTTTCCGTCTTACAAATGCGTAGCATAGCAAATTTTACTCTCGGCAGAACATGACGTGTAGCTCCGTTAATTTAAAAATTAGAGTGAATTGACCTCTTATAAAATCTAAAGGTAAGATTATTATCTCGGCAACCTCGTCGGCTTTTTTTTATATATTTTAATTTTAAAGCGAGTTATGAGTATTTTGAGATGTACAAAAAATTTACAATTTTAAAATACTCATAACTCGCGTTAAAATTAAAATATAATAAAAATCCCACGAGGTTGCCTAGATAATAATTTTACCTTTAGATTTTATAAGTGGTCAATTCGCTCTAGTTTTAAATTAACGGAGCTACACGTGTTCTGCTGAGCGTAAAATTTGTTATGTTATACACTTGTAAGATGGAGATAACACATGCGAGTATCACGTCCTCTTAAGAGTCTTCACTATCAGGTTTATGGGAATATGCTCGATGATGGTTTTAATGCGACTCTATGGGGTCGTTTCGCCGGATAATTTCGGACGAAGAGCCAAAGCACGTGCGTATATAATATACTTAGGCACCTATAATCGCATATAACGTGAGTAGGTTACGTGTATTTTAATTTTTAACATTTATTTTAACCATTACACGGTTTACATACGCGGACGCCGGACGATTATATCGACAACGACATGTATATTATGTACATAGGTACTATGTATATTATATCGTACAATAATAATGATGATGTATTATTATTAACATTATATATTATTAATATATTATTGTTATTATACCTCAAAGCCGCGACCGCTGGAGACATTGTGTCAAGGTCACCCGGTGGTAATGACCAGTATAATAATATCGTTGGCCCATACACATTTATTACGTAAGAGCAACGAGTATATACGACGGGTACCTACCAGCCTTATGTATATACAATATATTATATATACGTAGGCAATTAAGTATTACGCAGCAGAAGGAATTATATAGTAATTATACTGTTAGGTTCGCAACATGCGCGTTTAAGAAAGACAAAAATTAAAACAATTAAAATATTTCTAATCAGATAATCAAAGCGAGCACGTGCGTACAACAATGACAAAATACGAGCCGAGACAAATTGCTGAAGACACATCAAGAGTAAGTGATATTGTCGTGTATATATTTTTTACTTATTCGGCTGCAGCAGACAGATTAAAATATATAATTAAATTACTTAAATTACATTTAAGCAACGAATTTATTAAAACCAATACATAATGATGGCATGATGCGTGTAATTAATATTATGATTGTTTTTGTGTCTAAACTCACTTTTTACTGTAGAAAAAATGTGCCGATTTATAACTAAGAGGGAGGATTCTGGAACCAAATTGAATCTAGTTTGTAATTTATGGGATCAAATGTGGGCATTTTTTTTGCTCGTCAAAATAAGAAATAATAAACGGATCAAAAATATATTAAACTCAAAATCAGTTTTCGAGTTTTCGACTAAATCGATCTTTCTTTGCTCTAATTCTAATAAAATCAATTATCGTGTAGTGTGTAGACTGCAGTGATACTTACAGTAATTACAGTAATTTGATATTTTCTCCAAATATTTCAATAGCGGATCAGAGAAATGTCAGACCGCATCAAACTATTAATTCGGTATTTACAAAAAATACATTTAACAACAGTATTTTTATTTAAAAAGCCCCTTACCGGCTTACTCCCACAGAATTCTACCCTGGATCCACTTATACCATGCCTATGTACATATCACATAATATGCAGGCGTAACATTTAATTATTCTATGGCCAGTCCACCTGTGCATATATTATACAACTATAAAAGTTAACATAATATTACATCCGTCCCCGGTTTGTACGTTAAATTTGGAAAAATGTAAAAAAAATTTTTCATATTTTTATCGCAGTAACTCATATTTTATTTTCCACCTTGGTAGGTACTGCACTATTGGACCAAATAAATTGTCTCTGCAACGGATCATTGCAGACTCGGACGACACTCGACCTATAAACACGCAAATATGTATCGATTTTTTTCTTTATTTGTGGAGTCAGTAAAATAATTAATAATTTTATATTATTTCTCTAGAAATCTCGAGAGAAATACGGCGAATACCTATACTATACACGTGGTAACAATAATTAATAACCATAAGTTGTACACTTGTAACCTAACTATTAACCGGTTGGTATTGCAATTGAATAAACTGGTATATGTATACATATTATCTACAAAATATGAACTAGATTGTTTTATAAATATTACAAAAACAAAAACATTCGACTAACCGAAAACAAGGAATACTTCTTTTTATTCCTTTTCCTACGTAGCACAAAAATGTCATTTTCAATTAGATTTAACTTGCATACGATGTTTGTGTATAATTATATTCATGTTGACAAAAATATAGTTGAAAATAAAATAATCACTAAACAGTAAACACGTATTTTAAAGTGTTAAGACGAAGTAGTTAGCCATATGAGTATATGACAACATGACGTTTCGGTATACTTGTAGACGGCAGACGTAAATAAACTACTTATGACGTGTGTAAATAATTATGTTTAGAACCTCAAACAAAAACGATGGTATATAAATAAACATGTCAGTAGGTATAGATTACAAAAACATAACAGCTAGAGTCGTAGAGTTCGACCGAATTTTCCAAAACATCAACTTCACTTATTATAAACAAATATTACTATGTACAACTAAACTTATAATTTTAATTTCACTTTGCAAGCGTCTAAGTCTACGAAGTTATTTTTAAACGAACACTGAACACTATCACTGAGTATCACTAATATTATTATTTCAAAAAGTATTGAATTATCTAGACAATTTTGGAATAGTGTAAGCGGGTACGTGAATTCCTGACGTATTATATTGATTTTGTTTTTTCAACCTTCATCCTTGCGGGTGCTCAAACAGTCAAACAACTATATCGACTTTCGATTTATAAACGCCGACCTATATAAACATTATGTATTTTTAATTTCATAACTTGAAACAATATCTAATTAGTAATTACTAATTAGATAACTTGAAACAGATATCTAATTAGTATTTACTAATTAGTATAGAAACTGCAACCCTGCAGGTTTCCGTTCAAAAATCAAAAGTTGACGGCTATGGTTTCACTAGGACGTAACAAAAAAACGAGGACGGAACAAAATATTATCCAGATTGTGTCATAACATTTCGGAAATAGTTAAAATTCACTTTTGCTTTACCCTCCTTCCCCCATAATAATCAAAGCCTCTCCCATCACAAAATAAAAATAAAAATTGTATTTTGTTATTAATTGCCACATTTTGTGAAGTCATAATTTAGCCCCTATAAAATTCTTTTAAATCTCCGACCATGTTCGGAATGCAGATACCTAATGATATTAACGCGACAATATTGTATTATTATCTATTATTTATCCACCGGTTTGGCAAAACTATGCCGCGCGATGATGATAAGAACTCGCGGATCGTGCGTAACAACAAAATATAAAATATACATGCGTGTTAATATATAATATTATATATACATAATAATATATCATTGTCAGTAAATTAACAGATAAGCTAGGTATAATAATAATAATGATGCTAATAATGAATAATATAACAATAACAGCGTCATTAAGTAACCATCTCCACACAGTGTACTACCTACACCTACATAGTAAATCCATCATGAGCATATAAGACGCGTTAATAGCTTTGTAACTATTATTTATTTTCGATGCATAATAATAATAATAACGATTATGATAATAAATTAATAACATTAAAAACCGTATGCCGCCATGACGCCGTATTATATAATAGTCAACAATAAAACGAATCTAGTTGTATCGAAACTCTGACGAGACCTAACCGAGGCGCGACGCGGACAGACCTGTTGCTCGCTTGCGACCACGACTCTGCGTTAGTACGCTCAACTCGAACGTTGGTACCTCGATCGCGGGAAAACCGGTCGCTTCAGCCACCGCCCACCGGAAAACAACCACCGTCGTGCGCGTCTCGTTTTCGCACACACGTCTTTGGTGAAAACTATAGACAACAATAATTGTCATCGGCCCGCCACCGCCTCTGCAACTGCGTCGTGTTCAGTCTTCAGCGTCGTCTGAACGGGTCGTTACCGCAGGAGTCCGGCGGCGGAGTTCGAAAAAATTGGATTTCTCAATTTACGTATGTCAATCGTTTCGTTTCGCACGTGACCCATACCTATACTAATACCGTCTGGAGAGGTGAGCGTCTGTCGACGATCTATCTTTGTAATATTATCTAATATTTTATATTAGGTACCTATATAAAAATGAGTATGTTTGTTCGTCTTTTATAAACTAAAAAAATACTGGATCGTTTTCAATAAACGTTTTTTTATTATTTACTATAATTTATATACTTGACCTTTCTTAAAATTTGTATATTCATATTAATTTGTTCTATAAAATGGTTCAATTATAATGTACAAATAAAGTTCTTACATACTCTGGAGAGTTTACACTAACCTTCAGGTAGGTTGTAACTTGTAGGTATCATAGAAGTAGGAAGTACTGAAGTAGACATGGAAGAGTTTACAACATACCAATAGATTATTTGATCCCTGGGGGAAGGTTTTTAGTTTTTTTTCAACCCATATAGGTCTATAGGGTGGCTCACATAATATGCATAGGGTGGCTCACACACACAAAATCGAATATTTTTATGTTGATATTTAGCGTTGTCGTTGGTTATAGATAATAAAATAGTTATTATGATTGTTTATAATCGCCTATATTATATTACACTTTTGCTTTTAATATAATACGTATTCCATATAAATGTAAATTTGAGTAACATGCAGCTTTTATAATATAAGGGTCAATATGACGTATGGTTGAGGATTTTATGTACTAAAAAAATACTAAACTGATTTTGGCAAAAAACAATTGAGAATATATTTTAACAAAAGAAAAATAGAAATGATAGATGGATCATACAGATCTGTGATTGGCTTTTACAGATATTATTAGTCGGGTTATATCTAAATGACGCATATGCAAATCAACCATTTTTCACCAATAGGCACCATATTTTATACAAATATTATTTGGGATTCGGGATGGGATAGTATCTAAGAGTGTTAGAATATAAGCCATTATAGTAACAGGTATTATATTATATCTATAAAAGGCAAAGTTTACGACTGGTGCTTTAGAATCAAAAAATACTAGACCGATTTTGACTGCAATAATATCAGTTATTGCACGTTTTAAAAAATTAAGTTACTTATTAGTTATTACTTATTAGTTATTACTATCTGACACAGCTGGATTGCCCATCTCGGTTTCATTTAACGCCGGGTAATATTGCTAATATAGTATAATAATTTATAATATAGGTATACGTTTTCATTTCGTCGTTAGCTGCAGGTGGTTAGCTTCACAATCGTCTTCGTTCCCGTTATAGCTGTATTATAGGTAGATTTCACTAGGACCTATACCTACTTACTGTATAACATTTTAATGATGATGAAATATTATTTGATTGTTACTGTCACCTGTTGTACCTACGAGTAGAATTGTTTAATTGGACATCAATTATTGCAATTTCACGCATTAAAGTGCAGTAAAGTCGTCCCAGGTTATGAATAAAACAGGGGTGAGATAAAACCCAAAAAAAATATTTTATGAATTGCTTTTTTTTATTCAGTTAAGATCACCAAATGCCATTTAGATTTTACACTCCCCTTTCAACAAAAATGTTCTAAATTCTAAGTTCACCACTAATATTTTACTATATATACGTTGCATATCAGCCGTTATAAGTAATTTTCGTACTAATGGCACGAGAAACGAATCTTATTATGGGGTCTTATAGTCATTAGGTTATTCGTTTTAATCTTGAAACAACTAAACTATAGAAGTATCTATAATTAGATTGGTATTAACTATTTAGGTGACAGGTAATGTCGGTTTAAATTTTAAACATAAAAATAATTTAGCTAAGAATTTAGCTCAAGAATTTAGCTAAATACATTGTGTTTTTTACAAAGTTTATTTTGTATAGGTAATACACCCAATGTCTACAAAATATCATTAACTGTAATAAAATCGATAGGTGTCATTATGCAGTGTCATTACGATTTCTCAGAATGGTCAAATCAATATGATAATGTTTTGTTATCTACATTGCTATAACATGTATGGAGTGTATTCAGTATAATATGTGTGTACAGTAGTACTGTGTATTAAACTTTGCACCAATAGGTACGATTTATTTTAAGGACATTTTACAATTAATAACATGTTATGTTTTGACAACCATAATACATTTATTCAAGATTATTAAAATTCTACTTATTGTTTTCGTAATATATACATTGTATATAGAAAATATGTTATTTATCGTGTATTTTATGATGACACTTTAAAAACCAGCTTGTATATAATTTATATATTTGCTAGGTAATTTAAATTAATTGAATGTAATTTAAATGAATTACCTATCTTTAGACAATTCTTAACTTATATTCATAATATTTGCCCTTGTTCACTCTGTTAGAGATTTAGGTGGCTCTAATTAGAGCATGGATACATTCATGTCTTATAATTGAACAAAATCAAATAAATCCGTGTAAAATTTAATTTTGGTCATATTGAATATCTATATTTGTGCATATTAATTGAACGGTGGAGTCTCGTTATAAGCTCTATTGTATCGTCTTACACGTGCATGGGATATTTATTTACTATTATTACAATCGATGGTTTTCATTTAGGAAAATTACCCAAGATCATAAATCGTTTTTGCTAATTTATACATATAGTTTTCCATTTTGACGACATTTATAATTAAATCTAATATAGTAATATATTGTCTATTATATCGTTTTGCCAAACTTTATATGGATACCTAACATATCTAATACCTTTTCATTCCCGTTTTAAGAATTACATAAAAACCTAAGGACTTATTTCTACATGCATAGTCAATTTATGTGTTACATAAGGCATAGTTTAACATATCTCATGTGACACATACTTGACTATGCATACGGTCATAAGATTAACTGAACATGTTATTTTTTTCGTGATGTATACAAAAAAAAAAAATCGCTCATTCTTAAAACTAGTATTTTTTTTCTAAGAAAAAAAAATCAAAGAGCTGTTTATATGCTATGTGTATGGTATTTGTATGATAGCCATTAGGCTAAGTATGAAAATAGCGTTTTCAAACACGATATATACACTGTCAAATATATGATGTATCGGAATAATATAGACATATATTAAATTATAATATATAATAGCTGGTATATAAATTTAGATATTATTATCTAATTTTGTCATCAGGTTTCATGAGTAAAATTGGACGTACATTTTACCTAGTTTTGAGTTTAAATTTATATTTGTTTTTCCTTTTATTGCAGAGTGCAGTATAAGTACTCTTTATTCGATCCAATCTTATAGACTTTAGCTACTAGGCTAACACAATTTAAAAACTAGTTTACCCAATTGATATATACTATTCTACTCAAGTAAATTTTGCGTCATTTGCTAAAATGGATGACGCCCATTACAGTGTCTACCGTATGTCATATCGCGTGTACAATATGATACATTATATTATACGAGAATATGCGTATTGCACTGACGGTGCATCATTGCATTTTTCTGCAGTAATATGACTTACCGTTGTGGCCGGCAAGTAGATCTCGTTCGCGTACTTGGCCGTGCCAGGCCACATGGACTGAACGTTCAGCTTGTCGTGCAGGGCCCTCCAGTGGCCCATCACCGGGTTCGCGTTGGACGTCGGGAAGCGACGTCTGCGGGTGATCGTGCGCTGTGGTTGGCCGTCGGCCTGTCGCGTCCACACCCTGCGGGGCAACACGCCACTGCCGGCTAACATGTGCAGATAGTTTGGCTGGTCACCGGTCTGTCGCCACTGCTGTAGTCGGCGGCCGGCGAACACCGCGTGCCGTTGACCGGTGGCCAGGGCCGCGTTGAGCAGCGCGGCCAGCAAATAGTAATGCATCGCGGACCGATCGATATAATATATATGCGGATCAACGATAAAATATATAAATTGAGTTTTGGGGCCGGTTGCGTATTATAATAATATTATATGGGTATCGCGGAAGGGATCGATGTCGAATTTTATTATTATTGGGATAATTAAAAACAAAATATTATGCGAGAGACGCGGACGTCTTATCGTTACGGTAAAGTATTGTGCTGACGGTGGTGGTGGTGCTGGCCCTGTCGTTGGCCGAAATTTAACGGCGAACGAAACGTCATTTTTTTTCCCTGCGTCGGATCGTTGGTTCGTACCCGGAGTGGTCGACGACGCTCGGCGAACTGCGACGTGAACCCGGCGCACAAACTATAACTCCGCACTCGTCTAAAATATAATAATGTATGTCATGACATGGCAATCGCCGCTGTCGGATACATAATATATAAGTAGTGGTTTCGCGGCTCTCCGCGGCTTGGCGTTCCGCCGCCACTGCTGCCGCTTCGACCTTGCGCCGCCGCCGCATCACAGCAGCATAGCTCCAGCGGTATCCCACTACGCGCGACCAGCGGTGCGGAGACACTATCTCGGACGAGGCAGCATTATAATATATTATTACAAAGATTTCGTCGTCCGATCAACTATCACCAGCGCCGGCGTTTATATCGATATAATAATATACCTATCGATGTAATAATACGATCTAGTAAATGACAATATTATATGTACCTACCTGCTAAATATCAAATTATGTTATGTACCGTTGTGGGTTTATAATATTATATAGCTATATAGGCACTATATTATTATGTTTTGCTATATTGTTATGTAGGCACTTTAGCCGCTGTGCGCATCCTTTCACCAGTTTGCGCGGACGAAGAAGGCGCTTGCGTATAATAATATCGTTATAATATTATATTTGTGCAACGCTCTGCGCTCGCTATCATTCCCTCTCGCTCACTCACTATGCTCTCTCGCTATATGCGTGCGTCTTTCTGTCTCTTTTTTTTCTATTTATCACTCCCTCTGTGTTTGCGTCTGTTTCTATCGCGTTCTCTTTCACCGCGAGTCGATATCGTCGTTTCGTACGTAATATCATTGGTTATAAATATACGATAAAATATAAATTGCCCCCACTGGCCACTGATTTACGCCACTGGCCCGTATTAGATATAGGTACCATATTATTGTACATTATATTTTTCCGTACATCTCACGTATTATACGCGGCGGCGTATAGGTAAAGTACGCGCGTTCCATTATAATATTATAATAGGGCATTATCGGGTATACAAGGTGTAACAAAAAGACTTGATGAAAAAAAAAAAATGATGCAACTCAAAAGTATGACAAAAATTGTTAAAAGTATATTATTACCTAGTAAATAATTTAAGAAATACACTCATGTGAGCAAAAAAAAAAATATTTTGAAAAAAGTTATTCATATTTAACATTTATTATTTAATATAATTCATATTTAATCAAAAAAATATTGATACTTTAAAATATTCTAAATATTCTACCTAGACAAATGTCTTAACTATAAAAATTGTTCTTATAATGAAATTCACAAATTGGCTATTTTGAATATATCCAAAAAAATTTAAACCAAATTTAAAATTTTTTATTTTCAGTGTTAAATAATAAAAATAATTTTTCGTATAATATATGTGTAACTCAAGTGACTATAAATTTTGTATAAAAAAATTTTTTTTTAATTTTGATTAGAACAAAAGTTATTCCAAAAGTCAGTTCTATCTGTTACACGCTTGTACACTCTGCATAATATACCACGACAAAATACTATAGTTTTCACGGTATACGGCTGTTTCGGTGACTACTGCAGACGCGTTATTTAGGTGCTGGCTACAATAATAATATAATATAGTGGCCGGGTGGCCGGGTGAAAAAACCACGCTTATAATATTGTGACTATTTGAATCCGATCGTGCACATGTGCGGTAGTTCTCTCGCGATTCGGCCTAGTTTCAAATCCGCGACGGATTGCGACTTCGAAGTCGATCGCCCGAATGCCGTTGCAAAGTAATATAGATAAATAATATTAATGAACACTCATTTATTATTTTAACGATCGTTGGATACGCAGTTGCGTATCTAAACGATGGATGGATTTCAGTAATATTATTCACCGCGAGTATATTTATGCAGCATATTATACTTCGATTTAAGATAATAAATCATAAATCTTGGTATATACTGATGATCACGACAATGAAGACGACTGCCATAAATACGCAATGATATACCTAATACATATATATATATATATATTATATTAGCCAAGCACGTATATTATTGTATGAGTTTTACACTTTTACCACTTAGCTAGTAGCTAACTTATAATATTGAACTATACTGCGAGCTGTGTGTCATCGCAAATCACATTGCTGCAGACCCACTGGCGCGTAGTATGTATAGCTATGATGATGAATTATATATGAGTCCAAGAGGAATATGCTGATATTTATGTTTGTGTTAGCATTATAAATTATAATATTGTTGTTACTTGTTAGTATGTGTCAGATATTAGGTTAGTATAATAATATGCGAAAATCGTGCAACATCTCTAGGACCGTTTCAATATTTTCACAATTGAATCGAATTTTTTAAAGCCTCAGTAAATAATAACCCTTTTTATGATGTAGAAATATTATGTACCATTTAAATACAGCAATATCTTTGAATTCAGATAGTGTACTTATTATATTATCTATCATAGGTATACACATAATAAAATACTGCAGTATAATATAGTATATATATATATATTTGATCATCCATCGTCTATTAAATTATCTTTAATGACCACAGTGGTTTAAAACAGTGATTGACTATTAAAACGGAGTATTTATTCAATATGATATAACATTTAAATAAATAAATAATAATACAACAACAAAACAAAAATATATTCAATTTATATTAGTGTTATAGTCTACGTAAATTCTAATGAATCCGTATACCTAGCGACATAACAAACGTTTTGATAAGTAATATCATTGATTATAAATACTAGTATTATAGTAAGGTAATATTATATATGTATGTCATAAAATTAAAAAATGTCTATTTATATATTTTAAGTATAAAATATGACATTGAAGAAAATATGTAAGTATGTCAAAATAAAAATTGTTTCTCTAATAATTATTTCTATAATTATTATTTGTTCGTTATGATGATTATGTGGATCAAGGGGCCCAATTGGCAAATTTACTGACACGCGTTTGGAAAAATTATACAATCCAATAACTATTAAATATATGTAACGTATTTATGAGGACTGTATAGTAGATTCTAGAATGCAGTTGATAATAATTTAAAACTGATAATAATTATTATCATTATTTTATAATATGTAATATTGTAATATGTTAATATGTTATCTTATTCATGTTAAGTAAATCACTAAATCATAATTGCATTATTATACAATGCAGAATTTTGTGAGCACAGCATTTATTATATTATGGAAGTAGGTACGAGGTGAAACATAATAATCAACTTGTATTTATATACATTATAAGTAGCAATATACATGTATAAATAATGTGCATATTTACCTAATGAGTAATAACTAATAACTATTGTCTACTATACTGATAAAATATAATATTATAGTATGATTGAATGGTACATATTATTATAAATTATAATAATAAAGTTTTGATGGTTTTAATGACAAAAGAATATGGTAAACAAATTTACACAAAACACAATAAAATTACTTGAATATTATTCTTTAATAAAAAAATAAATATTTACAAATGTATAGTTAAATTGTGTGTGTGATTGCATCATAGCATTATAATTTATGGCATAATTTACACGTTTAATTTTTTTTTTTAGAAAATGCAGTTCATCGAACGTAAGTGAGAATCAAAATTGATCCAATTCAAATAGTAAAAATTCGTTTTAAAGTAAACTCTGGAAAATAATATTCAAAAAACAATCACACGGTATATGAGTAAGTCCTTAAAAATATAACATCATCATAGAAGTAGAATAGAGATTTGAATATAAGTAGATATTGTCACGCTCAATAATTGTAAAATATTTAAATATATGTTTTACTCGTTTATTATGTGTTATTGTAGTCGTCTATACGATTATTTATACTTCATAACTGCTCCAAACATGTATATACCCAATACATATTATATAATACTGCACAATTATATAGTTTTGTAATTTAAGTTGATGCTATATCGATTAAAATATATATAAGTATACATAATATATATATATAATACATAAATGTGTATATCATTCAGTTAGAAAAAAACAAACGACAAAGATAACTGGCTGAAAAATAATATTCTGGAAGGTATTAAAATATTTTAATTCATCTATAAAAATGAATGTTTGTCTGTCTGTCTGTCTGTCTGTGTCTCCTTCATGCATTCCTAAACAGCTGAACCAATGTTGATGAAATTTGGTACAGAGATAGATTAGACCCCTGGGCAGAAGATAGGCTAATTTAAAAAGGGAGAGGACCAACCCCGGGAGGTGCTCAAACAGGAATTTTGAGATTTTCGATGGAAATTTTTGTTTATAAATTGTTGCCATGGCTTTTAAAGCTATTATAATAATTATTATTGGCATTTTTAATGTGCAACGAAGTGCACGAGATCAGCTAGTTATATATATTATTGAGTATAAATGCTCATAAATTAACACATTAATTTCTAATAGATCAAATCGAATGAACTGTTTTTATTTCGAAATCAATTTTGTTTTTCTTGCCACTTTATGATGATATATTTATCGTTCAACAAAGAGACATTACTTACCTATATTAAATGGTTGTTTTTTTACAGTTAGTGAAGTTTATTTGTTTTTTTTTTTATTGGTAATCGGTAATAACATTTGTATAGCCAATGAAATTGACTTTTGCGCCTTACTTGACTATAATTCTTCATACACGTTCTAATGAGTTTTATTGTTTAATTGTATATTTATTTGTATTATCAAAAATATAAATTATTGTACAATACGGGGTTTTAAATTATTTTGTAAGTAAAATAATAAAAAAAATATCTACCTCATAGTAAGATGAACTATTAAGTGTAAATATGGAATAATAATTTGTCTTTGTTAGACAAATATAATTATATAAATATATAATATCACGTTTTAATATTTTAACTATAACATAATATCTATTTATTTTATAAATAGTGTGAAGTTCAAACTTTGGACTTATACCACTATTTCACACATATAGTTTTATACGTAATTAATACAATATTTAGGTAAATTAATAGAAGAAATGTTCTTCAACTGTGTT
The DNA here is from genome assembly GCF_019925205.1 of Metopolophium dirhodum. Lineage (NCBI taxonomy): Eukaryota > Metazoa > Arthropoda > Insecta > Hemiptera > Aphididae > Metopolophium > Metopolophium dirhodum. The sequence continues at coordinate 39,129,042 of NC_083562.1, forward strand.
ATTATATTATTTAAGTGCCTATTACCTACTTAATCTTATTGATGAGCAGAGCATTGCATACTACTTTTAGCTATAGGTTTTTTTTTAAATACCTGATTTATCTGGTAGGTATATGATTAATGTTAGGTATAGAGAAAGAATTACAAAAGTTTTTATTTTTTTAAATTATGAATTGAGATTTTAATACAAGTTCAACCTTTACTCGACTTATTCATGCATATTATTCATTACCATGTTTAATAAATTGAGAACATTTTTATTCATACATTTTTTTACGAGCTCTCAACATATATAAAGCATTACCTAATAATAATTGTAAAAAAAACAAAAAATAGGTTTACGTAGACGAGTGGAGTAAGACGAGAACCCAAAATCTATTATGTCATATTTATCCCACTTTTTTAATAACTAAATGGTTATTTTATCCAGGTAACAATTATTAAATGTTTAATCGAATTTCATGTTATCCGTGTATAATAATAATTATAATAGGTAATAATATATACATCAGTGATACTTCGTATGTGTAATCTGCAGAAATATTATATTCTATTATTGCCACACTATATAATTTCGATGACGCCCGACACTTATATTGGTTATAATTACCCTGTTATTAATATTTTAATATTAGTGTATACCTAATTCTGAACAATTATCAACATATAATACATGAACCCTCTTCATACCCATTTATTCGTGCGGATCTTAATATAAAAAGATTTACTCAATTATAAATACTTAACTATAAATTAAAACAAATTATGAAAAATAGGTATTATTATGGTTGTATTAGTGCATGAATACTTTGGATTTTATTTTATACGATGCTTAAGCTTAGAATTAATTCAAAATAATTTAACATATACACGTAAAATAAATCAGTTTTATTTAAAAATTTTCGAAGTTTTTTGTCTTTTTTGTTCGGCGCATTTTGTCTGTTTGTTTGTAATAAGCGCAACAATACTTATAGTCATAACGATTGATGATTTATAAATATTATATTGAATATTTAAAACTCGATTTGAACCATTTTTTAATAATAATGATTGGTGAAATGCCCACACACAAGTCATAATTATTAATTTACCGACAGTATTTGTAAAAATAAAATATTGAACGATCTTGATTAATGTTTTTAAGATTTTATACACAATATTATAATCAGTAATTTTGGTAAATTATTTTTTTTCGTTACACTAACTAAGATTTATTTTCCGCAATAATTTAATCTTGTCTTAATATTGTTAATGTTTAATTCAGGGTGTTTTTATTTAATTTGCATGCATACCTTTCAGTTTATTTTATTTTAAATTGGATGTAAATTAAATACCAAGCTAATTACATACATTTCTTGCAGGTTTACTGAAAATTTCAATAATTTAGAACTTTAAAATACGTATGGGTTTATTTTAAAATTTAAATGCAAAGTTAGAACTTAGTTAAGCGTCCACGTAAAATTAAAAATTTTTTTTTCGGAAACCTACCTATTTATTACAACCATTTAAAAACGATTGTGATGCATAAATTAATTACCAGAAATCATTAGTTTTTGTGGTATGGCCTTACGAAGTTCACAATTTTTAGGGTTTTACGCACACGAACAACTACATATATAACGCATTAAATTTTTTTTTTGAAACCTAGGTGAATCAACGTTTAAAAAAATGATGGTGCAAAAATACTTCTAACACCCACCCATGGTGGTTTTACATAACAAGTCGAAGGATATTTTTGATTTTAATAATTGTCTAAGCGAGCGCAGTGAGTGAGTGCCGGGTGTATATGAAAATACCAATCATTACAATTAGCTATGACTTGAAAATAAGTCTGACCGCCAAATTCAGGCTTCCCCATCGTTTCCATTTGAACTCCTGACCCCCCTCAACATTTGAGCAAGACCATGTTTCTATGTGATACAATAACTAATACCTACACGTTATCAATAATTAATTATCATTACAATTGTAATATACAACACTGTAAAAATAAAGTTATCACAAGTTAAACAATAACTATTGAGAAATAAATCAATATTTATTCGAACAATCGTCCTAGAAAATAACCATCTGACAAAATCTCATAGATTATAGTTTTGAACACCAAGGACACTCACGAAAAAACGGCATCTATAAGTACATTATAATGCGCAAGAATGTCAATATATTTAAGTCTGAGAAAAATTATATAGATTAAACCATATAAGTATAAATCATTGAATCGCGAAGGACACACACAAATATAAATATGTATGTCAAAACCGAAATCAAAATTTGTACTCTTGGAAGATCACAGAAAGTTTTTTTTAGTACATTTGTTTGTTTGGGTGTGCTTGTGGGTTTTAAAACTTTTAAAACTTTTTAATCCAGTTATTTTCAGTGGTATTATGAAGATTTATTGCACAGTACAATGTGTTAAAACTACATTGTTTAACTTACATATTTTGCTATAAGATAATCAGACGATAGATATAATAATTATGGGCAGAAAATAATTATTGGAATGAATAATAATAGTTAAGTAGTGTAAACTATTGACCATGTTTTAAATTTTTATGAAATTTATTTAATCGTTTAATAAGTTGTATTAAGTGGTTTTTTTTTTAATGTTTTGATTGTATATAGCAACACACAATTAAAATCTAAGATAATATGCTGCGAAAATCAAAAATGTCGTTAGCCCAAAAGTTGTTAATAACATGTACCATTACGAAGTGTACCATTTAATTCGTAATACCTATATAGTGATATGTATACGGTTATTAGTAGTTAATATACTGTAACTACTAAACCAGTAACCTGCAAATAATATACTAGTATAAATATTAAAGTTACGAAATTCGATTGCAATACATCAAAATTAGACGTTATGTTATTCTATTTCGCGGTCAAATATAATATTTAAATCTTGGTATAAAATCTTCATTCAATATAATTAACCATGGTAACTGTAATACTATAACCAACATAAATATTGTTTTCTGAAATCAATGTTTGTATGACATTTTTAATTGTGTATGAAATTATTCACGGAGGCTACTTATATCAATTCCAAATTTAATAATATTCCTTTAATGGTTAAACCGATGCTTCAGTAGATGTTCACATCTTAAATGTATATACTCCACTCCTGTTTTCAACAAAATTATGTTGATGTAATTCATATGATTGGAAATTGCACGACTGTACTTTTGATTTAGCATAGTTGGAAATGCACAAAAGAAAACAGAAAAAAACAAATTTTTTTAAAATGTTTGTACATAAAAAATATTCAATCAAAATAATTTTGTATGTGAATCCATGAGCATCTTGTGTAAGGCTAAAAAAATACTTGGTGTATTATGGATATTGGGTATATATATAATAAGTAATATAAGTAATAACTATATAATAATTAAGAGACGCAATAAGTGTTGCATATACGTTATGTAATACATACCTATATATATTTATAATAAAGTCGAATAACTTTCATTTAAATTCGGTTACAAATTTATTTTTAAAACTTTTACTAAAGAATATGATCTTGATAATATTTAAATTATTATTGTTTACAGGTTACGTATTTATAAATGTATGCTATTCGAGACATACATAATATTATGAAAGGTTCATATATCCCGTACATATTATAATATAATAATACATTTATATTCTATACCTATAGAAATGAAGTAATAATTGTTTAAAATTTATAAATATCGATTAATAATTGTCCTCCGATTAGGTATCAAAATTGTATAATTAGGTATACGTTATTGTATCTCATACATGTATATATCATGATATTAAACTGAAAAAAAAACTTCTACTCGATTTTAGTATAACTTTAACTTTAACTAAATAATAACATTTCTAGAAAATTGTTTATTTCTTTTATTATTTTACGAGTACGTGAGTATTCGTTTCTATACTTACACTATTTTTTCTATTATGTAATGTATTAATGTAATGTGTATAGTGACTAATATGTATAATAGTAGATAATATTTTAATCAGTTTATTTAACCAGTGATGACTAATAACATACAAGGTATTGAAACTCAAAATTAATATACTTTTTGACATTGTTATAACTTATTAATAATATTTATTGATTAAATCTCCAGTTGTCCCTTAGAGGAAGTCGTATCCGCATGTGTTGTCTCCGTCTTACTAATGCATAATATATACCAAAATGTACGTCCAGCAGTTCCAATGTTCTGTAGTTGGCTTAAATATTTAAGAGAATATGTATGAACATTATGTGTGTTTTTCGTTGGTTTTTTAGTTTTTAAGTGTATTATGAGCATTTTAAAATATTAATATTTTAAATTCTCATATCTCACTTCAAAATAAAAAAAAACTTGTTATAAGTACCTAGACAAAATTGAATAAGTCTAATGGGAATATATATGAGATTAAATAAAATAAAATAAAATAAATAAATAAATATTCATACCTGTACATTTTGAAAAATATATTAAAAATATACTAATGAAAATTAATTAACTACGGTAATTTTTCTCTCAATTGTTGAAAAAAAGTAAAAAATACACTAAATCTTCAAAAAATGACCTATAACTAGTGGCGTTATTTCAGTTTTTGAGAGGGGGGGGGAGTTTTGACTGGCCCATAGTAAAACTGAAAAAAACCACTCGCTAACAGCTACATTACATTACAATTACAATTACATTGTTATAATTATTTATCTTAATACAAAAGTCTTCTTACATCAGTATATTTTATATTTCCTACCATAGGCATAAATAACCCAATTTTTTCGAATACAACAATGACTAAATAATACATATATACATATACATGTAGAGGGATACCTAATACTATATTATTGCTTATTAGCTCCTATATGAAGACTTATTTTGAGGGGAATTTCACCCAAATTTATGTCCTATTGGCTATTTGTGCCAAAATGTATGGAGAGTATAAATGTCATGAATCATGTTTGCGGGCTTGCGGCTCAAAACTAGCCCATACCTGGCCCGACTGTTGCCCGATAATGACAAGGGGAGGATGCCTACTCTGCCACCTTACAAATGAAGCCACTTCTGATTACGAATAAAAAACACATATAAAAGCAAATAAAAGTTAGTTATATGGAATCATATGTTGATGAAACATATTTTAAACTTGGAAAGCACCGTTTATGATGTTACTAAAAAAGATGCAAAAGTCATCAACATCCCGGCTTAATTATAACTTGGAAGACACAAATATATTATGTATGTACAGACCAATATGTTATCGTGTTTATATCTAGGTTCAAGCCTACACACGCGATTGACTAAAATTAAACTATACTTATATTGAAGGCGCAATATGAAGTATAATAAGTTTAATGCCATTTTTTATGATGTTTAATTTTAAGGAAAATGTAAAAAAAAAATAACAAAAAAATGGCACTCTAATGAAGGATTGGGATCATTGTCGTTGAATTCAGTTATCCGCAAGCTTGTATTTGACCTTCACCCAAAAAATTATTAGCCAAATATCAATCAACCAGATTGATTTATGTATATTATTTTATTATGTTCCTCCATATTACTATACTACTGTGAGACGTGATTGATGACTATGCACTATGTTAAACAGTGAAAAATATTAACACTATTACACTAACACCAATACGGCAGTACAGAATAATTCAAGTCGGCAAACATAAATTATGTTTACCGTGAGTACACACGTTATATCTACGTAGTAGGTATATAAATGTAAAATCGAAATATCGAATGATATTTGATAATGTTTCAAGTATTCGTATATATACTCATATTATATATGTATAATGTATATACGTATAAACTCGGTAAATTTTCGATTATTATTGATAGGGTAGTAGTGTAGTACTATACTATTATTATTATTGACGAACGTCATGCAAATAGTATCTGTAAGATCAGCACTTATAATAAAATTCAAATTTAATATAATATAATATTATTGAGAATGTCATCGCATATTTATCACTTGCATGACTTGGTAAATATACTGAACAATAATTCAACTCTTATAGTATAAATTAGTCTTTATACAGATTTGGTACCGCTATTTGAGATTTGTATGGAATTAAAAGTTAACATTTTAAAAGATGATAACAACAAAACACTTTCCATTAGAAAAAAAAAATAAAAAATATCGGTGTAACTCTTTAAAAAAGTATTAATTAAAAAAAGTTAATGGCATGGGTGCATTTTTCCAAACACACAGTCACAGATAGGTACGACTATTACAAGTTATTCAAGACGTGCGCTACCTATCTCATCGTACATTCGTACCTATGCATAATGTATACTTATTATAAGCATTATTATTTGTTCTATAGTTTTCAATTATTCAATTGAATTATTTTGATTTGCACCACTGTGTCACATGTAAGAGTTTAATTAATTTTTCTTAATTAGATACTTCACATTAATATAATATCCCAGTTATAAAATAGGTTTATTAAATAATATTATTATAATGCTGTAATAAAATAAATAACTTACCTATGTTTTAATAAAAATGTTTTATAATCGTCTTTGTCTGTCTAACCATCAATTATTGGAGTACCGTGTTTTAATAACGTTATTGAAATGCATTTTTAAACAATTTTTTTCTAGGATTTAGTAAGCTATAAACGTTTTTTTCTCAGAACAATCTCTTCGACCCGATAAAAGTTAACATGACGTATACAATAATAAACAAAGAAGTACGTACATCAGTTAAATATATATATATATATATATATATATATAACTAATACGTAATACGAAATTGTCCATATTTTATATACCATAAGTACCACATATTATGGTCCTATACTTGCCAAAACGTTGAATTTACTTTTATATTGATCCTAATAAGTATACATGATAACTAAATGAAATATTATAATGAGATTTAATGGAGTTAAAATATATTAACAATATTAATATGATTAGGTACCATAAATGCACACATCATTATATTATGTAGATAGGGATTTCAGATGATCAATTTCGGCTGTTATTGAACAGTACTGTTGCGTATTAGTCATATGATATTGATTATTATTTTTATCAATTACTATATTGAAATAATTTTATCGTGCTTAACAATATTATGGTGGAACATTTATTTATCAAATTATATTAACCAATAATTCGTTATTTATCACCGTACTATGGACCCGCGAACTTATCACACTAAGAGATAACAAATTACACATATGATGTATAATATGATTGAGCTTCCACGCACAAAACTATGTAAGTTCATCTTATAAATTCCATTTGGATTACTAAGCTTCAAGCCAGTATTATACAATACAGTGGGTACGTACCAATAAATCAAATTATACTTAAAATTAAAATACATTTTTAAATAAATTATCAAAGATTTGAATAACAGATCATGACGATCACAGATCAGCTATAAATTGCGCAGAATTTCTTTCCCAAAAGGTTGGTGCTAGATAATATTTTTGTGTTGGTTTTTCTTTTGTCTTACTTTATATGTAGAACGTAGACAGGTATACGTTTTTTAATAACAGTTCACTTTTTCTCACGTTTTCTATACAGTTTTGTAATCGGCGTAAATACATATATATATATATGATTATGTAATAGGTAACCTATATGTAGGTACTTATAATTTCAGCACAAGAAAAAGATTTTTCCTGTAGTGATCATGGCTTATTGTCGTAATTCATCTGATAATTTATAATTTAATTTACTACACCTCATAATATATTTTACGGTTAAGTACCAATTAATTTTCAAATGAACATTTAGGACAATTTAATTCGTTAGTTCAGTATTTTCAAATATAAAAACATTACGTATAATTATACAAGTGTTCTGCAGTTTCCTAAGCTTATCATTATATTTTGTTCAACTTATAAGTGCGGTCGTATAAGTTAAGTTTTTGATATTAAATCTAGTTCATTGAAACTTGAAAGTTCGTACACTTATCCTTGGTGTGTTTATTTTGAAATCAAACACATTGCAAATTATTATTCTACTCATATATTTTGATTAAATTAAAAAAATAATGTTACATTATATTTTTTTAAATCCGTATAAACACATATTATTGTAATATCACGCACTTGATCATCGATTCAAACGTAGGTGTCGTCTTACATATAATTTTAATAGTAGTGTAAATGTGTAATAATATTATGTCGGTAATAGATTCTTTTGGATGTTTTCGTTTGCACCGACATTATATTTACAAAATATGCAAATAATATAACGTTTTTTTGTTACTAAGAAATATTTCGCAACCAAACGAATAAAATTAGCATTTTCGTTTTGACCCTAATATAAAAATCAATAACTATATTGGACTTGAGCTCGGGTCTATCTTATGAAAAAATAATATCATGCCAGGTGATAATTTTAAAGATAAACTCCAATTTTCTCGAAAAATATTATAGTTTTTAGAAATATTAATTGTAGTATAAAAGTGAGTTCTACGCTCTTCTCTTAAAAATCAGGAAAAACGATAAAATATTAAAGAAAAACGAGAATATGTGTACACCTATTTTTGATAAAATCGATTTTGTTTTGTTTTTTTTATGTATAATGTAATATATGTACCTAATTCAAAATCGATTATTAGTAGATACCTACTATTATTTTCTAAACATAGTAGGTATAATTTAAAAACAAAGTTTGTCTCAATTTAGACGTGGAAGTTACTGTGTTATTATTTATGTTAAGAATTATTGAATTATTATAGAAATATGGTAATTATAAAAAAAAAATGGTGGAAATCTTTGGAAAAATATACATTAAAACATTACAAAATTAAGATTTTTGATTTATAAAAATTACAGTAAAATGTAAAATTTACTAACGCCTATTGTTCATACTATGAGGTAATGCACAAGACTTTTTTGGCGCAATTGGTTATCAATAATAATGAAGTAAAACACTTGAGGATTTTATTATCAGCTGATAAAAAATGCAAGCAAATAAAATTATAAATCTGTACAGTATTATTTAATACCTGTTTTTTTATAAAAATGTAATACGAAAAGAAATAGTAAGTTATGTAATTTAATTATCTATAATTATATTATGGGAAATAGTGTACTTTGGAAATAGTACTTTCATAAAAATTTGAGGAATTAGTCAATTTTACTCCATTTTTTCGAACGAACCAACTATTTAATATGAGCAATATGCTATGTTTCAACGTAATATTTTAAAACAGTTACTTTTACCTTTTGGAAATAGTGAGTTTTGACGTCATTCGCGAACTCTATTGTACATTATTTTTAATTTTAAAATAATACAAAATATGATTGAATAATTAGATTCCCCGTATCTCTTTCTCTCTCTCTCACACACACTATTAGTATCAATATAAAACTCAATTTTGCAAATTTTGTAAATAGAATGTTTTGGATATTTAACCAACATATAAACACATAGGAAATTAAATTATAATAAATAGAGATTGCAAAGAAAGAAAACAACATATTTGAAGAAATATTTTATTTTTAAAAATCCTCTATGTTTAAAATTCAATTAAATAGAACAACCAGATTTATATAATATTTAATTTATAGTAGTTCACCAATCATGCTCACTCCCTTTCTTACTTCTTTAATAATGAATTTATTCAAATTCTGACTTGAAATTTTTAAGCATATTTAAGGAACATAATTGCAATTATTTAGTTTTTTATATAGTTTATTTAAGGCGTGTCCTGTATAATACTGTGATAGTGATACAAACTTTTTTTTAAAAGAAAACCTCAAAACTATAAATTATTAAGCCGATGGTATTTTTGAACATTTACAATTTTACTATAAATACCTACTCAAATCAAAATTCGAATGAGTAGTGTAGTATCAATGTCTTTAATATGTATAGTTACCCTGTTAAGGATAACTGTCCTTCAAATTGGTTTTAAAAAAATATAAAATAGATGAAATAAGATCTAATATTTAAACACTTGGACTTAATATTTAAAAATTATAAAATGTTGATAAATAAATATTTATTACTTCCGTTTTCAAATAACCAGAGACCCTATATCTTCCAAACCTATTATCCCTACCATATAACCTATTATCCCACGGTGTTAAATAACTCAACAAATATTCGATCAAATTTTGATTTAGATATATCAATATTTTTAATAAAAATGGGTGATTCTCATTTGGAAAAAAGTAATTGGTATCGCCACATTTTAAAATATTATCTTTGAGTTTAATATAAAATTCCAAAATTCAGATTCAAAGCACACGCTGTATATTACATTATAATATTATATGCCGGCGATTTGTGTTTATTGATTTATCTCCGTGTTCTACGAATACTAAGTAACTAATTCGGTATTCCGACAATATTCGCCAGTTTAAACTTTAAGATTGAAAATTGAAACGCATATTTGAATATTATCGAATATTTGTTTTGCGATTAAAGTTTAGATTCACATTTATATAATATAGTAATATATAGATAAATATAAAAAATATTAGGCAGTAAGAAGATTTATATATATATATTATATTATAATATAATTTTTTTTTTTTGTAGACACTACACGTTCAGTCAATCTTGTTATTTCTATCATTATTAATTTTTTTAAATGTTGAGTTTCTGAGGTTCTGTTAATGAACAGTCTCCTCTTCACGCGATTCATGTTTGTATATACTTTTCTATGTTATCCTTATTAATTATTTATTTATTTATTTTTTTATTTAACTCGCCGCAACTCAGGCCATTGGGTGGTTTTTAACTGTGGGGGAGGGTACAGTAGGTTTTTGTGTGTTTTTAATTTGGCAGAAGTTTCAAGTGAACACTCGTAGGCATCTGCCAAGTCCGGGTGGTGGATGGCGTGACTGACCGAAGGAAGTGCCACCCGTGACCGATGTTCGAACCGGCGACGGTGCGCGTCGCAATCGACACCTTAGTCCGCTCGGCCACTCCGGACCCCTTATTACTTATTGTTAAATTTTGTAAACAGATTGAATATAATTGAATAAAAAAAAAAGATAAAAGATTGATGATTAATAATCACATAATGCCTATAAATATATTTATTTGATTAATAAACAACAGAGTAGGTATAACATGATTTTTAAATTTAATTTTCAAATCGCATAAGTATTTTTCACAGAAAACCTTTTTAGTCTTCCCTTACCCACAATCAACCCAACATTACATATAACATTCACAGTTATTTTTAGACATTTATTCTATAATTTTTATATTGTGTAAAAAAAAATAAGATCCAAAACTCATTTTAAAATTAGTAGTGCAATATGTCTCCATTATATAATGATCTAGTATCGGAATTTTAATTTCGTGTCAACTTATTTTGTAAATAAACTTACGTAGGTACAGAATTGTGCTTTTCTATGGTCCAGTTTTTATCAAATTATTAAATAAAAATCTGTAAAAATTTGTACAGTGTTTTAGTTACCTAGTTATCATTTTTTGATAATAGTCAGATTTAATATACATACAAAAATCCTGAAGAAAAATGTGATAATTTGGCAATACAAACTAAATTGTTATATTATAATATAATATATTAGTAGGTAGGTAGGTACTAGGTACCTAAATAATTATTTACACTAAGATTCAAACGTTTATCGCTATTTTAATTACTGTATTAATGATGAGTATTTTTATTTTATTGATAACTGAATATTATAATATAATATATACCGATAACCGACGAACATTAACTATACCTACGTATTTTGTAAGAAATTGATTAAAAAAAGGGAGTTTTGTTATTTTGATTGCATCACTTTCGCCGTAAAAATAATTAAAATTGATATTGCCAAAAAATATTTTTATGATCAAAGATATTATTAAAAATCTTTAGTTTTAAAATAGGTACCTATTTCGACATCTTCGTCGGTAATGTAGCAATTATTTTAATAATAATATATTTTGCATAGACGTCTTACTGTCTCGTCCTATATTTTACTATGCCTTTACATTGACCCACATGTTTATGGCCAACATCGAAATAGTAATACAATAATACTAATAATTATGCTCGGTGCATTAACATAATAATTTAAAAAAATTCCACCAGTCCTTGGTGAGGAATTCAATTTTTTTTTATTCGACTAGCATATAATATAAACGGCGAGTTTCGCTTGTTTTAAAGTTATTTTATGTAACTACTCAGTGTATTGATTGACCAACGAAATTAATAGGTTATAAAAATAAAGATTTATCCCAATAAAACAAAAATGTATCGTTATAAAAGTCCAAACATTTATATTTTGCATTATTTTTTTATGAACGGTGTACATTTTTTTCAACCGCGTTATTGTTTACTTTCACTCGGAAAATGTATTCGTGGTAGATACTTCGCGTACCCATATAAATATAATAAAATTATATTATTTTGTGTCATAAAGATGAAATTTATATCTTTTTGGTAGGTACACCGACCAAGGTATGGCTTTACGTAGGTAGGTAAGCTGTTATGTGAGTTTAAGCTACCTAACGCGTTTGCTGCCTATCGTAAACTTCAAACTGGATCGGATAAAATCTGCAGTGTTATCCGACACTGTTCTGTTCGAGAAGTTTCCGCATAGGTATATTGTATAAGGTGCGTGAAGTTGCCTCCCCCCCCCCCCCCAGACCAATTCCTTTGAAAGTTATGTTCTCATTTTGCAAATTGGTTTTCAAAATTTTCAAATAAATTCCCTGACCAAATTATTTGCAAAATGAGAACTTAACATTCAAAGAAATTGGTCATGGTGAGGGGGGGGGGGTAAATTCACGCACGTATATTCGACACCTATTTTCTATATTTTCACATACAATCAGACACGTTGCAGTATGCCATTTGCGAGTCATTAAATCTAATGCATACGATTTAATAGGTATAGCACTGAATTCATCTGATTACGAATTACAATAATATATTATAATGTGTTGTCCTTTTTATATGCAGATTGCAGTAGTAACTACGTATAATTAAGTAGGTATTTAAATAATTGTATTTACAATTCAAACGACGTAGCATTGTAGTATAATGATTAAACGTAGGTTACACGACTACACGAGCGGACGAGAGGATATCAATATAATATCAATAATTAGTATCTCATGTTTAGATAAAAATTAATGTTAAGATTATTTTATATCATATTATACCTATACTGTATTCTGGTTTTATTTACATTTCCAATCATTCAAGAATTCGAAAAGAGAACATCACTTAATTATTGCTCTAATAATATTGAAATATTAGTATAATTACAGGAGTCTCTTGGCATGTAACTATTAACTATTCACCGAAATACCACGAAATAATTCACATTATTATATCATTACATTTTTTTAAATATGGAAAAAACAGCAAATATACTTGCCATTTATTGCAGTTTTTGCTAGCGACTTCAACTTTTAAATTTTGAGAATATTAAAGCCTATAAAAAATATATATTTTTTAAATAATATGAAAAATAAAAAAGTATTAATGTGGTAATAAAATACAGTTTTAAACGCGATAATATACATAAATACATCTACAACGAAATAAGTTGGGTACTTATATAGAAAAAAAACCACCGTCATCGTGAATAATCTTTGTGAGGTATTATATATGGTATTAATATGCAATATATATATAGAAAGGTTAATATTTTAAAAACGTTTAATGAATATTTCAATATAATAATTACGATCATCGTGATTTGATAAAATACATATAATATTATATTGATTCATGTACCTACCGCTCATTAGTAGTGATAACAAGATAAGGGAAAATCAATAAGCTTAGATAGGCATATATAGTATGTATATATAGTATATTATGTAGTATATGTAGTATGTATATTGTATGTGTATAAATTATAACATATATAATATACAATCTGCGGAAATGCCCATTTCGTTCTATATAGGTATTGTATTTCTTTATTATAAATTATAATCCAATTACCTTTTTTCTTCTCAAAAGTATAATATATTATATACGTACTACCCATATGTTTGGGTATTACGTTTGTATTGATTTATATACTATAATACAGTGGTCTTAAAACTATGGGTCGTGACCCAATTTTGAGTCTCGTAAGCTTTAAGATTGGGTCGCAATAAGTCAGTTATAAAAGCACTTTTACAATGACATACTAAGACATTAAGCAATTTGAACTACTTTTTGGTTAACAAAACTGACATGGGTCGCATAAAATGTATGGTGAAAAAATTGAGTCGCGAGTCAAAAAGTTTGAAGACCACTGCTATAATACGTTCAACCCAGCGGACTGTTAATAAGTGATTTTCACATAGAAAATATAGTTTTCGACAATTATGGCAGGTTTTTTTTTTATTCTCAAATCAAACGGTCATTCGATCTTTGACTACCTATACTACTATAAATATGGTTTATACACAAATATTATATAAGTGTCAAAACGTAATGTCGCGTGTTTTAAGTTGCCCCCCCCCCCCCCCAACCATTTCAAAATCTTCCCGAAAATGTTCTTTAGCCCATAAGTTGTAAGTAATTGTAAGCTCATTCTCGGAATTCGTAAGTTGAACGTGTTGAAGTTACGGTGGCAACCCCCCCCCCCTCTCTACCACCACGACCAAATTGTAGTAAAATCTCTTTAATTGTAAATAATCGTAAGTTCATTCCCAGAATTTGTAATTTACAATTTTGCATTTTTTAGTTATAATTTTTCTGGAGCGATTCTTTTTACCATGGTGGGGGGTTTTCCACTCAGGGATGAATCCAGAAGGGCCCAGCTCCTCCAGACATATTATTTCTCCAATTTTCATAGGGACATTTACATAAACATTGACCTAATAATTATTAGTTATATAATATATTATAATCATTTTATTCATTTATCATTCATATTATAATCATATTGATTCATTACATTAAGGTTATACTAATATTGAGAAAACATTTTAAACAAAGAATAAAGTGTACATATTTGTGTTGTAAAAATTGTTGCCCCCCCTCCCCCCAGATCTTTGCTCTGGATCCGTGCCCGTGACTACTTGTCCCCAAATTTTCAATAGGACCCCTACACGGCGTTAGACATATACTAGACATAAAACGGCTCATAAAACACATCGATCCGTAGTCGGTAGATCACAGATATGACAGACGTTTACATTATTATATAGTAGCGATGATGTGTTTATAAATAACGTATTAATGTGCTTTATTATCGCTTCCGGAATTTGCCGCCGCAGCCTCCGTCGTGGTGAGCAATAATGATATATGGATGCGAGTGACTCACTAATTTAAACACATCATAATATGATATATTATATATATATATATATATATTATAGGCGATTAAAAAGCCTTAATAACAATAATAATATTACCATCCGCAGTGACGTACAATCGCATTATCGTGTTATTCGGTTTGATGTATTTAGTATGTATAAATACATGGGATGAGAAATCGAGCCGGTATAAGTACGGCAGACGGACGGCCGTTATCGATTTATAGTAACGCGGTCGGCTGTGGAAGTTTGTCATCTTATAATACAAAATAGTACACACGCCGGAGTCGTCGTATTCAATACTTTTTTTTGTTTCTTGTTTTTTAGACGCGATTCCAGTCGATCGTTTTGTTATATTATATCTCGTACTTGGGGTAGTGAAACTCGCAAAAATTAACTTTTTATAATATACGCTTGCGTTTTCGTTTCGCATGTGCCAGCTGCAGTATGAAAAATATAAAAATTTCATTCCTCAGGTCATCAATTGCGGTTAAGCATTTATTCGTCAATCTGCTGTTGACGCCGATAATTATTACGCTGACAACCAACACTCCAACGTCGTCCGCCATGAACTTGTTCGAAAACTACAGCTTGTCCACAGTGAGTATACCTACCTGCATTATACACTATGGATAGGCATGTGCTTTATTTTAAATACACAAAAAGCCACAAGTGTTTTTTAACCTTTTATGGTTTTATCCAACAACCAACAATAGTAAGATTGTGTATATTACTATAAAGCATTACTGCAGCTGTATACTAGCTATTCTAAGACATACACCATTTTGAAATTGGCCAGTGTATTTAAAATGAATTAACAAATTTGTCTCTGCTATGTTTGTTCTTAATTAATATACCTACAATTAAATTGCAATTTACTTGAATAAAATATTTTATCTAGGCATGTATAGCATTATATATATATATATGGAAAATACTCTCCATACAGTATCTAACAAAGAAACTACGACTTTAACCTTATTGCAGTTATAACTTACTAATGGTATTGGACATTGGTCGTTATATACGCATTGTTAATAACAACAGGATACGGTCGTTTAATTTACAATTATCGTACAATTACAGTAGTATTAATCAAACAACCGTTTTAGTAAGATTTATTGGTCCATTATTATAATGATATGTGCACTCCATTAAACGTCATATAATCGAACACATTTTCTGTAATCTTATAACAATATTTTATTTCAATTTAAAATAAATAGATGAGACTTCAGTAATAAGGGAATAAAAAAAAATTGAAATACAAATAAAATTCAATTTTAGTAAATCTTTGACATAAGTTCTCTGATGAATTAATGTTCCTCCCGACGTATCAAAGATAACATTATTCACACATATATGATTATAAATTGTATTTTTATGAAGAAGCCAATTAACAATATTTTATAAAAGATTTCATAATCGTCAGTCATATTCTCATTAAAATTTACTAATTCAAAACATATCACCTTTATCAATTTTTGCAAGTAATCTTCGTAGACGTCTGAAGCATAAATCGTGTCGTGATCTCCTACAATTGTGAATAATGGTTAATAAACACACATATAATATAAAGTATCATTGACGGCTTCTTTCATCACTTTTCCGAATTTATTCTGTCGTGTTTAATTTTATTCACTTATATTATGCTTATTGTGTCAATTTGATATAGATTGTATAGGTAATAGCTGGTATTTACAAAATAATAATAATAAATAATGATGAGCTTACTATAGTGGATATGATCATCTTAATATAAATTCTTAAGAATAGAGGATTTTACAATTTTCACATTTATTATACGTTTTACTATTTTAGTAATAAGTATATTATTAATAACAATATAAAATATCGTCTTTTGCGAACAAATAATTTTATGAAATTTGAACTATAGGTGGAAATGATCCGAGACAATGGTTACGAGGTCGAAGTCCACCATGTCATCACGGCTGACGGTTATATTTTGGAGTTGCATCGTATCCCCAGGAGTAAGGCCGGACAAGAACCCACAAGAAATCATCCGGTGTTCATCCACCACGGCATTCTCGGGACATCGGCTGATTGGGTACTCGCTGGAGCCGCCATGTCTTTACGTGAGTGTAGTTGTCTAAATTCCCAAGTCCCAAACATTATATAAAATTAACGAATGTTTTATTCGAAATATTCCGTACACAGCTATGCAACTCGCCGATGCCGGATACGACGTGTGGTTGGCAAACTGCCGCGGTAACACTTACAGTAGAAAACATATTTCGATGACTTACAAACAAAAAGCTTTTTGGAATTTCAGGTAAATTTAGTGTTTTACAGATGATTTATTTAACGTGAAACACTCTTGTTTAAAAAACTGTACTAACGTTTTTAAAAATAATCATTTTACATACTTAATTATTTAAGTCGTTTCAAAACAAAATGTTGAAAACAATTAAAAATGTTTACCATTTTTAATTGCAATAATTTTTAACTTTTAACTTTTTAGGATTATAACATACATTTTTCATTTTATATTTCAAAGCAAAATATTATTCGGAGAGTATTAGTTTTAAATACCTACAAGTCGTAACTCTGTCAAAATTGACTAGTCCAAAATGTGTATATATTGAAATACTCCAAAAAAATATTATGTTTAGGAAATTTGAAAAAGAAATAAACATTTTTATTTTTTCAAACATTTTGCTTTGCAATGACCTATAATTATTTAGATAAAAGAATCACCGGGTATATTATGACGTTGCAGGGTGTATAATAAACACTTTATAATCTACACTAATTTTTTAAACACAAAACTTTTTTTGTCTAATATCTAGTATGTAGTAAGTATATAAACTTAATTTTTATTTTAATGTTACCTGCACATTATCATATGGTTACAGTTTACATGAAGTCGGGAAATACGATTTACCAGCTTCTATCGATTATATTCTTGCAATAGCGAACACTTCACAACTTCACTACATAGGTTATTCCATGGGCAGTTGTGTGTTCTTCATTATGGGTTCAGAGAGACCCGAATATCAGCCCAAAATCCGATCGCAAATCAGTCTCGCGCCTGTCGCCTTCTTGTCGAACACCAGATCGTCTCTAAGATTTATGGCTCCGTATGCAAAAATGTTGAACGTAAGTATACATATTTACGTAAAACAAACTTATAAAGTTATAATAATATCGATAAATTATTAAAATGTATAAATCTTAGTAGAAATTAGCATTATTTATTCTAAGGAGTTTTTTTTTATTCACCGTAAATTCTTAAATAAAAACAATTTTGGCAGCGATGTTCAATAAGTTTACTGCCTTGAGTGTCATACTATGTGTTTCACGTTAAACTTTTAATTATTGTTTTCATATTTTATACTTATACAGTTATACTTGTCAATTTTGTTTTGAGTATCATATACCTAAGGGCTAAGATACACAACATTTTTAAAAACTATTTATTAAGCAGCGGTCGCACGATGATAGTAAAACGCGATAGTTACTATCGTGAAAGCTGCTATCAAGAAAGTGTCATCGTGCGAACAGATTGATAGTGACTATCAAACTATCACGAAAGTGACTCGAAATTATTTAACGGATAAAACCGTCGATAGTTAGCTTGTTCAAATTTTAATCAATTCCTATATTTTTGATGCTCCGGATCATCGAAAATCGAAGGATTATCGTACTCGTTATTCAAACGGTACAACCATGGTACCTATCAATATTATTATATATTAATGAAATGATGCGTATTGTTATACATAGATCGTGTATCAAAGGATGTGGAAAGGAATGTTCATGCCCCAATCTAATATGCAAAAGTTTTTGGCGTCAACCATATGCAGAGAAAGAATAACGCAGAGAATGATATGCGAAAAATGCATCATATTTTCCGTTTGCGGCAGCGACCCGTATCACTTTGACACCGTAATTATGATATTTTTATGGTTTCGTCAGTATATTGTATATTAATATATTATATACTATGTATAAACGAAGTGAAGATTGTCGAAAAACGATCATGAGTTTATGCAATTCGTTGTACTTATTTTTTTTTTGTGCATTACAGAAATTGATTCCTCTCATCATGGGACATTTTCCGGCGGGAACGTCGGCCAACCTTGCCGCGCACTTTGCACAGTTCATATTGAAAGGTATACCTGCAATGACAACAACAACAACAATAACACACAAACGTGTTGAGGATGAAATTATTTTCGAGGTTTTTAATCGGTTTCGTTTGTTTACAGACACTTTTGGTCAGTACGATTACGGTCGCGCCATGAATTTGCGTCATTACAATTCTACCGAACCGCCCACGTACGATTTGAAATCTATCCGAGTGCCCATCACGCTGATCTACGGCGAAAATGACATACTAGCCGACACGACAGTGAGCTTTGATATTATTATTTTTTTGCAATAGTCTTTTGCCAAGTTTCCCACATGGTGACATCCTATTCGGACGCTCATTACTAAACGTGCTTAATTTTTTTTCGTCTACGCAGGACGTAATGAAACTAAAAGCCCAACTTCCCATGGTCGTGGACGCATTTCCGGCAAAAAGCCCGTACTTCAACCACGTGGACTTCTTGTGGAGCTCCAGGGTCGCCGAACAGATCAACGACCCGGTCAAGGAAATACTGCAGAAGACCGACGACCTTGGCTGGACGTACACGGGCCCTGCGGCCACCGCCACCGCCGTGGACGCGGTCGTCCCCGTGGTCAGTCAGCCGCCGATCCAGATACTGCAGCTGAACCCGTTATCGGGTACCGTCAACCTGGCGCCCAGCCTGGAGTTCTTCGCCGAGAACCTGGACGCAATCATCGCCAGCACAATGCCGCGGCCGGTGGACGAGCGCGACGTGGCCGTGTTCGAACTGGAACGGGAACAACAGCGGCTGCTGTTTGGCGGTGTCATCAGGTTCGCACAGGCGGCCGAGAAGAAGTACGGACAGCTCCGGGAGGAGATCACCAACGAGATCTCCGGCTGGGCCGATGACGTGGCCACCGGCGCCGAATCGCGCGTCAAGCAGACAGCCGTCCTGGTGAACGGCAAGATCGCGTTCGCCGGACACTCGGTGGCCGGGGCCGTGGGCAAAGCCGAGCACTTCGTCGTCGGCGGCGTGGGCAAGGCCGAACAGACCGTGGTCGTCGGCATCGGCAAGGCCCAGAACTACGTTAGCTACGGTCTAAACAAGGCCGACCGGGCCGTGAACGGTGCCCTGAACGCCACCGTGGGCCGCGTCGGCAGGGTGTTGTGGTTCTGGAAGTGACGCGTCGGCTGCCGAGTCTACCGCGCCGTCCACAAGTCTAGAAATATTATTATGTAGTAGCGATATCGCCGTCGTCACGCGCTCATCTATGTACTCGGACGCTCGGCGGGATCCGATACAGCTGCAGTTAGTATAGTTATAGACTTATATAGTTACTTATATTATTATTATCGTGATCACAATATTATTAGTTATACTATCGCTTAACTAAGCTGTACGGTTTATCGTTTAAGTCATTTTTTATAAACAGTACCTACACTTTTACTCATGTGTTTGTAATTTTTTTTATGTAAATTGTTTATTCTTCGTGTAAACTTACTTGAGACGGTATTGTAAAGTGTGAGTTGTGTAATCATTTACTTACATTATTTTATTGTCACGGAGTCGAATTTTTACATATTTTATTTATAAATACAATTTATATTAAAATTTTATTTCCTGGTGTTTATCATTATCGTGTCTATAGCAGCAGTGTATTATTTTAATCGTGTGAAATCGATAGTAAATCAACAGTTGTTCAATATGTTTTTCAGGTACCTATTTAAATTACGCAGTACATTACACGCGGTAGGTACACTCAGTACATTTATTATCACCGTAAAGCATATTTTATAATATCGTTGGGAATCAATTGACGTCAACAATATTGGTGAGGCCAAAGGCTCACAGCTGACAACTTAGCACACCCAGGCTCCTGCAGGTTGGATCACGCGTGATCCTATTCGAATCCACAACGACTAACGGACTAGTCAATAAAAATGAGTAGAATACATACAACAATAAACAGTAAAATGTTTCAAGTCCCTAATAATAATACATTTTGAATCTACCTATGTTTGTATTTTCTAACGGTTGTCAGGGCTTGTTGCAAATCAATTGATGTTCTCATTTTTTTTACTATTAAATTCTCTTAAACCACATCCACTTTTTAATTTTATTTATTTATTTTTATTACCATTTTCAACGCATGTTTGTTTTGAAAAATAATCAAAATTTGTTTGTAATAATTGTCAGTTGTAACAAAAAAAAAACATACCTACCTGAATAAGGTTAAGTAACTACATATTATGATGGTGATGGATGTTTTGTGTCGAAGATTTATGAGCACACTTGGTACTTGCAGGTTGTCCGTCTTATTGGTTTTATATGCTTACTATCTAATAATTATATACAAACTCCAGTTAACATGTTGTAGTGTGTGAAGACATGCTGCAGCAGTGCTTTGAACATGTACATTTAACGTAAGTTTTGTTACTAATTACAATTTACTATTGATGAAATTATGAAGATATGTGAATTTATCATCTGCAATACGATTTAAATTTTAAAGTCATTACTCTACTATACACGAATTAAAGAAAATATATCTATAATTATTTGGGAGCGCTCCGCTATTTGAATAACCTCGAGGTGTACTCATTCTAGAGTAAATTCGACCCATATATTCTGGTTTGGAAGAATAATAATTTTAAAAACGAACGTGTTTCGTTCACTTTCACAACGTTACTAACGAATTTGCGTTCACTAAATTTAAAAAAAAAAATCGTCGACAAGGTCGGTTTAGGTGGTAACATTCACTTTTAAAGGCATGAGAAGTGATAACAGTTAACATTATTCTCATGTATAGTCTGTAATTTAGATAATATATTATAATATGTATGAAGATCTCAGGTTTTTCAAATTTAGAGTAAGATATTATTATATCGGTTTAAGAAATCATGTTTGTAATTTATTTGCCAGTAGTACAACTACAAGTCTAGAACAAACTGTGTATATATATTATGTACTCAATTTTTTCGTTCATTCTGGATTTTATTTCGTTCATTGTATAACACTTTAATTTCATAGAGTATAATAAAATCTATAACAAACTGTATTATAGTATAGTCATATACATTGAAAACCTACTTTGAAATGTATTTCGTTTAAGGCCACGGAATTACGATGCTTTTTTATAAAAAATTTGCTATAAAATAAAGTTATATTAAATATGACATAATATATTATATTGTTTTTAGATTCTGAGCGGAGTAATGAATTAATTGATTTTACGATGATATGAGGTTTTTTGTGATTGTAAAAAATGCTCGGAATTTAAATTTCAATATATTTTCCGGTAGGAAAATGAATCTAGTTGGTACATGTAGGATGTAAAATTAAAAATTTCCCATAGGTACTTTTCATAATAATCGGGAAAAACAAAACAAAAATTAAGAAACAACGGACATTTGTACGAAACACTGGGTTTTGAAAAAAATCGATTTTCTTATTTTGTTGTAATTCAAAAACAAATAACCGTAAGTACTTGAATACAGTTAAATTACAGTGACACTCGACACCTACTGTACGGCAAATCGGTTATCTACTGCCCCCCCTCTTTTTAAATAATCTTTTATTTTAATTTGTTTTCATAAACACTCAAGGTTT
Source organism: Metopolophium dirhodum (assembly GCF_019925205.1). Taxonomy (NCBI): domain Eukaryota; kingdom Metazoa; phylum Arthropoda; class Insecta; order Hemiptera; family Aphididae; genus Metopolophium; species Metopolophium dirhodum. The sequence continues at coordinate 39,151,938 of NC_083562.1, forward strand.
AAAAATATTCCTAAATATTTCACCCTATTTACAAGTGGTAAATCTAACTGAGCGACGGACCGTCGCTTTTAAATTAAAATAATCAAAATTCAATAATTTTAATCGGTTTGTGCCCATAACAAAACGACCGAGTACAGAGGAAGTGGTACTAAAATATTATTATTGTTATTCTTACATCGAATCTACACTTTCACCGTGAAAACAACGCCGATTTGAATTTCTTTTAAATTGGTTTGAAAGTTTTTATTTCGCGCAAATCCGTATCGACTTCTCGTAGAAACCGGCGACGATTAATATGGTTAATTAAACTGTGACAACACCGCTGTCGCATTTCCACGACGTCAATCCTCGTCAACAAATATTTTGTAATTTATATCAATAATATTAAAAACGTACACAGGCGAAAATCACGTTTGAGCGGGCTGTAGATTTTTTTTCAGTAGAAATGAACATTTTTTCATATATTCAGATGTGTGTAAATACTAAATGATCTTTAGGTCTTGGGAGGCCGGAGAGTACCATCGCTGAATGATTTCCCTCATCTTGTGTCTCATGTGTAGTTTTTATTATGTATATAGAATTATGTCATTCATCTTTTTTACTTATTGTGTTATGAAATTACAGATTGTAAATTTTCAGAAATAATAATGATAAAAAAAAGGTCTTGGTAAGGGGGTGGCTATTAGGCCCAGTCACCCGCTATTCGCGACTACGATAACGTTTACAATTTACATAATATTGCAAATATTTGTAGATAATAAATATTATAATGCACGACGAGTTCGGTAAGTATTGTTTGAACGAATCCCAATCACACACAGGCGTGACTCATACTGTGTGCAAATATAATATTATACTCTTATAATCATGATATTGACGTTATTATTTCCGTCTGTTCATAACGGTTTCAAGTTTAATTTAGAAAATTACCGCGGTAATGTATGAGTTAATGCGCAATATATTCTAATTAATGTTGCCGTCCACGTACCTACACGGCAGACTAGCAGATACGTGGTCAATGGTCATCGTTATAACCGCGTACGTACCTACATTATAACAGCAGCACAGTCGATAATATTATTGCACTGTCTAAAAAATAATGTAGGTAGGTCGTGTTCAAATGGTATCATCTATATTATACTCAAATAATATCATTATAATGACGTTATTATTTCCGTCCAACAGTTTGGTTTTGATTACCACGGAAAAGCGCAACATACTTAATATACTTAACCTAAGCAAGTGGTCGTCGTTATAACCGCGTACGTACCTACATTATAACAGCAGCACAGTCGATAATATTATTGCACTGTCTAAAAAATAATGCAGGTAGGTCGTGTTCAAATGGTATCATCTATATTATACTCATCGCGTCAATAATATCATGATAATGACGTTATTATTTCCGTCCAACCGTTTGGTTTTGATTACCGCGGTAAAGCGCAACATATTATTATAATTAATGCTGCCGTCCACGTACCCACACGACTTACTACTGCAGCGGGCAGACTAGCTACCACGTGGTCGTCGTTGTAACCGAGCACGTTACCTACATCGCAATACGACGGAGCGCAGCAGCACAGTCGATAATAATATTATTGCATTGTCTAAAAAAAAAATGTAGGTAGGTCGTGTTCAAATGGTATCATCTATATTATACTCAAATAATATCATGATAATGACGTTATTATTTCCGTCCAACAGTTTGGTTTTGATTACCGCGGAAAAACGCAACATACTTAATATACTTAACCTAACCAAGTGGTCGTCGTTATAACCGCGTACGTATCTACATTATGACAGCAGCACAGTCGATAATATTATTATTGCTTGTCTAAAAAATAATGCAGGTAGGTCGTGTTCAAATGGTATCATCTATATTATACTCATCGCGTCAATAATATCATGATAATGACGTTATTATTTCCGTCCAACCGTTTGGTTTTGATTACCGCGGTAAAGCGCAACATATTATTCTAATTAATGCTGCCGTCCACGTACCCACACGACTTACTACTGCAGCGGGCAGACTAGCTACCACGTGGTCGTCGTTGTAACCGAGCACGTTACCTACATCGCAATACGACGGAGCGCAGCAGCACAGTCGATAATATTATTGCATTGTCTAAAAAAAAAATGTAGGTAGGTCGTGTTCAAATGGTATCATCTATATTATACTCAAATAATATCATGATAATGACGTTATTATTTCCGTCCAACAGTTTGGTTTAGATTACCGCGGTAAAGCGCAACATATTATTCTAATTAATGCTGCTGTCCACGTACCTACACAACTGCAGCGTACCTACATTATAAAATACGATGTGCAGCAGCACAGTCGATAATATTATTGCACTGTCTAAAAAATAATGTAGGTAGGTCGTGTTAAAATGGTATCGTCTATATTATACTCATCGCGTCAATAATATCATGATAATGACGTTATTATTTCCGTCCAACCGTTTGGTTTTGATTACCTCGGTAAAGCGCAACATATTATTATAATTAATGCTGCCGTCCACGTACCCACACGACTTACTACTGCAGCGGGCAGACTGGCTACCACGTGGTCGTCGTTGTAACCGAGCACGGTACCTACATCGCAATACGACGGAGCGCAGCAGCACAGTCGATAGTAATATTATTGCACTGTCTATAAAATAATGTACGTAGGTCGGGATCGCGCCGCGACCGTGGCGCTACCTACCGCGGCGAAACACGGTCGCGATACAACAAAAACAACGATAATAATATTATAATTAATGATAATATCATGTTACGAGAGTGACTATACTGTTGTTATTATTATTATCATCATCGCGGAACTCTCTCGCGCGATCGTCGCCCAAATCATCAGCTCTCGTCCGACGTCGTCGTCGAGTGTGTCATAAACATTATTATTGTTTGTTATACACCGCGATTCGAATGGCATCGTGCCCAGACGACTGAATTATATTACACGTAAATGTATTTCGTACAACGATATTATTATCGAGCTGTGCACATTGCGACCGTCGTCGTCAGGGTTCAGTCGTCGCGTGTACGATCGGCGGTGCAGTTCCTAATAGATAAATAATATTAAACTCGTCGTGCGCGGTTGTCGGATTTCTTCGCCCGTTTTTCCAGACGCACACTCACATAACACATTAATAATATCATGTGTGTACCGATTTGATTTTTGGCTGCGATTTTTCTATTTTCAAGCATGTCCGAAAATGTTTGCTCGTCCACTGTGAGTACCATATTATTATTATTATTACGCTGTGTACTGCACACAATTATTGCACGCGTTGCATTCTCGTTCGATAAATTATTATTAAACATTTGTTACGTTATTATTATTGTACTCGCGCGACGAAAAATTCAATGTCAATGCATTTTACAGTCATCGGAGGACGAAAACGCTTGAAATGTACTTGGGTTTATATCATGGATTTTATACAATAAAACTGACTCGTATGGACGAAAAGAAATAGAAACTGTACGTCGACAATCCGCCGTGTAATAACTTTCGATTTCGTATCAGTGTGACGATTTAATATTTTCAAGTTGTATAACCTCCTATGTACAGATAACGTCGTCATAAAATATTATTATGGTCCACAATGTGTCAATTGATTGCATAATTCATCGACCAAAAATAGTTTTCTATTGTACACCATTGTTAATGGTTCATTATGCCAAAAAATACTTAGGTAGGTGGCACATCGACGCCTATGTCTTAAAAAACTGCTGTGTACTGACTAAAGACACAATAGATTTTAAATTCAGAATATTTACTATACTATAATGTGATATATCGATACATTTAGCACGCTACATTATAATCGTGGTTTTGGAGAAATTTACATTTTTTTTTACTGAAAGTAATCAACAAAAAATCGTATAACCGAATTCCGGCGTCTGCTGAACTTCAATATTTTATTGTTATATGGATGTAAGTAATAACTAATAAGTAGGCAGATTATATTAGACTGTAGAGCATTATAGCGTCTATAGAGTCTAGGTATACTTGACATCTAATCGTAATTCGAGTGGTCACGATTCGCACGTAAGACATATCGAAAAGATAATTATTTTTAAAATATTCTGTGATGATAATAAACTGAAATCGTTTTGTCAGTAAAGAATGTATAAAATAAAACATAATATTATTATGGGTTCAAAATGATAACACATCGTTACTAGCATTTAATAATATGTCGTAAAATAATTGATTTACTAGTTTCAATCACGGTTTTAGATGGATAAGATTCTATCCGTTGTTTCAGTAGACATGAGTACGAATGTACGATAACATGATTGAATGAATCGTGATTATACGTCAAGTAAAATACAATTTATAGCACCTATATATTAGTCATAAATTATTAATCTAATATATGTTCATAAAATTATCTAGGGTTACATTAATCTTCGAATGCGTGATTAAGTTTTAGATTCTGAGCGGAGCGAGGAATGTAATGGTTTTACAATGGTGTTTATTTCTTTTTCTTTTTTATTCTCTAAGCTTGCTGAAAAGTATCAAGTATAGCATCTTTTCTGAAAGGTGATGTTCTTGAGCTGATACTTTAAAGAGATAATTTTTCGATTTTCGAAACGCTACTCGAAATAAAAGCGGAATGAGAAAAAACGATTTCACGATTTTATAATATTAAATAATTACGGACGACGTTTTCTACCAGAAATATTGCTTCAAATGAAAAATGACAAGAGATATTTTTTGTTGTAATTTGGATTTTGTTCGAGTTTAATTTAATTTTGGGAGTTTTTTGTTGTAATTCGGTTAAAACCTTGAAATTTGGGTTGTTTACTTATATTAGCCTTACCTGGATATGGTAAAATTTTCAAAACATTTTAGCGACTTATGAGCTTTTTCTTTGATTTTATATTTTTTTCATTTTTATGTTATTTCCTAATTATAAATTATAATTATATAAATTACCTATTTATATAAATCGTTCTTAAGCTGTTCTTAAAACGCTTTGTTTATCACCATAGAAACGAATAAAATTAAATAAAAAAGATTTCCTCGTCCGCTCAGAATCGTTTTTTATCGAATGCAATCATTGAAATCATTGAAATCATTCAAATCGAATACAGTAAAATTACACTATCCTGTCCGAGGTCCGAAGGGACGATGGACAAACATCCACCACCGAAATGCGCTGACCTACTTTTTTTTTATTTATCTAAAACAATAATTTTCGTACTGATTAATGGATCAGAAATTTGGGAAAAATATTAAATAAATTCTCAAACCATTTTTTTTCTGTTTAATTTCAAAGAAAAATACGTTACTATTTGAAGCAACATTACGCATGTACCTACCTATAGTACCTACGTCACTAAAATAATAAAAATAATATAATTTTTTTAACATAATATTTATTTTAGTAAAACATCATTTTTAAGTTACATATTATATTATAATGGTTTTCATCTTAAGTATTATAATTTTAATTTTTTATTTACTAAACAATTTAAAGTTTAACTTTAAAAAAATAAAACTGAAATGTAATTGAATTTATTGGTATACATTTATAAGAAATAAAAAATTCCACCCGGAGTCATAATATATAATATATAAATATACATTGACTATATTATTGTGTACTCAATACTCACTGACCGCAACTGACCGTATATCCTAAAGACCTAACATTTTTTTCCTAGCTCAACGATTTCTACTTCTATATTCTGATATAATTTATGACAGCGGGAAAATGGTTATCGTACTCTAAATAATTGTTTAAAAAACATTAATTTATATTTTTACTCTTAGAAGTATTTTCATTTTTAAGGCGTATTTATTGTATAGGCATACACAACTAACCGGTTAAACGAAATATTTACTATGATTTTCGATTACTAATTAATAAATTCTGATTATTTTACTGTATTTTTTCAATCGGGAAATAGCTATTAAAAATACATGAAAAACTACAAATTACGTCTTATTACTGCATAGTTTGATATTATTGAGTGCACCCACGTATAATATGTTGTATTTGCAATTTCAGTTATATACCTATACAATGTATTACAATGTATGTATTATACACTATACAGTATAGACATATATTTGAACGATTTAAAGTCCTATAACGCCCCAGCCCCTGTAGTAAAATTATACTTTATAATAAGATATATACATATATTATATATATATATATATATATATATAGAGGTATACATGTATTTAAATTTTTTTAATGATTCTCTACAATTCGTATTAGGTTGAAATCGTCAAAAACAATGGATATGCTGTTGAAGTACACAATGTGGTCACGGAGGACGGTTACATCCTGGAGTTGCATCGCATCTCGGAAAACAAGAGCGGACATAAACCCACCAGGAACCATCCGGTGTTCGTACACCACGGCATTCTGGGGAGTTCAGCCGATTGGGTACTTGGCGGAGCTGATATATCGTTACGTGAGTAAACCGTCAATTTCGATAAAAAAATCGCTCGATCGAAATTTATATTATTTTCGAGTTTGTTCGCCGTACCTAGGTACCTACCTATAGTTGATAATATCGTGCTTTGTGCGTCTTGTACCGATATAATTATACATTATAATAATATTGTATTATAGCGATGCAACTATCCGATGCCGGGTACGACGTGTGGTTGGCCAACTGCCGGGGTAATACCTACAGTAGAAAGCACTCGACGATGACTTCCAAGCAAAGAGATTTTTGGAATTTTAGGTAAAACTTATAATATTATATAATATTATTTGTATTTTTGTTCATCGTGGATATCCGCAGATACCTACGTTGTGCTTGTACAATCATGATCAGAGACGTATTTAGGTTTGGCCAAATAATTTAGGCTTGGGCCCCGGGCGGTAAATTTTGAATTTTGGAGAGCATTTTGATATAATACGGTACCTAGCTCATTTGGGTGATAAAAAAAAGTAATGATGCTAATATGATACGATAACATACGATATGTGTTTAGCCGACGCTGAAAACCGAAGAATTGAGATACCCACACAGAATAGATGACAGCTGAAAGGAAACTGATAAGATATTGCATGGGCTCTTATGACCAAAAATATTTCGTAAATATATAGGTACGGTCGTGTCAGTAATAACGTCCGTAACGTTTATCGGTTAATACTCGGTAGTCGGTACTCGTTATCTATTACCTATGTTCGTAACAAGGTGTATTGATACACCTTGGTTCGAAATCACAAATATTATTATAGATATTGTGCCAATGTGCTCATAATATTATTATTATTTCTAATTTTTTTGGCTGTTTTGACCATAGAATCATGTTTAACAAAGAAGTTAGATTATGATGGTATTATTGATACCTTTGCCAATAAAAAATCTCGGCGTAAACATTTTTAATTTTAACATATTTCATATTCTTGTATGTATGAGACATACTGGCATTTTATGTAATATGTGATTCAACAAATGTATTTTTTATGTATACCTAGTACGTATATCTTTCAGATTATGAGTGTAGGCGTGTAGCAAAGAATGCATTAGTTCCACTATCATGTGTTTTTTTTTCAAATACACCTATTGCTAAAGAAATTTAGGTTGGGAAGGGGGCTTCTGTTTTTTTCTTACCTGGGGCCCAAATTTTCCAAATACGTCTGTGATCATGTGATTGTTTGTGTATATACTGATTATGCATTCTAACGTCAGTAGGATAAATTATCATACCAATGTATTTACATTTTGACAATAATAATTAATATAATATACGTACCTACCTATATAATAATATAATATACCATAATGACGGTTGTAAAGCTTACACGAAGTCGGGACGTTCGATTTGCCAGCTTCGTTCGAATACATTCTCATGAAGACCAATGCCCCGCAACTCCACTACGTAGGCTATTCAATGGGCACCTCCGTGTTTTTCATAATGGCTTCTGAAAGACCCGAATACCATCACAAGATTAGGTCTCAAATCAGTCTGGCACCGGTAGCCTACTTGTTCAACACAAGATCGTCTGTACGACATATCGCTCCGTACGCGGAGAAGATGAACGTATGTATACGGTTTTTGATAAATATTGTAGTAATTTACTAATTTATATTAATTTAAAAACATGAATGGCTATAACAAATAATATTGCTTTTAGATTCTCATTATCGCTCGTATATCGTTTATCTGTTGACAAAATCGTCAATGTTCATAGACGTTATCAACATTGTTTTATTGCATAGAAACTTTGAAATGGGTGGGGCTGAGAAAATGTACATAACTTTGAGTCTTTGCCAAATAACTATTTAATATATACAGGGTGTTTCAACAAACATGCTTATCCTCTTTATCTTTTTAATAATGCAGTTATTCAAAATCTGATATTTGGAATCTTTAAATAGAGTCTTTTTACATTAACGCCCCTTTTATAATGTACATTATTGAGTGGATATTCTTTTCAAAAATGTTGATGTTCCAAATTCAAAATTCAGACGAGTAGCTTTTCAGTTATGAAAATGTTTGTTCTAAGGACAATACTTCTTAAAGTGCAGATTTTACAAAAGTATGAAACAGCTAAATTAATATTATATATAGTGTTTAGTATACACTATACTTGGACCACTTTTACGAATATCTTCCAAACCCATTATCATAGGCCTATTATCCTTAGTACACAAAGTTAAATAACTCAAAATCTACTTGTTTGAATTTTGATTCTGATAGGTACATCAACATTTTCAAAAAAATTATCTGGTAAATAAATTATATTCGAAAAGGAGGGGTTCTCATTTGAAAAACAGCAGTTTCAGTCGCCACGGGACACTCCTTAAGTAATACAAAAACTTCAACAATTTCAAAAAATAGTCTTTGAGTATAATATTTAAAAATTCCAAAAATCAGAATTTTATTATTAAAGGAAATGGGGGAAGGATTTTGGCTGATTTACTCTGCAGTATACAGATGAAACTCATGCAAGGTTCAAGGTTGATACTTCAGCTGGTAAACACTTATATTTGAAAAATGTTATGGTTTAAAAAAAACATTCCAAGGTCAGGATATAATATAAGTAATTCAATATCAATTTCCACATAGGGAAATCCCGAAGAAAAGCCTTATTTCTAACCTAACCGTATTTCTACCAGTGTTATGGGTCGTTTTATAAGTAGGTACTAAAAAAAAAAAAATGGACAGGTTTATTAATTTTAACCTTAATTATTAAAATATTGTCTATATACCTAATATAGTATTATTTAATTTTAAGTTTACATTTATTTATTGATTATAAAATTAAAATGTAGTAAGACCAGGCGTACGTGTCCAATTTCGGAATCGTTAATATTGATTGCGATCAGATAGTCATATTCAAATTTAAATCACAAATAAATTGATATAGATATACAATCTTAATATAAGTTTATATCCTGATAAACAACCTACTAATTTTTCATTTCAACTTTTTTAAAATATAAGGGACGTTATTATAATGTTGAAGTTCAAATTATACAAAATATTTTTTTTTCAAATAATATTATATATAATAGTGATAATAATATAATACGATAATTAGAACCAGAAAATATATTTATCTAGGTAATAGGTAAATAGGAACTAGGTAAATACTTAAATTTAATTGTTTGTTGTTTAGATTATGTATCAATGGGTTTCGAATGGAATGTTTTTACCACAATCAAGGATGCAATCATTTTTGGTAACCAACACGTATGGAGAAAAAATTGCACGGACTTTGTTTTGCCAAAAATGCATATCTTATGCAGTGTCTTCCGTGTGTGGTAGTGAAACGTATATTTTCGACAATGTAATAATTATATTTTATGAATTCGTTAGCGATATTACACGAGGAAAAGCTATCATTGAAATGGTTATTGATTTATGATATATTTTGTTTGTCGTCATGACGTGTTATATATAGAAATTAATACCACTCGTCATTGAACACTTTCCGGCGGGAACGTCGTCCAAACTAACCACGCATTTCTCACAGCTTATATTGAAAGGTAATTAATCACTAAACAGTTACTATGTAAGTATGTAATCATTGTAACATAATATTTTATATAACGTTTTTGTCATTTTATTCTCGTGCTTTGAAATTTACTGTGCAGACAGTTTTAGTCGGTACGATTACGGTCCAATCATGAATGTACAACATTACAATTCTACCGAACCTCCAACATACGACTTGAGATCCATACAAGTGCCTATTGCGTTGATATACGGAAAAAACGACGTATTGACGGACGTGGAGGTGAGGTGTTTCCGGAAATTCTTGTAAAATTGTCACCTGTAGTTATATTAATTAGGTTGATGTGGGGTAGGTTGTTGTAAATTAGGACCAATTACAAACAGTATATTCATATACAATATACATATAAGATCAATTTATATCATTATATTCATTTTATCTCAATAACATGAGAATTCTTGAATATGTAAACGTATTTTATTTAAAATAAGACAGTTATTTAAGTGAGTATATAAATTGTGAATATAAACTATATGTATTTTTATTATACAATTTATCCAAATTCCGAAAATTTTCAAATCATTTTTTAGTTAGAAATTAATAAAAGTTTTTAATTGTTTAGCTAACATTAGAAATATTATTAGAAAATTCCCAACGAGTTTTGCGCCTTTATATAAAAAAAAAAAAGTTACGACAGGTACAACCCGGACACCCGAATAGTATCATTAATTTTTTATTTGATTCAAAAATGTTTACGAAATTTGATATACTCAGCGGTTTTATGCATAATATTGTATGCTAGTATGACACACTGTCTCCGCTCAGAATCGTTTTTGTATGCAATGATTTATCATTGAATTCAAATCTAACTCATCCATTTCAATGGTAACATACTCGACAACTATACTGTACAGCATTGCGGTACCCATTTGTCCACCTTTTTTTTATTCAATGACTACCTTAGTACCTACCTTTATCGTGTTATTCTTGCGTGCAGGACGTGATGAGACTGAAATCCCAACTTCCGAAACTGATGGACTTCGTTCCGGTCGACAGCCCTCGTTGCAATCACGTGGACTTTTTGTGGAGTCTAGACGTGACCAAACAAGTAAACGCGAAGGTGGCGGAAATACTGCAGAAGACCGACCACGCGGACTGGGAGTACACAGGTCCTCCCTCGGGCTCCTGTACAGATACCGACGGAACGGGTGGTAACGACAGTCAAACGACCAAAGAACGACAGCCAAACTCGACGGGTGACCATCACGTATACGTAAACTTTGCCCCGGGTCCGGATTGCTCGGCGATGAACTCATCGGGTGGAACTCCGGTGCAACGGGACGACGACAAGTCGGCGGAGATCGTACGAGGTCTGAACCTGCTACAAAAGGTACAGCTATTAGACAACTTGATCGTGCTGTTGAAGTCCACCGAAACGAAGTACCACCAACTACGGGACGGTTTGACCAGGGAGTTTTCCGAATGGACTCACGGCGCCCGAAACGAGGCCGGAATTGACGCTGTGGCGGCGGCCGGGGCGGAAGATACCGTGGTCGGGGTAAAGACCGAACAAACCACCACGACGTTGCGCCGCACCGGTATCGGAAAAGTCAGCGACTTTGTTGATTATTGTGGTGGTCTAAACCGCGTGGACGACCGAACGGCGGCAGGACGCGCGCTTTATACCACGTTCAGTAGTCTCGGAAGAGCGATCAGGTTCTTGAAGCTGCGTTATAAATAAACGGGTGTTTTCAAGGGACCCCTCTCACAAAAATATATATGTTCCAGTTCATGTGATTTTTTAAAAATTATATGTATTGTAAAATGTGCACCTTTAAATGCGTAAATGCGTTATACATAATATAGAGGTGAGCTCATATAAGCCTTAGCATTATCTGTTTGCTATATTATGTACTTACAACCAAAGATTTTGTTTATTTAATAGGTTATAGGACTATGCCTAGCCTCAAGTACGACATAGCGTCTATTATATATTTATATTGTATACCGGTTATTATGATCTGTAAGAAGATTATTTGTTAATAATAAAACTATTTTGTGATTTAATATTATTATTGTAATGTATTTATAGGTATATTAATACTGATATCCATTTGACATATATTCAAATTCTGGGGTCACCTGGAATAGTAGGAACAGACAGTCCAAAGATCAGGGCTTCAGGTGGTTGCGATAGTTGTGAAGATTGGAATATAGCCGTTTGTAAAATTGTTTGCGTAATGTTTTTTCTATCACTCGTGGGGCTGAGTGAGAAAACAAATAATACGCCGTTGACATCCTCTTAAAATTATGTTCAGTATAGAATTTAAGAGATTTTTGAAGGTGATATGACAGGTTTTCACCTAAATGTGAGCTCCTATTATAATATTATTTATGAATATCAAAAATAATCATGTTACATTATTATCTTATATAGTTAATAGTTATATATGTATGTAATATGTATTAATAATAATACTATACCTAATTGATATTTTATAGGTATATCATATTATAACGCATTTTTACAAAAAAAAGTGAAAAACATCAACAATTTAAATTAATCCACCTTGGATCAGTCACTTGTCTACTCAGTACACACTACAGTCACACATCACTCACGATGGATATATTATATTGCCTAAATCCGTTGCCTTAAAAATGGATCACTTTCAAGTTTCAACAGCATAGATAATACAATACACTGGATAGAGCTAAGATCACGAATAAGATATTATGCTTAAACTGCTTAAAGTATATCTTAATTCGTGGTTAGTGATTACAATTTAAAATCTTGAAGCATAGCAACTTTACTAGGCCATGTATATAAAACATACAGTGCTAGTGCTTGTGGTAATAATATATAACCGTAATTATTCAACCACTACACAGTAAATAGGAATAGAAATTATATAACTATTGTAATTACAAATATACTTATACTCCCCAATCTAATATTGTAATGAATACATTAGGATTTGATCAGTTAAGTTTTTTATTTTTGTACTTCCCTAAAAGATGTGTGTTTATTTTCCGTTTATATTTTTTATTATGACACCTAAGTCTTTTTTTTTATTAATTGTGTAATTGTATATAATCTATTTGTATTATATTTTACAAAATTAAGTCAATCGCATTCAAAATAAACTGCTGACCTATCGGTTTATCTTTGGTACATACTTTAAGTCACCATAATGGCGAATGCGTGTACAATTATATACACATGCGCAAAATGTATATAATATAACCTATATAGGTAATAGGTACCTAATATGCTACCCGCGAATAATAATGAGTTAAACCTATATGCATTATACCTATAAAGACATACAGCCGTTGAGCCGTACAAGTTAGGTTGTATACAGGTAGGTATTATTGCTTAAACAGGAATAAAAACTAATAAAAAAATGTACAAGCAAATATTTCGATGATTGAATCAAAGCTGACAGAACTACAGAAGAGAGTAGCACTATGTGCGCACAGTATTATATACCTAGCTAATATTATTATGGTCGTATTGGTCAGAACGTTTCGAAAGTTTTGTATAACTACCTAATTATAAGCTATTAAAAAATTCACATGAAAAATATTTGTGTAATTTATAACGTTTCAATTTGTCAGCCACTCCCGAAACTTCGCTTTTGATCTGTGTTAACTTAACTGCAACTATAGGAAAACAACTTTTTATTTGAATAGGTATAATATAACAAAACCTATAGGCCTCCTCCTAATCTTCTATATATATATAAAATTACTTGTCCTGAGTATGAAATTATAGTATGAAGCTATGAGTATGAAATTTGGACAGTAGTTTTGTTTTGTAATGTAGACATCCACTAAGAAAAAAATTTTCAAAATTTAACCCTGGAGGGGTTAAAAGTGGTAAAAATGAAAAAAATCACCTAGCCGGAAGTGGGAACCACTGAAGCTATGAGTATGAAATGCAGTCAGTAGGTAGTTTCATTTTGTGATGCAAAAGTCCTAAGAAATGATTTTTCAAAATTCAACCCTACAGGGGTTAAAAGGGGGTAAACATGGAAAAAATTGATAGACTGATTCATTTGCCTTATCACCAACTTCACTGTGTCTGCAATCTAACGCAGGTAGATAGCTTACCTGATAATATACTGTTCGTATAGGTAACCATAAGCGAGACTCACGGGCAATTCCACGCGGGATGGCTAAAAATTAAAAAATAATATTATTTTGCTTCGATATGCACAGTGGCCACAGCGAATTACACCTAAAAGAAGTTAATTAGTTAACATTTTTTTCCGGGCAACGCCGGGTTATTCAGCTAGTTGTATATAAATAGTAAAATTGGTCGAGCGCTTGAAGACGTAAACAATTTTTTATTCTCAAAGATCAATTTAAGACTGTATTTTAAAATATTCTAATAAAAAATGATGTAAAGGATTACAATTATAATTACTTAAAACCCTACTATAGAAACCCTATTTTATACATTCAAAGTTGGGATAACTACTAAACTGCCTACATATTATTGCCAATTATTGAGTTATATATTAAGGAATACTAGAGAATTTAAAAATATTCAAACACTAAAAACGTTCTATTCTTCCCTTGGTATATCTAACTTAGAGTTTGGATCATTGATATGGGGTAAAAATTCGACCGATCAACTGGTTGACAACCAGAGACTCGATGCCATTAGTAGCAGACTCTATTTGAAATCAGCCATGTGTCTATGTGAGGTTAGACGTAAGCTATCAGACATCTTATTTATTTATAATCTCCTTAGCAATATTGATTGTCCCGCATTGTTAAATTAGATTTTTAATTTTATTATTCAATTAGAAACTCAAATGTATATGTGTGCCTTTAAAAAAAATTGTACCGATTCTATTCTCCCGAGAACGCTTACGCTCTATAACCTAATTTAGTAATTTGTAATGATGTTGATTTTTTTTTATGCCCCTTAATGTATCAGAATGAAAGCTTTGTCTTTATTTTCAAGTTAAAACCATTTATATTTTACCTTTCACAATATGTGTTCTGTACCTATTTAATTTAAACCAAAACTTTATACTGTACCTATATATTATTTTCTTCTTTCTGTTTTTGGCTGTTAAGATTATAATTATACCTTTCTTTTTTTTTGTTTTATTGATCAAGTAATTACTTACAACCCGGCATCTAAGGCCATTAGTTACAGTTAAGGTGGCACAAAAGTTAATTACAATGGGTATGCATTATGTTATCATTTTCTAAAAAAAAAAAAAGTAAGAATAAAGGAAATGTATACATAATTTTTAAATTGCGTTGCATAAGTTGGTTGATTTTAGGAAGTCTATCATCTTTCTTTGTTAAAGGGCTTGTCCCGTAAACAATTTTAATGTATGATATTATCATCAGTGCAGAACAAAAATGCTGTTCATTCCCTTATTAAATTCACAATTGTATTTAAAAACAAACAATCCCCTCTACTAAAAACAATTACTAATAGCTATAGTGAGTTGGTTAGTATAGCCTATATAGCATCACATGCAAAACATATGTATAAGCATTAATTATTGATTGTTTTAACTCAAATAACCGTAGATACTTCAAAGTTCTATCAAATATTTGTATTAGCATTTTATAGTCATGGTTGAAAAATGTTCGATATTTTTTGGCATTTTTGAGTTCACTGAATGGATGGTATTCAATTTGAATTCAATCTTAAAATATCAATGTAGGTATGCGAAAAACGATTCTGAGTATATTTTATATTATATTTATTTTGTTATTACTTATTATTTATACGGTAGCCGGATACCCTGTAAGTTGAAATAATGTTGTACAATGACAAAACAAATAACTTTAGTCGTTATTTTTCGTTATATAATATGTAATTTCGTCTAAGTTAAAACAATTATAAATAAAACTGCGTGTATGTATATTTTTAGATTTTTTGGTTACAAAATAAACTATATTTACGTGGAACTTGTTTTAAATGTTGAATCCTTAGAAATAAAAGTTAAATAATTTATACATATTTAACTGTAAAATCCTTTTTTAATTTTCAATTTGCATATAAAAAAAAATTGTGTTAATGTATTTTTAATATTTTTCAACTATTATTGTAACAACATATTATAGGAACCTCGTATTAAATTTCCAAGCTTTTTGACCCGACGAATACAAATTATTGATGTTTATAGAAAAGAAAACTAAAAAAATTGGAAACTGAAATTTTCCGTAAACAGTTCTAAACAAGTCAAAATATTTAGAAAATGTTATGGTCTAAAAAAATTTTAATATAAACATTCAGTGAAAATTTCTTATACCTACGGTCATTTGTTTTATTACTACAATAAAAACCAATATCGATTTTGCGTAAAAATTACTGTTTTCCGGGGCTTTTGAAAAGAACTGGGAATTTTAATTTTTGACTTCCAAACGTATCAACCAAAGATTCACTTTCCCATCAAACAAGATACAAAAGTTGAAAATTTTGCTCCCTAAAAATGTTTGTAGTGTTTGTACCCCTCTCCCTTTTACGCAAGACCAAATCCCTCGTCCAGGTGCTGTAACGACGTCGTATTGGCACACAGCGTCTTTATTGGATACGCAGTGCTTGGGGCTTTTCAAAATCAATGTTTTTTGGTTTACCTAAATGTAACAACTCATCGATGGTAGTAATTACTTTATATTACTATTGTATAAGATTATAAAAGTATATTGTTATTTGATAAAATTACTTTGTTGTATTTAAATTCCCAAGTTAACTTAATTTTAATAGAACTTTTATGGAACTTAACTGTAACTTTTATGGAACTTCACTTTAATTTAACTTGAACTTAACTTTAATAAAACTCATACGGAACTTAACTTTTCTTTGACTAGAACTTAACTTTGATTTGACTGGAACTTAACTTTAACTTTTTTGGAACTTAAATTTAATAAAACTTTTATGGAACTCAACTTTTCTTTGACTAGAACTTAACTTTGATTTGACTGGAACTTAACTTTAACTTTTTTGGAACTTAAATTTAATAAAACTTTTATGGAACTCAACTTTAATAAAACTTTTGCGGAACTTAACTTTAATAAAACTTTTATGGAACTCAACTTTAATCTGACTAGAACTTAACTTTAATTTGACTGGAACTTAACTTTAATATCACTTTTTGGAACTCAACTTTAATTTGACTGGAACTTAACTTTAATAAAACTTTTTGGAACTCAACTTTTCTTTGACTAGAACTTAACTTTGATTTGATTGGAACTTAACTTTAACTTTTATGGAACTTAACTTTATAAACTTTTATGGAACTCAACTTTAATAAAACTTTTGCGGAACTTAACTTTAATAAAACTTTTATGGAACTCAACTTTAATCTGACTGAAACTCAACTTTATTTTGACTAGAACTTAACTTTAATAAAAACTTTTATGGAACTCAACTTTAATCTGACTAGAACTTAACTTTAATTTGACTGGAACTTAACTTTAATAAAACTTTTTGGAACTCAAATTTTCTTTGACTAGAACTTAACTTTGATTTGATTGGAACTTAACTTTAACTTTTATGGAACTTAACTTTAATTTGACTAGAACTCAACTTTAATTTGGCTTGAACTTACTTTACTTTGACTAGAATTTTTTTTATCAATTATTATTTTATTATTTAGAATATTATTTTGTTGCAATTCAAAAATAGTAGGTATTTGTGGATTTATGAAATTTTTAGAGTATATTATTATAGTTTAAATACACAATGGCTATCATTTATTCCGAATAATGCTGAATACGAAATTAATAATAATGATTTAATATGTTATTTTTAAATGTATATCGTATATATTTTAGATTTTAGATTTTGAGCGGATCGATGACTGTATAAATTTTACAATGATGTGTTTTTTTAATTTTTTAATTTTAGATTATCTTCAGCAGTATCTTTTCTGATAGGAAAGTGAATCTAGTTAGTACTTTGGTGGTCAAAGGTAAAAATTTCCCGGTAGTTTTCAAAAACGCCATGAAAAACAAAAGAAAAATTAAGGAAAAACAGGAATTTTTACGCAAAATCTGTTTTCGAGAAAATTGATTTTAGTTTTTGGTGTAACTATAAAACATTTTCAGTTTCCAATTTTATTAGTATTTTTTTTCAACGGATGTAAATAAAACTGTATTTGTTACGTAAAAAAGCTTGAAAATGTAATACAAGGCTCCTTCTATATTGTTCAATGATATTTAAATTATTTTTTCTTGTGGTCTGTGTAAACGATAAGTATTCGTAATAAAGATTCAATTTCCATATATAATATTATATATGCACTCAGAATGTATTCTTATGTTTATTTTTAGTTTAGTTGTAGGTATTTAGTAAATAATAATTTATTGTTTGTATTATTCACAATAAATATATATGACAATTAGTTTATATCCTGAAGCTGTTATGCAGTACCAGTATAAATAAATGGGTAGTGGGTACCTATCATAATATTTAAACACTGTAAAATACATTATTTATTCATCAAATCTATAATTTTAATATCTTATTTATTTATTATTTTAAATAAAGGTTACAAAAATAATGTACCTAATATATAATATTATAAAAATATATAATTTTAATATAAAATTGGTTAGAGGTAGAAATGATGACTTAGGAGTTATGGGTGGCAAGACGACTTACATGAATAAGTAGAACAAACTATTACCCCAATTAGGACTTTACAGTATTAACGAAGACTTATTTGTAAACTAAATCAATTGATTTACCAAAAAATGAACCAAAATAATCAATAAAAAAACTATTTCAAGCTTATGACAGACAAAAAATAATAAAATAACTTAAACTAATGTTCATATTTGGTCAACAGTTTTAGTTAAAGTAGTTCTATACTTCTAAAAACGGGATTTTGTATTAAACCTTAAGAATTGAACATTTTATTCAGTAAAATATAACAAAGTAATTTTGGACGATTTATGGGTGCCAAGACCTCTTAATATGGTTGAATATATTTTTATTTATTCAAGTTTTTTTTTGATTAAACTAACTATCCGCGGCATTTTTGGTCATTGGATGTAACATTAAATTTTAAATATTTTTTAATATTTAATATTTATACGTTATATAAATACTAAGCAACTGATGGTAATAAACAAAATAACATTTTTAGGAATAACAAATAATGATAAGCATTGAATATAAATATTAAGTATTATTTACAATTGAAAATGTATTTATAACTAGTAAAGCGAGGATAGGAACTTACTGTATGTCTGTATGAGTTTGAAGATGTTATTGGGTCAGGATTTTATTTTATATAAGATAACAGTATAAAACAAACAATTCATTGTTTTAAGTCTGATGTTTTTAGTTTAGTAGACATTTCAATAGACTTGGTTTTCCTTAATATCAGGCGTACATAATTTCTGAACTTCAAATTAGATACATCATACATGTGACATGTACTGAAATTTTAATTAGTTTAAAGAGATCTTGATGGTTTATGGTTCATGCAGTGCATAAGTGATATTTTTAGAACTCACTGACTGAGCCCTCATTTCATAAGACTTTTTTTTAACTTAATGGTTGTTCAGAAATTATAACATTTTTATGTTTTAGTTCTTTAGTAATTTTTAAATCACGATTTTAAATGTTGACGTTTTTTTAAATGTAGAAAAATGTAAGCAATTTTATAATTGAGAAAGATCTTTTTTAATAACAATATTTGAACTGACATTATTTACCTCAGTATCCAAATTATATTTTAATGAATGTAGAGCAATAGTTGATCTAGTAAAAATATGTAGCACGGGTTAATTTACATCTGCTGAACCAATATACCACACTTTAATTTTTAATTTTTAATTAATGTTTATTTGAACTTGAAAATCTACATTTAGATTTCTTTATTGAATTAGTAGAGGTCAGAGGACTGAGGAATTATCTTTAGTATTGTTTCCATGCAAACTATTACCAGTAACTACATAAATTGTATTAGAATATGGATTTGTATTTGAGGAAGTAGGTACTTATTAGTATGAAAACCATTGAGCCAATTGTAAATTGTTTTCTCCCAATTTAATATTTTATTTTATTTTAAGCAATTAATCAACATAGTACATTTCATACATACTATTATAGTCAAATTTTTCCATCATTATCTTAACATATTTTAATGTTTTGAATCCACATTACTGATCGCAGCTTGACTTGTTTGCTTCATAGCATCTAAATATACATTATTAAACCAAATAAGTAGGTAACTAATTCAAAAAGGTTTTACATTGATAAAGGATGAGACATGAGGATAAGTATTTATTATATATTTATAGTATAAAATATAAAATAAAAATATATCTTGTCTAACCCAAAATAAAATAAAATTAGATAACATAAATACACATGTATATCTGAAAAATTAAGACATTTAAATGTTTATTTCATGTACTTGGTTACAGACATACCATTTAAATATATTAACAAAGCTTAATTTTTTTAATATAAGAACAGAAATAATTGTAGTTTAAAAAATAAAAAAAAGATAACAACGGGACAACAACTATGCTCCCTCTGTATTTATAGTAGAATTACTAAAATTCCACAACGCATAGGGAAGAACTTTATCTGTGTCGTAGTGTTTTTATTATTTGCATAACATAAATACAATTAAAGTTATTAGTTTTTTTTTGTCTTTTTGTTGTTCAATTATTAAAAGTTATTGGTAAGTGCTATCGAAAAAAACAAAAACGCTACAAGACACAGATAAAGTTCTTCCTCATGGGTTGTGGAATTTTGATAATTCTGTTATAAGTACAGAGGGAGCATAGTTGTCCCACACTAAGCAGTTTTTCTTTGTTGTGCATTTGTAAGACGGAGACAATGCATGCCGGTGTACTGTTCTCTTAAATTATGGTTATACTTTTTTCCACGAGAGAAAATACTGGTTCTGTGCACGTAGAATGAGCTTTGTTGACTGACTATGCGTCGATTATAACATTGTAATTGTGAAGGTTTTAACTTAACTAAATATAATTATGAGTAGTAATACAATTTATTTAGGTACTGTTTTAATTTTTAGGTTTAAAATTATTTTCTTAGGTTATTTTGTTGGAATTGTAATCAGTAAAAATATCACAACCCAAAGGACAAAGGGTTAGGGTTCCATCAAATTCCATCTAAATTGAATCAATATAATATTATATATAATTTAATTGCTTTGAGCAGTACATTAGGTAATATATTAATAATAATATTTTTATACTTTTTCATTTACACTAGATGTTCTCGATAAAAGTTTTGAATTTGTAACAGAAATAATATCATATTCAATATTTCAATTATAGAGATAGTATAGAGAATAATCTTCGATACCGCGAGTTATCTTAATCGTCAAATTAAATGACAGTGATGTGGAGAGTACAGTGTGTAGTAGTGTGTTAATACTCGTTATCGATAATAAAACCACTTAAAAATCCTAAATTAACATTTTTTTTTATAATATTATAATTTAAATAATTTTGTACCGAAATATTAATCAATAAATAATAATTAATAATTATAATGCATTTTTATAACATTTTAAAATCATTTTTTATTTTTTGGGCATTTTTAAGGTAATTTTAGGTTATTTTAAGGTCATTTTTTAGGTCATTTTTAGGTTATTTTAATGTCATTTTTTTAGGTTTTTTGGGTCATTAAAATCCTAGCCCTATATATTATTAATAAAAATACACATTATAAATAACAAATTATATAAACATGATAGTGTGATTTCATTACTTAACAAAGCTCAGATAATACAAAAATAAATAATAATTAAAATATATTAACACTGTTACTGTTAGTACTTGAGTATAAGTATGTTTACATAATAAACAGGGTTCCTATTTTATAGCAATAATTGAATACCTTTCTTATTTAATGTAAAATGACAGTGTGAAAAATAAATCTATTATATGGGGTCATAAATCATAATACCAAATCTGACATGGTAACAAAAAAAATTGTTGTATAAAGAAATTTGGTAAATAGAATTAAATAAAATTGGTTCTAATTAGGGTTGATTCTTAAAAATATTTTGTTAAATAGAAAATATTTTGTTATATGGAAGTTACACTGTTTATATCAATTTATATATAGTAAGAGAAGACTAGATAATTTTATGAAATTGCAATATTATTGAACAAAAAAAAATGTGTTCCAACAAATGTAAACAGTGATTACTATTATTTGTACAACATTCTTATTAAAGATAACCTAATTATTAATTGTTAAAAAAATAAAGAATAACTTGATTATGCATTTTAAATTCTAAAATTTTAATTAATTTAAACAGTACCGTATTCACAGTTTAAGTTTATCACTAATTTAATGTATATATTTAAATAGTGTCTATATAGTATATTATGCTTGATTTTCATATAACTGAGTCTTGCATAAATAAAAACAATTACAAGCTACATAATATATTAATATAACTAGTTTTAAATTCAACATTTAAAATATACAAATTGTAATATAGGTAATACCTAAATACCTAAAATAACTAAATTGAATTATCTTAATACTGTAAAGATATATAGATTCGTCATTACTTTCGCAAAATTGAGTGTGGCCAGTATGGGAATAATACATTTCCCTGTTGGTGGGACACAATAATGAAATTTAGCAATTGTGCAGGCCACTAATAATTTATATAAAAAAAGGAAATTTTAAATATCTTGGAAAAACTGTATTTTTTTATACTGTACTTTGTTTTAACTAAAAAATTGGACTGGGGTTAAATGTGGCCCATGTGACAAGGATTAAGCACAACTAATCTGTAATATAGAATATTATTCTATTAATTGATCTATTATGTAATATAATTAATATCTATAAATTATTTAATATAAATTTAACATGATTTAAATGGTATGTCTGCTTTTTAAAATTTGGTATTATGTTTAGTCAATTATTAACCAACATGTAAAACCAATGCAATATTAATATGTAAACAGTTGTAAAAAAATTTTATAATTTTTTTTTAAATATTTAAAATAACAATATAATATTACATATTACATTTTTTTCTTCAAAATGAATATATTAAGTTAATTTAAAATACCTGTATTTGTATTATTGGAATCTATTAAGTCTCTCTGTTCTTTAACTAAACGTATCCACTCTTCAGTTTGGGGTAGTTCAAAATCTTTTTTTTTCATATTCCTGAATTGTTCTTCTTCTATTTCATCCTATAATAAAAAAAAAATAGTGAATACAAATTAATATACAATTTCAAATGTTTTAATCTTTAATTAAAAATACAACTTTATTCATATCCCAACGAGCATGAAGATAACTCCATATTGCTTTAATGGGTACATTCATCTTAAGACGTTCACTGAGACGAGATTTAATCTTTAGGATAGTGGGATACTTCAATAATCCTTAAATGCAAATAAATTAGGCATACAAATTATTTCATTATAAGTATTGTATTAATCAAAATTAATAATAGTGCTAGACGCTAGTAATAGTCGGCAGTTCTTAAGTTACTTACCCCCCACATTTGTACACAATAAACATGTATATCATAATATGAATACATATTTGTGTATACTGTATATGTCTATTAAAATCTTTATATCCCCTCCCGTGAAAAAGTCCTAGATACGCTGCTAATGGGTAGTCCCGATTAATACGTGAGGACTATTTTTTTTTTATCTAGGTACCCATAATGATTAAAGACAAAGTTATGTACTCAATATATATATATCGAGAGTGAAATGTCTTTGGACAAATTATTATAGTAGCCACCAGTCTTTTATCATTAAAACATGTGCAAATTATTCACTCAACATCAAAAAAGTATTTTTTTTTAAGAATAAATGATTGGAAATTAAAAATCAAGATAAAATTAGAAAATTTAGTAGGTACTTCTATAATCAGTTATGTTGCGACAATGGCTCAATAAGACAGTCATATAATATAGTTAAAGGTGAGTGTCAAGTGGAATATTAGAGTAGGTACCTATATGTATTGGACTTACTTCATAGTAACCATGGCTTATATAAACACGTATATACATTATATTTAAGCCATGATAGTAACCAATTTCCTACCAATTAATGGAAATTGTACTAGGTATTTTAAAATGTGTAAATGCGGTAAATGTATATCATGGTAAATCAAATTGTGTTCTCTCCCCAGTTATCTCTCAAACAGGTGAATTAGCGCTATCTGTGTAATGTACCTATTGTAATGAGACATTTTAGAAATGAAAAAATTATGAGAGACTAGATAGACTTAACATAGGTACGGTTATAATTTTATAAATCAATTTGTAAAAACTGACCAGCGGGTTTCTGTTTAATCACGCTATGAAAGATTGCAATTGTACGTTCATTGTTCCATAAGAAATCTTCTCCTGCAGTTGCTATACTGTTATTTGTTGTATTTGCTTGTGTAGTTTTGTGTTTCAGCTTTTTATTAAGTCTTCCGCGTGACATTATTTGTGTTGTAATTTTGTAAAATACTCAAAATATGTCAATTAGATACTAAATACTATTAGCTTTTACTTTAGAAAGTAAATTAACAGAATAATTACAGAAATATAAAAACGATATATTTTTATTTTAAGTTAAAATATTCAATATTGTTCATTGGAAAAAACTCAAGAAAGCAACACACATACACAGTGTCACAGCCTCTCAGTTAGAACTCAAAAAACGTCCGAAAAGGGTACCAAACTATCTACTATAGCAACAGGCACATTCGTCACGACAATGATTGATAAGAACGACGGTTCAGAACATGGTCCTAGATATCTTCTAAGACCGTGGTTAAAAACCATAGTAGACCTATAAACTAATGGTCAGCGCTTAGAGAGAGAGGGTACGGTATAGAGTAAAAGAGAAAAGAGAACGTGGGGTAAATATGGTATTAGTTTCATAGGTCAATGATTACCCCCTTTATGTTCTTTCTCTCTTTTCTCGCTTCGTTCTTTCTTCTTTCTTTCTCTTATATGATGCTTGTGCAACGGCGGCAGGGCGGTGTAGAATGCGCTGACCATTAGTTTATAGGTCTACTATGTTCAAAACCAACTGCAACCACGATTCACCCCGTAAAATACCTGGACGTACAATGACAATTCTTTTCAATTAGTTTTTTTTTTGTATTCAGGTCAATTTTTTAACATTTTAACCATCCAAACCGTATTGTTTACACGTTTTTACTTATTTTTAAGCAAATTACGCGTTAAACGGGCTTTTATTTCGTCAATTATTGATGAAAACAGTTTTTTTATATTATACTTACTTGAGTAATCTTGATACAATGGCCCAGTGTTGGGTTCCTTCATGTTCTCATCCATCAAATAGAGAAAATTGTACATTTTTCCGTTTTCCAGCAAATGATGTTGAGTGCAAAATAAGGGCTAAATCTGTTAGGTAAATAAATAATCTCCAAATTTAAATTATTATTCAGATGTCTAGTAGAATGTATTATAGTTTATTGAATAATGTCACTTGTAAGATACTATTTTATGAAATAATTACAGGCGGGCGACGCAGTACCTAACAAAAATAATAAGATTTGTAGTTGTCATTTTAAGGAAGGCCTAAGAGAAAATGGTTCCAGTATTTTGGAATGGAACAAAAATGTACATTTTTCATTTGAATCTCCTGAAAAATACACCAAGTATACATTAAGAAAAATTAACTTATTCATGGGATTTTATGTTTATACTAGCTGATCTTGTGCACTTCGTTGCCCGTTAAATGTAGAGTTGGTACATTTAACGGGCAACGATGACTCAAACTTTGTTCAATTCGTTATTTAATATTCGGTGTATGGTGTTCAAAATATTGATCTTAACTTATCTGTTGCCTGGAATAAAAATTCTGATTCACAGCAGTATATTATCAGGTAGGCAATCTACCTGCGGTATGCAATCTGTGCTGTTTGTATACGTAAGTGTATGATTTAACTCTAAACTCTAAAGTATCAAAGTTATACCAAGTTTATTTTGATGTAACACACGGCGGTGGATTAATATAATTAATTCATACATAATCCTAACCTAACCTAACCGTACTAAAATCCGATGAATAAAAAAAACCAAATTTAACCCTTTTTAAATTAGCCCTATCTTCTTGCCAGAGATCTGCATACAAACATTCATTTATTTATGTATAATATAGCCGATCCTTGGGGAGGGTACTGTAAGTTTTAAACACGTGGGTTTTTTGGTTTTTGGCAGATTTTTTAGTGGGCACCCGTAGGTATCTGCCATGGCCGGGCGGGGGATGGTGGCACTTTTCTCCGGAAACCGTAACTTGCCCGAAGAAAAATGCCGCCCGCGGCCGGAATCGAACCGGCGCCTGTGTGCGTCGCAACTGACGCCTTAATCCTCTCGGCCACTCCGTCCCCTATTATTATTATTATATTATTATTATGACGTATAAACAGTAAACACTATGTCGCATATTATAACATAAATATTATACCGTGTTGGCTAGTAGGTATTGTTTATTGTTGACGACGATTGTGCCTATACACTGTTTAATCGAATAGAATTAGTTTATTTATATTGTAATATTTCGACAGTAAATTGTTTTCAATAAGCATTTAACTTTTTTTGAGTTCGGTATTTATGTATAGTGTTTAAATCAAAGTAAAGCAAAGTAATGTTTTCAATTAATTGAATTATTTTTCCTCGACTTAAAATAGCTGCCAACACAGTACTTAGCGTGCTTAGTTTCACGCGTGAAGTGATATTCCGTCAACCAATTAAGATGTGGCTGCAGACTGCAGACTAAGCTATAACAGCTTTTAGTTAAATAATTTATCAGCGAAAGGCCCATCAGCCATGGGCTCGTTATATTATGTTTAAAATGTATTCGAGACTAAATTCCTTTCAAAATTCAAATCCTAAGACCACCTATGGTTATCGTAATAAATATTAGAAATCATATTATTCTTCTTGTCGAGTCTGGTTTTATAATACGCCAATAATAATAGTGCTAATATAATATAAAAATTTTTTTATAAAAACACAAACAATAAAAAAAATTAAAAAAATTCATAATACATACAAAGGTAACAAAACACAACTTAATAATGGAAAAAATAAATATTAATACATTTGGCAACGAATTCGATAAATCTAATAAATAAAAATCACATACCTATTTGGTAACGTCCTAGATGTTGTATTTTTAATGTAATTTTGCTATAATAATAAGTTATTAGGTAGGTACAATGCAGACTCTATAAAATTAAAAATATTTTAGACATTATAATATCAGGTCTATATAAAATGTAGGTACTTTAAGTATTTGATTAAGATTTTAACTCATTAGGGTTACCTAATTATTTTTAATTACAACAAAAATATCAAAATAAATTTAATTTAAATCTAGTGCCGTGTAAATATTTCCGTTTTAACGCTGTTTTTTGTTGCCAAGTTGTTACCTATTACCTACTTGCAATAGTTAAATAGATAACTTATATTTATAAATATTTTAACCTTGTTTTGAATTTTTAGTTCTTAGCTATACAAATTGAACATTATAATATGAATTTTTAAATACAAAATAATTTGATAATGTTCGCGATTATGATGGATTTTGTCAAAATTTGAATTTAAAATGCTTATAAAATTTCCTATTTTTCTTCTATCAATACCCACCCTGCATATTTAAGGTGTTGCCTGAGCAACACTTGGACCCTATGTTACACGCCACTGCTCTAAAGTATCAAAGTTATACCAAGTTTATTTTGATATAATACGGATATAAAAATATTTGTGCCTTTAATTTTTATATATTTATTACTTTTGAACTTCTAATATGAAATGACTTATGTCTATGGGTAAATTTTCAAATTTTTTGATTCAGCAATCCTTTTATTATCCTTTTTTGATACATTTTATATTTTTAATTATTATAATAGGTACATACTATTTGTATACCTATGTACATTTTTTAATAGATCTATATTTTGGGTTTTTTTAAATGTTGAGCAATGAAAAAATACCTAATAACCGGTACACATTTGATCCCTAACGATTATTAGGTAATAATTGAACATAAATGGACATATTTAATTTTCTTTTTTTTTCATATATACTGTCACATTCTGTATAGTAGATACGTTATAAGAATATACATAATTATTAATTTGAATGTTTACATGGTTTTCTAAACATTAAAATTGTATTTGACTATATGATCCAATACCTAGTTTATTATTTCTATGATTAATAATTAATAGTTAGATTAACTGTTTAAGTCTTGCTAATACCAAATAACATAACGTACCTAGTCCAATATATTTTTCCCATATTTCTGAAACCTTAATTTTCTAAAATATACAAGTATATTAAATCTTTTCAAAATCACTTATTAAATATGACGATCAAGTTACTTAAATATTTGATTTTATCGATGTGGCAACGACCAACAAATGATTCAATTTACACTAATCTGTATATACCATTATATATATTTTACTGCTCAGTACTATTGCTATATTAAGGATTGTAATATTGTATACAATAATTGTTGATATGTCAAATGTTACATATAATACATTTGGCAAGAATTTAAACTGATACATATAATATACAATATACAATATTGGTATTAGAGTTCATTGTATGGTGACCTGATAAAGCGCGGTGATTGGACGCAGTCACTATATACTAATGTGTGCAGCGGTCGAGTATGCTCCCAGATGGGTGACCACCCGGGTTCTTTGTGACGATCTATCTGCCTCACATAAAAAAAACACGTACCAACCGTAGCCCCCACGCAAACCGAATGGGGTTGCCGAGCGTCAAAAAAACGAAGTTCATTTTTGAACCTCTCGCATGACATAGTCAATTGCAAGTTAAAAATAATGGCGTGGAATATTGTCCACAGTAAAAACCAGCTTATAACCATGCAGTTTGAAGTCTTAAAAAAAATGATACTATAACCTCCTAGTTATTTACCCAAGGACTTCAATTTATTGGCTGCGACTAAAATAGTGTTTGCACCTTTTTATCTGCTAGTCAGCAATGTCAAAAAAAAAATAAAACACTATGTTTCTTTAAATTAATAGTATTCGTTATAAATGTAGTAAAATGTATAATACTATAATAATTTGAAATTAATTAATGTTTTCTCAAATCAAATCTAAATTGTCAATAGTAATGGACACATTTTTAAACTATTTAAAAAATAATCATCTAGTTTAAATCGTGATGAAATGTATTTGTTATAATTTGTAAGATGATTTAAATCGGTGGTGGGTTGTTGGTGGTTGTAGGTTGACATCCCACTGCAGCAGTGTTCGCGTGATGCCCGATGTCAATTCTATTATTATTATACAGTCAGTATGTGAACTCAATATGAACGTTATATACATGTCATGGGTTTTGTGACTTGCAGGACGTAGGGTTTACAAACAATTCAAAGAAAAAATTATGTACAAGACATTACGAAAAATATTATTCTATTCGATTAGTTCAAATTGGAAATATTTGATTTTTATCGTGTTTGAAAATATGTGAGCATATTATTATTTAAGTGTAATATTGCGGTAAAAACAATTTGTAATCAGTATTTTTACTATCTATGAATTTGTAATAGTTATCTATTCCCTATTTTCCATTTACCTGGAATCATTTCTTGTATGCATTTGAAATTCATTTTTTTACGATGGATATTCAACCGTTAGTTAATATTTCCTCCTAAAACGGTTATCGATATTTTGTTGTAATTCAAAAATTAACTATAAATAGATACTTTAAATTTTCACAAAATGATTATGATAAAATATTATAATTGTCTGTAGGTACCTACATGATATAATGTTCAAAATATTTCGACTCTTTTTTACCTATTTAAACACATTTGAAATTTTGAAAAATAAATCAATCAATTTTCGCTGGGTCTAAAAGCTTGAACAATTAATACAAAGTTCCTCATAAGTTGTTATATAATAGCAATTTTTTTATATTGAAGATACATTATGTACGATTATTTGTTTATGTAAGTATTTTAAGTAGGTACAGATATTTACAAAATTAGTCAATATCGCGAACATTTGAAAATATATTTTTGGTTAAAAATTTATAAAATGCTCGATTTTTATAGCTAAAGATTGAAAATTTAAAAAGAAATTTCTCATAAGTGGGTAATACCTTTACAATAAAATCTAAAAAATATATGAGCACAGTTTTTTTATAGTAATATTAAGATGAAACTTGGACGAAAATTGATGATTAAACGAAGATTAACGATATTTTTTTAATGGTTCATTATTTCGTTATAATTCAAAAACATTATTCGTGTTGACTTATAACTTTTACTTGTATTAGTATATTTTATACATACAATGAAGTTTTATAATGCAATGTTTTAAGCAAAATTTAATTTTAACACATTGTTTTACTATTAGTGAAATGAATTACTTAAATCGCTGCAATATAAATATAAATATAAATATATAATATCATCTAGATAGCTATATTTACCTATATTATACTATTATATTATGTATAGGATGGTATAATAGTATTAGGTGAAAATGATATTGGCATTGAAACTTATATTATTAATATTTTTACTTAATATATTACTATAGTACAGTATACTAAACAAAAATATTATGCAAACCATTAACCAAATAATATACTTATATTTGCACGGGTATAAGAAAAACAATTTAATAGTTCTAATATTATTACGGAATAATGTGATGTACCCAGTGGTGTAGTGGGGCGTATACGCGGGTATACGGCGTATAACGACTTCTCCAGTTTTTGGTTGATGCGTATACTTATAATATAATTTGTGATACGCAGGTATACACTATACGGGTATACTGTTTAGCTATAAATCAATAATATAAATAGTATTAACGAATAACCAATAATACCAAACATATTTCCTTGTGATCATGTTCATTAGAAACTATTATTATTTTTACATTTTACACATCTATTTTTAACTTCATTGCATGGATCTATATTTATTATATATATATATATATATATCATACGTCTAAAATTATAAGCTTATCTATAACGATAGCCGACGCCGAGATTCACGGTCACATGCATTACTGAAAATAATTTTGTCAAAAAATATTATTTTATGTACCTACACTGTGTCACACAATAATTACATAAATAAAACAATTGATCTACAAAAAATGATGTTTTCATTTATTTTTAATCATTCAAAGTTGTGATACTTAATTTATATACTACCGAGTATACATTTAAGACTATAAATATTATTAAATATTTAGGTTTTTTGACTTAAAAAGAAGTGGGGATAGGGGGGGTTAAGAAATTAACATAGGTAATCATAAACAATTTAAATGTATAATCATATATTTTAGGAGTATGATTGTAAACTATAGAGACTCAATTGCGGTAAGGTAGTAGTAAAGTGTATGTAATTATAAATATATCATTAGTAATAGCGTAGTATATATAGTGGTTGGGGGGGGGAGAAGCCCCCCACGTTTACATATCAAGCACATTAAAACGTATACTCAGTAAAAAAATTACGACTACATCACTGGATGTACCTAACTAAAAGCTTAAATAACTAAGTCAGTGACTGTGAATATCGTTTTTAGAGGATAATAACTTATAGTTTTCATTTTGAAGAGATGAACTAACCTAACTGTAAAAGATTTAAATTTACAAATTTTTATTTTTATTTGATAGTCGATTACAAAATCAAATAATAATAAAATATTAAACTGATATTATGTCATACCTTCAAAGATATTATTCTCTATAATTTTTGTGTCTGAAAGAAAACAAATATTGCGCTGACATCCTCTTAATATAATATACAAATACGTAAAGACGACAACTACACTTACATCTCACATTTGTTGTCTCTGTACGATTGAGAGATATCGAAGGAGAAGAAAATGTATTACGTTTATAATAAGTGTATAAATAATAGGAAAATTAAATTTTAAATACATATTTTAGAAACAATAGTGTGATGAAATTATAATATTATAGTTTAATTTATGTATTTTATTTCTGAGAACTAATTAATTAATATTAATTAATAAATTATCATTGATTTGTAGATGAATTAAATTATTAAAATAAATGCACTGACATTTTCTAATTGAGTAATTTAATGTTTTTTGTTTGTATTTTGATCCTCAGTTCTTATAAAATAGTATAGATATAGATATATAGTATAGATTACGTACTCTCTATGTTTGTTACACGGCTTTCGAGGTCTTTGATATTTATTACAACAGACTCGCATGACTGGTGTTCTGTGTTCTGTCTATATATTATATTGTATAACTACGTTCTATGGCTCTATGCATATAAGTACATATTATTGTACATTTATTAGTAAAATAACCATAATATGTTTTGTACGCTTTGTACTAAAATATATTAATAGTATGCTTTGCAATTTTTAAAGTTATATACTTATATCTTATTACCGTTAAACAATTTGAGTTGTCTGCATTCCTTTGTATTATTTGAATTGTTTTGTTAAATCACCAAAAAACACCCTGCAATCTCTGGAGCTGAAGAATTTGTATCCATCACGGCCATGTTTGGCATGGATACAAATCTTGT
This sequence comes from Metopolophium dirhodum, assembly GCF_019925205.1. Classification (NCBI taxonomy): domain Eukaryota; kingdom Metazoa; phylum Arthropoda; class Insecta; order Hemiptera; family Aphididae; genus Metopolophium; species Metopolophium dirhodum. Next base: position 39,184,447 of record NC_083562.1, read on the forward strand.
GTGCACCCGAAGTTTTTTCAAATCCCAGCTTTCCGGCAACGGTTTTGGTATATTTCTTCGTAGACCGTCGGATACCATTTACATGATTTCGGTCTTGTACGGGATGTTAATATCGAATTATCGAACGTATTAATTACGGACATATTAATCTAATAATAATATATATATGCAGAATATTATAATGAATAGATTATTTCCTATATGGAAATACGTATTAACTGTTAGAGCGGTCTTTCTTATGGAAGAATGAAAAATTGTTCGTACTGATCGCAAGAAATGGTTAATACCTGACATAGACACGAATTGTAGATTTTTCAAACACTCATGTACATGGCAACGAGATTTTTGTTGTTTTTGTAAATCTGAAAGTATCTAGATATTATATGGGTATTATATTATATGGATACGATAATTATTTATTAAAATTGTTTGAGTTATATACTGATCAAGAATACAAAACAAAAAATTGTTTTATTGTTTGAATAAAATGTATGATTTGTAAATTTGGGAAATAATACTAGATACTAGTATGACCAAAGAAAATTAGAATAAACAAATCTAAATTTGCTGTTTGGAAAGTTTTTGTGGACCTGTGGTGCACAGTGGGATATTTTCATAAAAATCCGGCCAAAATATTATATAAAAATTAACCAAAATTTGAATTTTTTTTTTGTGATGACTGCCATTTAGATTTATGTATGACAATAATTTATTCAATAGACGGGCATTTTGTTAATGTAATTAAACGTTTCTTTAAATGGTAGTATGGTACGAAAGGATTGTCTAAATCTATCTTGGAAGTCTACCAAAAATAATGTTGACATTTGTATTTGTAAATTTTGTTTTAATTCATATGCAGTGTTATAGTTAAAGTTGTATATTGATTTGATAATTTACAAAGTTATAAAATATGTTACATACTAAATCTGCATACTTCCTGGTGATGAGGCATTATTGTAAATGTGAAATCGGATATGGAAAATAAAATATCAGCTTAGCAAAACTTCTTGTACCTTCAGTCGCATCGATGCATCAGTATAACGCCATACTTTAAGGCAGGGATCGCCAATCTGTTCCACCAAGTGAGCTACACTAAAAATGTCAAGTATCCGATGAGCTACCTCTATTTGTTTACTATTTATATTATTACATGCAGCATAACATAATATTCTCCGTCGGAAAATTGTATGTTTTTCTTCGCTTTCAAATACTATATTTAGATACTGTGTATAGCTCAATATTGTACTTTTGCTAGTAAAATGTATAAATTATTAATTTTACGACTTTTGTGCGCTTCCGCAATAACCATCATATACCTACGATTTACATGTGTTATAAAATGCGTGTATTTTAATCACCTTCGACGATAATATACGCGACAATATAATATAATATAATGACTCGCGAATATTTTCAAAACTACGATAAAAACTGCAATAACATATTAGAATAATTATTTGAACAACGCGGTGCTTATAACACCACTTTATACCCATCTTAGTTAAAACGCATGCGCAGTTGTTCGCGTGACCTGTAGTGTACGCATTGATTAAGATCGTAGGTAATATAATAATAATACAAAGATCTACGAGAGTTCGATAGATGGCATTAAATAGAGACAGACATCGACCCGTCTAACCTACCCGTCGGCTAACGAGGTTGGAAGCTCGACAAGATAACCGAAGAGAAGACTGCGACCAGTTCACGACCGAGGTCGGTATATTATAATAGGCGTTATTTTTGGATCTATATTATAAATTATTATATTCGACACGACTGCAAAATTATAATAATACTATCTCGTTCAGAACGGGTTCGTTTGTGGCAAAAAAATACCGCGGTTTCAAAATAACTTTTAGGGCGATCGAAATGAAAACTCTAAGCTGTCCGCCGTCCAATCGGTTTTTCCGGTCGTCGTCGCTTTTTCGGCCTATTATTTTGTTCGCCGGTTTACTATTGTCGCCGACCACCACATTGCAGACCACAGACAACACTACTGAAACATCGTCATATCCCTGGAAAATCTGGAACATGTACACAAATGTCAGTATGTCCACCGTGAGTATTTTTCAACATTGGTTGAACCTATGACTACATATTTTCGTTACAAATTGCAATAAGACCTCATTAAACTATTCCGTTTGGAGCTGGAATGTTCGGAACGTAATAACACGCTAATAAGGTACAACACAATATATATTATACAGATGTCCAACGCTTTTGTACTTAAAGCATTTGAGTCCCATATTAACCAATTGAGTAAATAAGGTAAAAGGTCCAATAATAAAAAGATTTATGAATTTAATAATAAATAAATAATATAATATACACCCATGTAAAATATAGGGATCAAACTATATGTAATTATATATTTCATTGTATTCACTAAATTATATATATTATTATCATGTTTTTTACAATCAGGAGAAAACCAATACAAATATTAGAAAATTCACATAATCATGCACAATTTTTATTTTAATCGATCCCATATTAGCCAGTGTTATATAGTGGTCCAATAAATTAATTTTGTTTTGTGTTAGTATACGAAAATCGTACGTCCAAATCTCGACCAACCTGTTTGAGTCCAATCATTGGCGAACTTATAGTCAAATAAGTTGAAATAACCGCGCTTGAATCTAATAAGACGAGTATACTAGGCGCAAATAGCGTTTGGGATATGGGGGGCTAAAGCCTTACTTTGATAATATTAAATAAGCTTAAAACAAAATGTAGGAAATGTTTGATATTTTTGGGGGCTTAGCCCCTAAAGCCCCCCCACTATTTGTGCATATGCGAGTATAGTAATAAGCAAATACCTACTGCAATACTGCATAAATGTACCGATGGCCATCGTTTTATCGGTGATTAAAATATTACCTGTAATGTCGTTAATATATTGTAGTTAATTAATAATTTCAATGTGTTTAAAATCGTAATTATAAACATCCATATCAAATTATAAATAACGATTTCATAGATTTTTATTTTAGGTATAATATATAGTTAGCTCGTGTACCTATTATAATAGGTGCTTGATAGATTAACCTTGAATCTTCAATAATTCAAGTCTTCAATTCTGTAATCATTAACGAGGGAAAAAGATTTACGAAATATATATTGATTGTCAGTTGTCACTAGATGTCTAAATTATTTTCACTCTAGTCAGAATCTAAAAGTCTGGACTTGAAATTTGTAGTTCTTTAATAGGTATTGTCTTGTCAGATGGAACTGCTGAGAGCTTTCTCATTTCGACCATTAATATTATGAATCGAATTGGGTATCAAACTTACTTATTATACATTTATACCATGTTTTGTAGATTGTAAATATATTTTTCTTTAATAAAAACATAAACAAAAAAAATATCTGTATAAAATATTGATTTTAAAAGTGCCCAAAATGTGCGAATAAGTGCTATATAATAATATATATATATAGTATAGGTACATGGTAAATCTTTGATCGCATTCGTTTATCAAATGTGCTGATTTCCAATAAACTATTTTATTTTATATACATTTATAATTGAAATGGCACGACTATATTATAATAGCATTTTTGTCCACGACAGTTACCTATACATAAAAATTAATTTATATTCTTCAAATATTCCAGAAAATATTTCTTATATTTTAAATTCAATACGCAAACACTATAGCATATTATAAATTTGTAAATTTATTATATACAATGTATAACTGGTGTCTTCAAAATAATAAATATAATTTAATTGTATTAATATTTGGTTTCGATTGCTGTAGGTATATTAGGTATTGTAATAAATTGATGTAGGTACGTAAATTATATTAGAAATTATATTACTAAACTAGTGCACGTGTGTCAAGGAGAGAAACAAATAATGCCAACGAGCAATCGATATTTTCACGGTTTTTTTGCGATTAATATATTTACATTTTGCAGACTGCATAATAAAGGTACACCGTTCAATGCCAATCGCAATAACATTTTTCTCCATTTAATATACTTTTCTACGCCGGTTGAATTATTTTACGTACCTATAACACTTTTATAACGTTCAATAAAGGCAATCTGCGTTTTCTTTATAGTTTACGTTACAATATCTATTATAATGTAGGTTCGTCGATTCTGGTCCAAGGTGCCTATATATACTGCCTATATATATTATTAGTTGATTTGTTTATTTATATTAGGTATATAAGTATATTATATTTGCAGATATTTACCTATATTATATAAACATAAATCCAATTTCTTCAACGTGTCTTCAGAATATACGATTTTGCAAACTCATAGATATGAACTATTTGTATAGATTCGTCGAAACCCACGGTATTATTTTTGACGTCAATTGTGATTAAATTTAATAATTATGATTTATGATCTTCGAGACTGAAAATAACATCATATACGATATACCTAGTGTTATAACTATATTATACTTAAATCATAATAGTAACCCTTAGATATTTCGGTTTGTTAAAATAATATTGTTTGTACCGTAAAGGTGGACATCATCAAGAAAAACGGATACGCCGCCGAGATCCACCATGTCATCACGGAGGACGGTTACATCCTTGAATTGCATCGCATCCCCAGCAGCAAGAGCGGACAGAAGCCTACCAGAAATCATCCTGTCTTCTTCCATCACGCGTTTCTTTCGAATTCGGCCGGATGGGTGCTCAGCGGAGCTAACACATCTCTGTGTGAGTGATTAAGTAAAGCACGGTTGGGTAAGAAGATTTGGAAGGAAGGTCAACATTTTAGATTCCCAGTAGTTTTCAAAAGCGCAGGGAAAAACAAAAAAAAAAAATAAGGAAAATCTGGAACTTTTACGCAAGATTGGTTTTTGGTGTAACGTCAAAATTTTCAAAACATATTGCCTCATGTTGAGCTATTTATAGGCATATTAAATTTGCGATTGTTATTAGTTTTTTTAAATTGATGTCGATATAAAAATTTCACTCTGTCAAAAAACTTGAAAATGTAATACAACTATACAAGGTTCCTCGTAAGTTGTTGCTAGTGGAAATTAAAATAAGAGTTCAGCAATATTTTTTTATGAGCGCCTGAAGTTCGAATTTTGATAAAATATTTTATTTCGTAAAAATTACGAACATTTGCAAATTACTTGAGTTAGATATTCATAACATTTTTATTTTTTTATTTAAGATTCTAGTGGAAAGTAAAATTAAATTTTTAACCAAAAAATCTAAAAAATATATAAACCGTTTTTTTTTAAATAGTGATTTGAAATTAATAATAACAATATAAATAGGTATAATAAAAAATATGCTAGGCTGACAAACCGTCTCCGCTCAGAATCGTTTTTCGTATACTATTTCGTATTATATCATTGAATTCAAATTTGACACAATCCATTACAGTACCACTTGCAGCAGAGCGTCATCAACTTTTTAATTTTAATTTTTCACAGTAATTTAATATACTTTTAAGTTTTAACTTTTATCAGTTGACACGATATTATGCATGTAGTAGGTATATGATAAGGGAATAAAAAAACATAACAGGAAAAACTTATGGAAGAAATCAACACTTTGTATTACCTATGTGTCAAATAACTTTGTGTGTTTATTAATCATTATTGTAAGAGGTCACGTAACAGTACGACACCATTTACACTTCAAGTATCTACGAGGAACAAGTTAGGAATTTGATAAGGATTAGTGGATTGACGATTACAAAATACTAGCTGTGGACGCCTAACGTTGCCCGTGCCAAAGATTTTTTTTTAATATATTTGTAAAAAAATGAACATGCAATATGTCTACTACTTATAATAGTAATATAATATGTTACCAATGGCAACCCTATAAATAAACAAAAAAAACATTCATTTTACGTGAGCAGAAAACTGAATGCACGTGCGAGATACCCTCTTTGTATAGCTACCAATAGGGGTTAGAAAAATAAGCAATAAACACTCTCAAAGGCTAAAGAATGAAAGGAACTATATTGATAGAACTTTTATTGAAAATGGTCCAGTAGTTTTTTAGTCTCTAGCTAACAAACAGCCAGATAAATATCCATTTTTATTATAGAATATTTTATAAAAGCATTTTGGCTTCCCAGTATCATTTACGAGTGTAATGTTAAATTTTTTACGCCAGTGTAGGGTATGACAAATAAGCAAAGAAAATATTTTTGTATAATAATTCATGCTAGCGTGAGGGGAGGGGGGGTATACATACTAGATAGCAAGAGTCGGCAATTAAATTCTATGATGGTCCAGATAATTTGAAAAAAAATGTTCAAGGGCCAGAAAAAACTTAAATATTAGTTAGTTTAGGTACCTAATGTGTTTATTTTTGTGTTAAAAATATAGTTTAAGCTATTTAAAGCAAATTATTCAATATAATATAATATTAGCCAGTTTTTCTAAAATTTGGTACTCTTTGAGAACAGCTAATGTGCAGAGTGTTTTCAAAGTGGAGATCAGTTAATCTTTAACGAAGTTTTCCATATGTTTATGTGGAGCCAAAATACATCCGAGTACAAAATATAAATATAAATCTTGATAGTAATCGCTAGACGCACGTTAGAGTTTGGTATAATGCAGGTATTTACGCGTTACACACAGTCATAAAATAATATTATGATAAAACAAATTATAATATGTTCCTAATTATTAATTTCGTTTAGCCATGCAACTCGCCGACGCAGGATACGACGTGTGGTTGGCAAACAGTCGTGGTAACACTTATAGTAGAAAACACGTGTCACTGAACTACAAGCAAAAATCTTATTGGAATTTCAGGTAGGTACTTGTACAAGGTACATATTATAATATATTGTAAAAAAAAATAATATTATTATTATTATTATTGTTATTATAATTATTGCACGATAAATATTAGGTACAGTCGGTTTAAAATATTTATAGCATCTATTTATACAACATTTTTCAATTCTTTTTTATCACTCGCAATCGTAAATAAAAAAATAATGAATAATTGTGGTGTTGAGCAAATTTAATGCTAGAACACATTACTCCATTCATTCAGAAATTCAAATACTTCACCTCAGAATTATTTACCATATTTATTCGTCATTTTGGCGTTGTTGAATCTAAATAGATTATATCACAAAAGAAATATTACCTAATTATGCTTACAGCCTACAATGCCTATTATATATTATTATATTATTACCTACGTAATCGTAACTAAACTCAATCTTTGTTTTATATTGCAGTTTACACGAAATCGGAACGTACGATTTGCCGGCTGCGTTCGACTATATCCTGATGACGACAAACGCCTCGCAACTCCACTACATAGGTTATTCTATGGGCACCACTGTGTTTTTCATCATGGCTTCGGCAAGACCCGAATACCAGTCGAAAATCCGATCGCAAATAAGTCTCGCGCCGGTAGCGTATTTCACTCACTTGAGGTCGCCGATAAGATACATGGCTCCATATGCGAGAATGATGAACGTGAGTATGGTTTTGTATTTTGTAATAATTAGTAGGTATTTAGTACGATGTGAAAACAAATTGAATACGAATAGTTTTCTGCAAAAATAAAACTCAATAACACATCACCCTGAGCGAATCGATTTTACAGCTAGCGTGCCCAGTGCCGCAACTAGGTTTTGCGGGGCCCTGATGCGTAAAATGTTATGGGGCCTCTACTTGTACTCCAATATAACGAGCAGTTTTATTGCCGCAAACGGTGTTGACAGACACAAAAACAAAATATATAAATAAAAAAACACATCCTTGTAAAATCAATACAACCATCGTTCCGCTCAGAATCTAAAAATGTCATTTCTTGAATTGTTTGAATTATTTCTTTTTCGAATAACATCAAAATAATATCAATCTATTATACCTATACATTTTCCATTTTTTTTTTCAAATAATAACTTATTTAATTTTTCCTTTTGATGATGGGGCCCCCCATATAAATATAAAACCTGAACAGGGAATGCAATGCATACTGAGCGTGCCAACAGTGATCGTGGTGAGGATTTTTTTTTTAGGTTTTTGTTCGTCTGTGAGACGATTTCTCACTTTTATTCTACATCCCAGACAGCAATTTTTTGTTTAATAATATTATTATAACATTAAAATAACGAATAATATTAGTATAACGTTATTATAACACTGTTATAATATTATCATTACAAAATGCTAACTGGGATTTTACTAGGTATATTATTATTAAATGGACTATTTTTCGAACAGATCGCTTACCAAAGATTGACGAACGGAATGGTTCTGCCGCAGACGAGGATGAAAAAGATTTTCGCGTCGACCGTTTGTGCGGGGAAAATGATGCAGAAACTGATATGCCAAAGGGGATTCATTTTTTTCATCTGTGGCAGTGACCCGAAATACTTTAATACCGTAATAAAAAATATGAGTTCTAATACTTTTTTGCAATTTCCGCTGTTTACACTATAATATATACATAATAATACACGAGGAAGCTATTACTAGTTATATTGATGTTATTGACGGCATTCGTTTGTTGTCTTAGAAATTGATCCCGCTGATCATGGGACACTTTCCGTCGGGAACGTCATCCATGGTTCCCGATCATTTCGCGCAGATCAAATTGAAAGGTGTGTGCAATAACTATAGTATTTAGATTACAAAAATAAACTAATACGCATAATATTAATGTAATAGATATAAAATATATCTACTCGTAATAAATAAATCGTAAATTCTGTCATCAGTCCGTTCGTTTTTTAAATAAGGTATCTAATACAGCAGTTGTACCTATATCATACCTAATAACTTGGTTTCGTTGCAGACGCTTTTGGTCGGTACGATTACGGTCCGGTCACTAACGTGGAAAGGTACAATTCCACCGAGCCTCCCAAGTACGATCTGACATCGATCCAGGTGCCCATCACGTTGATGTACGGGAAAAACGATTTGGTGGCCGACGTCCAGGTGAGAGGTTTTAGCGTCTACAAATTATAATGCAGGAAATATTATCACCATCTACTCCACGAGTAACCTAATTTTTGATTTTTGCGCAGGACGTGATGAAACTGAAGTCACAACTGCCCAGACTGATAGATGCCGTGATGATCGACAATCCGTACTTCAACCACTTGGACTTTATGTGGAGCATAGAAGTCAATGAACGCGTCAACGATCCGATCAAGGAAATGTTGCGGAAGACCGACGATATGAACTGGGAGTACACGGGGCCAAATCTTCCGCAATCGAAGGATATTTTCAATGTCAGTGGCAATGTCAGTGATGGCTATATCGGTGCCAGTGCTGGAAATGTCAAAATCAGCGACAGTGGACATTTCAATATCAGTGACCGCGGTGAAAATTTAAATACCAGTGACAGTGGAAATGTCAATATCAGTGACAGTGGAAATGTCAATATCAGTGACAGTGGAAATTTCAATATCAGTGGCAGTGCGCATTTTAATATCAGTGATAGTGCAGGCGATGTCGGTGGCAGTGGAGATGTCAGTGGAAGTGGAGGTACCGGTAGCACTGGCAATATCAGTGGAAATGTCAATATCAGTGACAGTGGAAATTTCAATATCAGTGACAATGCAGGCGATGTTGGTGGAAGTGGAAATGTCAGTGGAAGTGGAGGTACCGGTAGCACTGGCAATATCAGTGGCGGCAGTGTTGCACCATTGGATTTGGATTACTTTGCGAAAAACTTGGGCAAGATAATCGCGGACGCTATGCCAAAGCCGATGGACCGCGAAGATGATGCAGCTGACTTTGAACGGGAACGGATCCTGCAAGAGACATTGTTGGCGGACTCCATCGAGTTTGTTCGGTCGGTCCAAAAGAAGTACGGATCGAAGCTGGTCTGGCAAGAGTCATCGACGCGTGCCACAGGTGACCGTTGGAGAATCGAACAGGTCATCAAGAGCCCAAATAACGCTGACTGATGAACGTCGGGTGAGCCGTGAGCGGCGTAAAGTTTAAATTCGTCTCTCAAGATGTCGCCCATCGAAATAATACTATACACTATAATAAAATATATTTTAGTATTATAATAAGCTATAAGTCTACAAAAACAATAACAGCAACTCTCCGAGTAGGTAAGGCACTAGGTTGTATATATTATATTTAATATTTATACCCAATATGAATACGGCGTAGAAACCTACCCATGTAATATATACACGCGTATTTGTATTTTTATATTTAACTAAAAACCGTGGTACAGCTGGTAGGTACATCAACAGTTTCGGAATCTATTCTTTTCGACAGTATTTTCAATCTTTTTGATACATACACTCAAGGGCAAAAAAAGAGTTAAAAAGTAAAAGTTAAGTTAATGTTAACTTTTTAACATTTAATTTGTATTAACTTAACTGATTTTTATTGATATAAACTTAATAAATAACGAGTTAATTCTAATCAAATCCAAGTTACGATAATTTATAAATAATTAAATGATAAATATAATACAATTAGTATTATAGATGATACACATGTTGCGTAAACACTTACTTTTTATTATTTAAACCATATTAAGTACCTACTGCAGGTTATTTAAAAATTAAAAAAAAATAATAACTCAATTTAAATTAATAAGTTAACTGTAAGTTTCCATATAACTTTTAACTTAACTGAGTTATAAAAAAAATTAGGGTATAAATTGACTTTTTAAAATTGTCGATCAACTTAACTTAACTCAATAAAAAATTATCATTAACTTGCCCAGGCTTGCATACACTAGTGATTTTACTTGGGCGTTGTGCGCTGTGGGTGGTTCATTACCGTGTTAAAAATTAGAATATTATAAAAGGGCTTATCAAATTATTTCTTATTATTGGAGCCTCCCCCCCCCCTAAAAAAAAAAAATGTAAATTTGTACTGTCGAGGTATAACTTTTATTTTACAGATTACCTATATTTTTTTATATTTTTCTACACGCATAGTTACGATGTTCAAAATTTGCAATGTCATTCTAACCTTAACCGTTTAATTTCAATTAATATTTCGTATACAGTATACTATAATTAGTTAGGATAGGTTAGGTAATATTATACAATATCGTTTTAAGTGTCAAGCAGGTGTGGCGTAATGAGCTCACTGTTTATTTAATGTGATATCTACTTAAAGTAAAACAAAATTTGATGACAATCCACTGCAGTTAAATGATATTATATTATGCAGTTTCCATGCATATAAATAATCATAATTTAGAAGTGTTAAACTTTTTATTGTTTATCTACTTTTACATTTTAAGAAACTTATGTGAAATCAAAAAAAAAATTTCCGAAGTTTTATTGAGAGTGGATAGTCTGGTCCACACGACCACACCGTAGCATGGATTGTACCTAAAAAAATGTATATAATTATGTAGGTACCTATTTATATTTGTATTTATATTCATAATATATTAATTGTTGGACTCAAAAGTTGTACGGTTATTATATTTTCAATTAAAAAATGACCACACACGAATAGTTATTGATTCAATTATGACCTCGACGTGATGCGACAAATAATACTATAAATTTATAAATTATTTATAAATTTATAGTATTATAATTAATATGATATTTTATTTACTAATAATGTTCATGATTATTGATTTATTTATTACCTATCGTATTTAACGACCATCGCATTTTTTCGCGTAAGCCCTAATCGGTGGATAGTAATATGTTTGATCGCTTGAACAATAAAGGCGTATGAAATGTTTTTTATTTCCACACGTACCATACTTTTTTAACTGTGACTCACTTTAGGCTTTTCACATATCTATTTTATTTTTACACATGGCATTTACATGACAACATATCCAATTGTCTACAGAAAATGGATATATTATTATTATTAATGCTGTACATTTTAATTGTTTGTTTAATAAAATACTATTTACTTGTCAATTATCTTAATTTTGTACAAACGAGTATTCATTTTAATGTATTCCTGTTCAATATGATTTTGATTTGTTTTTAAAACCTTTTTCAGCTATTGTTCATAGCCCAGGTTGTATATTACCCTAATTGGACGATAAATTGAATCATGAGAACAACTTTTAAGCAAATTTACTATGAAATTCATAGTTAATGCCAAGGTGGGTGTATAACTAAACACAAAAAACTGCTTTTTGCAAATATTATTATAAGTTTATTACACGACCACAATGGTAACCAAATAGTTCATTCGACTTTATTAATAAATTATTACATATTATATAGTTTCGATTAGTTTAAATAATTGTAATTGATCAAACATGTACCAGTGTTTGTCCACGTAATTTTATTAATTCACATGCACGGTTTTAATTATATGTTACAAGAGTTACAACCAAAATTTTAAATAATATAATATAGATTGTAGTAAAAAAAAATTCATTTTGGGCATCACATTACGAAATACGAGTGGCACAATGATTCATTTTATTATTTTATCATACCTCATGTACTTTGTGATTGACAAAAATGATTATCACATTAAATATATATTATATATATATATAAATATATATATATATTACAACAGATTTAAGGTTTACATTTAAAAAAGTTAGATACATGGAATGGTCAGCAAAAAATTTGATAGTTTGTTCACAATAATATTGATATTATATAACAAAGCCGTTTGCACAACGTCACATGACATTCTGCACTAGGTTTTTTGTAAAATATGTGTAAATAATCGTTAAACAATATAATAATAATAGTATAATGTATGCAAAAATAAATTATAATATATTCTTTTTTAACGACAATAGTTGGTTAATATTATTATGTATCGGACAAAAGGCGTACGATCGAATGGCATTTTTGTTTACATAACAAAATAATAATATTAATATGTAATTGCGCCACGCGACGTTTTAGGTGGTCGAGGGTGGAGAACAAACGAACAATTTAAGCCGCTGCTTGTGAAATGGAAAAAAATAATATTTTGATTAAAAAATATGAACTTTTAGATCGATACAAATTGATAAGATCCGTTTCAGATTAATATATGACATTGTTAAACATATATAATATATATATATATATATATAATAGTATAATTACGAAACGAAAAAAAAAAAAATACAAAAGTATAATGTCAGAAAAACGATCGCGAACGGACCAGATACATATAATATTATATCATGTATATAATTTGGCGCGCTCATATTCCGCTTCTGATTATCTACGCGTGTTGTAACGTAGGTAGGCATGCACGCACATAATTTGTTGCGCGAGCATGCTTTTTTTTACACAAGACGTTTATATATTTATATATATAAATATTGAATTTCTATATAAGTATATTGATAAATGCTTTGCGCGATTCTCGTTGCTGTCGTCGTCGATCAGTCGGAATCTTCGAGGGGCTTCAGGTCGCTGAGGTCCGGCGGCGAGCACAGGAAGCCTCTGGCCGATGCGTATTCGATCAACGCCAAATGGCAGAACACGTACTGCTCGGGCGTTTGGATGGAATAGGCCCGCTGCGATCGGATCTTTTCCACCGCACCTTTGATGTCTACGGTGCTGGTCTCCTCCAGGCGGTTGATGCAAACGTCCAGGGTGCAGAACGTTCCTGCGGGACAAACGAGATGAAAGTTGAAAAATCGAGGCGTACAAGTAATAGATGAGTGCGCGTGTTGTATGGGTAAGTGTGCGGTAAGTATACTATGAAGTAATAGTCGACGCCGCCGTGCTATTGCGATCATGGCTGCATCCGAGTTCCATCTCAAATATAAAAGTTGAATTTAAAGATATACCCGTCCCGTCCCGGGTTTTTTTTAATAGATATACCAATTCCGTCCCATGTCAAATCGAATTTAACAATATCATATTATTTAGAAATAAAGATAATATGATTTCAGTTATCGCACCAAATAATCGAATTTAACAATATCATATTATTATGAAATTAAGATAATATTACTTCAGTAATTGAACCAAATACACTTTTCAGTCGTTATTTGTGCGTGTCCGTGCCATTTCATCTATATATATATATATATACAGTGAAAAAGGTAACATTTTATTCATTCAAAATGAATTTAAATTACAAATTTGTAAAAATCTATTTCTTTTGACTATAAATATTATGACAGGTTGATTTTGACTATTTAGTATTTACTGAATTTTATATTATTACGATTAAATTAAGAAAATGTACTAATATTAGATACCTATATTTTTGGTATGCATTTTATAACAACAATATTTATACAAATTACTACGACTAAATTATGACAAATATTAAAGACGAAATTAGTATATACCTTTTTTTTAACTAGGACGGAATTGGTATATACCTTTTTTAACAGGGACGGGATCGGTATAAAAAAAGCTTCTTTGGACGGAACTAAGATGCAGCCATTGCGACGCGAATTTATTGCCAATCAGTTTTCGCTCACCTGTTCGTCCGATGCCCGCTGAACAGTGGACGATTATCGGAGGCCCTCGCTGGTGTCCGGCCCATTTGTCACCAAGGTCTTGTAACATGGACGATTGACATTTCCGGACCTTACCGAGGAAATCCAACATGGCGACAGCGCTGTGTGGCACGCCGAAATCTGGCCAAGAGTTGAAACGGAAATGAGACACTTGCCTGACCTCGTTGGTCTAAGAAAAAAAACAAAAGAAAAAGTCAACGGATTTGGCTAAATTATATATTTTTTCGATGCGAATAATATTGTACTAAGGTCAAAAAAATACCTTCGATCTCGTATTATCACACTTTTATAAAATACCTTTTTACGATTTACGGAAATGTATCAATTATACCTGTACAGTCCTACACGGTACTCGTCTTATATACTATGATACCTACCTGGTGCTATTTCAAAAAAAAAGTATCGACGTATATTTGTTTTAATTTATGTCAGTAAATATAATATATTATAAATGAATGAGTAAACATTTAATATGATTTTCTTAAGGAACTGTAAATTCGGCATACTTCTATTTGACAAATTGCATTAAAAATAATTACAGTAAAAGACAGAAACCTCGGTTACACGTACAATTTATTTGGTCCCGATTCAAATACATAATGAATATCAATCCCATCAAGACGGAAAAATTGGACGTTCCTAAGCGAGGTTTTACTGTAATTATATTGTATATTATATTATATTGTGATAATATTGTCAATCTAAACCACTTTTCTTGTTTTCTTTTCCATATTTTATCAAATTGACTTCATACAAATATTTTTAAAACTTCTCTCTGTGATTTTAATTTATAAATTATAATAATTTAGTGAAATTCTTACAGAAAATATACCATAAATATACACATAAACGTCATGATAGAACACAAAGGTACTTATAATAAACCAGTACTTATAGCAAAATTTACATTTTCAATCACAGATTTGATCCATAAATATATTTTACAATTGATTTATCGCATGTACGTAATAACTAATAACTAATAAATAAGAGAAACACCTTGAGAAACATATTATCTGACAATCGCGGATAAAAGAGAGATAACGAAGTTATTTATAAAAACGTAAGAGCCATTTTTTAAGCTTTACCCAAGATATTTGATTGTATCCAATATTTTATAGTCAGATACCTATAATTATTTTATTGATTAAATTCGATTGTTTTGTATATAAATATTATTATGACAATACTCGTGCATTTGATATAATTGTTCCATATACGTAGTACGTACCTATCCAATGACCCGGCAGGGTCAAGCTAATTACAAAAAGAAAAGAGCGCCTTAATATTCACACATAGGCAATACAACACGCGAAAACTTGCCGGGTGTAATTACAGAAAGCACCACGATTCAAAAAAACAATTTCTTAAGAAAGCATACCAAATTTGTAGTTAAATAATGAAATATGAAAATACAATCAGCTAATTGAAAAATTCACGTAGATGTGCTGCTGTATTTTTCAAAATGATAAATTAAAAAGGTATAGCCATTTTAACTAGAAATTATTGCGTAAAATAACGGCTGTTAAAGTTGTGGTATCATTTTATAGCTAAGTATTTGAACTATAGATATTAATATATCATTTATATTAAAATAGTCTGCTAAATAATTGAACTTAGTTTGGCGACTTAAGTGAAATATTTTAGAATACAATATCATAATGAATACATAATAATATAGTCTCCTATAATTGAAATAGGTAGTGTATACTAATCAAATGTTTTAAAGTCACTAAGCTAAGTTTAATTAGACTATTTTAACATGAATTATATATTGATATAGTATATATATATATATATATATATAGTTCAATTCAAAGACTTAACTATAAAATTATATCACAAATTTTAGAGCTGTTTATTTTTACACGGAGATGGTGGAGTGTTTTTGTTGGGTATATTGTTCACAAAATCAACCTCAACCTTAAATTTAATAATTATTTCACTCTGGAATATAAACGGTCTCCCAGAGCGTCATCAGGAAGGATGGAATCCTAACTAAAACCTAACCTAACATCGTACTCACGTTAGTATTGGTCAATTCCAATCGAGTGACGGCGTAGTTGTCGAACTGACTGACAGACGTAGTAGACAACTTGTAGTTTTGGTACGTCTGGTCGTCGGACGTCTCGTCAGGTGGCCAATACTGTTCGCATTTGATCTTGCCACACTCAAACACCTTGGTGGTCATGACGATGACTAGCACTTGCTGTTCCCAGACCATGCGCCAGAAGTCGGCGCACGTATGCGGCAACGGGCCCTGCGTGGAGATGAACGCGTTCTTCTGTTTGTAACCATCTACGAAGTTGGCGTGTATGTAATCAGACATCGGGTCTTTGTCCGACTCCGCCAACATCACCCTGGTGTGATCGTAGCAAAGCACATCCGTGTACCGGTTCTTCAGCAGATTGGGACGGGCCCTGCAACAGAGTACGATAACAGGACGGAAGGTAAGATGGCGGTACGATGAATGTAGGTATAAATGGTATAATATGCGTCACACATAGAGGGCGTATATCCGGAGGGTGAAAACCGCCAAATAGATGGTGCTCCGGACCACGCCCCGGGTAAAATATATATAACATTTTACTCGTAACGCGGGTTCCGAAGGTACCACAAAAATATTGAAAAATATCCATCTTACTTGGCAACGGTGAATGTACCGTCGGAAGAACGGGTCTTTATCTCTTCATATTCCCTGATGAGACCAGCCCTCTTCTTTTTCAATACGTATTCGACAAATTGACTAATAGTTAAACTTTGACTAGAATCGCAACGCAAACTGTCGTCGTCCGAAAACCCGCTACTGACCGACGACGGAGGCATCGGAGAAATCTCTTCTGTGGGCGAGATGAAAAGATCAATAAACGTGAAACGAATTGGTAACATAACACGGGAAAGAGTATTAACAGTCTGCTTATGAAAATAATATAATATGTCATTTCGATATTGCTTAATCTACCTCTCGAATTTGTCGTGTTGCATGTCCACCCCGACAACAAGTTGTCATGAACGATGGCGCTTTCTTCGTTGACGACGTTGTTCTCTTTCAACAGATTGTTCGTCTGAAAAATGTATGATGAATTACAAAAAGTCATAGACGCAATGCAAACACAACCATCGGAAAATAGGTAGGTCAGATCAATACGTGTCTTAAAGTATACATACTTTGGTCTCTGGCCCGGTGTCCCTTTTCGCGCTGTTCGAATTGCATATGTGGTCGGACATAGCCGAACTTCCATATTTATCACTGTTCGTCATGTAGTTCAAGCAGTAGGACAACCATTTATCGTGTTCGACGTCAACCGTACCGCCCAAATGCCTTGGCAGCGATTCCCTGGGTATGTGTTGGATCAACTGTGGCAGACCGTGAAAAACAATAAATACCCACCGAGAGGTTTTTATATAATTAAGTCGCACGTACCTGGGGCAAGCTGATCGTAAACACACGATCCCTCAACTTTTCTCGCACGAACAGCCTGAGTATTTTAAACGGGGCTTTGAACCACAGCGGCGCTGTGACGATCAGAACTTTCTTCAGTTTGGCCGGATAACCACCCTGCGAATCAGACAAGCGCACACGTGAGTTAAAAAACAAAATAACCCTTAGACATGATATGAAATGTAATCGCCAACACCAGCATCTTAACATATTATGATATAATATTGGAATGCATTTTATTCACACATCACGTTTAAATGAAACGTCGGAAAATCATGTACATCATTATTATTATCATAATATAATAGCATTCCCAGAGTTATCGATCGATTTAATACGACAATGACGACGTTTAAAATGTATGACGTTAAATAATAATTAGGCTAATGTAAGAGTTATCATAAACCGAGAACATTAATCACCGCTCGATAGCCGTACATATTATATTCGGCTCGATAATAAAACTGCAGCTCCCGGGGAGTCGTATAGTCGTGAGATTTTAAATCTTACAGTTCGGTAGATATTCTTCTTCGGCTCGACTCGTGCGAGACGTTATGTGTGTTAAGAAAACCCGACGAGTTATCGTATTATATAAATAGGTCGGGGCGCGATCAAAGTAGGTCGTCGTGCGCAACTTAAAACGTATTATTCGAAAACCAACTATATGTACATATAATATAACATGTAAAAAACTAGAAAACTAGAAAATATCGCGGGTTGTCTCTAATCAAACGGACGTTGTATTAATTATTCAAGACGAGGCGAGAAAAAACCGTCCGCGGCGCATCGTAGAGAGAAAATATTATAATATAGTGACAGTAATTTACAACGTGGCGGTGAAAAAAATAAAAGGTCGCAGGCTCTAAATTTAAACAACGGTACCACAGCAGCGTTTAATATAGAGCGGCACTTGACTGAGCTGTAACGGATTACTTTATACCGAGCGAGCTTCGACGGACGTGCGCCAATTATAATATCTGCTTAATTCACGTTCCGGTCAGGATTCGGACGTTCCCGTGGAACCCAATTAGGGTGGGGGGGGGGGGGAGGAGAAGCAAAGAGGCTTTGAATTCGAAAACGGTGCCCCCGACCCGAAACCGTTTAAATCCCGTGTTTGGTCGGTCACATGATTACTATTATAGTCAAAAACGTACACTCGTTCGTTTTTAATCGCTTATCGGTCGTTATCGATTTGATAGGGACTTTGAATGTAATTTAAAACGCGACTCGTGTTTTTGTCATTAGGTTTTTTTTTTACATACATATCGGACGACGATTTTTAATTGTGACGTCTATGGGGGGGGGGGGGGGGATAACGCAATTATTAATCTCAAGCAATCAAAAATACATTAGGCAATCATGATAATCGTAAGCATATAGTAATATTATTACATTATATACGATATAACTTATAATAAATGATTGGCTACAGTGAGTCATGGTGAAATAAATGTCAATATACATGTATACGCACTCGATTATTGTTATTAAGAATTATGTATATTATAATATATTTTTTAAAGCGATTAAAATTTAAAACTGTACGATAATAATATATTATTATTATTGTGTGTATGGTTATTAAACAAGAGTGTCAATAATGATTAACGTTTATACAATATGTACGAAGTGCGATAAACAGAGTTAAGTGGTTCCAGTCTTCGGTGTAACCAATACAATATACTTCGAGCGGTTTATCACGATATATTTCAAATATGACGTGTCATACATATAATGTATATTAAATACACACCAAAAATGTTCAGATGATAAATCTTTAGGGTACATTTATTTCGAACGTAAACATTTTTACATACACTTGTAGGGTTTTTGAGAATATCATCTGTTTATCGTTCGTTGTAAGTATATTAATACGAACGTCTATATTATAATGGAAGGTTTTTTTTTTTTATTTTATCGAGATTTTAACTCGAAGTTATAAATGTTAGTTATAAGAAACTCAAACCAAAAAAAAAATTGAAAATAATAAACTCGCTTCCCACACAGCGTAGTAGGTAGTATGCATGATGGGTGCCCGTCCTATAGTCAGATTTCATACACATACACATATATATAGTTCAAGGTCACGGCACACACACGTTTTAGATCAATAGTCGAGATGCCAATTTATTACGGAAAATTACTGTAAATAATAAATGGGTGCATCATCGTTTCAACAGCGTTTATATGAAAATGTATGGCGCTATGTACGCATTTGTTATAACATAAATTGTACATTTTGTATCATATATGTGTATTGCATGTTATAGTGTAGGTATACACAAATGGATAAATAAGACAAATAACGTTTAAAAAAAATTACTGTAAAATAAACTGTTTGCTGTCTTTTACGCAACATTCATTCTTCATTATTTAGAATTTTAACTTTTAGTGCATAACACTGCAGTATACATTTTATATAGTGGCAACTCCCGTCGTTTTAATGTTATATTTTGAACATGCAACTCGCGAAACTATTACGTTCAAAACATCAGTATTTTAACAATTTTTTTTTTTAATGTGACGTGATGAAAAATATTTTTTTTAATAAACGCTGAAAAATAAATTGAAAATGCAAATTTTATTACTAAATCGACCCGAAAAAAAATGCGCAGTGAAAAATAATATTATAACTTTTAAAATGCGAACAAAACAGCGAACAGAAACGAATCGCTAAACATTTTAAAGTTCGACAAAAAAGACTATATACCATTATCTCCTCGAATTGGCCACGAGTATAGGATTTCATGATTTACATATTAGTAATTAAATTAACTTTATGATTCGTCTGCTACGACGATTAAATAAAAAGAGACATTACTCATTAGTAATATATTACAATAGATAATGATTATCGGAATGTCGAATGTGATGCACTATTGATAGTCGATAGTCGATTATTATAATATGTATAGTGTATACGAACAGCAGTAAACTAAAATGGCGTAAAAACTTTCAAAACGCATTATGTATACGCATACAAAGCGTTTACATTTTTATAGCCATATATTATATTATATTATATCAATCGTAGCTCTGCACAGTGCACACATTACAGGCGTACAGCGAATAAAAAAAACATTGTATTATTATAAAAGCGAGTAATTCTGCAGTTTTCAATGATAAATATTAAATGTACCTATGTGGATAATAATATAGCAGCAGGATCGGTCCTCCGCGAACAAAATTATGATATGACTGCGGCGATTCCGCGCATCCGAGTAAAAATATCGATATGAAAACGATCTCGATGCGTAATCAATGTACAGTGTACGTACATCTGTGACATATTATTCAAAATGTAATTTCGATGTAAAACTGTCAGATGTTCTCGATACATGCCCGGTAGAGTAGTCCTAACGAGAAAACAGTGTACCAAATTCCTATATATAGGTACGATCATTTTTAACGCATTTTACCGATAAACTCGTACGCCGCAATCGGGATCAAATAAATCGTGTCGAGTTTTACAAAACCAAATACTACCATAATAATATGCAATGTGATATTATTAAAACAGAACTAAAACGCCTCTCGCAACGGTAAAATATAGGTATAACAGCGAGTTAGGTGTATATAATGTATACTACGCAGTGTTATAGTTCTACTACTATATAGGTGTATATTATACGTCGGGGGACACGGGAAGTCAAAAATCATGTATATAACGTACGCTATACATATTATACATGAAATGGTGCGGTGTAGGTATTTATTTATACAATGTGCGCTAAGTAAGAGACATATGGATACAATCAGTGCACGGGTCAATAGTAATAACAAACTTGGTGAAGTACGCGCAGTATGCGTCGGTCGCGGTGCGTATTTTTGGATCCCGTAAATCATCTAGATTTTATCTTGAATAAATTCGTGAAGAAACGAGAAAATTTCTCTAAACGTATATATACAACAATACTTAATAACTGCAATAAATATATTTAAATTCGACTAAGTGAAAAAAAAAAACTTTATGGTCAATAATATATGCTAACGATCGTATGTTAACGATTTTTCAGCTCTATATACCCTCCTCTTACCGTAATAAAATATTATATAACATAACAATATACGACGTATATATTATCTAATAACTATAATACAACGAATTAGTGTCTATAGTTATAAAAGGGTGTACAACAGAAAGAACTGTCTAACGTAATAAATCATGTGGGTAGGAGGTTTTACAATAAATGTTGTTCTAATCAATATTTTTAAACATTGTTTTATTTTTTTTTTAATACTATTAGGTATATGTTGATCAACGGTCATAATAAGTTAGTTCATTACATTTGTCCGTACATTTTGTTATAACTCGGTCGGTGATATATATATATACACGAGATAACGAAAATGGACCGGGTGTCGTTTGATTAGGATGGGATACACGGGATTTACTTTAAAAAATGTTCTCAACGACCCGGACGGAATACACATTAACCCGCGAGAGCGGTTTGAACGAGTAACACAAATGAATAGTACTATAGTAGGATAATATGATGTATATGACATATAATATATATGATATGTAGCATATGATATGGGTAATAAAGGTTTTCGTTATTGTCGACAAATATTAGCCACGCGGAAAGAGAACAATGCGGACAGAATATTATATACTTCGCGTTCCATTTCAAAATAGGCCTGGTGAAAATATGTTCGAATCATCGGTCTCCTTTCAGATTTAAAAATACTTGCACGCCAGGACTGAAAACCACAAACGACATATCTACAACGATTGATTGGGAATTTTACGAACGACGTCGAAGACGGGTTGTCGATGGTTCGAAATGTAAAACTGATATCTAGTGTAAGATATACGGACGAAAATTCGAAAAAAAAAAAACGAAAATTATAACATTTTCTTTTCTCCCGAACGACCTTTGGCGTAAACAACAAAAACGTATATGTATCCGCGAAACGGTATTGTGATACTATTATAGTTTCGTCTTGTGATTAGACTGTATATATTACACGCCATTTCGTTGTTTCCACGACGAATCGTATCACCTATACATGTATACCAGATCGTCCAAGGTTGTGTTTAAATCCCGCGAGCGCGTGATTCGGTCCGAGAGACGAAAAACGAATTTTCTCTTCGACGGAACAGTCGTCATATCGTGTGAATAGCTATATGTATACCTTATACCTTACCGGGTATATAGGTACTCTAAATCATAGCTCGCACAAACAAAAAAATACACACACACGCAAGTAATAATAGTAAAATCACGATATGTAACGGTCGGTGATCATCGGCTCAAGGCTAAACGGGGAAAACGGCATCACGAGCGAGCCGAGCCAAAAACAAAAACGAATAAATACGCAGGAGAAACACGACGAAAATTCTCTGGGCCACGTGATATGTGCACGCGGAGATTTACAACGAAAATTTCGATAAAATTCATTAGACATAAATCACAATAATAATGATATATTAAACAATATTATCAAGTATACAGTATATCCAAAACCCATATCGTACCGGATCGATATCGTCCGCCGCCGCTGTCGCTGTCCGGGACACGGAATGATAATATCACACACACGCACACACACACACACACCGTTACACGCGCGCACTATAACAACACTGGTGTCGTCCCCGTCGCTTTTGTCCGGACGCGTAAACGAATATATTAATATTGTTAAAAGATTTACAATTATTATTGTGTTAAAATTCGAATCAAACAACCTATTTTTACCGTCTGTGGTGCGTTCGTTGTATTACAAATTATATTATATTCCGGCGAGATTTGTTCGGACACCGCCGCAACGCGTCACGGTCCGCCGGCGTGGACCGGGGGACTCGACCGAAACGGTGGACTCGGAGCGCGCGCCGTGTGGATTCGCGGCGGCACTGCTGCTGGCTGCCTACTGCGAGCGCGGCGCGACGGCAAAAACGATGACGGCGGACGAAGCGCGACACCCGCGAGCGAAGAACGCGCACCCGTCAGAACGACGCGGAAAAACAGACTGAGCCCCCTCGGCGTGTGCACCGCGCACGAGAGCGGCGAGCAGTCGATACACGCGCGCGGGCGACCGGCGCTGGCGGTGACGGCGGTGGTGGTGGCGGTGCCCGCGCCGGTGAAAATGCGAACACCCCCCTCGCCGCCGACCGGGTACCCGTCCCTCGCCGCACCTCCTCCGCCGGGATCACGTCTCGGCCCGTTCCCGTTACGCTATACGCGCCGGGACTCTCGTTGAATGGAAAAATGTTCCCATTGACGCCGTCGACGACGACGACGACGCCGTCGCCGTTCGCGATTCGACTCCCTCCTCCCCTCCCCCGTCAACGCCACCGGAGCCGATTCATCGTCGCTCGCTCTCGCACGCTGTCCAGTGACTCCCGAACGCGCGTTTTTCGTATGCACGCGCACAATATATAATATTACAATAAATAATGATTTTAATATTATTATGTTTGAGTAACGCCGACACGATTCTTCGACAGTTCGATGTAATGTCAATTTTTTACAATTTCGTCCGCCGCAAATCACGCGTACAAGACGTAACCGTTTTCGATACGCGGAATGAAACGACGGAATAAATCCGTCGTATCGCACTCTCCTCGTCGACGTACCTACATAATATTATACAGCAGGCCTACGCACACGAGGTAAAAAAAACACAAGACTGCCGCGTGACGACATTGTATATTTTGATAAACACACTAATGTCATTAATGTTTTATGTAATAATAAGTGTAGGTTTACAATAATATCGGTGTGATCTGCGCTCGACTGCTGCTGTGCAGCAGCGATCAATACGATACCTGACTACTGTAAATATTATATTATTTACCTACCGCGGCTGTGAACCATAGAATTTTAAACGTGATATCATATTATAATATAAAATTTATGAAGACGTTCTATTGACGCAATATTATTTTAACGTATTATTCGCGGAGACTGGGCTAATGGCTGTAATTGAAATCACGGGCGGCTGCCACGCGCGATAGGCGTCGTACCGGTAAAACGTGAGGTATCATTTATTTACCGTATGTACCTACGCGCCGCCGCCGTCGGTTTTTATTAAATTGCACTCTTTTCAAAACGACACACGGCTGCAGCTTTAAAGATGTATTTTCTGTTTTGTCGATTGAATCGAGATAAAAATCACGATGACCTCATAGCAGGGATACAATTATTATTTGTAATTATTATTATCATTAACATTTGCACAAATTTAATGATGATAGTTTTACATCGTTATATATAGAATGATAATGTTCAAATTATGAAACCCTTTGGATTAATTGTCTTGTTGGCATTATTTAAAAAAAAAAACTTCGAATTTAATTAATTAGCTTATACAAATTGATGGCTAATTAAAAATTCTAATTAGCTATATTGTAACAAATTCTGCAGAAAGAGACATTAAGCTATACATTAATACAGATCAGTACATTGTACTTGAAAATGCTAATCAATGATTATACTTGGACATACATGAATATAAAAGTAAAAAACAAATTAATTACTGTTTCGTGCTACTATAATGATTAGTTTTTTTGAACTTCTATAATTTAATACCTTTCATAATTTATAACTAAACTCTGAGGGAAGACTTTTTCATTTGTTTATTTCAGTGATATTTTGCATTATTATTTTATTAGGTATAAAAAATATTTAAAATTATAGGTGATGCTTTTCAGCTCTATGCCTAAGCAGATAACTAGTTACACGGATGACGACGTTAATTCTTAGACTATATACCTAGTTAAATATTTTTTAAATGATTACAAAATGTGTTACTTTGAATAAAATCATAAACCAAAACCATACAATATAAAAAAATGTACCTATTACATATAGGTACATATATAAATAAAACATGGTAGTAATGAAGTATACACTAAATAATATAGGTGTGTTTTACAAAGCTAATCTCTTGAATCAACAATATGAATAAATCAACAAACTATTGTATTTACGAACTACTTTGTTAAGATTTTCTCAAAATGTCAATAAATATAAATTTAGCACAGTCATTTTAGCATAATTCAGTTGTAGGTCTTTATTTTGTTTGGATCGGGTCTCGTCGGAAACATGACTAATCAGGATAATTCTTTCCTGCCTGTTACGATTCGTTCCATTTAGTGATCTTCATTTAACGGATTTCCTTTTTTTTAACATCCGGCCACAAATTGTTGTTTTGTTAAAAAAAATTTAATTAGTAATTCAAAAAAAAATATATACACGCCAAATGGAGAAAAAAAAACCAATAGCAATATCTACTACTAATGAAATAGGAAATGGCGATTGACAGTTAGAAAATGAAATAAAATCACGACGAACAGTATATTATTATTGTATTGTTGCGTAAAATTATATACGACCACGAATCTATTATTGGGACTTTAAGATACTAGTTCTGGGCAAAACAAGTTAATATTGGTAATTTTCGATTTTGTGCACGTATGCCATTATTATACGTGTCCAAACTATTGTGCAGTTGGCTAACAGTCTCGTGAAGAAATTATATCACGTGTCAGGAAGTACTTCCTCTCTTTTATGCCGACTTCATCGCCACCCTAAATACCTACACAGTCCACACGGTGCGTATGGAATGTCAGGTTACAAAATTACTAATAGGACTACCATCATATTACATTATATAATGTTGTACGCGTTAGCGTGTTCCTTAATTCAAAAAAATAAATAATATCTATTAAATCCCATACTGGTTATTGTTTACAGATATCACGATTTCAAGATATTCATCTAGACAATTTCATAAAGTAACTAATATATTGTGCACAAGGTATTAAGTACGTAAGTAAGATCATTGAAAACAAAATCATAAAACAAATAATATATTTTTTGAATAGTTTTAAATGTATAAATAAATGATAACAAACTAAATTAAACGAACATGGTATTATATTTGGTATACTATTATGATGGACTCGTTGTTATTCATTAATTAATTTAAACAAAAAAAATCTGATCTTTTAAAATATATAATAAATATAAATATGTTATATAACATTCGTTGGTTCAAAATTATGATAAATTGTTATTTTCTAAGTGTTTTAATTTTTACTAAAATAATTACAAACAACGGATTTGTTGGGTAAAAACTATCTTAGAACGGTCGTTTACAAAGTGCACGAAAGCAAAAAGGTTTTTACCAAGGTTTAGTGGGGTTGTGGCTAAATACAGCTGAGCCGGACCCTACACTATCATCGCCCTAACTGGAAGGAAACAAAGGGGGCTTCCCCTGCTACACTGGAGTACGCGCATGTGTTCTCACACGAGCTCTGTATACTCTTAGCATTATCGATCGTACAAATTCTGCTCGTTTTGGTTCCTTTCATTCATCCGCTCTCAGATTGTTTTTACAGTTTAATCTAATAAAAATTACGATAGCTTAAGTAATTACACGACCAGTCCTCAACTGTGTAAAAACAAATACCCCGATCCGTTAAAACATAAATCATCTAATCAACGTTTAACAACAAAATATAACGTTATTATCCGTGTATACTATAGGCACTGTTTATCCAACTAAATTATTTTGATTTATGAGTTTTCATTAAAATAAATATTCACGACCTATACTTATAATAGCAAACTAGGTAAATTGAATCCACTTCTGAAATATGAAATTATTTTATTTGAAATCGGATTATTTAAAACTATTATAATATTAGGTATACGATCACAATAATAAATATTTTTTATTTTTTGTGTAACTTTAAATGCAAAAATTATTTTTATTTTTTATTTAGGATCATGTTGATTAAAAAACTGAGACTACCGATTAATGAGGCAGACTTTCCTAAATAGTTTAAATTTAAATTATTAATTTTCATTATAATATATATTTTATAAAATTATTAATTACTATTCGAAAAATAAATAAAATATAAACGTGCTATAATTTGATTGAAAATTCGAAAATTATGTATGTGGCTATTGGAAAGCATTTTTTTTTTAAATAACTTATTTTAAGAAAATATATTCTGAAATAAAAGTATAGCAAACAAATTAATGTGCTAATACAGAAATAATTTAAAAAAATATAAAATTTTAAAAGAAATATTAATCAAAAATAAAGTTATTGATTGAAAAATACAATGCATGTGTTATGCTGTATTGACAAAATAAATTACACAAGATAACTATTCAAACAATATACTACACTGTTCAGTTAAAATTATTTTTCCAAAAACATTTAAATATTAAATTTCAATATTCTTAAGTTTCAAAACTCCATAAGATAATTATAAATATATAACTAGTCTTGCTACTGCTTAAAACATCATGAATAATATTTTTAATTTTTATAAATATTTATTTACTTTTTGTATAAGTACATACAACTTTAGAAGAAGGACTCCTCGAAGAAAAAGAATATTTAAAACCAGAGTCTGGTATAGATATTAAATATTCAGATCAAAATAAGTCCCTTGCATGACAAAGGTTTCAATAATGTTTTAAGTATTAATATACATTAAAAATCAATATGCAGACCTATTAACTACAGATTCACACTTAATTTTAAAAATTAGTTTTGAAACCCGCAAAAAAAATTCTTGAAAAATCATAGAATATAATTAAAAGATTAAAAAATATAAATACGTCTAAACCGGTAGTACGTAGTATAGATATCTAACAGTTTTATTGGTAAGTATTTTCATATATATACTGAATATAAATTGTATAAGTCAATTTTAATTTAAACTTGGAAAACTGATCATTGAAATATTATTCATAAAATACAGATAAGAAAATAAATCTCTGAGTTCTAGTTTTTAAGAATAGTATTTTGATTAACAAAAGAAATAATAATTAAATTAATTATTGAAGATAACATTATTGAGTAAACTATCAGAATCAATCTATGATTCACTAAACTCAAATTACTAGGCTATTATCTATACTATCAAAAACAAATACATTTTTTAATATTAAACATTTTTAAAATTTGGTTTTGTTAATAAATTGACTAAAATCTTTTTATATCAATAAAAATAATGTAAACATGTGAAAATAAATAAAAATTAATAATTAAACAATTGAATTATAAACATTTATAAAAAATTATTAATTATTAATATTAAACACTTATTCTTTTTTGATATTTAAATAGTTTAAACCAAGTTTAAACTAACTTATAATTAAGATTTCAAAATTACAATTGCTAACCATTTTTTCTCAAATTATACTTGAATACTTGACGGTTTAAAAACTATATCTTTATTGTAAATAGAATATAGTACCTACCTCTTTACAATTAGCGACAGACTAGTGTACCGTATGTAAAGATATTTTTTTATTAAATATATTTTGGAATTTAATTAAGAAACAACAATTTATTATTGGTGATAATCTAATTTATAGTTAAATAATGGTAAATAATGTTGATATTGATATTACAAAATTAATAAAATAAAATTTAAGCTTGGTCAAACAATAATTACAATTCAATATACATTAAAATATATGTATTTTAAATATTTATAATGAGATAGGTGGGTACTTATTTGTTTTTTCAAATATCAACTGTTGCCAAAGTATTTAAGTCTCAAACAATTTAATACATGTCTGTACTAAAATAGCATTAGCCATTCTTACTAACAAAGAATCCTTGAAACTCCTAAATATTAATAAGTAAACCAAACAAGTCATAGAATATTGGCTACACAAAAATATGTTTTAGTTCCTTAGGGATTAGTACTTAGTTACATTTAATTAAAATATTAAGTATTTTGTATAAGAAAGCGATTCAGAAATGTGATATTCACTCATCAAAATGTTTGGTACTCGTACAATATGCTATCTACCATAACATAAATGTATCTACCATCATTTTATATTGTTTTAATATGCTATCTTTAAATCAATTCATATATTTGTAAAATTATGCTAGGACCATTTTTTTACAATTTAGCTACTGCTACATTTTAACATAAATTGTACCAGTTGGCTTAAGTTGGTTTTAATATTTTTGTAAACATCTCAGCTTGCGTTATATTTGAAATATTCAATATCAGACAAATTCTACAGTATCCCACACATTCTTTAATCCACTATGTATACTACTAAACTTCCTATTTGTAACCTTAAATGTGAAAAAAAAATAAATATTGTATTAAATGTTAGGCACTCATTTAAGTAGGTACTAGACAAATAAAAAATAAATTATTTTCAAAATATTTCCTTCTGAATCTTGTTTTCTACAAATTTTAAGAACTATTTTCTATTATTTTAATTCACTAGCACCATAAATTGTTCGGTTCTTAATTTTAGTACAAGCTTGTTCATTAGGTACCTAAATTACATGTTTATTAAAAGAACATACACACATCACTTCACTTTGAATAATATTGATATATATATATACAAATAATTCAGAGTAAAAATATACATATAAATAATAATTCAGAAATAATAATAAAAATAGCCACAGTTAAACTATGTATCATCCCACAACTCACAAACACAGACTGACAGACTAATTTTATTTTTGTTGTAAAAATCTTACACTTAATGACAAAATAATAAACTATATACAAGTATAATACAATTTGGTATATGAATAGATATCGGTAGATACCGTTATTGTTGTAGATAGCGTACAAAACCACCAAACATACAGTAGTTAGCATATTGTACAAATATCAAATTTTCCTATTATTCATAAACAAATCAATCAGTTTTAGAATTCAAAATTAAACCATAAAGCATCAAATATTATTATTTAGTACCCAATTTTAACAGTATTATTGTTAGAGACGTAATGCTCAACACGTCAAACTAATGCTGTTCAATAAAAAAAAATGTTTAAATTAAATTAAATTTATTAAACTCAATTGTTTATAATGCAATTATGTTTATATTGCATACAATAATTATGCGTATAATTGAATACATTTATAATATGTTTTCCATTTAGTTTGAAATAAAAATATAATTTTTGATAAATTCAACACATTAATTTAACATTATAAATATTTTACTTTATATTATGTAAATAATACACTATGATTATGCAAAAAAGTATTATATTATTTTAAAGCTTCTTTCCAATAATATTATTATTTGTAAATAAATAAAAAATGTAATTAATTTTTATTACAGAATACAAAATATATTTTTTGTTTTTATAAGCAAATATGAACATGTCTTTTAAGATTTGATTTTTAAATAATTATAAAAAAAAAAGGTATAAGGGACATTCTTTATTTATAGCTTTTAGTATAGTTTTAACTATCAACAGTAATTTTAATAGGTTGAACACTAAGTAAAAACATATATAGGTAAAAAACGATTAATTAAAAATATTATTTTTAATAATCATGATTTTTTAATACTGTATTAAGAGTGAAATTGATCTTCAATAAAATATCTGCAGCAAGTGTAAAAATGTTTGTACATAATATTATAAACTATATGAAGCAACAAGTACTTGTGTTGGACTTGAGATATCATGGGGATTCATATCCATAAATGTATACTTCAATTATTACAATTAGTTAGGTATATAATTTAATGTTGTGAATCAGATTTATTAATTTGATATAAATAATATTCAACAAACTTACTTTGAGTAAGGTTAAGATTTTTTGACTCAAATCATAATCAAAATTTGAATACTTGGAATCAGACATGTCGTAAATGAATACCAACCCACATTTTTGAGTCTTAACATTTTCAAGAGCTATATCCAGTTGGTATACAATACCCTATTTTAAAAAATAATAACATTATGTTAAATTTATAATTATATTACAAGACATAGATATTGTGAATGTTGTGTGTACCTGCAAAGTAGTTTGATGAGAAGAAAATTGTGGCACATGATAACGTGCTGTAAAAACAGCTATAGCAGCACCTGTTGAATCTCTTGTTGGCTATAAAAAGTAAACAAATAAGTTTAATTTCATTGAACATGCAAATTTAGTATGCGAGTACGTAGAGATCTTTAAATTGAACAATTTATCATTACCAAAATTGTAAATTTCTGAGTTTTAATTTCACTTTTTAATGGTTCAACAGCACAATTAAACCCGAACAGACCCTCGCGCAGTCTGGTTTCTTCATGCTGCTCATGTAACAGAACAGCTTTGGCGACATCAAATTTCCTTGCCACCAAAAATTTGAAAGCAGACGACCTGGCTATTGGCGGTTTGTTTTGTGATTTATGCATATGATTGATCGTATGGATGAATTCGTCTACGGCCTACGAAACCAACCAAAAAAACGTATGTCATTACTCGTTAGTCATTAGACATACACTTAACCTGGACACTGGATGAAGAAACCGTGCACACCTTAGTAATACAGTGTCGTCGGGCAAAACTATTTTGACAACCGTCCGACAATATTACTTATTAATTATTACAGCAGTACAAGTCCGCCTCAAACCGACCCACTCACCCGTTCTTGTTCCAGCGAAAGATCTCCGATTTCCATTTCAAACGTATTGCGATCATCAACTGCGGAATTATTATTATTCTTGTTGGACACCCGAGCAGTACATTCACACCGACCTGCCGGATCTGTTTGGTTCAGGCCAAGCGCTATCAAACCACCACTAAGATGGGGACAACGATGAGCCGTAGTTTGTATGGCACATATTGGGTTGTTATTGTGATTTTGATTATCACACGGCGAACAGAACACGATATCGATAACGCGTCAACGAAATTAGATAGAATAACAATAATTGTAAAATATTAAAATAATAATATCGTTGGGTCTTATGTTGTTTAATATTGTTTTGCCCGACGTTTGTTGAATGTTTTGTTAACCTTTTTATTTTTTTTTTTATCAATTTTACGTATACAGTACGCTACCTGGTGGAGTCGGGCCACAACTACCAACGACGATAACACGACCGCTGCTGCTAGTGTTGACGAATTACGGAGACGCAACCAGTGGTCAGTGGCGGCGGCGTCCTTCGAATACGTTTCGAATACATTTGAAAGGCCATCGGCGAACCCACGCGGCCACGCATAATCGTATTTATTGCCCCCCCCCCCCCCCACTCTCACCGTAAATAAATGCCTTTAGAGTCGAATGGACATTTTTTTTTCTTCAAAAATATAAAATTTTCATCCTGCAATCGCGGTATGGGTACGCCGCTCCGTAAATAATATATAGGTAGGTACGTATTATATTTTTTTAATCACTTCCTATCCCCTCCAGGCTCCAGGTATAACTCCAAAATTCTAGGTACGTCCATGTGTAAGTGCATAATGACGAATGGAAAAAAAAAAACAGTAATTTCGTCATCGGGCGCACAGACGCACGGTTATAATATGTATGTAGGCCAAATTAAATATAGGTATACGGATACGTATCAAAAATACCAATTTCAGACATCACCAATGATGACGGAATGACGACTTGAAATGACTAAATACCTAGGTATGCAGTATGCACTATGCAGAATACTCCGCGGTGTTGAATCCATAGGTATCGTACAAGTGGGGCGAATGCAACCCTAGACAAATACTGAAATATTGTTAAATACCCACAGGCCACAGTACTACAGCATACTATACAGCCTATCAATTAATGTAAAGTATATACTCGTTAGTCGTAACGACTTTATTAGGAGGTATCTTTTATTATTATTATTATCAATGACACCGTGCACACATTTTACATCGGAACACTCAAAACTTATCTAATCGTGATCAACAAAATATCATTCATTTTTATACCTGCAATGTTACACGCACACCAGCGGACTGCATGATGCTGCAGTGCTTAAAGTGGGAACAAATTCCAGGGGGGACTAAATAATGTCTCCATATATAAGTTTGTGTATAATGTCTGATGTACATGTAATGTATAAACAGTGATTGTGTAAGCATACTCGTCCTACTTTTAACCCTGAATAGTTAAAGGAATAATTTGTTAAAAGGGACTTATACCTCCCGCCGTCAGAGGTAGAGGGGCTGAGTCCCCCTGCATTTCCCCACTTTCACCCAAGCAAATGATGACGAAATTACTTGAAATGACCTAGGTATGCAGTGTACCCTGTATGCAGAGTTGATTCCAGGTATACTACATGGGGGAGGGGGGAGGGAGTGAATGCAACCAATGACAAATAAAACTATACCAAGTACCAACAAATTTGTTTATCAAATATGGATACCTAATAATGCGTTGCGATTTTATTGTCTTGTATTATTATCAATTATTATCAACGATACCGTGATACCGATAGTATCTCACAAATTTTACTTCGAAGTACCTATAATATAACTTATCTAATCGTGTTCAATAAAATATTATTAATTTTTATATCAATGTTCACCTACTATTTATCGAATTGTTCGAAATCATAAATTATAATTCATACCTACTTAGCTATACGATATTAATATGTATGCGTAATACATAATATCCAAAAATTAAATATATGCGTATTTACAAATTATTACTTTTTTAAGTACGTGGACTACGCCGTGTCCAAATGATGGGACTGGACCCAACGTACCTAGTCCACTTTATGAATTAAAGGTAAGTCATTATATACCATGGTATTATTTCCCTATGCGGTCTATGGGTAAGAAATTATAATGTGCGAAAATAATATAACGCGATCGGAAGAGCGTTAGAGTTTAAGAGCATATCATTACCTACAGATACACGTATTATATGCATATATTATATATTATCATGATAATATAATATATAATATACACAATAATATATTATTATAATATTATATTTTATTCGTGCAGTATAGGTACAGAAACCGTTCTCGTTTACCACGTGTCAATAAAGATCGAATAACGTGTCATAATAGTTAGTCATAGCTCGTAGCCCGCATATAGGTATGTTATAATAATAGTACCATGGAAAAGTGCGTTTCGTTTAATTGTACATACTTACTTCCCGTGCGTCCCCAACTCCTTGAAATTACTAACGGATTAGAATCTCGCAAGTCGTAGAAATACTTGGGCGCACATTATACGGGATAAAACCTGCGATAAACGGGAAGTAGGTATAGTAACATAATAATATGTATGGATGTATAATGGGTACCTGCTAATGTAGCGACGTACTACCGACATCATTTATCTACCCGCCCGTCCGCGGGTTCCAAACGAGAACTTCCTGTGTGCATAATGCATAATATTATATTATGAATGTAATATGATTGCATGTTTGCATATAATATATGCACGCACAAAGTTATGTATGATATATATATATATTATATCTATATATAGGTATATTATGCAGTGCCGGAACTACAAATTATGTAATCCGGAGCACAACACAATATTAGCGCCCCTAAAAGTTACCGATAAAAAATGCATGTGTCAATTAAAATGAAATAAAAAATTACGAGTTTAAAATTTGATGTTTACGCCCCTCTACGATTAGCGCCCGTGGCATGGGCCCCGGATCGCCCGCCCCTCCCCCCCCCATCCTAGATCCGGTACTGGGTATCTGATATACTTACAATACATAAAACACGACATTTGTTGACTTGGATAAACGAGATTTGAGAACAAATGCTGTACATTTATAATTTTACTATTTTAATACCTACAACTTTTTATTTATTGTATATTTTATTAAGTTACAAGTATACATACATATGCGGTAAAGTCAATGTAATTATGTTATTGACGATAAAAAAACAAATAATATAATCGTCTCGCTCCTCTTCCAATACAATCGACACATATTAAGCATACAAATTATTATTACTAATTGAGTTAGGTATTCGTCGTGTATTTATTTAGGTACATTATACATTCATCAATGATCATGCATAAAGCATCGAATCTTTCGTCCGTCATGATTGAGCGTAACAAGATTTAACCCTTCGCGGTTCAAAACGTGCTGGAGAACGGTCGTCCAGCCTTACAAGTACCTAGGGATGCCGAGGCCAATATAACAGCCGAAAATGGGTATAATATTTCTGATCGATTCAATAGACAACATCTTATTCATTCTTTACCACGCCGCCGTCTTAAACCCGACTGGCCCAGGGACCTCCTCAAAATTTAAAAAAAATAAATAAATAAAAACCAATTGTGAAGTGTTAGACCCTCCTCCCCCCACATCACCTATTATATTGTATACATTTTTATTGCAGATTGTATATAGTATATAGCTGTCGTTGTATGTAATAATTATATAGGTATACTCTCGTTATTGTTTTTAAATAAAAAAAAAGTATTTCAATTCATTGAAAATAAATTGAATGTCATTCGACGATGGGTACTAAATGGCGTACCCATGGTAAATGAGTAAGTTAAATTAGCGTTCTCTGATATTATACAACAACAATAGGATATGTCTGAATATTTAAATATTTTGAATAATTTAAGAACCTCCGCGGACTTTGTTGCGTCACTGTCTGACAAATATAATATCTATACATTGCGGTACATTATAATGTGATACGTCGCACACAGTACGCGCGGGCTATATCGGCGGTGTAGGTATTTCATATTGGGTGGTCACTCGCGTATTATATTGGCACCATAATGGCACACCGCTACACCCGATCCGTTTTTTAAATAGCAAAACAGTGGTTGTGGTAGGTACTGCGCACATTGTTGGTGGTTTTTTGTTTACGTACATAAAATATTATGTGTGTTTGAGACGTTAAATGCGCTCGTCCAAATGTGCAGCGCCGACCGTCCGTCTGCCGTTCGCTGTTACGAATATTAATAGAATAATACGCACATATTATTACACGTGTACATACACCTACCTCGGTAATAAAACGGAAAAAAAATGCGATTGCTCGATTATACAGAGTCTGTTCGCCGGAAATCGGCGTCAACTTGCAGCAATGCTGCGCCCGGGCAGATGATGGTATGTGTACTTGTAATATGTATACGCGAATTGATATGACGACAGTAAGATTTCGTAATCTGGCGAAATAAAAAATTCCTATCCATCCGCCGTGTGGTGTTGCGGCAATCGTCAGCAACAACGACAGCAATAATATAAGTATACGAAATATCATATACGCGCCTAAATGCACATAATGTTGAAAATGTGATCTCGTCAGGATTTTATCGTATATAGCTGATAATCGTCGTGACTCGTGACATCGATCGTAATAATTATTATTAAGGGGCATTCCTACCTACCAACACGGTTAGATGATAAATGACTGTACATATAGAAATCGTATGCATATAGGTAACGATTATTATTATGGTAGGCACCAATATGTACAGTATGGTATCGTCCACTGAATCAATAATAATATATAATATAACTGGACCGTTTGGATTTGTATGACTTTCGTTTTCTTCAAACTTACCATGAACGGTCAAGGGCGCTCGTAGACGGGATCCGGGAGGCCATTGTATTACGCTATAATTTTTTTTTCTGTACCTATACAATTTTTTAACGACACGCATATCGTATACCATACTATATAGTGATCATAATATAGCTAATAAAAAAAAATATTTCTAAAATAAAACATTTTTTAAGTTCATATAGTTTTATCATTCATGATAAAAGAAAAAAAATCTTGGCCGGCAAATTGAGATATATTGATTTTATATCCAGCAGGCTCGCTTGTATATATACGGTGGCTTGTTTTGTTGTTTATTAGGCATTTTAAATGCATCGACCTATATCTATATGGACAATTGTGAACAGCATGATTTTTTTTAACATTAATGTTTTCTTTAACTTGTAACTATTGTGTGGTTTGTGTTTAATTTTCCACTATAGGATCGGGCGTTTCAGTCATTTGTGGTTTTGTTTTGGTTTTGTGTGCAGGATTTATGACGTATATAGGTATCGCTATTATAAATTATTACAATTTAATATTAAAAATATAAATAGTGATTAATATTCTCTGGTACTCGTCAATCTATTATAATTATGCGAGCATCATATTATTGTGAACATAGGCTTCGGTGGACGTCCATACGGAGAATACATAATATTTTATAGAGGTGCAGTATTATATATTATATGATTGTAGTTTATCAGTCATCGGTCCACTTGTTTACAAACCATTTAAAATTTAATCATATTAAGTATCCAGTTTTCGAGTGCTAGAAATTTTACTTGCACAATTTATTAATATGTTATACGGATTTGATTGAAGCCTCATACGGTATAAGGTTTTATTATACTTACATTACAATATTAGGTAGGTACACGATCTTTGATACATTATACTGCAGTGTATATATTATATTATATATTATTTCCCAATCATGAATTTTTATCCAAACTGATATATTTAACAGCTACAACTGCTTTAAAGAATTATTTTAATGTCTATGTAATTTTTGGCTCACATAAATGTACTTTGTTTTAACGTAGGTGACGACCAGACAAACGGTGTCTCAGTATACATATATAAATATGTAATAAGTACGTATATATATAAACTATTTTCAGTTGTATATATTGATTAATCATACATTCATTTAATATTTGTCTACCTATTATAAAGTTATTTTTTAATAATTTTAACGTTTGTCAATATTATATATGATATTAATATTAATCAGTATTTATTTTACTATTCATTTATAATTGTTGAGATTAATTTGAAAATTATTATTCTTTTGATTGTATACCTATACGTAATCATATTATACATTTATATTATGAATAATATTATACATATATTAGGTAGGTATACTAATGTTATTTTATGCTGTCCAAGTCATTAAAAATTTAAACTATCAAACATTCAAAGTCTGATAGGTATTTTACATAATACGAATATGTTGAAATTCACTAGGAAAAATTCCTAAAATATAAATTGTATCAAATATATTTTAGTGGTAAACTACACCATACGATTTTTATATATAATTGATGTTGGTAACTATAGGTAATTATATTTAATTTTTTTTTATCAATTTTCTACAATTAATCATGAAATTTAATTGATCAAAAATAATTATAATACATAATAGTTTGAAAATGCATTATGTACCGCACGTATATAATATTATATGGTATAAAGTCGTACAAAACAATTCCTCATATTTTTACAATAGTTTTAGTGATAAGATCTTCCTGTAAAATATATACATAGAATATAGGACGGAAATATTGTTTTATTGTTGTCGAATAACAAAATATTATACTGTTTTAAAATGAAATCGTAACTTTTGACGATTAAAATGAACCAAACTCGTCTATCCACGACTGATATTTTTCAATGTCTTGCCCGGTGACGGTTCTCCGACACCTCTCGACGGCTTCGTTAAAATCTTGTACCGTTACCGGTAAGTCGATGTCAGCACGTTTAATGTTTTTGATCTGGTCCGGGGTCTGTCCAACAATCTTGCGTCTCATGCCCATCATAGCTGCGTCGCGGCAAACGTTAGCTATGTCCGATCCTGTGTAGCCTCTTAGTTTGTTAGCTACGAATCTATAATCGAACGAGTCGTCTAAGTTTACGCCTTCCAAACACAGTTTCAGCAACGTTATCCGCGACTCGTCTGCAGGTAATCAACAATTCATATTTTATTATTTAAAGGTTGTAAAAATTTAATTACACATTGTGAAACAGTGTGCCTAGTTATAATCAACAAATATTTATATACAAATATCGGCATATGAAACTGTTGATATATGATGATATGATTTGTGCAAATGTAAACTCGGCAAGGAAATGCATATTATACCTTTATTGTTCTAAGCTCGACTCGAAAATAGAGGTTAATGAAAAGGTCGATTGTGAATTTTGCATAAAATGATTCGTATAAATGTATAATAGAAAATATACGACTTTGTCTGGAATTTCACAAACACTATCTACGATCTTTGTAAAAAGTAGAAAACTATGATATAGGCTATTTCAAAATGTATAATTTCATAATTCACATAACTATTATTTTTAACAAAACCAATCGTACTTATATTATCTCTATTAACTGAATGATTTATTACAAATTTTCATAAGTTATAACATGACGTCATAAGAAACTGTTTTGGAAGGTATAATAATTAGAATCGTCCTCTCGTCGTGTTCTCATCTAATGTTTAATGGTTCTCAAAATGTACACATCAAATTTTAAGTACCCGAAAAACCGGGGTATACTGGTACAGTTATCAATATTTACAAGTTGCTCGACTGTACCTATTTATCAATCTCTCATTAATATGTAGACTATTTATATTTGATAAATAGTCTACAGAAGATTTCTAACAATTTATGCTTTTATACGTAGTATTAAACATGGTTAATGAAATAAATACTTACCATTTGGTAACGGCAAATATATTCGCTTTTCGAAGCGTCTTCTGAAAGCGTCATCGATATCCCACGGGTGGTTAGTGGCCGCCAGGACCATAATAGATTGGTTGTTTTCTTCGTCACTGTATATTATAATTCGGTTTTTTTAAATAATAAACGTAATGTATATAGTTATTAGTTATATTGTTTTCATCTATTCACCTGGACGAGTTCAAACCATCCATGTGAATCAAGAGTTCCGCTTTGAACCTCCTAGAAGCTTCGTGTTCGCCTTCGGAACCCCGTAAGGAACACAGCGAATCCACTTCGTCGATGAATATCGTGGACGGCGAATGTATTTTTGCCATTTCAAACAAAAGTCTGACCAATTTTTCCGATTCTCCTCGGTATTTAGACGTCATCGTTGACGACGAAACGTTAAAAAACGTCGTCCCGCACTCTGTAGCCACAGCCTTGGCCAACATTGTCTTTCCGGTTCCGGGAGGACCGACCATTAAGACACCCTTCCACGGTCTCCGGATACCCTACAAACCCGATATCGTTATTCACGTACGTAGGTGATATATGTTTAGACGTCTAATATAATAAATTTACACCATGCGACATTATAATCTATAGTCATTAGTTTGTATAACATAATATGTAATATGTAATATATAAAGCTATGATTTATAAGCTGAAATATTTCAACATATTACAGAAATCACGGTGTTATTTATAACAATAACTTATAATTTAATAATATACATTATATACCTATTGTATAGAAATTTTAGAAAGTGGATTATTAAAATATTATATTAGTATACCAAAGTAAGATACTTATAATACCTATGTGTCACACTGTCACGGAATTATGATGTGTGAGATGTTCGTAATCATTGAATATATTAATGAGTCTATATTTCTGAATCTGTATATATTTAGTGATATTATGTAATTTGCACTATGATAAATTGCACGCACCGATACCGATTATGAGTATTTATGACTAACCATTGATATTTTACTGAATATTAAACATTATAATAGGTATAATAACGACTATATATTATTATTATATACCATACGTTTAATCAAATTTAATCGCAAGTCGTCGAGATTGTAATTTACTTTTCGAATATGCATAAATATTTTCATTTTACCATAGTACTTGCCTATATTATTTAATTAAATACGTTTACGTACTTTAAAGAAATCCGGCATCAGCATAGGTAGGACCATGGCTTCTTGTAGTAAAGTTTTCGCGTGTTTAAGCCCAGCGATCCGATCCCACTGTACGTTGGGGTTCCTTTGCAAAATGTCTTTTTCGATGATGTCTACCAGATGAGGTTCATAACCAACAACGGTTTTGGCCTTCTGCAGTTGTTTCTTATGGTCAGTAGTGGGTCGAGGAGCCGTCGACGGCGTGGGATTGTGAAGGGGTGGTATGACAGGTTTTGTTCTATACCCACCGGGGTGTGAACAACACCTTATACAATACGAACGCAAAATATAGACAAATATTGTTTGCAATAAGGTCGTCTGGGATTAATAACAAACGTTGTTTACCTGTCTCTTCTAGTGTGTCGTATAGCGGGCAATAACTCTGGATCTCTCTTTCTTAGAGAAGCGGCCCATTTCTCTGACGGACCGTTTGGTTTGTGTTGCTGCTGCTGATGATTACCGTTAGGCCGATTATCTAAAAATAATGTTTCAACTTTCAGCAGCCGCCAACAATAATAGCTAATTGTTTCATTTATTACCATTATTTGCGCGGTTGGTGTTGGATGCTACATTTTGTGTCTGCGTTTGTTGTGACGAGGATCTGTAAATGTGTGACCGTTTTGATGATTGGTTTGTTCGCCGAACGGGTTTAGAAAATGACGCAAATGATGAAAATGGATCTAACAATGAATCCATCATACGAGCGACTTCTTGTTGCACTATCCATCCTGACGGTCTGTTATTGGACAGTCTGATTAAAAAAAAAAATAATAATACAAATTAATATTTTAAACTATATCAAATAGGAAAACCAACCAAAATACTCATAACAGCAATATATATCAGCCAACCAAAGCATACTGCAAAATACGCAATTTATTTAAATAACTAATAAGTACCTAACATAATATTACCATGGATCAATGA
The DNA here is from genome assembly GCF_019925205.1 of Metopolophium dirhodum. NCBI lineage: Eukaryota > Metazoa > Arthropoda > Insecta > Hemiptera > Aphididae > Metopolophium > Metopolophium dirhodum. The sequence goes on from NC_083562.1 coordinate 39,226,576, forward strand.
CCTTCACAAGACACACTCAGGCGGGATCAAAAACCGTCGGGCTAATTTTCAACGAAACCTAAGCGAATCGTTCTCAGCATACAAATTTATAATAACGATATACATAGACGATTTAGCATCGTATGGGAATAATTTTGACAAGCATTGCTCAACTTAATAGAAACTTTTATTATCATGAATAAAATTAACTTTTTAATAAAAATAGTAAATGTAATATTTTTAATAATACAATTGATTTATTAGAATACATCATATTAGACTAAGGAATAAAAACACAAAAGTAATTGTAGAATTCATGTAACTCAGAAAATGTAACATCAATTTTGGTAAATGTGTCCTTACTACAGAAAACATAACAAAATATTGTCCAACATTTCAAACTCAATCACAAATAGAAAATAGAATGGAATAACAAATACAAACAATCTTTTGTGATATTACAACTAAATTTTACTAACCACTATTAAAGCATTTTATAAAAATAAACAACTAAACGGAATTCCTAACTACATTCCTTCTATTGATTTATATATATATTATACATCCTTAATAGGCCTAGGAGCTTGCCTTGAACTAACACTTCAACAACCAAATATACTCATATGTAACATAAGAAAGCTGTCATTGCGAAAAACACATACTGCACAACATCGCATGTCTATGAATTCCAAATTATCACTTCTATTAAATTGCAATCAATGTATCACGAATTAGCATAAAGAAACAATATTATTATTTATTATTATAATTATTATTAATTACATCTCTACTATTACTATTCCCAACTTTATTATTATAAGTTGGTCAGGTAACACTATCATAAAAAAAATGTAGCTGTGTAAAAAAAAACTGTAACCATATCATTACCTATGTATCGCGGATGGGTTATTGGGACATAACAAAAAAAAGAACTAGGGTAGGTAGATGTAATAATATATATTAAACTAAAGCATGCCGCCAAACACCGTTTATCATAATAACTAATAATATATATATAGTACTATAACATTCATAATAAAAGTGATTGCAAATCAAAAGCATGCCACCAAACAACAATTTGAATTATATTGCTTATTTGCATAATGACATAATACTATATCAAAAATAATAATATTAAGAGCACGCTTCACTAGCATGTGTTGTCTAAGTCCTACAAATGTACAACATAGCAAAAACTGTTTTTCACGGGATAAAACCACTCGGGCTGTATAGTGATAGTTAAGACTCCAAATGTATATACGATATAGTCGAGAAAATTATCTGTAAAATACCGTTTTAAATGTTTTGATATTCACTTATACGAAAAAAGTTCTAATTGTTTCAAAATCCATTATTTTTGTGCGTTTTTCAAACTCGATTAACTTTTTTTTGTAGTACCGATATAAAAACAATAATTATTATATTTTACAGGGGGGCCATGATCCGTGTACGGACACTCACGAAAGACCCGTGATAGAGACCTGCATCGTGCGGATTCGTGATCGCAGGAGTATTAAATATTCCTTTGGTATAATGTTTCACGTATAGGAATTCTATTTTAAAATATAAATTATGTATTTAATGATTTTATCGTTATAAAATCCAAAAATACCACGTTCCTGAAATCAATAATATCAGAGCTCAAGCAAGTATAGGTATTTTAAACACTTTTTAAGTATACTATACTACCCAACTATCCTCGCTCTTTTTTATTCATTATAAAACACAGAGATATACATTAGTATACCGCACGCAAACAAACGTTATGTTATTTATTAGGTATAATATGTCGAAGCTATAAATAAATAATATTAGATATGTTATTTTTACTTTCATTCAGAAATGTAATTTAAAAAAACTAATAATATAAATGTCTACACTTTTCATTGTCATTGTTTTCAACTCGTTAATAAAAATAGGTTGAAAATTATTCTAAAATCAAAATGGTAAAAATAAAATAAAAGTCTAACACATAATTTAATCAACTTAGTAGGTCTTCATCAAAAAATACCAGAATTTTAAATTTGATATACATTTTACTAATTAAGTATCCTTTTATTTGGAACCAAATGTGATTTTATTTTATTGTGTACTTAATTTAGTATGAACTAAGACTGTTGGATTACCACTTATCAGGGAGATATTTACACGAAGGTGAAGAAATTAAAGGGTTTGGGGTTAATTTATTTCGAGTGGAATCTGGACTCTGGAGTAGTATTTGGAGGCTAGTTGTCGTACGATTTCGGTTTTTAAGTCGTTACGAAGCGTGTCATTGGATATGTACTAGCCACCAGGGAGCAGAATTGGTGAAACGAAGGCCTATTGATTGAAAGGCCAATATGGTACGAATTTGTGAAGGTTAGGCACAACCCTAAATCTGAATAGAATAATAGTTCACATGGGTCTTAGAAGTGACTTGGTTTTAGTATTCTAATTTCTAACCATTATTACTATAACATTTTTAGTAGCTATATAACATAGGTATTGTCTGAGTGATTTACACACATTTTAAATGATTTACAAAATTCTAAATATCTGTGGGTCATAATTTGTACAAATTCAGGAACAGTGCATGGTGGGCGGTATATAATATAGGCGTATAAACTATAAACGCAACTCATATTAATTTTTTATTGGCTTGGACTGAATTTTCAATTTTATTTTTATCATCCAACGTTTTGTCCGGAAAAATATCATTTATGTAATTATAACCTCGGAAAATTGGTTGCTTTGTACTTTATAAATCAATACATACTATACTAATAATATATAGCTCGTGCTATCGGCGTATATTATGATTGCTGTCGTTTCTCTATCATAATATATATGATGGGTGACAAGTGTGTTATGTCGGAATGGTTCATGAACTATGTGTTATAATCAAGTTTAATAGATTTCTATTGATTATAGTGCGTCTACTGAATTACACGACAGATCCCAGAAATGTGTATAATATTATATAATGTAGGCAAACGAACAAAGACAGTACAAATATTATATATTTTATGATTTTAGTCCGATAATATATACTTACTGAAAAAATGGATCGTTAAAAAAAGGATTATTTTGCATACCAATCCACCTTATATATCTTAATAGTTAATATAATACAATCAGAATTATAATATAGGTGTTATATATCATACAACATGAGTAACAGTTGTTGAAATTAATAAACTTGAATAAACTATGAACAATAATAATATGTACTATGTTATGCGTATATCGCATATGCTCAGCGAAAGTATAACAAACGTGTAGCCATAGTAATGAAACATGGTTACGAGTCGAAACCACAATAAAATAACTCTATACCTATATTATATTTATACTGCAGGTATATACCATATTTCTATTCAATTTTACTCATTTCGAAAACATTTCTTTTTAACACGCGTATAGAGTTAACAACGCAGACAAGAAGTTAAATGTTATAAAAAGATTTAAGATCGTACATTATAATATTATATACTATTATAGGCTATAGCCACATAATATTTTCCTGTATAGTTAAGTGTAATATACAATAGGTTGTATAGAGATGAAAAATAAATATGTCTTGAATAAATTATACATATTAGTTTTATAAGTACAATATTGATTTACACAATAACACATTTTAATAGTGTATATGTTAGGAAATTACGACTATATTCTTTAATTTGTTGCGGATCAAAAAAATATTAAATATATCGAATCATTACCTCTATACCTAGGCCGTAGCTATATAGTATGTATATACCTATATAACGATATTAACTATAAATCGTTAATTATATACAGTCATGACCCAGTTTTATATCAACCCTAAAACTTAACCAATAATTCTTTATTTAAAAACTGTATTTAAATCTTTATTCGGATATAAATGGGAACAGAAATGTGATGAAATAGGTCAAAAAACACTTGTCACGCAACCCTTTTTGAAAAAAAACATATACTTATAGATACCAACCAAAAAGGAAATGCCGAATTTCACTTCGCCATCATACGCGTGTCTGTAATTTCATTGACCTCCTCTGGCCCCAACACCGATCAATAAACTTTACATGTTTTCTTTATAGGCAAACATAACTGACGCATTTTTGACATAAGAAAGTTTATATTTTTTATTCATGTGAGCGTTTTAAGTAATTCTAAGTACTATTCCAATTTTTGATTTGTTAAATATGTCAACTGTATACTAAGACATTTTTTTATATAGCTCATGAAGTAGCTCACGCTTTTTCAAATGTTCAACAATTTTCAAGTTATAATATGTTATAAATTCTTCGACATCAATTTTTTTACTTTCTTTACTGATAAGTGATAACACAAGAAATACAATTTTGAATTTTTTGATTAAATCGTCAAAAAATCGTCATTATATAGACACACACTATTTTTTAATTATCGTATATTAATCTTCATTCACACCTTATTCTTATAGACTTATCATAATTATTAAAATTGATTTACTGACTGTTATTACACAATTACCTATTAAGTAGTAAGAAAATCTGAACATAATATATTAAAATTAATTATGTATGCCTGAAATACGCATTCTTTTTTTAAATGTCAAATTTCAAAACTGGATGTTTAATTAAGTTAAGTTTTCTATTAAATAAATATATACTTTATATGAACTGTATAGATTAATATTATAAATAGATAAAAATAAAGTAATAAATTCTAATCAATATTTAGAAATAAAATCAACCATAAAGTACCTATAAATTTTAAGTAAGGTATTGCTTTTATTAACACTTGAAAAATAACTAAATATATGTTTAATGATTGCATTGCATGATTCATATTTTGTAGACAACATAATATATAGTGCATAACCGTTAACAACAAATAATAATATTAATTGTTCGACAGAATATTTATGAAAATATTTTTTTAATTTAATTAATTTACAAATTTATTTTACAGATAACCTTGGAAAATGGAGAGTCGAATCAACCAAATACATGTGGACCGTGTAAAAATAATATCATTGACATTATACAAAATTTAAAATTTAAAATGCATATTATGTGTTTATTTATACATTACTGTATAGTATATCATAATATGTATTATGTATATTGAATATTATAATAATTGAATGAAAACCAACTATAACAATATACCCGCATACACGTATGTAGGTTAAACATCCCGTATTTCAAAAATTACAACAACACAATGAAATCATTTTATTCAAAACACACGAAAGCTGACCATTATACGTGTAGCAAAATAAATTATTGCTATTCGCTACGAATGGCGGCATTTTAGAAACTAAAAGCGTTTAACAAATTCTGTGACGGCGCATTACGTATGCAATTTAGCTACACGTCGAACAGACGTATTTTAATACAATAAAAACAACTATAATGGTCAACATAGTTATATAAAATATATAAGTATAATGTATATTAAAATATACAATATTTAATTATATAATTTATAGGTAAAAAAAAGTATTGTGTAATCCGTCGATCGATCTACACAATTAATATTGGGAAGCCATTATCGATGTCCACATGATATACAATCGCATTTTAATTATAATTACGATAGATAAATCGTCATATCTAGTCCTATTGAAAGCGATAGTTGATGAGATGTCGTCTCGACGATCTCAACCGAGGGTATGTATCGTAAGTACAGATTGTTTGAAAATTCTGGTGTTTCTCGATTCGCGTTTTAGGCTGTGTGTCTGTGAGGTGTGGAATCAAGCGATGACAGAAGTCTGTTGGCTTTTAAACAATTAATATATGGGTTAAAGATGGCATGACAAAAAAATGTTTCGTCGTAGAACAACTGCAATGGGTTACAATGAACATCAATAAAAGCAAAATATATCCCGAGTTATAAATTAAATTAAAAACGCGACAAATGCTTCAGCCGGTCTCCCTTGGCGTATATCAATACATTATCATCAGGAAAACATTTGATGGTCCGTGACGGTTACGACCTGCGGATATCTACATCGGCTGTCGTCCTAAATTCGGGGCTGAATGGTTGTATATTATATATATACGGCCACAGAAACACGTTACGAATAAAATACGATGGTTAAACACGGCGATGATAACATGATAATTATATATATATATACGACGAATGGGGAATCCCGCGCGTGATAAACTCTATAAGTATGCAGCGTCTATCATTAAGTATATTGTTATACGTATTAGGTATATCGTATTATTGTCATTATAATATTACCCGGGAGGAAGTTTGTACAAGTGTCTCGTGGTGACCGGTACGGTCATCTGTATCTCGAACTCGACGTTTCGGCTACCTTCGGACATGGCGTGGTTGTGGCGACTATGTTATAACAATAATAATATTATAATACAGTAATGTACGCGATGCCGCCGCCACTGACCAAGTGGACACGACCCCGGGGCGCACGCGCACGTAAAAAACGTGTGACGCTGTTGTCCAGCGCGTAGGTCGTTGTCGGCGCACTTCCAAACGCGATCGCCACCGTGCAAACAACCCCTAACCACCACCCCGTCACCACCTGCACCGCCTCGTGACCCCCCCCCCCCTCCCAGGGGTACGCAGGTGGTACCTTCTGTGCGGGGGAAACGGCGACGAGAACGTTGCCCCCGGGCGCGATTGTATGGGTATATACACATCATGTATACCTAGATATACGGTGAGTCGTCCGGCGTTGTGTCATATAATATGTATAATAACATTGCGAGACGGTTGTGAAAAAACGCACGAAACTATACGATGTACCTTCGTTGTACATACCTATATCGACCGACGAATATCAGTTGTAGTTATTATATCGCTAGTTCAGATCTCACGCGTAGAGGTCAATGATATACTCGCTAATATAAATAATGATGGTAATAATAATAGGTATATTATGAATACGAATATTGCGAGCAATGGACTCGGGAAATTGTTTTTCCGCGAATGTCGATCGAAGGTCACCCGCGGAGTTGGTGACTGCTGCGAGTCGCGACGTTTTTCTGCCGATCCCTGCGCAAGCCGCAATAATGAATACGTTTTTATACACATATAGTCATATGGATCACATACCTAGACGAATATAAATAGGCATATAGTAATTTTTTTAATTTCTATAGTTTTAATAGTAAAGAATTGATATCGCATTCGTCCAAATTATTATTAAAATTGATGCAGTTTAATCGATTATCCGATGTCCACATGATTTTCATAAATAGGTAACCAATTATATACAAAAAAAAAAAATAATAATTTAGATTTACCTCTACTATAAAATATTATAATCAGCACCTAAAAGCAACCGTTTATAAACGAAAAAAATTAATTTTCCAACGTGAAAATTGCGATCTTTTATATAAATTAGTGACAATAATCATAATGAGTTTACAACATTAACGACTGATCCGATATTTTAAAAATTATACTGCACTTAAAATGTGAATACATTTTAAGTACATCATTGATAATCGGCTGTATTTTATTTCAATGATAGCTATTCTGCGATCGTAAAGATAAACCCAATATTTTATTTGTATGGATTAATAATATTTATATTTGTGTACCTATATACATTGATTGATTGATTAAAAAATGTTTAACTCAAATCACTTTAAAGAGATATCATACTTCATTCTTCCGGATGCTCGTATTATTAGTTATTAATATTATTTATTATATTGTCTATTATTAACTATATGAAAACAATTTTTGTGTTAAGATTTGGTATATTATGTGATCAATAAGTATACTTTTATTTTTATGTTCGTTCATATTAGAAAAATATTATAATATGAAAAACAAGCATTGTGTTGATTTGACAAATAAAGAAAAAATCATTTTTTAAAAGTTTTAAATGTCATCGACCTTAACCTATTGTTACTTTTATAATATGAGATATTTGAATTTCAAAGCATCGTGGCATATATAAACCTACGTACGACAAGCAAGTGGTATAATCCTAAACATCATTTTTAAGTTTTTACTTTTTGAATAGACTATTTTTGTTGGGTACGTATCTTTTACCACTCCGTTTATCTAAACTCCGCTTATCTAAACTGTAAATACCTTTAAGTTATAGTTTATACACCGACATATAATCTGCGTAGGAATATGAAATCAAAAATATATGTTGTCATTAAAAAATTAAAAACTTAAGAATGGTAAAAAAAAATGTTGTTTTGAACGCCATCACAATGTGTAAAAGAAGTTGAAAAAACAAATCGAAATTACGAGTGAGCAGGACGTCAATGGATCACCTTGTAAATTACAGTATGCAGTGGCGTATTCAGAATTTTTTCGGGTTAAAATTAATTTTTGACCAATTAATTGTTCACTTGTCTAAAAATAATTTATTAATGACAATTTTTTTATTATTTAACAATTTTCGGGGGGCGAGGGGCTTACGACCCCCTAACCTCTCTGAATACGCCACTGCTTGTAATAGTTTCTTTAATTTTCATATTATCTGCCAAATTCTTGCCAAGTCGACAATCTTTCTGTATGCAATCGTTATAATTAAACGGCATGACGATATATCAAGTATATAAGTTGAGCGGCATATTGTTTTAATTTAAAACAATGTGATTTGAATTTATGGTTATCATCGAGACGGTGCCTAAAAACTAATCATAAAATATTATAATATGTATATAATAACACGTCATATATAGACTGCCGGTCCAGTGCTTATACACATATTATTATTATTGTATCGCTTATTATGTATATAGGTATAATATAAAAATATTTAATAGCATAATATTAAGCTGGTGACACACTGAGCGATTCAAACATTTCAAATTCACGCGTGCACGTTTTTAAATTGCGGCGATTTTAAAAACGCGGACGACGCGTGCTATGGTTATTCGGCGGTTAGAACGCACAAGTGTGTGCGTCTTAAAATCGCGGGGGCGGTTTGATTTGGGCAAATTTTTAAAAAATGCAAATGTTTTTCGGGCGATTCAGCATAATGCGTTTGGCCGATCTTCTTTAATATCCTGGGATGCTGTATTTTATCAATCCATTTTCTCTCTCGTTCTGACAGAATTTGGTTGTCCACAAATTTTGGATTGTTTTTTTCTGTGTGTGTGTGATTAAAAATTGAAATTATGTGCCATATTTAGATTGATAAAATGTCCTATATTGAATTTAATATATTATTTTTATCTTAATCCTTACAAACATATACCGTTTTATCTCTTATAATATATTATAGTATATCGCTCAAACACCGTTGTAAGAAAATCGCACATTACTTTCATTATGCGGGCAAAAAGGGCAATAAATTCGCCCAAACGCCCGTCCCAAAATACACGATATTATTACAATACCCGCATCCGTCGATGGATGGTAGCATCGATCCCGCCGATGGTCCACCGCCGGCGGTGGCGATGGCGATCGAGTGGCAACGGCTTTGGACGGCGAACACCTCGCGCCGCCGATCGGCGGTCGGTGGTCCGCAGTCGGCCTGCACCATGACGGAGTCGGCGATGGCGGACGGGCGGACGCGGCCTTTGCGGCAACTGCAGCGCACATCGAACGCGTCCCGGACTGACTGCACTTTGACCCGGAACGAACGCTGCAATACCGCATTATTATGACATCGTATTACATATTTATATATTTTGCATATTATAGCCTTTTGCGCGGCATACGACACTAGGGTGCATTGAACCTAGGTATATATACCTGTATTATAGCGTCTAGGGTTTTATTCGCAGAGTGAATTATTAATAAATACGGGTAAACTGTGTGTGCGTGTGTGTGTGCGTGTGTGTGTGTGTGTGTGTGTGTGTGTGTGTGTGTGTGTGTGTGTGTGTGTGTGTGTGTGTGTGTAACCATTATTACGGGCTACCGAGGAAGACACCGGGACGACGACCCAGTGAACGCGATTTATATATATATACTTATACATACGATTATTAAATATGTCTGTAATAGTTTTTTCATTGGCTTGGAGAAACTCGATTACGACGTGGCGATCGATCACAAATTAATGACCCGTCGTCGTGTTTTGAACGGCAGCCCTGTGCAAAAATAGAAGCAGAAAAAATATATGACGAACAAATCATTCCTACGTGATTATTTAACTGTTGATTTTTTTTTGGGGAGGGGGGAATGTAAGAAAATGTTTGCAAGCCCGTCACCAAATTGATCAGTACTTTTTAATATTATAATCGGGAAAAACAATGCGAACACTAACTGTTGACATTTTAATATTATTATTAAAATTACTGTTTGATAACCTTGGTCGATCTTTTGTCCTCAGAATGGTATTTCATCGTATACCTACGATGATTTATTATTGAATTCAAATTTAACGTATCCATTACAGTGACCCAATCTATAACGAAGACGATACTTACCTATACTCTTCGGCAGGAATGTTAACTTTTGCCCTCTTTTTTAACATATAATATTTCATTAGCAATAAACAAACTTCTTACCATTTAACAATTAAAACATAAAGTTATAAATCACAATTTATCAGTTTCATTGTATATAGGTACTAAGAATATACTTAATAAGTAACTAATAAGTATAATAATTATGTATTGCTTGTTTTTGCTTTATGCATGATGCCTAACGCCTGTATGGGTGAATACAATTATAAACGACCTTAACGCTCGTTAAATACTTTACAATTTTGCATAAATGCTTATTTAAAATAATATGTCATTTTATACCGTCACTCTTCTTCAAACGAGTAATGAAGACGGTTTAGTCTAACAATAATGGGCTTCAGAATTGTTTGATTAATTGCGTCTTCATGAATACTAATTTAACTCAATGACATAGAATCAACAACAAAAAATCACTATTCGATGTGATTATTCGACATAATTGAGTTCAACCGGCTTAAAATAAAAACAATTTTACAAACTACATCAATATTTAAAAATTGAATGACCGATTTATCACAAAATATTGTTGTTGTATAACTTATATCAGAAGAAATAATTATCAAATGTTCGTTATTTTTTAATCCGTATACAAGCTTTTTTTTCAATAATTTGAAATGTTAGAAAAAAAGAGGTTGGTAAATCGACACAGAACGGTCCTCGTAAATGGCATAAAAAATCAATGTATTTTAAAATAATATGATCCTATAGAGTATCCTACTTGAGTATGCCTACCTACCTACATAAAATTTCAAAATTAAGAAATTGAATAATTTAAAGGGGATAAATGAATGTGAGCATGGTTGGAGAATGGACCTGTACGAGTGACGTGCCGAGTCTGCCGGCGAGGTGACGACTGAAAAAGAGAATCATCGGTTGACCGCACCATGGTCCTGACCAAAACCTCCGTGTTTTTCTCCTTGGCGTCCGGTAGCCGGCAGGTGGTTAGAAATTGGGAGAAATTCATTAGGAAAGCACAATACAAAAGGAACGCGAAACAATTTAATGTTACGTATTTAATATAATGTCGATAAAGACGACACACTATACAAGAGAAATAACTGACAAGAACGGACCTAACTGAATCCGAACCGAATAACCGATATAGTGTTAATGGTACATCAAATGATAAGGTGTATTTATGTAATATATTTCCAACTAAATGTATTCATAAAGAATTTTTGTGAAGTTTACAGTGAGTTTTTAAACATAAAATGCATTTACCAACATGTTATCCACCACGGTTTTATAGTTATAAATTATAATACTAGATTTAAAAAATATATAAATGCGATTGTACCTATTTGTAAAAAAACAATTTGGAAATAAAAGTTGCTTAAGCCGCGCAATTATACGCTTTGGGGACAGCTGGAAATAAATATAAATCAGTTATCAATTTTAAATGTTCTTTAATAAGGAAGATTAATTTATTTTGAACTTCTAAAATACAGTGTTTATCAAATATTTCTTATCACTTGTTCTTTTTTGTTTTTAGTCTTCTTCTTAGTATGTATATTAATTAAGTATTTATAGTAATTATTAGTTTACCTATTTTAAGAACTGAATACCTTATCATTACAAGAATTAGATATTCATATCTTTCATCGTAAATACAGATGAATACTTAAATAAGTAAAAAGCATTAAATAATATTGTATATAAATCAATTGTAAATATATATGTAGGATAAATAGTTATTGATATGTATTCAATATAGTATCTATTTTTCATGATAAAGATGGAGTCATTTATCAGAAAATTAAAAATATGCATTATTGAATACAAAACTAGACCAAACGCTGAAAATAACAAACACAAAATAATATTAGGAAAATTTTGTTTTACTCAATAAATTACAAGTGACTTTTTTACAATATAAAATTTAAGGCTGTTGAATAAATTAACAAATAAATTATTATATATAAATCACATTAGGGACCTAGAAGTTACTGATCAACGGTTGTAATCTGAATAGTTAGCATTAAAATTATATAAGTGCGGAACAGATAATTGTATAGAATAAAACATTACAATATTATATCCCATACAGCATATAATAACAGGTAGAATAAATTAAACCAAGATATGACTATTTTTAAATATTTTGATTCAATAAAAATGGCAAGATACTTTAAGTTTTTTTTAGGTTTTAAATTAAACAAATGTAAAATTAAAATTATTCCTCCAGACAAAAAAAAAAAAACTTAAAAAATATTAGTTTCTTTTTCAATACTTTAAGTATGTGTTTTTCGTTGTGAGCATATAAAGTTCAAAAGCTAGCACAGCCATAAACAATTAAAATAAAAAGTAAATAGTATTTAGTCGTCCTCCTATTTCTATACACAATTAACAAAAAAGAAAAAAGAATTCAAAATAATGGTCTGCATAGAAAAAAAATACAGTTCATCATCTGCAACAATTAAGAGGATCCAAATTCGCCCATCCACTTTTCATATTTGGTCAAATCATCTGACGAAACACTTTTGTTGCACTTTGCTATTGCTTCATTAAAATCTTGGAAGGACACTGGCAAATCCACTTCTTCTTTGGCCAATTGCCGAATCTGATCAGGTTTTAATCCAGCAATCTTACGTCTCATTGACATCATAGAAGCGTCCCTAAGTATTATTAAAACACATTAGTGCATGATCTATCTCTCATTGAAAAATGTTGTAAATAAATAATATGTTAATTATGTACATTTAATTAGTACTGTACTTACCTGCAGACGTTAGTGATGTCTGCCCCAGAGTAACCTTTAAGTTTGGTAGCTATCTCTGTTAAGTTTACATCAGGTTCTACTTTAACATCCCTAAGGTTTATTCTCAGTAGCGCTTCTCGACCAGCACCTATAAATAAATGTTTTCGTATTCATTAATAGTGTATTTAAAAAGGCCAATAAACATAATTGTTTACTGAAGATGCCACACATTTGGTAATAGCAATATAGCAATATATATAATAGCATTATTTGGGAGAATTTACAACTCTCTGCTGTATAGATAGACCATTACCTACATTTAAAACAACAACAGTGCTTGATAACCATGCCATTTTATGTTACTCAGCCACATATATATTATTAATTATATACTAATAAAAGTAATTATAAATATATTATATACCATCATGACACTAATGTTTACTTGTAATATGTATAATACAGTTGTAACAGGACAACAACTAATGAATATTGGTTAACACTACAAGACAATAATTAAAATAATTGCCAAAAAAGGTAAACAGTTCATAACATGGGTAATTTGTATTAAGCAGAAAAAATAATCAAATATTCTGTCAAAAAATTTAAGAACATAAGTAGCAAAAACATCAGGAAATTTGTTCTACTATAGGTGTTGAATGTACATTATTAAAGAGTAGGTTGCTGTCACGAATGTGTTAGATTTGAATTTAATGGTAAATCATTGCTTTTGAAAAATAATTCTGAGCAGACAGCCAATGAATATTTCTATTTTATTATATATTTCTATAGATATTAGTACCTAATTTATTTTTGAATTATTAACATGGTTAATTGCACAGAATTATTAACTTTTGCCAGAAACATTTCATGTATTATATTGTTTATTATTAATTAAATAATATATACAATTAAATACAATTAACACATATTATGTACTATATCATGTCAAGTAAATGCTATTATAAATATTTAGTGAACATTTCAAATCTTTACAGTATTCATTTTTTAATTACAAAAATTAGTTTTGATTATAAATTCTAGGGTTTTCTTACATTTTTTTTTATCTATCAGAGTAGTTTTCTAAAGTACTGTGATTTTTTATATTTTAATACCCAAAGTACCAACTAGATCCAATTTGCTACCAAAAACCAAGCTCAGAGTTTAAGATTGATTATTTTTACTGATCCATAATGTGATAACAGTTACAAAAATAAAAATTCAATATATTTATTGTTCCACTCAGAAGAACAGTCATTGTACTCTGCTATTATTTTTCTTAAAATATTTAAAATCATAACACATTTTATTTTTAATTAATAGTTTGGGACTTTTGTTTTATTTTTTTCTATTATAATAATATGTATTTAGAAATTTTAATTGAATATGCTATAAACTTACTGTTGGGTAGAGGAATATATATACGTTTCTCCAGTCTACGCCTAAGTGCCTCATCTATATCCCAAGGGAAATTGGTAGCTGCCAGTACCATCACAATACGGCTAGCCCCTGATTCTTCTTCTGTACTTGTATCACTTAAGCCATCCATTTGGACTAAGAGTTCGGATTTCACTCTTCTGGATGCCTCATGTTCAGACTCTGAGCCTCTCCGCGAACAAAGAGAATCTATTTCATCAATGAATATCGTTGATGGAGCATGAAACCTTGCCTAAGAAAATAATATACACATATTATGCTATTGAGATATTAAAAAATACTGAACAAATTAAATAATTGGAACTTAATATTGTGTATTGTTAACCCAAAGTAACGCACAATTTATTGAATGTCACATTTAGCTGAACAAGGTAAATATTTAACCCATGGTAATTTGTATTGATTTGTGTTAGGTATTTATTTCATATTTTTATACTATCATAAAAATCACAACTCAGAGTGATTTACTACATAATTTATTTTGTTTTGAAATTTAGTTATAAGAAGTATAACAAACAGAATAATTAAATTGTCTAATATACTATATGTCATTAACCATGACTTTGAAAAGTTTTAGCTGGTTAACAACGTACAACATTAATTAAAACTAGACTATATCTATTTATGGTTATGTTATTTTAAGCTTAGAAATAAATTATAATATATATTCACATATAGGATTAAATAATTCTTGACCCTATTTATTATAATATACTAATTTTAGCAAAAATTCTTTAAAGATTATTTTAATGTAATTTTTGTTGATAATATGCTAAACACCTTTTTGATCATTCAATGTTCTTTGATTGTAGTGATAGTACACTTAATATAAGACTTACCATTTCAAATAGGAGTCTGACAAGTTTCTCAGATTCACCTCTATACTTAGAAGTTAGTGTTGATGAAGATACATTAAAGAAAGTAGTTCTACACTCTGTTGCCACTGCTTTTGCAAGCATTGTTTTCCCCGTTCCGGGAGGGCCAACCATTAAGACTCCTTTCCAAGGCCGCCGAATTCCCTTTAAAAAAAATATTTTCACACATTCCCATACATTTAACTTTTCAAACAATTTTACTTGACGTTAAAAAGTAAAAACTTTAATATACCTTAAAAAAATCTGGCATCCACATAGGAAGTACTACCGCTTCTTCTAAGAGACGTTTAGCTTCATCTAATTCAGCTATGTCAGTCCATCTTATATTAGGGTTTTTCTGTACAATATCTCTTTCTATAAAATAAAATAATTAATTAATATATCATAATAATTAGGTAAGTATATTATTTTAATCATTACCTAGCATATCGACAAGGTCTTGATCATAAGAGGAACAATCAAACCGTTTTTCATCTGGTTTCAAAACTTCTTTTTCATCCTTATCTTTATCATTTTTATCACTCTAATAATATAAACATAAAATTATTAAAAAAATCTAAAATCAAAATATTTGTATTTACCGTTCCATTTGTATTATGACCATTAGTATCTTTTTTCGGACCTTTTTTGACATCATCATTTTTTTTTGCTATCTGAGATCTAGTGGCACTGTTACGGGTATTGTTTGGTCCAATTTTTTGATTTCTATTGGCTACTCGTGATATTTCATTACGTCGAGATGTTTTTTGTGGCCTAACTTGTGGCCCGGGTCTATGTTCAACGGGTGATGGGGGTGGCCAGACATCAGGATCATTATTATTTGCTGGGGGCCATTCTAGGGAGCCACTGCCATTAACCTGTTGACGGGTTGTACCAAACCATGACAATCCATCAACGGGTGATATATCCTCATTTCTATCATTTCTATTATTTCTATTCACTAGTAAATAAATAATAAAGAAACAATATTACTAAATTATTTAGATTGATTTTAATTTAAAAACATTTTTTTTTTTAAATTTTGATTGCAATACAGTACATTACAGAATATACAGTCATACAGAAATGTCATCTTCAATTGCAAACAATAAATCTATTTTTAAAAGTTAATAGAAAAATTATAAATCTATAATATGAAAACATTATTGAGCATGTTATAAACTACATGTCATATGTAATTCTGTGCCTAATAAATAATACCCATGAAAATGTCTTGTGTGACAATATAAAAATTGAATGGATAATCCATTTTAGTCGAAAAAATATATATGCTTCACAGTTTAAAGGTCCCCACACACTGCAGTGGTGGCATTAAATTCTATTGTCTTGGTTTTACCGCCGCGTTGAGGGGTGAAATGTGTCTTACAGCAATTCACCGCAACCGCTGCAGTGTGTGGAGACCTTTAAACTGTACCATTGCCAATTTATTGCATTATAAAAACAATTCTAGTATACTCACATGCTGGAGTAGATGCACTCAGTGGCCTCTCATTCCTTTCATAGTCGTTACTTCGTAACTGTTTTAATTTATTTAATGTGTTTGAATACAATTTTAATTGTTCACATTCATCATTAATCTGACGTTGAATCTGGTGACAATAAGTGAAATTTAAACAAAATGACAAACGATAATATAAATTGGTGAAACAGTTATAACTTACGCTTCGCCAGGTTTCTCGCCGTGTTTGAATATCAACAGTAGACAAGAATCGTCCCAATTGTAACTTGGCTCCTTCATAATACACTAATGACGAATCGTAATTTCCGGTCAAAGCCATCTCACGAGCCATGTTAATACTTTCACGTATTTCATCAATCGATACTGCCATAACGGTCATCACAGCTAAAAGCAAAAATGCCAAATTGTTAAAATCCAAAAAAAAAAGACAACTTTAACGTTTGCGTGTGGAAATATTATAATAATTTAGGTACCTACCTTTAATGGTATGAATTTGAGCTAGGGAATAAATTGCGACTAGGACAATATATGATTGTATAATGCATTTCAACGGCACCCATCGTTACGAAATCGGAGCCTTGCGTAGAATAGTAACATAATATTTCTAAAACAAAAAAATTAAAAACACAAATCAAAAAAAAAAATTAAAACGAAAATATTGTTTATATTGTATTGGTTTTTTTTTTTTTTTTTTAACGAATTTACCATTAAATCGTATTGGCCGATAGGTCTCGACGAATAATTGTGAGCATAATCACTAAAAATAATAACAATAATCCTATGATATTTACAAAGTAACCGATAGAATCAAACAACAATCGAACAACCACTGTGACTGTTTAATGATTTAAACGTTTTGTGACAATTTTGTTTTAATTTTTCGAAGGAAAAACATTATCAAATTATGTTATTTTGAGGTACACTCTCTTGTTTAGAACTCAATGACGTTATAAACTGTTATCTTATCAGCGATACATCTCATGCTTAATACATCCTTGCATGGAGCGAAAAAAGCGGGGAAACTAAATAATTCAAATATGGTTACGGTTTCTTATCTCAGAATGACTGAATAAACCCATTTTTACTTACGTTTTCCAACGAGGTATTAAAATGTAAAATATTTATTATATGGACGAACTCGATAAAAAGCATTTCATGTACAAACTTAGTATTTTCGATCGAAAGTCAGAAGGAAAAATATATTTTTGTTGAAACAAATTAATAAACGTAATATAGTTCTATGAACACTTATTATAGATGAACAAGCTGAGGGTTAAAAGGAATGAGGGTGGGATATTCAAAAGATAAATTGTTCGTTAGTTAATTTAAAAAAAATTTAACTGGAGTACAATATTATATGTTTACAGACTTACAGTTTATCACATTTTTAAGCAATACGATCATTTAATTTATATTTATATATTATGACTAAAGGCATTAAAAAAAATATTTTCACACATTCCCATACATTTAACTTTTCAAACAATTTTATTTTACATTAAAAAGTAAAAACTACAATATTGCTCAAAAAAATCTGACACATGTCTTGTGTCAATATTCATCCTAATCATTTTGATCAGGTAGACCAGTGATTCCCAACCTTTTATGAGCTTGATCCTAACATTTGTTAAACTCAACTTTTTGTGACCTTTAAAAATCATATTAGCTAGGTAGGTAATGCAAAAATAATTCTCATTTACACTAAATTATACTAAAAATATGAAGAAAAATAGAAATTACACATACGAGTACACCGATTATTAATTATAGTAGATGCGATAACGATTTTCTTCCTCCGTCTTTTTTGTAGTTAATTATTTTGAAAAGATTCGTTCTTTTAATATTCATAAAAAATCATACCAAAATAATATGTGAATTCTGCGGTAGGAAACCTCCGAGGTAGGCGCAATCAAGACACCTGCCTGGTTCCATCTTTACGATTTAATGTTTCAAGTTTCAACCGTTATAAGATTCTAAATATTACAATATGTGATATGTCAATATGTTATTATTAAAAAAAATATAATCGACAAACATAAAAATGTTAAAATAACTATTAATAACTGGTTATTATTGTACTTAGGATAGTTATATATATGTTTACAAGCAGTTATTATGTATTATTGTCTATTCTATTTGTATTTATATTATTATTTAATTATTATTTGTAAGTAAATTGTTGCTCTCTGCCTTCAACACAAGCTTTGCTTTTAGAATATAGATGATAAAAAAAAAAAATGTCAATATAATATTATATTGGTATTGGGTAGTATACCTTGTATTATCTACCTATATTGCACATATTATTACATACCTAGGTATATTATGTAGATTTATCATACAAATTAATTAATTACCGTAATGTTGTATCCTGCAATTTTCAACTAACATCTAACACGTTATCACCCAATATAATATATTGTGCACTGTTATTGTTGATAATACATTTGAGTCATAATATTTTTATAAATGTAAATTATGAGCATCGGCGGTATAGATAAGGCATAATACCATCATCAAAGTGTATGTAATATGTATTTTATATACGGTCAGTTCACATATATTATGATACATAGTCAGATGCATGTACCTACTTCGGTACTTCGTCATTACATGTACCTCCATTGTTTATACATTTACCATATAAAGCGCGTATATTGTGTCTGTTCTTGACACATTTCTCCTCCGCCGCCGCTTAGACTTTGCTATCGTGTACATACTATATACGTATAATAGTGTAATAGTAAATAGTGTAATGGCGAGCGAAGAAAACGTCAACGCGCAATAATGTTATACCATACGGTGAAATACAGTTTAGCGCACGAGAATCAAAGCAAAAACAGAAGGCCGTCCTATGGTCAGAGTATATATTATAACAGTGTGATGAATGAACACGAGACACAAATACAAACAATACGCGAATATCTGTTGGTAAGTGTTACAAATTACAATAAACATAATATTATTATTATTGTGTATTGTGTTTGTGTACTTGTGTGACACACATGTTAGACGACCGCCGCGTACTGTGTTATTATTTATCAAAAGTCTATACATAGGCTATGATTGAATGCACTATAAAATGCATTTAAAATCACAAATAGCTTAAAATCCACTTTAAATATTCCGATAAATGCACTAAAATAAGAATTAAAATTGTTTAATCAAAATATTAAAAACCCATAAAGTAGGTATACCTATAATTTCTAACCTATTTAAAAGAAAAATCCATATTTTTATATTGTAATTAACATATCGATTTTCTTTTTATGTACATTATGTAAATAGTATTTATTCAATTGATTTGTTGAAGGTACTTTAACCAAATTACAATTCTCATTATTTTACATTTAAGTTTTGAAAAAACCAAAAAAATGGTTCAAAAATTTCACAAATTTTGAAATTTGAAAAAATGGTTCAAACTTGAATTCATTGTTACATCATTCAAACTTTGTAATAAAGAAGCTTTATCTTATTACTAAAATAATACAAGTTAATTTTGCTACCAATTTACAGCCCTATTTATGGTACCTACATATTATTATGTCGTCCTATTTACATAATATATATATAAAAAGAAAATCGATATGTTAATTGTTAAGTCAAGTGACCAAAATTAAACTAAAACGTCTAAGCGTGGTTAGTAGTAAAAAAAAAATTATTTACTTGCAATTAATACAGTACGATAATACTGACCTTGGAAATTAATAAAAATTAAAAACTAAAATGAAGGTGTAGGTAGCTTTATAATATAATGATTAACATTTAAGAATATATTAACACTACCTATTATGCAGTGTTAATATTTTCATATGGTAATCCACCGAAAATATGTAAATATAAACTATACGTTATGTGTAGGAATTACTTTATCATACATCAAAATATGTATATGTATATGTTCTAGTATATGTATTATGTGTTTAGATTTATTGGTAGGTAAAAGTATTATGGCTTTGGAGCGTGCAAAGTATTGACGTAAAACCGTATAGCGTAAAAGTTTATTATTTAGTTTATCAAATATTATACATGGGTAAACCTATCTATATGCGTCTAAGCACAAACGTGGCTATAATATATTATAGACTATATTCATCTATAATATAGTTATCGATTACTGGCAAAGAAAGTTTTTTTTAAACCAAGTTAAAATAATTTATTACGCGAACTTTAGTAAAATATTTTACGATACTCTGCAATATGATCCACATATCTTGTCATCATTGAAACACGAAATATTTTCTATTGAATTTAATCATTGTAAATATATTAATTATCCAAAGGATTTTTGTTGATGTTACAACCACCATTTAACGATTTGTTGATTTGAATACCTATAACATGTAAAATGTAAATAATATAATAAAAATGTAATAACTAGGATAAAAATATAGGTCAACGTTCTGTGAGAAATATTTTAATACGAACCAAAATATTATATATATATATTATTTATTATATTATTATACAACCAAAAATTGTACGTTAACATTTTTTAAACTCTTTCCTATTTTAAAATATTTAAAATTAAAATTAATAACTTGACAACCCTTGCAAGTATATTATATAATATTATACTGGCATTGTTAAAGAAACCGAGTTTAATCGTAAATATTGAAGGGATCTTTAATGTCCTAGCGACCTTTAGATTTTGCTTGCATTGTTCGTTGTTACGCACAGTATGATATTTTTACAAGTGTACACTAAAATACTTTAAAGTTTATGCAACGTAAATTATCAAATTATATAAATATAATATATATATATTAAAATCATGTATTTGAATATGAATATTCAGTAGAATAATGAATTGAGTAACAATATGTAAATACTATATTGTACCTATATACATAATAATATTATACAACAATTATACGCTTTTGAAACATATTAGTTATTGGACTTTAATAATATAGAGAGTAGGTATATATTTCGTTTTTTATTTTAAATACACACAAGTACCACACGAAAGTCGATATCTGCACAAAAATGAACCCGAGACAACATTCCTGTATTGTTTTCGTATTTTTCACTCGAAAAACTTCGCGCCATAAACAAACTGGTTCAGGCCGATCTCGTATATAGACGAACGCGACTTTCTATATTCTTCAACACAATGAAATGGAAACAACTAATAATAATAATAATCGGCGGATCGAAACTCATAAATACCGATATAGACCATTTGATGATTAACATCAATAATGCTGCAGGGATAAAAGTGCATTCATAATACCATAGTCTATATAACTGCGAGGCTGTGAACATAATGTTTACACTTTTTATTTCAAAAATAATGAAATCGCAAATAATACTTATAATTCGGAACTGCACAAGTGTACAACGCATAATATATGTGACGTGTGTACTACTCGCTAATTACGCCAATTATATTATATTATGTTATAATAAATACAATATAAAATACCTAGGTATATAGAATATAAAATATCGAATATTACGTTTCATCGACAGAAATTTGTACGGCATTATTAACCGTGTTTATTCGATTTAAACTTAAATATTAACGATACTGCTTTTAAACTAATTTCAAATTAATGTTAAAAAATGCAAACTATGGTGTGTAAAACTATAAAATATTATCGTTGAGGAATGACCAAGAATCAAATTATGATTATTGATTAAAATATTTTATAATATACCTACCTACATTATACAATATACCATGCAATGAATTATTTATTGCGACTTCTGTGAATACCCATATAATATACTGAAAATATAATATTATAGTGTTGTTTATCCTATAAACTTTGAAGTTATTGAAATGATAGATTCAAAGTTAGTATATGATAATATATTATTATATGATCGAGCGTTGGCCCGTAGTATTTGATGTTTTGACACACTGAACAACAAATATTCAAACTGAAGACACCACAGTACCACACACATATTTATACAAGTGTTATATATATATAATATGTATGCGTGTGTACGGCAAGTTACCATAAACGAACATCAAAAATTACTAATAATAAAATATATGAATATATATACAGTATACACCTCCAGTCGCCACTCTCCAGAGTAGAACCTTGTGAATTGTGTTGCACATATTGTTTAACTAAACATGTATTATGTATATCTGTTCATAAATTACGGTATGTTTTAAGTACACAAATTGTCCTCAAGTGTAAAATATATATACACATTTATATACCTCTTATTATTTCTGTGATGGATATTATATATTATTATCATTTCTCGATTTACCTGGTGAACTATATTGTTACAAAACATAATCGTACCGGATGTATATCAGACGTTTTCGTTATTTATAATACGTATTTTCAGTTCAGTTCAAGTATAACTGTATGTAATCTATTATCTACTTCATTATAATGTATACATGAATCTTTTCGAAGTTCCTACATAGGTATACAGGCAAAGAAATTATATTTGTTTCTAAAACAATAGATTATAATAGGTACGTTGTGTATACGCAAGGTAGATTGAAAGAAAAAGTGAGCCTTTACAGAAAAAAAAGTACTTAAATACAGTATTTATATAGTATTTTATACATATAGGAATCGTATCGAGTATCGACGAAACGGAAGATTGTAAATAAATAGTCCTTATTTTTTGTTCGACATTTTGGGTAGGTAAACATTGAACAATAGGTAATCGTTTTTCAGCGACATTTTAAATGAGATTGTGACCTATCCTATTTTTTTGTTTTCATATTACTAGAACGTTTCGAAACAAGTGTTTGGCTTAATAGATTATGGGCGAGATGTCACGTAGGTATAGTTGAAACACGTGCTAAATTAAAAAAAAAGAATAAATAATAATGTCTAATTTTCTATTCATCGAACCGCGTGTATAGATAATTTTTACATTTATAAAATATGATAATAATCGATTACACAAATCCTATAGCGGTGACTGGCGATTATGAAACAAAAGTTGTAGCGCGGTGCTAATAAACGCTAATACAATACTGTGTTTATAAGTGCGTTTACTCTAGTGTGCATGTGTTCTTGTATACATGTATGTATGGTAATATGGTATATTATTATATTGTTTCTCCGTGAAAACATGGGTAACAAATACATATCGTACTTACATAATTATTATTATATTATGTAGTCTATGTGACTATGTATATAATATGAGAATTAAAGAACGAAAGATTTGTAATAGGTATACGAATTGCACAAAAGAAAATACGCTGCGAGTTCGTCGGGTCACACGAATCGTCAAATAACAGCGCTCTATTGTTTTGAAATGAATTGGGTTAATTGTTTGGATTTATATAAGACATTAAGACAGCAAAATTAACATACATTTTAAGTACATAGGACATTATAATATGCATAAGATATTATGTAAAAAAACAACAATAACAAAATATTTAATAAGACATTCAATTTGATTTGTTTTTAAAATAAATAAAATACTACCAATTGATTTAAATGTATTTGAAACTTATAACGACGCTCGACGTATGACCAGACACGGTTTAGTTGTGAATAATATTATTTATAGTAATCGCTTTTTTACAAATATTATTATACATATTAAAAAATATAATTGATGGTATCAAGACGTATCTATAGCCCCCCCCCCCCCCCCAATTTATTGATTTGACCTTACAACTTTATCAAAGATTACAAAAAAAAAATAAAAAGTGTAAATAAAAGACAATATATTGTATTTGTATTTTTTGTATTTTTTTGTGAGACTTAGCCCCCCCCCCCCTACAAAAAATTCCTGGCTACGCCACTGAGACGTATCAACTATAATATTATTATAATATACCATTATACTAGTCCAATGCTAAGAATCATGATGTTGGCTAATGTGAACGCATCATTCCTTAGTTGATTTTTATATTCTTATAATATTATGTATAGCTGTTGAATGTTGATATATAGTTATATTTATATTTTTATATCACAATTTTTATTTTGACTCATAATTAATAATTTAGTTTAGCATTAACTTCAATTCGTTTTATACATATTAATTAACATTATATTGTATATTTTTAATTTGGACTGACCAGAACTTTTTTAAATAAATATGTCCTCGTGATATTAAATGTTAAAAATTAATAAATGTTATTGTGTGAGATTATATCATTACAATTATATTTCAAATACTTTAAAAATGTTAACAACCTATTTAATATTAGAAAAATAATTCCATTTTGAGGTGAACAATGTATCACTGAACGCTTTGAACGTTATCGTATTATCGTATTAATAAAAAAAAGTTTAAAAGGATTAGCTATAGTGTTGTATACACTTGTACGTATGTAAAAAATGAATCTGATTATATATCTATTGACATTAAACATAATATGTATTACAAAGTTTACAAAAAACATTCTTGTTTTTTTTTTTATCGTAATAATAATACACATTTGTATAATAATAATAATAATAACACCAACAACAATGTACAATACACAATGGAATATGGATACATACAAAAGTGCGTAACTGAGTTGCAGTGTGGCATGAAAATGTTTTATAGGTACAAGGAAATAATATTTATTACTACAATTATCACTATTATAATATGTTCTAGATGTGCTTAAAATTAATATTATTGTCTTAAGTAATTTACTATTTAGCTAATAATAAAAACTGATTACTTTGTACTTAATAATACAAATATCATTGTGATTTGAGTTTAAGAAGCGTATAGTATTTGTTTTGCAATAATTTGTGTATTGATTTAAAGCAATATATTTAAATAAATATTGTGAAAACGTTCATTTATTTTGTGACTTAAACTTTAAAGTAATTACATACTAAACTAACATCGTTAACTAATTTATAATATTAAATTAATATAAATTAATATAGTATAGGTAGGTATAGGTATAGTGAAGAACAACGTACTAGATATTATAATTGTTTATTAACGATTGAGTATAATACGTAGGCGTACTTCACTACTTCATACGTAAATCCTTTTTGTAGGTAGGTAGTCTAAATAATTTAATTTATTTGTCCTTGGTGACTTTGATGTTTTGAATAAAATATTTTAATTTACGTGTAGAGTCTAAAAAATACTTACAGAAATTAATATTTTGCATAAAACGGTATTTTTATTTTTAAAACATTCTAAATTATTTATAATATAACATATCGTTCGTATATAATTATCAAAAATTGTATGCATTTTCATTTATTTAATACTATAATGTCTTTCGTCTTACGTATTATACATATACTAATTAATATTATAATTTATAATGGTATCATCCCAGTTTACACCCATCGATTGCGTACACAGGGTACCTATACCTAATACCTACATACATATTATATATTTATAATATTGGTGCATTATATACATACATATATCGAAATTGCTTTCGTATAAAACATTTGATTATATTACATAGTTATTGTGTATACAAATTATCAACTATACTTTTCGAATGTATACCTATCAGCTAATACTATAATTGCATTAATTAGTGACTTAAAAGCTGCTTCGGCACTAATGGTAATCCTATACATATACACTTGTCAAACATCCAAATAGTTATTAGCATATAATTTAGTGTAGGTTTTTTCGTTTGTTTTTGAAACACTTAACATTATATTATACTTTAAATGGGTATAACATGTATACCTAGGTACCTGCGCGCTTGCGGTTAATTATAATATTTATAAGTGTCGATCGAAACGAGCATCGTAAAAGGGAGCTGCTACTCGCTGTACAAAATTTTAATACTGTTTTGACGACGGAATGAATTAAAATATCACCTAGATACTGAATATAATATAAAGGGTCAAAGTGAACGACTATGACGTATATATGGTATAGGATACCTGAACATGTATGATTTTTTTTTTTATTTAGTATTATTTACATTTACCTAACACCTAAATGTGTCATAATATTATCCGCGTCCCAACTGACTATTATAACTGCGCATTATCACAGCGTGGGTAATTCGATAATGTCCGCACATAATATAATAACAATAATATTATTATGTAGGGCCGCTTGGATACCGTGTCCGAGTGTTGTAGAAATATTTACGATCACGATGCACGCATAAAATATAATATTATAATATATCATTATTCAATTAATTATTTGGATATAAAAATAAAAATATATCGTATGCTCGTTCTTGGTGTTGGTAAGGATATATTATCCCTAGACCCTAATTGTCCAGTGGCGGATATAGAATTTTTTTTTATTCAATACTATAAAAATGCTATGCCCATATCGTAGGGTGAGTTCGAGAACATTCACATTGCACAGGTGAGCACGTGAGGTACCTATTCATTCATCAGTCACTTTCGTTGTGTCCATCGCTGTAAGACCACTAAAAATATGATGCCTGATGAATTAAGACATTAAGTACAGCCGAACTTGAAGCCATTGCGTTAGAAGAAGTGGAAACAAAAAAAACTACTAAAAGAAAATATGCCGTACATCAACTGAACGAAAATAGTAGAAGAAAAGGACAATTTCAACAAATTTACGGTAACTTACGTAAATGCCCATAGAAATGTTTTCTTTCTATCAAATGTCGATATACAAACATTTGATAAATTAAAAATGTTAGTTAAATTTATAGTTAAAAAATAGTTGTATGTTTATTAAACATATGTCCACAATAATTTGCTATATGAGTGTTTAAATTTAGAATTTTAACAAAATTCATCAAAATCCCGATAATTTGCAAGTTATTTCGAGTTAGAAATGTATAAAAAATGTTTTATTACTTCTATATTTTAGATATGATAATGTAAAATTTGCTAAATGTTACGCACTTGTAAGACGGAGACAACAAATTTCGGTGTAACGTCCTCTTAATAATTTATCTCTGTGTTTTTAATTATCATTTATCTTAGTGTTACCAAAAAACTGTACCCCCCCCCCCCCCCCCTCGCAAGAAAAGTCTGCTCATGCCTATGTCGGTAGTTAATAGTTCGTTAATTAAGTGTAGGTATAACTGTATAACTAATATAAATAGTAACTCATAAGCCGGTATTTAAAGTTTAGATGAGCTGTGTGCAGTGTGTTAATACTTTAATAGTAAGTCAGCATTTTACTGGGTACTCTTGTGAGTCTTGTGCCATTTCACAACTCCGCTCGGCGCTCGTCTAAACTTTAAATGATAATAATAATAAATAATTTCTTTATTGCTAGTTAAAATATTGTACAAGAGAGAAAATAATATACTTTTATACTCGTGCGAAATTCGATAATTTATAATAATAAGTATCACATTGTGTATAATATATATATATACGCTATACCCATGTTTATACATAATAAATAATAATATAGAGTTGATTTCGTCATAACCATGTATGTTATAGCCGTATAACGTCATGGTGTAGATATTATGTATGTCTGCTTAGTCTTCACAAAATATAATATACATCATAATATTATATTATAGAAGTTTCTATTTCATTATTATCGATGGCGTTCACTCTATAATAATTTGTAGCATTAATAACTAATTAGGTACTTAATAATAATAATAAGCTAATAATAAATGATTTATTTTACACCGTACGTAGGGGTGGATCAGCCCATCAGTGGATAAATTGATATGTATTTCTTCATCGTCAGCGCTTCATTTTAAAACGTAATTTATATTTTCGTTCATTGTTCATTGAATTTAAATAAAAATTAAACGGATGACTAAAAAACCAAATACGTGGGGGTCGTGGTGGTCAAACGTGTATGTCAAAGGGGGAGGGGATGTGGCTGATTTTTTAATATACACTATTGGATCGACATTAAAAATATTATTTATGGGCACCGTTTTATGTCTATAGATAAGTTATTATGAATATTTAAAAAATGGTCAGGGAGGGATCTATCCCTATCACCCTCGCACCATCCGTTGGACCATCACTGCGTGGGACTACAATTTCATTCTCTCCACACAAGAACGCCATACTAAGAACGTATATACGATTCGGTATGTAAGAAATATAATGATATAATTTATTATATTAAATACATAAATAAGAATAATAAATATAAATTAATTATAATAATAATAATATTTATATTATAATGGGTATGGTTTTAAGACGTCTAATATTGTGTTGCTATCAAAAATATTTATGTTTTATACGGTTCGCTTTGTATTTTTGGTAGGTACATACGTCTGGTATTTGATGTACCTATTATTGCAGCGATGATTGACGATGTT
Organism: Metopolophium dirhodum; assembly: GCF_019925205.1. Classification (NCBI taxonomy): domain Eukaryota; kingdom Metazoa; phylum Arthropoda; class Insecta; order Hemiptera; family Aphididae; genus Metopolophium; species Metopolophium dirhodum. The sequence goes on from NC_083562.1 coordinate 39,255,572, forward strand.
GATTTTGTGTTGGCCGGTTAAAATTGCGCGTAATTGGCGTAGGACGCGGTGAACGGATTTGTATTTTTCTGTGTCGTTTTGAAATATTTCCCGGCGAGGATCAAAAACAAAAACAACGCCTATACACAAACAACGCCTCTGCACTGACCATATATACCACGAGTACCTAATTGATATATTATATGTATATTAGAAACGCACGGTTATAGGGTGCAGCCGTGAGTTGTAAAATTTAAGTCGCGCAGTCCGGTGCGGCGGGTGCAGTAACAGTGATTTCGTGTATTTTAACAAATAAAAATCGCATACTGCAGCTGCTGCAGCGTCCGGATGGAGGACGGGGGCGGTACTACGTATATGGGTTCAAATATTTTTTTTTTCTAATGTACCTCTATTAGATTGCTACGACGGCGTAGGAGTGACACTTCCGATTCCGCCAGACCCGGAATAAGAGTTAAAATAATATTAATAAAAGGTTAGAATACCTAATTGATATATTTATGTATATTATAAACGCGCGATTATAGGGCGCAGCCTTGAGTTGTAAAATCCAAGTTCGGTGCGGCGGTATCAGAAATTGTGATTTCGTATATTTTAACAAATAATAATCTAGGCATACCTGCAGCAGCTGCAGCATCCGGACGGAGGACGCGGACGGTACTACTATGTATGCATGTGTATGGGTTCAAATTTATAATTTATAATTTATAATGCACCTATAGTAGACTGCGACGACGGCGTAGGAGTGACACTCCCGATTCCGCCGGAATAAGAGTTATACAGGCCAATCCAATAAGGGGAGAACCGAAAAAAAGCGTCTCGGCCGAACCGGTTGTATAAAAATATAAATATTATATTATAGTCGTGCGGTCGCACTCACGACCACGCGCGCCACCACCAAAAAGACGATAACGACGCCGACGAAACGCGATGAGCTAATATCAACGACTGACGATAAAAAGTGAGGTCGCGGAGCACGCGGTCGCAGATGTTGCGTGGACCCGCGGCGGCGTGCTAACTCTCCCACGGCGCGCGGCCTATGTACGGTTCGAAGATACGGCGTGCGCGCGCGGCGGCGACCGTTAATATTATACTCAATATTAATTATTAAATTCTATAAACGAAAATTTCACGATAACGTAACGTCAATAATAATTATCCACAATAGTATACAAAAACATTTGAATAAAGACGATGATTACAATTTCTGCGTTAATATATTGCTACTGCGTCTGCACACTGTTTCGTGTCTCGATATATTTTGTATATTGTGTTATGATAAAAGCAAACTTTTATACTTTCATAGGTATTTCAATTAGTTAAACTAATAAAATACGTAGTGCGTATGAAAAAAAATTCGATATTTCAATATTGAAATTATTTTTCAAGAATACTTTACTTTTCGGAAAATAGTAAACTATATAATATTATAGCTGAGGTATTTAATCAACTCGTCACAAAAATATCGAATATAATATCATTATATTTTATAATATAATTTATAAAATCTAACGAATTTGCAATTTTAAAAGGTTGTTCATTGGGGTCTTCATATTTCTTATATAAAAATATAAGTATATAATGTGTGTGTGTATCGGCTTAACTAAGAGGGAAAGAGTCTAGACTGCTAGGTAGAGGTTACTAGGTTAGTTACCACAAAAGGCATTTATATATAGTTGATAGTTCTAACCTGAAACCTAAATAAATGTCTTTATGGCTTTAAAAAATGTACTGTTTTTATTCAATCACGTGGTATATATACGCCACTGTTACGTGCTGCCTCTTATATTATATTACATACGGGATAACATTTTTATCAATTTCGCCCCTTTTTTTATATAAATTCTAAATCCTATATTTGAACACGTGCAGTAAATAGTAATGCGCACTGTGATGTACTGTTTTGTAAGACTATAACGGCCGTATAATACGTCGTTACCGGGGCACACTTTTTCGATTTCGACCGTGGTAGTCTCTAGTAGAAAACCGACAGTCAACATAATTATGTTATCGTGACAGATGTGAATAATTTCTCTCTCTCTATGTCTGCCTGTTCGTCTGGCTATCACTATTTCTTCGTCGTCGCCACATTACAATATATAAGTACTATATAATACCGATATATATATATATATATATTATATATTAATATTATACACAACATCATAATGATCGTTCGACTTTACCTTTCCCGCACCATAATAGGACGTATGCCGCTGCGCAAGGTCCGTGGCCGGCCGGTCTTCAATGACACCGCAGCTGCGAATGCGTACGGTTTTACCTAACCTTTTTTTATATAAATTCTAAATCCTATATTTGAACACGTGCAGTAAATAGTAATGCGCACTGTGATGTACTGTTTTGTAAGACTATAACGGCCGTATAATACGTCGTTACCGGGGCACACTTTTTCGATTTCGACCGTGGTAGTCTCTAGTAGAAAACCGACAGTCAACATAATTATGTTATCGTGACAGATGTGAATAATTTCTCTCTCTCTATGTCTGCCTGTTCGTCTGGCTATCACTATTTCTTCGTCGTCGCCACATTACAATATATAAGTACTATATAATACCGATATATATATATATATATATTATATATTAATATTATACACAACATCATAATGATCGTTCGACTTTACCTTTCCCGCACCATAATAGGACGTATGCCGCTGCGCAAGGTCCGTGGCCGGCCGGTCTTCAATGACACCGCAGCTGCGAATGCGTACGGTTTTTGCTCGCAAATATAATATATTATATATAATTATATTATAATATTATGTTATATAAATTATTAATTTTTTAGTTTATTGTTCTATTAAAAAATCGTATCCGAGAATAAAACGCACTGATCGTTCACACACGCGTACGATACACCGAAACGTCGTACGAGAATATAATATTATTTTTTACGGAAAAACAAAACGACTACGCGTGTGTCGGCATACATTATCATATTGTATTATAAACGATATTTTGATTATATTTTTGAAACCTCACATAATAATATAATCGTCTTAGTTATTAAAGTCGTGATAATATTATTATGTTATTATTACGATATTGCGGCAACGGAAACCGCAGACGTACTGTAATGAAATCGAAACCGGTGCGACTGGCAGTTATTGTACGCGGCGAGAACGATTTCGTACGGCGTCGCCGTGTGTTGCCGTTCGGGTGAGCCAAGGTCGAGGCAGCTGAGTCGTTTGAAATCGCGTGCACGTGGGGTTAAACGACACGCCGTGATGAGCACATGACGATACGCGACGATCGGAATTTTACTTTTTTCACCCTGTTTTGGTACCTGCGACCCCCTGTATCCACCTCATTCCCCACCGAAAAAATCCATAATAATCCCGTTTTGTTCAGACACTACACATCATATTTTATACCGCTATTTCTTATTATATTATTCGCAGTAAGGAAGTATAAATAATTATACACTTCACCACATTATGCCTGTCCCACCGGGTTGGCTTGAACTCGGAAATTAATATTGTAATATTATTTATTATTTCATTATATGGAATGGAATGGATTTTGAAGACCAGACGTCCGAAGGAAAGACAATTATAAATAATATTACTTAATATGCTAAACCATATTAATTAATTTCTATTCAAAATGCATGGAAAATAAAATGTTTAAATGTCGACAAAACCGTGTAGTAAATGATAGGAAGGGAGTTAATAATATTGAAATCACATAACACATAATGATCATGTGGTTACAGTTTCATTAATAATCTAGCCACCTATTAATTTTTTTTTAATGTCAGCCAACTCAAATTTTTAAACAAACGTTTGCTTTAAAAATAAAATCGAAGTATGTACAAAACATACAAAAGGATGGGATACAAAAAGTGAATAACATAATATGTATATTGTATACAGAACACGATGGAGTTGGAAAAGAGCTGTTATTGATGACGTGACACGGGGAGTGGGGTGCGCATACTCGACATGTCTACACATTACAGTATCTACCTACACACGCATATTATATACGTTCTACTCTATTTTTCAAATCCCAATAATCCTACAAAAATTGTGTTATGTTAACTCTTCTTCATGCTCCGTCCGTCTGAGGCCATTCATTACGCGACACTGCGACAGAATATAATATGTATTAATCGCGTATAATAATAATAATAATAATAATAAACACCGGACGTGCACGTGGACAGTAGCCAACCCAGTCGGGTGCACTCGTCTAGACGCTCGATCTGCTGTCACACGACGACTCTCGAATAATATTATTGTTGTGTTTGTATGATTGTATTAATCATGTGTTAAAATAATATACAGTTTAAGTCTATTCTATGGTTTAAGTATTTTTACACTGCGCGTGACAATTTCAAACGTTCACGATTTGACGCGTTTTTTCGTCCACGGACACGTTATATTTTTACGACTCGTCGTTTCATAATATTATGCATAGAAATTAGAAGTCGATTTTTATGAGTTTATATTATGTTGGGTACGGCGGCGTACGCTGCGTCAGGTGCAGTGCAGTACTTGTTTTCGATCGACGGTTTTGATTTCAGTCGCTGCTTTCTAAGTAGGTACTTTCGGTAATTACTAATATTATTGCAATCGTTAAAATAGTTATACGACATGATGCCTATTGCCCATATTATTGTGTACCTATATTGGATATGCATTACAAAAGCTTTCGCAGGTATCTATATTGGTTTGCGCCGAGTCATGATTGGTCCGGGTTTTCTCCGTAATTATCTCATCAAACATCGGCCGTCGTCGACTAGTTTAGTACATTACGATTTTGATACTTTTACCCGTGTTCGAGTTGTATTATAGGTAACGTGGGTCTTGTCTGGTTCGACATAATTTTATTATGATACTTGAAATAGTTATTGATAAGTTCTGCGTAGGTTCTGCGCAAAAAAAATAAAAGTGAAATAAATAATTAGCAAAAGTGAAAGAAGTTTAAGGAGCATATTTTATAATAACACGAGATTCGTATGTCGTGTAGGAAAATCGATTTTAGTTTCGACTTCTAGATAAACTTCTCGACTACTAACCAGTATTAAAAACCCGAGACAAGTATTTAACGCTCGACGAAAGCATATACTACTTTTTAGTCTATAATTATTTTAGAGCGAAGTGTGTACATTATTTTCAACACGTTATTTCTTACGGCTAACGACTAACGAGACTATATTATATTATAGTGATCGTTTAATAAAAGATAATGATGTATAAACTTATTTTGAAGTTTGATCTACTAATATAATTCTGATATAATATAAAATATATATCTTTAATCTTTAAACAATCAGCCTGCAATATTTTTTTGTGTACCTAATATATTATATTCGCTTAAGGCTCCGAGGTTAACTACTGGATACCTACTCATAGAAATATTTTGAAAAAAAAAAGTTTATTTAATTAGGTATTCAGTTGGCTTATAATTTGTATTAAATCACGTCATCTCACGTAATTTATTAGGTTAATCAATTTCGTGATGTTAAAATGATTTGTTCAAATAAAAAAAATGAAGGAACTCATACAAAAATTGAAAAATATGATTTTTAAGTACCTAGTTATTACATTTATCAAATTGAATTTAATTTAGTTCGTTAGACAATTTTATTATCATTACTTGTCTTTTACTTATGATTTATTTAGTCAATATTTATTTGTTTGGTAATTGTGTAATATTAAATCGCATTTTAAATACGTATGATGCGTATTATTGTAATATAATACTAAGGTAGTAAACCACATACATACGATTAAACTCATTGTCCAACATATGTTTAATAAAATAGAAATTAAAGTCATCCCTATATATAACTTTTAATAATATTATGTGTGTGTGTAATTGCAATGTAACGTATTGCGTAGTTACATGTAACGTAATTAACTTTATTTATTATTTTTTTTATTATACTGTTTTATAAATTATAATACTTTAGTTAGAACTTTTGGAGGAAAAACTGATTGTAAGATTAGATTGATGTAATTAGATAATATAGTGTTTTAGTATTTATAAGAAGTATGACTTATTTATTATACGCACACATAATTATTCGGAATGTTGTGAGCTGAGGCCCTTTGAGTGTTAAAAACTTATAAGTTTATGACCGTCGGTACAATTTACAGTAATTTTTTCGTTGAAAAATATAAATCGGGTGTATATTAAATAATACGCATTTGAAGCCACAAAAAGTGAAGTGGTGTTTCTATATATATTATTCAAAGAACAAAACAAATATTAATAATAATAATGACTAATGAGTAATACTAATTGATTTTCTGGTTTTTATTTTTATTGTAATCTATTAAAACTGTATCGAGTTGTTTTACTCGTCATATAATATAATATATTATATAGGTGCATTTTATGACTCAGATATTTTTTAAGAATCAAATTATGAAACACCTACGCTCGTTTTAATATAATATTAAGTAACAGGTAACGTTCCACACTCCCCGAAAGACTTACAACTTATCACTAAATAATGAAAATACTAAGCGTATAGAATATTTGCATTAAATTAACATAAAAACTACAATTAAAGAGTGGGTATCAAAAATAATAGAGTATTATTTGTATAAAAAACTTGGTGCAATGTCATCAACATTTTTCATGACTTGTAAACTGTAATAATACGGTACATTATTATATATAATATGTATTATGTATACCTACCTAAATAGTATAATATACAGTATACACATAATAATAAATGAAATTGTTCACTAATTTGTCTTGTCTACTTGCTAACAAATATTTATTTATACGGCCATGAAAAATAAATATTAATGTAATGCAATAATATATAGTCAAAAAACACGTTATTTTTCTCAAAGGGCGTTTTTGTATGTACATTTATTTAATTTTTCGGAATAAAACATCATTGTCCGTTATCCAATTTTTAAAATTAACTATCAAGTCACGGTGATAATTATAATTTGTAAGAAATTATTTTTAACTCGCGAGTGCATTTTAATAGATAGTTGGATATAGGTAATATTATATTTTATCATAATCGCTTCTATCATCGCATGGCATCCGACCATCTGTATACAAATTCTATCATCATATTTTCTTATTATGCTATATAAGCATATTAATATATTTTTGGTTTTATAAATATTAATTTTAAAAAATGTAGGTAACATTATATAGATTTATGCAATATTTTAATAATATATTAAGTAAAATATATAAAAAAAAACATATTTCATTGAGTAATAGTTTCGTAACAGGAAAAAAAACTTTATTGATTGTGGCTTTTGTTTTTTAGGACTTTGTTGGTCGTGTAATACAGTAACATATACGTTATACAAGCATACAACTTCAAATATATGAAATAACAGAACACGATTTTACTGTAAGGCACGTGAAAACCTTGACAGTTATGATACTGTTTCAAGGACTACGAATATTGTGATATCCCATATTGCTGCAGGCCAACAAAAAACGCAACGACCTTTGAAGACATTTTTATTCATAAAATACTTTTCTACACATTCTTCTTCTTATTTAATTGAAATTCTTGACTATACATGGTATAAAATATCTTTTACTATCAATACTAATCATAGTATGGTGTTTTAATGAATAATATAAATTTATAGTAACTTTATTTATTTTTACAGTATTACGCTATACTGAATAAATACTTGTTACTGCTGTGATCGATTGGCAAGTACCCATGGCCGTGGGAGGAATGGTCGGACGGTACTCTTCTACTAGACATTTTATTACAATTTACAAATGCCCCAAACATCACAAACTATGGGTTTAGTTCAACTATACCACGAGACGCTAATTTAATTCAAGTCTAAGCACTGCTGTAAGGTAAATGATTATTTTCATAATTATTATTATCCCCGTTAGAATAATGATAAAATTAATACCTGCAACCTGCTTCAGGTAATGCAAACTTAAATCTGAATTTAAAAAAAAAACCGAATACACAGGACCTGATTTACGGGTTTTATGTCAAGTATAAGTACTTACATAAATATAATATTAAGGAAAGTGGAGACCCCTTCACAAAACAAAAGCTACACACAAACTAACTAAAAATTAAATATACGTCGACCCGTAAACGTGAGTGAAGTTCTCTTCTGCGGCCCCCACCTTGATCAATTTATTTGAAAATTATGTAAGTACTCATTTTGCAAATAATTTTCAAATATTTTCAAATTGGTTTGCTGGCATGACCCCAGAAAATAAATTTAGAATTTCGAGTCCAAACTAGTACCAATCGTTTCTGTTTGTAAGTTCGGTATAGTTATAGTATATATTATTGTTATGTCGTACTATATTTTATAATTGAATAATACAACTTAGAAACCTTTTACATAAGTCAGCTGATTACATAATATTATTATAAGTTCAATTATTCTAAGACATAAAAATATTATATTATTATCCTAATGTTAATACATAATATTATAACATATATTTTAATTTATTAAACTGGGCATTAACAAGAAAAAAATGTTAAGTTCAATTACAAAGTTAAGTAACTTCTAATTAGGTTACAAAACAAGATTCTTTTAATAAATTAACTTTTAAGTTATTTAGTTATTTTTTTCCATGTTATTCAGTAACATATGAGTTCATTAATTGTATTGTTACGTTAAGTTAATATTTTCCAAATATAAAACCTCATAGATTTTAAAATATTATATTTTGTTTAGTAATTTTTTTTATAGACATTTAAAATTCATACTTGGACAACATTTTATACCTACCAATTTAAACAAAGAATAACGGTTTTCAGTTATCTTGTTGTAATGTAAAAATATTTTTTGTGGGTATTTGAAACTTATTTGTAACTATATTATTATTTATTATACACATTAGTACATTACACACAATGACATTTTCAAACGCAATGTTTTTAGTAACAAATGTGTCTACCTACTCCTTATTTACTAATACTATTAGACCAATAGTATAAAATCAATTACTTTAATATCAATATATCATACAATATACTTAGCAATATATAGTAATATAGGCTGACAGACCATTTTCGCTCAAAATCGTTTTTCATACATGCACTGATTTATCATTGAATTCAAATTTAAATTTTAATACATACATTATAATTTACAGTTACGAGGTACCTATATTCGACACTTAGTTAGGACACAGAGTGGTTACCTACTTTCCCCCTTTTTTAATTTAATATTCATACATTTCACTAAATACTTTCATTGAATTTGTAAATAATACACCTAGTAGGTATTTTAAATTGTTTTATCATATTTAATTTAACAAGTGCTGATCCAATCCACAATAGGTGGTTTTCCCATCTCGGTCGAATTAGTTCACAAAACTAGGTAGGTACTCAGTCGCTTATTTGTTTGTTAAACCAAGATATTATACCTAATAAGTGCCGTGTTTTATATTTGTTCAATTTACACGTACAGCTAGTTTTAAACAAAAATTATTTCATTGATTTTTAAATACTCTAGACTCTAGACTCTAAAGCACATAAAATCACTTCTCATGTGACTATATATTTTGTTTACGTTAAATATTTTTGGCCCTCTCCTCTCGAGACTTGTCAAGAACAGTAAAGAACCACATCTGCGTATACATGCACCGCTCACGCACCCATCGTCAAATATCCAAAAAATCGTGTGACAAATTATCAAAATACAAGTTTGATTTTGGAAGATGAACATTTAGGTAAAATACGGTGTCTGCAGAGTGATGACGGAAAGTATTAGACGGCAGTGACGTTGCTTCAAAAGTCTAAACACACAAAGCGTTTGACGCGTCGTCGAGGAATATACAGTTCAGAAAGATACATATGTCTTCAGTTATTTGTGTCTTAAGCCTTCCACCTCCATTGATTGTCGTGTCTAGACGTGCGAGGAATCCATTCGATTAAAAAAAACTATTTAAGAACTTTTCAATTAAGTATAATTAAAGCTTCATTAATCTCGTATTCAGAAAAATGTGTAAAATTTGTTTTACGATTTCAATTTTTAATTACTAACACGAGATCATTCTCAAATATCAATGCGGAAAACCAGCAAACGTATTGTGCAGCTACTTCAGAATGATTACAAACTGTATATTTAAAGAATTACCTTTTAAATACCTGATAAAAATGTGATGCAGCTCTTTTTACCTGTTAATAAAGTATTTTAAAAACAACAGCATAAAATAAACGAGTGAATAGTTTAATGCTTTGAGAGTGACCGTGTCATAATATATATATTATATGTTAATACAAATATGTATACCTACGTGTAAATGCGTGTACCTATATAGAAGCAATAGAAGCATAGACAAATAGTATTTTACTATAGTAATACCTACATTTTAACTGCAAATAAGTTAATTTAATGGTTAATAATGTCATTAAATACAATAGTAATAATAATTATTGCTGGTTTTGGGTCATTAAAGAACAGTTAATGTACGTATATTATACTCCAATGACATAAAATAATCAACCAACTTAAATCATTTATATTCACAATGCCCATTATAATGTTATACGACCTCTTATATCCAGCGACGTTTCGGCGAATGTACTCACGCAATTTTACGTACGTGGCCATAATATCATATAAATAAATAATATAAGTTCTGATTTTTGCCGAAACGATGTGAAAGTTGTAAAACGAAATGATAAAACTTTATAACAAGATATTATTATAAAGTGTTTAAAAAAAATAATAATAATATACACTGTACCTACCAGATTGTATATGCGTTTCGTTCTTCGCCGTGGGCTTACGTCGTAGACTTGAGGACTGCTCGGGACTGCTTTCTGGTTGAAAGCATCGTCGGCGTGGTTTACGTCAAAATATAAATATATCTATAACACTGAGTCCGAGCGCCAAGAAAACGAGAAAAGTTCGAGAAACTGGAACAAAATAACCAAAGAACAACGAAGAAAATCAATACTATACTGATAGACCCAATGGATGGTACCTATTGGCTATTAGCTATTAGATAGTTATCTAAACATGATATCTTAAGTAATTCGTTATTATTTATAATCGATAAATTCGATACTATACAGCCAGCACGTTTATACTAATGTTTTTTTTGTCAGTAATAGCTTACAGTATTGTTTACACTACATCGATTTCCGTATAATTAACTCACGATCCTCAGTGTCGTATTTACGATTTCGCTGCTCTAGACACACATTTTCGTCATGCCCCTTTCCCGGTTCTCATGTAAAATATTATTGTGTTTAAAACAATTTAATTTACCTATTTTATAATGTATTAATGCAACACTGTATTAGAACTAAATGTATTATGAAATACTATTTAAAGAACATTAGAAGTACCTATGTTATAGTAGTGTTATACCATAGGTATAAGAAGAAAAATAAATAGAAGAGGAATGTTATACAGAATAACATAAATATTGAATAATATTGATTAATATTGAATATTTGAAATACATATTAACTATTATCGAGTAATTATTATATTAGTATTATATTTATTTAAATATAAAATAATTTAAATAAATAAATAAACACAAATAATTTTTGATGTGCTTTTGATGTTCTGGAAACCCCCCATAAATTATTTCGTTATAACTTAATGATGTCAACATTTACTGTGTTTTAATGTTTAATAGTTATAGTACCTATGTTTATAAAATTTAAACGATTGTCGTTCATAGATATTATGATTTAAACTCTTTTTATGAGTATATGTACTGAATAAGCGTTCCGTTGATAATTTGATGCAATTCAACAAAATACTTTACCGAGGTGACGATTTTATGATGTGAACCACGTACGGAACATATTTTGAAAAAAGTTTAAAATTAAATCGTTGCGGTCGAATGCCAAGCAACATAATGAAGGGTGATATACATCCGACTTCCGCGATTGGACCAAAACTTCGTACGTTCCGTGACCGTATACGACCGAGACGATGCATAAAATACAATATGATTATAATATGATGTTGATATATTGTAAAATTTAAATTATTTTAATTAAGTAGGCTCCTCTTTTACTTATGTATACTACAAAGTCTAATATATTATAAATTCCACAAACATAATAAATGCTACGAACTCTAATGCCTAATAGTTACAGATATACACATAAAATAATATATATCCGTCTATCTTAATATAATAATATCCTATACTGGCTATACTTATAATCTAATGCCGTTGAGAGTTTTTCTAAAATACAAACTAATAAAAAGTTTAATTTCTATTAATAATAATTTTTATTGGCGCATTATTGTTTTTACAATTGTATTCAAAATTCCATGGTTTCTGGGAAAAATTATACTTACGTATACAATATTGACATATTGTATCAAACTAAAATAAAGTCATGACGTAGATTTTTATTTCAGCCGTATTTTGTAAGAAAATTTAATTTTTCCTCCTATTAAGTATAAAACTTCCAAATTTTTAAATCAGATATTTTTTTAGCGTGCCTACTTATTTGGCATTTTGTCGCATTATAAGAAATTATATAGGAATGCGAGCAAACAATATTATTATTATTGATTTCTTTGAGAAAATTAATCATATTGAACCGTTGAAAAATTCCACCATTCAGTACTGAATACTTGTGAGTTGTGGTTACGAATTTTTAAAACGTTATATTTTATTCACAATATTATTTTACCATCGTTATATTTCCTTCGTGTGAACATGGCTATTGGCTATATAATATTCCGTTTAATTTAGCCGTTCGAAACACGGTATCCGAATCGCTTATTGTTTAACCACCTTTAAAGCTGACTTTATATTGAAAAACTTTATATAAGGGTTGTCACTTGTCACCATTGTCAGATTATTTGATTAATATAATACATATAGCAGGTAAAGAAATAAGAGTTCATTACTTTAATATAATATATTAACTAGTATTGTTAACAATTATTTACCTACTACCTAATGTTTAATATATTTTAGTAGGTAGGTATCTATTATATTTTTTTTAAAATTATTTAACATAAAATTATACAACGATTCCTACCTTTTTTATGCTAAAAATAAATATGTTTATTGTTTCAATGAAAATATAAGTATTTATGTTAAACTGAAGTAACTTATAGAAATAAATAAATAAAATTGTAATATCTCTATAGTCTATAAATTATAATAAAAACAATTTAAAACAAAATAGTTTTGTCAAATAATAGTACACATATACATTAGACAAGGGCAACCAATATATTAGTATTCTTAAATACATTTTAAGATGGATATAGAAGGATGCTCCAAATATCATGATGGAGAGAATTTTTTTCGTAAAATAGAGAGATAAACTTTCAGGTCGTAAAAAAAAAATATTGAAGGGCTGTCGGTGAGTGATGCGAGCAGGAGGCAGTGCCATCAGCTGTAGACTTTATAGTTATAGTTAAGAAAATATATTTGTGGGGGTGTTCTATTTCCGATTATGCGTGAAATAAAAAATTATGTGCTCATCATATAGCAGTCGTGCGTAGTTATGCTCTTTATATATCTTTATTTATCGCCCCCTCCCCATACAAGAAAAATGTTCCTTGCCGTTTCTGCGTTACTTACTGCGCGTAATGGCATGTTTGCTTAATAAACGTCTGCGTATACACGCGGTCACACGGAGGTTATCAAATCGATTTTTACGGAAAATTGAAGTAGACGTCGTCGTCGTCGTCGTCGGAGTTATTCACGGGCAATTTTCACACTATATTATTTCGGTCGCGGTCGAGGTTTCCGAATGCATACAACCATAAAACCGTCTGCCATCGCGTAATGCGTCTCCGGATCCGCGCACCCTGACTTGGGCGGCGGAGGAGTGATAAATGATCGTCGTCTTCGATTCGTCGCCGTCTCGGCAATGTTTCCGCGTCTATTTATAACGGATCCGTGCTTACGCACACACTTCATAGTATAATAATGCGTGTACTATATATGAAATACGAGGTGTTCGTAAAGTTCCGGACACCTTGACGTATTGATCCATATAATAGGCGCATTTGGCATCTGCGAGTACCTACCTACCCGAAATTGAAACACCAACGCAAGTGCGAAATAGGTAGGTATATTAAACATTTTTAAATCGAAGACGTCGTTCTGCGGTCGGTCGGTCGCATATATTTCTAATACGATTTTATTTTACAGTGCAAAATTACTTATTTAAAAGTAAAATATCAAAAACAACAATCACCGACGAGAGAGATCGAGATAATGCGTTATAGTATTTTTGAATTTGAAAAAAAAAAACGGTATTTTGTAAACGAGGAATACATAAATTATCGTGTCTCATGCAGTAACAGTGGGGAATTTAAATAACATACTCTTAAAGGGGACGAGGGTGAGGTATATAATGACATTGGTGTGTTGGACTCAGACGGCGACGAATGAATCCTATGAATGCCATTTATATTTGCATTTTTTATATTTTTAAAATTAATTTTGAACCGATTGCTTAAAGTTGTCCATACGAACGCCGATCAAATTTCAGCCCCACGCAACGGCGCACGCCGCGTGCTCTTCCCGACACCCTGTATACAGCGTGATACCCGCGCGCACGCACTACGCACACGCACGCCGAAACACACGCGTCGCCGGCGGCGTTGCACCGCCGTGACGCGCCTTGCCGAAAAGCGCGTGCACCGCCGCACCAAAAAGCGCGTGCACCGCCGCCGATTATTACTGGCCCGTGGCGTGCACCGGCGGACCCGCGCGCACAACGTCCCGACGGGCGACGACGGTGAATCGTCGTGTGCAGCGGCGGCCAGGCGCCGGTGGACGACGGTGTGAAAACCCGAAAACCGTCAAGTCGCGGTAGCCGGCAGGTAAGATAAACAACCGTACACGTCATAATATATTGCATTAGCACTCACTACGTCGTTTTTTTAAATACCTACGCGAAACACGAGTTTTTTTATCATATATTAATATTTTAAAATATGTTAATATGTATAAACACTACAACAACGATCGTGTCCTGTAGTCGGTATACCGATAATTATACACAGACGGCGGGGGCTACCGTGTCCTGTAGGGGTACATTTTTATTATTATTATTATTACCATATATATCGATCGGCCGAAGAGAGGCGCCGCCGTCCCCCACGTGGGCACACACTTTACGTTTTTGACCTCGGGACGAGTACGACGACGACGATGACGTATACAGACTATTTAATATTACGGCGTCTTTACCCCTAAACGTGGCGGCGGTCATATTATATAATATTACTGCACAGCTGACAAACGATCGCGGACGGATTTCGACGATGATCGTCGTCGTAGTCGCGGTCGATCGTCACTGTCAAAAGAGTCGTTCCGTCGGGCTGGTGCGTCGTCGTCTCCTCGACGGAGTCTGCAGTAAAGGAACATTTATTACGTCAGCTTAAGATTTTCGAGTTTAAATATTAACTGTTTGCAGTGCGTCCCGCCGGCTATAGAGCACATATTATACGATATCGTTTTAGTCTTATGCGATTTGTTGTGACACGACACACGAAATGCCAAACTATGTAGTGTTGTGCGCCGTCAGTTTTCGTCGCAGTCGTTATGTTTGATGTTTAGCCGTTCATAGGTAAGTTAAATTTTATATTTATATTATATATATGCCTATTATCTTTATTACGATTTCTTCTTCTTCTTCGACTTCTTCTCGGGCGACATCGCAACCGTCATAATATATTATATTTTGTTTTACGCGCATATACCGTACCGCGGTTTACTGTCGAACGACACGGAAACCTTTCCGATTGATATTATATTATATATTATTATTTTGTCGTATACCTGTATACAAAATGGCATTGCTCTTTATTATATTAGTATAGTAGTAATTGTGTTTCCGTGTGCTTTAAAAGAATATTGCGGACGGGACGACATATTTTTATGCGCATTACACGCCGTGCGACTGATTACCGCCACGCAATACGCCTACCTATATTATTACTATTATTTAGAATACTGCAGCTATATTATTGACATTAAACGAAATGGCAGAGCTTTGAAAAATTCGTATACCTATGGAATTGTAGGTACCTGCAGTATATATATATATATATATGTATTAAATCGTATTCGTCGCGGTTGTAAGGGAATGTCTCGAGAAAAAAATATTAATAAATATATGCGATATACGATAGGTATATATTATATATACGAAAAAGATTGATGGATGAACCCGCTACAGACTTTTGATTTCGTGACGCGAGTACATTAACCTCGTCACCGCGCACTTGGTAACGGGCCACAGTTGTGTAATATCATAGAGTTGTTTTTTTTCGTCCGTTTATTATATTTGGGTCGCGAATAGTCAAGTAACGAAGCGGCGTTTTTTGGTCTTAAAATCTTCGGGTAAGACCGCGATATATCGCATAAAATGACCGCCCTGTAGATGTAGTATATATATAACATATACTCAGATATGCCTCCTACATACAAACCACCGCACGTACCTACATAAATGCGTATTCCTACTTCCTGCGACGATATTTTACCACGGCGTCTTCCGTTGTTTAGAAACGCCATTTTTGTTTTTTAAAGATAAAGACACCGCTCGATGACCTCGTGCAGGATACCTCTCTGCATAAGTATACTGTTGTAGTAACATAACAATATAGTATATAAAATGTCCGCAGCACGACTGGCTGTGGTTTAAAATTTGTTGTATACACGACGGGTCAATATAGGTCAATCAATGGATGGTTTTCTCAAGTCTCACTAAATTATTACACACGCGCGCGCACTAGCAGAATTTCTTTGAAACGCACGACGTATATTTGATATTACCTATACTTTATAGGTAGGTATCTAAACTGACCTGTATAATATTATGTAATTTATATGTATCATAATTAGTAAAATACACCGTCACTCGTCAGACGCGCTAAATAATTATTACACTATTATTATAATATTATTATTGTTTTTGTCGATCCGACACGAATAACGATAATAATAATAATAATAGCTAGTATAATATCATAATATGTATACTTACTGCTACGTCTGTATCATGTTAATATTATATACGATGCATATGAGCTGGCGCCACTTCCTCCAGGCCGCACGCGCTTTCCAGCGCTTTTATAAATACATTTCGTTGTATTGTTTCACACGCACATCTGGACAATCTCCCGGCGCAGACGATAACGCCGATACGGAAAAACAAAATATATATATTTATAACGCGAGTCGAAACAACAACAGACTATAGGGCGCGTAACTATATATTGTATCCCGAGATGCTCATCACTATCGTGTAAAATGGCATAAGAACGCTGTCGCGTGTTCTGTTCGTTTCTGTGCCGCGGAGCTCTCTCGAAAGCAGTCACCGCGCGGATATCGCAATCGTATTCCGGATAGGCACCGCAAATCGCAATCGCGTATAGGTGCTATATTAACCAATTTTCGTTCAACTTTTTGTGAAACATACATTTTTTTCCAGTATCGACACGCACGCCATGGACGTCTTCTCAAAGGCCGGTCTGTTTCCGAAAAAACACCATCGCTGCATATCGTTGGAAAGGTAAGACATATGCCACTCGCGCCAACACTGACGTGCGTTCAAGTCAAGTCCTGTATAGTGGCATAACTACCAAACTTTGGTCCAGGCTAATATCCGAAGAATCTTAGGGAATGTACGTCCATTTGCTGAAAGGATTATATCGTTTCATGAAGACTAACCTGAAAGCAGTATAATATAGCGTATTTTGAGTGAAACTGTCATAGGACCAGGGACGGTTCCAGAGACTTGGTTGGGGGGGGGGGGGGCTAATAGTTAGAATTTTCACAAAACTTATAATAACAAATACAAAACAACAATTTTTACAACACAAATTCAAGTCTTTTTTACTTAGTTAGTATTCTCGTAGTCCATACAGATAGCAGATACATGCTACAAGTCATACACCGACGTACCTCTATTAATCACATACTTTTACGTGTCTATAATAGTCGATACTATAATATGTTTTTTTGTTTATAATTTTTTGTTAACAATATACAATATTTTAGAAATACTGGTTTTGGGCCTTGCAGGGGGCCACGGCCGCTAGCCCCCCCCCTGGAACGGCCCCTGCATAGAACTCACGATTATAAAATGTATCCCACCTTTGCTATTTATATAGTTTTGAATTTCCAGTAAGCAACATTTAGAACACTCATTGCTAGTTGCTACAGGTTAATAAAATTAAAATAAAATTCAAGTGTGTTTAGAATCATTAAAATACATTTAAAACCGTAAATATTATTCAAAGAAAAACATACTTCCTCCCCCCCCTCCCCCCCTCCCCCCTCCCCCCCCCCCCCCCCCAAGCATCAGGAACCTGCAGCCAGCTATCACACCCTTTTATCTCTTTTGGTTAAAAAACTAAACCGCGATATCCGTACATAAAAATATACCCATTCTTTTTAAATTTTTAGCGGCCAGTCGTCGACTAAAAAATCATGTCTGCAAAAAACGCCGTCGGACCCGCCGAGATTTTTTCCGCGGCGGTACTCGACGCCGGAGTTAGCGATGAGAAGACACGCGCTCAGACATCAACAACGCGACGACGACGTCCCACCCGGACAGCCGATATCAAACAAATCGTGCCAGACCGACATCTTGGGATTGGACAAATACTTGCAAAGGCCCGCGGGTAACGCGAGCTCGCAAAACGAGTCTGATGCAGTTAGCTCGGAAACAACAGGGGCGGCTTTGAGGGCGTACAAAAAACCGTCGAAAAGGCCGAAAGTCCGGTCGGTGGCGGTACACTGTGAGCGGAGGAGGCTGTCGTTCGCAGCGTTCAAAGGCTGCCAAAAGTTCAAGCACGTATACAAGCGCAAGATATCGTTACCCCAACCGTCGTCGGCGACCACCTCGACGGACGACGGACGGCGCCGGGACAGCAGCGTGTTGCCGAAACTGTGGCCGGACCGGACAGCGGAAACGGAAAGACCGATGGCCGCCAACAAAGTCAGCGTGGCCGTTAAACTGCCCAAGATACCAACTAGGGATGCGCGACCGGAAGCGGAAAGGCCGGACGATGGCGGTGGCATAAGAACGAGACTGGACAGACTGACCAGGCCACAGTCGACGGGCAGTAGTGGTGACGGGAGTGGTGACCGGAAACTGGCGGCTGCGTATTTCCGGGCCAAGTCAGCTCCGAAAATCTACTCGCCACGATTTCACGCCACAGCGCCACTGCCGTCGGACCGCAAACCACTGCAATCGACGCCCGGGACCAGCGACACGGCCGATACTACGCTCGACATGGCGTTTGGCCGACGACAGCCGGTTGACGCCACTTCCACGATGACGGCCACCGCAGCGTCCGGCACTAGGACAGTGTCCACGTCCACCTCATTCACCGAACCCGGTTTCCCGATAGTGTTCAGCTGCGAGAGTGTTCTCCGGCACCCGTTAGACGGGGGTTATGTGTCACACACCGAGAGCCACCGATTCAGCGTGCACTACGTGTCAGCTGACTCCGCCCGGTCATCGGTGACGGCCACGTCAGACACCGATCGAGACACCGGCCCGTCGTTGGTGTTCACATCAGCTGGCGCGTGCCAAAACGAACGGTGCCTAACCGGTGAATCTGTGTCCGTCACGCTAGGCGGCAAACCGAACGGTCCGGCGGCGTCTACGTCTACTACTAGCGTGGCCGGCGAACGGCGTCTGGTCGTCGAACGCTGTCCCGACGTTCGTCGGTCGAAGGACGACATGGTGGCCGACCGTGGTACAGGCGATACGGCAACCGACCGTAGTACCATCGAAATGGCCACCAACCAAGGTAACATTAAGACGGCCACCAACCAAGGTAACATTGAGACGGCTACCGACCGCCGAACCAGTGGGACGGACACCAACCAAGGTACCATTGAGACGGTCACCAATCAAGGTAATATTGAGACGGCTACCGACCGCCGAACCAGCGAGACGGCCACCAACCACCAAACCTGTGAGACGGCCACTGATAGTGGAACCTGCGAGATGACGGCCACCGACGACGACGACCAAACCGCTAGTGAACCACCACTGTCACCACCGTCACCACCGTCGACCTCGTCTTCGTCGTCGACTTCGTCGGTTCGGTACTGTTGGCCAGTTGGTGAAAACCGCAACTCAGCGACCAATATCGTAACGGACGTGGGTGCTGAAAAGCTGGGAAACGGCCAACACGACACCGTATTTTACGTTTCGAGAAAAGACGACGGCGCCAATGCGTTCGAAAAGCCTGCACCACCAACGGCAGTAAATAAAACTATTGATACTTTGGGTGAAGCCAGAAGGGGGGAAGAAGGCAATGAGCTCGAATTGCACGCACGCACGGACGATGACGACGACGACATGCCATTACAATCCGACGAACGGAATTATGAGCAGTTGACACAAAACCATCAAATAATAGAATCCAGCCGTACCGTTTCGAATCAGTCGCCGAAACTCGACGACACGGAATCGGTGCTGGTGGGTCGACAAAACGATTTGGGACCAATCGAAAGCGATAATACGCACGCAAACATTGCCGAGCCTATTTCGGCTGAGCATCGCGGCACGACAAACGCCGAAACCACTGCTACAGAACAGCACCGATCAATTGTGAACAACCTTCTCACCGTCCCATCGAATCGGCGTCTGCAGTCGGACGAGGATACGGCCGCGGCAGAGATTATGGCGTCGCGGCGTCGTAACGAGATGCAACGTTCCGAGTCGTCCGGAAGACGTGTGGTTGCGGGTTCAGTGGAGAGGAATCATCGCGGGGGCCAACGTGAAAACGGACAAACCGTGCAATCGAACGCCAACAAGCGCAACATGCCCAACAGACTCGACGACAATATGAGCCGCAAACGGGACGACAGCCGGGATGCCGATCCTCGTCACCTCGGCAATCGTCTGTTACAAGGGTCGTCGTCGGGCGCGACACCTGCACAGCACTCGAACGCGGTCGGTCGCGGATCTGCGGCGGCGAACGCGACAGAGACGACGGCTTTGCCTCGGAACGCAGTGAACGACCACCCGCAACACGGCTACGAACCGTTCGGAAAGCGGACGAACGGACCTCAAGACGGCGGCAGACGTTGTGTCCGTGAGCGGGATGTAACGAACGACTGTCGGGGATGCGCTAACGGAGACGTGAAAAACAACGTGGCTGGGAGGTCTGAAGTATACGGCACCGACGGCCATGACCGCTCATACGATGCCGGAAAGAATCGCCATCAGGAGTCGAAACGGAGATTGGAGTCTGTGGATGAGGCGACGGAAACTTCGAAGCAACAGCATCAGCAGGAGTCGAACTACGTGGGTGGGTGTCTGTTTGGCGACTCGTTCAACCGTAACAAGAAACCTCCGCAAAGGTACGGAGAACACGCCGAGTACGGTCGCGGATACTATGACAACGATCCGAGAAAAGTCAACTTCTCGTCGAAACCCGACTACCGGTACGATTACTATCGCAGCGAGCACGCGCCCAAAACTGGCGGTCATAGCCCCAGGGACGAGGATTGCACAGTATTCGCGGACCGCGGGTCTCATCAAGGCTCGACGGCGCAGCTTCCTTACTACTCGCACCTGGATTGCAAACGTACGTACGGAGGCGGTGGCGATAGGAAATGTACCGCAGACATCACCGACGATGATGATGATGACGATGACGACGACGACGAGAGTCTCACTGACAGCCTGGAAGATGGGTGCAAGTATGAGGGAACGGCCGTGTCATATTTCTTGGCGCTCGACGGCCAAAAGTCGGCGGTCACGTTCACTCTGAAGATGCCTGGCACGCTGGAGAGTCGACTTAACCGGCGGCAGAGTCTGCTCAAGAAGCACCTGCACGTGTCGACGACGGTTCGGAAGTCTACGGCGGCGGTACGGGTCCGTTCCCGTCACAAGGGGTGCCAGACGCTGTGGACCGTCGAGAAGGGGGTGCAGGTGCAGCGGGGCTCCACAGCCAACATGGACGACCGTAGGGCGCTGGAGACACTGCTGGCTGGTCTGGGGCGCAACCACGTGTCAGAGAACCAGATCCGGTTGGTTGGTGGCCGGAAGATGGTGTCAGAAGGCAACCAGACGGAACACCCACCAGCTAACCGGCATACCCAGACGACTAGGGACGTGGCCGCGGGACGGGAAACGCCAGAATGCTGCGCGGCGGCCGGGAGACAGAGCAAGAACCAGATGCTCGCAATGAAAAAATTTTCCACTGACAATGCTCTGATGGTGGGTGTGGTCAGGCAGAACAAGTACTGCAAGGGAAAAGAAGCTTTGGACGGTGTCAAAAACGATCAACTGCTCACGCTGTCCAAGGGTTGGATCAACTTTTACACGCTCAGGGCCGACAGTGCGGACGCGGAAGCACAAGGTATAATAAACATTATTCGTATAACCCATTAGCTTCATCTTGACTCTCGACAACAGTTAATATATTTATTTTTTTAAATCAGTGGTCCGAAAATTATATTATATTGAAAAAATACCCACTTGTTTTTTTGATGAATGAATCTGCAACAAACACAAAATTATTGTTAAAAATGGATGTCAAACAGGTGCATTTCATTTATAGCCTATAGGTCATAATATAGTTTTTTAATATTATACCTACAGGATCATTAAGTATGCTCATCCTATTTTTATACGTAAATTGTGCATATATATTCAAATTCTGATTTTCAAAAATGTTTAACTGACAACCTTTCTAACTTCTGTCCTTAAAATTGGACCCTCTTTCCTTTTTAACTTTAAATTATTCAGCTGATATTTTTTTTGAGAATTAATTACCTATATGTATCTAAATGAAAATTTGAACGAGTTCTTAAGTTGTATAACTTTGTGTACTAAGGATGGTATATATATATCTATGGACTATGGTAATGGGTTAAGTAGATATGACGGCTTAGATGATTTCAAAATTTTAGTAATTACTATTGATCTTTCAAAATAAATAATTAGTAAAAATGATTCAAGTATAATAAATATTACATAGTACATCTAAATATCTAATATTACATATTATAGGTTTATATTTTTGTAAAACCATTTTTAAGGATTATTATCCTTAGTATATTTTAATAACTCAGAAACTTCTATTAGAATTTTGATTTAGATACATAAAAAAGTTCAAAGAAATCATCCACTGAATAATTTGCAGTAAAAGGGAAAGGGTCGGGGGATTTCTTATTTTAAAAATAGATGTTTGTATAATTGTATCGCCACAAGACACTCTTTAAGGTAGTACGAAAAATATCAGGAATTTGAAAATATGGTCTTTAGCTGGTATACTCAACATTTTATAAATCAGAATTTTGATAATTGTACTCTTAAAAGGAAAAATTGGGATGAGCATGCTTAAAAAATCATCCTGTATATATTATAGTTGGCATTAAAATTGACAAAAACTCGAATGTAGTCGCGAATTTTTTTTCAAAAAAAAACTGTTTAAAACGCTTGTAGGTTCCTATAAGTTTTGTTAATCTTATATTTAAAATCTTAAGCAATAGGTACCTAATCATACAAAACATAACTCTTGTTTTCTACTGTAGTAGAATTTAACGATAATGACGATGAGGTCAAAGCCGAGGACGACAGCCAACAATACACTGTACACGTGCAAGCCATCCCCGAACCTGCCGTGACATTGCCTGTAGTACACGTTCCCCATCGCAATAATAATCTGCAATTGCCGAAGACGTCTAGCACTACAACCAAACATTTACCGAAACTCGTTCAGACAGAGACCAATAACAATCATCATTGTCCAACGCATTTGGGTAACGTTTGAATTTTATACTTCTTTGTACATGACATAATTTATTCATATAAATTAGGTATTAGTTTAACGTAGGTAACTAATGGGTATTTAAAAAATACTCAAAACAAGGAAAGTAAAATATATCGAAGGTGGGGGCATTAACTAGTTAAAAGAAAGTTTTATTTTTTTAAATTTTTAACTTAACTATAGTTAATTTAAAAAATATAGTTAATTTTTTAATCACCTAATGAACTTAACTATACTGTTTAAACTTAACTTTCCTCAATTTATTTAAAAATAATCCATCAAGTTAAGCATTTTTGAAAATTGTCCTTTTATGTTTTTATACTTAAATATTAATACTAAAATTAAAATAATCCATTACTATAATAAAACAAACATTTCTGTTATTTTTATACTATTGTACGAGGCACGGATTCAATTCTTATCTCTAGAAAATTGAACGATAAAATAGGAATAAGTAGACACCGCTTATAAGACTCACATAATTGGGACCAGTATACCGATTGAAACTTATTGGCGAAGTGCTATATAAAAACCAATGAAAGTTTTAATTAATAGGTACCTATTAACTTTGTTTTGCTACTTTTAAATATTATATGATATTACATATTATAAAATAAATACAATATATACATAGGTACACAATAATAATTGTGATAAATTTGAAATGCGATAAAATTTGTTGTACCTATAGGTATGTTAGGTATAGTACTTAAATTATAATATTATACCATATGGCATGATTAGAAATCGGTAATAAGTAATAACCAAAAGAAATTATTTTCTACGATTTTTCTTACGAAATCTGAGTCTTATGACCGAATTTTTTTAATGTATTAGGTTACGTCTGTACCAGGCGATTTTGAGTCTAATAAACGACCGACCCTTTTATCCGCGAGTCTTATAAACGGCGTCTACTGTATATCGAATTTGGCCGGTTTTTACAGTGATTTTTTTTTTTGAAATTAGATACATATCAACTGACTTGACCGCGTTGAAAATCTGTGTTGCTTACTTTTGTTGTTCGTTGTTATTTATTTCCTGAAAAAATAAGATAATAAATAATATGTATGTACTGTCGTATATTGCAGACAGTCGTCAAAATAATATTATTTAATATATATTATATAATATAGGTGGGAATATTTTAAATTTTAAATTATATTGACATAGGTCAGGCCAGCTAAGCAATATGTGCTGAGGCGACAGTAATATTTTCTATATAACACCGCCGTACGCGCAGGCACAGTTGTCGCTGAGTGATTCGGCGAGGACGTAGGTACGACGTGCGTGTGAAACGCCGATCATATAGTACGGGCTAGGCGATCTGAATTTCCCAAGTGTTTTATTTATGTCTGTTTTAATGCAATAAAAGTGTTTCCGACCAACAACCCGAGTTAAACATTATTTTAGTCAGTCTTAACGTTCTTACCTTTCATATGAACAGCGCCGGGATATACGTACTATGTGTCAATGAAGTTTTATTAAACTGAACAGTGCCAATGTATATATTGTAATCTTTGAGTCATTTCAACTAGATAGGAACGAACTAAGAATAATTGACAAGCGCATACCATCGTACCTCAACGAGTTAACAGTGCCATTCCAACTAACTTTAGAGAGTGTCATTAACCTAACCTAGAGAATACGAGGGTAAGGCGTATACCAACTGTTGGTTTACCGCGAATTGTCTAATACGGGTGATACCACAGTACAGTTTAAAATAGATACCTATTTCAATAAGTATACCTACCTACCAACTAATCAATTTATTATCTTTTTTGGTCTACAACAATTTTAAATTTTAAATCAATTAAATTGTAACTAATTATTACCTAATCAGTCCCATCAATATACCTAGGGATGTGTAAAAATTAAAATGTAAGTACCTATATTAATTATTATAATATCTGGATTTCTCAATAGATGCTAGATGCGCCTAACCAGTTAACCTACTATAAAAGTATTAATTAACACATAATACATTTGTATACAGTGTAAATATAGGTGTACTGTTCTTTTTAATGGCAAATGTAAATTTTGATTTTTTTTTATCCATAACCTAAAATCTAATAAATATAATGCCTATTTGGTAAATAATAATTAGGTACCTATTTTCTCCACCTAGTACCCAGCATAGAAGTAGGTGGTATAGATTATTGAACAATATTATACTAGATTTATTCATAAACCTTACAACATTCATGTACCTATATAAAATTATTTAAACTCAATTGAGTGAATATTTAATCATGTTATAGACGCACATTCTATACCTATTATATTTTTAATTTTATAGATTTTATAATTTATATGGATAAAAATTTGATTTAGAAATACATTTCCAAATGATTTGTCATGAAACCCCATTTTGATTTGAAATACCTAGGTATTTTCAATTCCTAATATGATAATAACTTCATACAACTATATAATATAATATAGTACATAGGAATAATTAGATTTATATACATAATATAAAATATAAATATATAGGTACAAATTTTTTTATTAGAAATTACTTATTGTAACGAGGTATATCGTATATGTTTTAGTACTTACTTCAATTTACAATAGTAAGTACTTGAGGGTATTAAAAATTAATAGCTACTTAATATAGTCTTTAAAATTTAAATTGGTATTGTTTTTTTTTTTTATTTAGTAATAAAATAATTATTCGAATTCTTTGCAAAATAATTAAACAATGTGGTTGATATTTTATACAGCAGCAGCAAATGGTTGGTGTGTAAGTGTGGATGGTCCAAATAACATGCACATGAAGGTTTCATTACTACCGGACAAGGCAGGCATAAAAACATCTGAACATTTTGACCTGAATGGTAATTGCAATTAATATAGAAGAGTATCATGTTTTTGTTGAGTATATAAAAAAATTTTTAGACGAAAATAAACTAGATGCCAGGAGATTAGCTTTACAAAGGAAGACCAACTACATGCGCAAACCTTATAGAAATATGAAAAGAACACAATCGACGGTAAATCATTAAATTTAAAATTTTTTCTGTGCACATATAGGAATTCTTGTTTAGCCTAGGGACATGTTCTCTGCAGACGTTTCACGAACAGAGTCTGCCTTGTCAGCCGAGAGCAAATACATCGAGACAATTGACACGCAACTATTAATCCACAAGGCTCGAAGGTATGATTGATCAGTGATCACGTTTTAATCATGAGTTTATAATTATTTTTAATGGCGAGTGTTTATTTGAAATAGGCGTTTAAGTCAAGAATGGGACACAAGAATTCAAAATAGAGGTTTAACTGAATCAGTTCAATTAGTCGTTACAGGGGATTCGGTTTCTAGTAGAACATCTCAACATTATGCGACTAGAGGCCATCAGCATTGCTCATTCAGACGACAATCAAGAAGAATTTAATATAACATTTTTTATAAATTAATTATAATAATAAATACTATTTTATACAAGTAGGTGAATTAGTTACTAACTAGAAAAACTTATAATTATTCACAATTACACATTTTTACATAATTCTGACTTTATAAGTTGTCTTAAGAATATAAGATGTTTCATTGAAATATTAAAATATACATTATTGTATTGTTATTATTCTTAGACTGAATGTATTTCACATAGAAGCAATAACTAAAATTTTATTGTAGAGTTAAAAATAATAAAATTATTGTATTTTTTGGAAAATGTATGTCAACAGTTATTCTTTATTACTCTTTGGGTTGTCCAATAGCAAATTTAATTTTCTTTTCTTGTGGTTCATCTTCTGCTTCTTTTAAGACAGCTTTTGGCTGTGTCTTAGCATACGCAGGGGTAATCCAATATGGATTATCAGCTGCATCTTGAGCATACTTCAAAATTGCCTCTCGTGGATCTTGATCATCTTCTACTCGTTTGCTTAATCCCAAATTACGAATGACATATGAGCTAAGGGTGCTACCTGATGCAGCAACACGACCACCTTGGCCAGACTTGATTGGTAAATCTGGCCTCTTTGATTTAACTGGATCCAATCTATCTTTTTCATTCCGTTTCTTCAATGATTTATTTCTGTCTTGTCTAAACATTGGTAGTGCGTGAGGTGTTATGATTTGTTGTGTTGGTACCATTTCCATTTGTTTGGTTTTAGTATGGGCTTTCGAAGCGCAAAGCATTGCACCTCTTTGGCTATTTACTTTGTCATAGAACACTTTCACAGTTCCGTCACCACAACCTGCGAATAACTGTTTAAGCTTAGGGTGCCAATACACCTTTATGGAATGTGTTTCAGAAACTTTCACTTTTTCAAGAAGTTCAAACGTATTGGTATTGTAAAACATTAAATGTCCTCCTTGTTCTTTGGGACGTACCGAGTGACCAGTCACTACTATTGAATCATCTGGGCTAAAACAGCAGTCAGTTGTAGAATACCTATACAATTTAAACACAAAATATTATTTAATGATACATTCATGCATTCATATTATAAAACTTAACAATCATACTATTGACATACCTAGAATACAGCCCGTCCACTACATGTATAGGCTTCTTAAAGGCCCTAATGTCCCAGAGTTTCATTGTTTCATCAATACCTTCTCCACGTGTACATATTAATGTGTCTCTATAAGAAAACACAATAGAAGAGGTATCTGAATTATTTAAATGAGCATCTCGAATTGTAAACGTAGCGTTCACAAAACTTGGTTTTCTGGTATCCCAAACAAGAATTGATCCATCCCTACACGCGCAAGCAACTAATTTGCCGTCATTACTATAGTTGCAAGTAGTTGGTATTGTTCTCAAACCATTTTTGGATCTACATTTAATTATGCTCTTATGTTTATCTTTTTTGGACATATCCCATATACGACAAGATCCATCTTCTGAACTGGTCAAAAATTCTTCTTTTTGTCTCGGATGCCATGTACCACAAGTCAATGGAGATGTATGGCCTTTGGTACGCACCTATTAAAAATAATTATTTATTTAATATCATAGTATAATATAATCCCTATGAATTTTTATTAATAATAACTACTATTGAAGTTTGCTACCCATATCATAAATTAATTTTGTTTAAATTATTTTCAGTAAACAATTCTTAAGCATTCCTTCGTCAAAAAATTTATTTAAAAAATATTTTTTAGCTTTATGTCATTTAAAAAAAACGCCTTAAAATCATCAGTTGAATTTATTCAAAGCCACCATTTTTACTAATGTAGACTTGTTGCTCACTTTGCCTTAATTCCATTTATTTGTTTTCTCAAATTTTATATTATCCATTTAATCACCTAACTTAAGGGGATTCCATACCGTGATTTTCTGTTTTTGTCTAATACACGCGCGACATAGGATTTTTGACGGATTCTTTGCCGAACATATCAATTGATCTAATGAAATGATGAGAATTCTGAAAACGAATTCTGATTTGAATTCGTCGTCAAGTCTACTTGAAATCGACTTTCCCACAATTTTGATTTTTTGATTTTAGCTTCTCCAAAAATTTAAATTCAAAAATGTTTAAATACTCTTTTTTAATATGACGTTTTCTGGAATTTGGGGGATAATATCAAAAATGTGGGAAAGTCGATTTCAAGTAGACTTGACGACAAATTCAAATCTGTTTTCAGAATTCTTATCGCTTCAATAGATCAATTGGAATGTTTGGCAAAAAACACGTCTAAGATACTATGGCACGCGTGTGTTAGACAAAAACTGAAAATCACGGTATCGAATCCCCTTAATATATCAGCGTTTACGTTAATTGCAATCAATTGACACGTTAATCAAAAATAACAATATTGTATTATAATATTAAATAATATGTTTGTAGCCTGTAGGTATTAGCATTGATTATACATAGTATAATAATATTATACCTACAATGTATAATCAATGATATTAGGTAGCATACTCCAACAAGACATGTTGACATGTTGTGTAGGTAGCATATTTAACGATTATCTAACAATATTATGAACCAATTACCATGTCTGAAATGTACTGGTCACCTTTGACACATTCCCATAGTTCATGGCCATCTCTATCTAATACTTTAGCTTGAGACATGCCAGAAATTACTAAAAGACGGTCTCCAGTAGGTGAGTATTTTAAAAACTTGATTGGATGGTTGCCACAAGGAGTTAGAGTTCGGAAACTCTGTAGTGTTTGGTCCATACCAGCAAAATCCCAAAGCCTTACGTCATAGTCAACGGATCCACTAGCCAACCTGACTCCTGGAGGATCTATACAAAGTGCAGAGACTGCTTTGATACCATGATTTAAAGACACTTGACTTTCAATAGGAATTTTAATCTGTTTCGAATCATCATCATCATCATCATCATCATCGTCATCATCGCTGCTGTCATTGTCATCATCAGTATTATCTTTTGAACGAGTCACCTTTTCAACTTCTTTATTTCCCTTATCATGATCATCTGTAGAAATATTTTGTGTACTTTTTTCCAATTCTTTTAATTCATTGGGTATAGGTGGCCCAATATAATCGTCTTCATCTTCTTCATCGTTTATTTCATTCTGTTGCTTATCACTCATTTTAAAATTTTAAATAAAATCTGAAATCAAATAAAATAGTTTTTATATAAGTAATATTACATACCTACTTCATAGTTTTCAAGAAAATTGAACATTCTTACAGATATTTACTATATTGTATTACTAATTTAATGAATTTTAAAAATTAATTACATTTTTCTTAAATCTACAGATATTTTATCAGAGTTAAAGTTCATGTTAAAATGATTTATTATCATTGATATAATTCAATATTAATGTCAATAGAAATTGTTTAATTTAAGTTATTTATGTAAGTGTTTTAAAATATACATTTTAGAATGAAGTTAACACTTTACATAAGTAATTTAATATATTATATTTTTACATTTAAAATAGGTAAGTATAAATACTGTAAAATTCACAAAATATTATTTGTTGTAGGTTAATACTACAAAACTGGATTTATAAATATTTATTATTTTTTTTTTAAATGTACAATTTATATTGTAGACACATAATAAGGTTTAGAAGACAAAAAGAACATGGGTTATTTAATTTAAAGAAAAAAGCCACCCAGTTGATGACCTATCGATTTGATTTAATAAATAAATATTAAATAATTGTATGAACATTACTCATGAGTGTCAGTAGACAATAGTGAGTATTACTAAAATCCATTTTATAAATACAACCCAGTATATTTAACAAAAATAATTCACTTAAGAAGGCATATAGAGTATACTTACTAAATAGTTTATAACTTTTAAATTTAATATTATTGCATGGGTTTGAAACTTGAAATGTTGTATTTTCTATAATCTATATTATGATTTTCTTATCATTAAGCTACTAACAATATTTATAATTTTATAAATCACGTTATTATCACAGCACAAATCGACTTATCAATGTACAATTTTTAATTTAAAATTTAAACATAAATTAAACCTTTGAAATTTATCTACCAATGAGTATGGATTATGAAATTTTTCAATAATTTCGTAAAAAATTAATCAATATAATATTATGTGTTTTTAAGCATTTAAATTTTAATAAGATGTATTTTATTTTTGGTATAAGAATTATGTTAGTAACGTTTACCAAAACCTAACCTAAGAATGAACCATGTAAAATAAAATATAATCTGCCGATCCTTTTTCATTTTTGATTGAAGAAAAAATCGTCTAGTGGACCAAAGTGAAAATTAAAATCGTACCTTTTTGTTGAATTGGCGAAAGCTCGTAAGTATGATCTATGCATAAATATTCCAATAATTCATTCAGAGTTTATAGAACCGTAATTGATTCGTGTCATATTGACGCTTTCTGATTATCTATCAGTTGGCAATTTATAGACTTATAATATATTATGACTATAAGTCTATATCATGTTATATTAGTTATATTTACATAAACACTTATATTATAATATTAGAGAACGTAGGTGATTATAGTACCTGTAATATAGATATTCTGTAGAATTGCGTTCCAACAATGTACGTATGCGTTAATGCCCGTGCCTATTATTTTATATTTTGTTGAGATTATCTCATGCAAATTGAGTATATTTCAAAGTCAAACTAAATATTACTAGGACAAGGCATTATAACACCCAAATTTCTAACGAATTTGAAAATTACTATGTTCGAATGATTAAAATAAATCTAATCTATTATAGATAGGTATAAATATTGTAGCAAAGGAGTAGTATTATCTATGAATAACGTTCACACAGAACCTCCTCTGCTGTCGGTTAGTCACAGATTTTAAACAAAATTAAAATGTTGTTTATAATCTGGTAAATCAGGAAAAAAAAGGTATAAATATTTTTTTAGTTTTTATAAAATTATATTATGTTAGTGTGACAAAAACATAAGTTGTATAATTATATCTTACCCATTATGGTGTAATAGTTTTTATTCTTTCATTCGACTGATTGTACATTACCACCTCAGGACTAAGATAATATATTAATAGATTATTATTATATCTTAGTCCGTGATCTCCACTTTTGATTTTTAAATTAAAATAATTTTATTTTAAACCCAGTTATAATATGATGTTTATTTTATTTAAATAAATAGTAAGCAATAAAATCGTGGTTAATATGGTTCATAGTAAAAATATTATAGATAGATAATATTTTCATTTTAAAGTCCAAATATCTTTGAATATTTTTTACTAAAATACAAGATTCTTGCTATATATTATTCTAACTTTATACCGTGTTATTGGTTAGAAACTATGTTTGGTTCAATTTTTAGTACAGTCAACTCTCTATAACTCAAGGTTCACAGTCGGAGGAAAAAAGGTACTTTCCTATTACATGCGACTACCCTGTTTTTTGCCAACATCACAATCCTGTTATCTATAAGACTACCAAAATTATACTTTCCTGTTATACAAAACTACGGCTATTATCGCAACTACCACCCAAGACTATCTCCGTTATCGCGACTACCTATCTTAGCTGATATTATGGCTGAACGATATCCTTAAGCTGCGATTATATTTATTATATATCTATTATCTATCATTACGTATATTATTAGTTTTTGTAATTGGTATTTGCCACGGTAAATTTGGTACATTATTTTGTATTGAATCTTTTAATTTTTTTTTAATTAATTTGAATGTGGTCATCCCCACAGTACATAATTATTTATTATTTTATTTGTGGATTTATCATTTTTGTATTATTATTATTATTATTTTATTGTTTTCCATACGGCGTGGCAAATTTGGCACTTTGGCGTGTAACGTGTAAAATACACTACGAATATTTACTATGTATTTAATTTTTTTCTTTATTTCATTCTGGCCATCCCCACAATACATATTATTAAAAAATATATCAGAGAAGGCAAGGAAAATAACTATAAGGTAGTCTCGTATAACAGGAAGGTACCATTTTGGATTGTGATGTTTCACAAAATAAGCGCAGTAGTCGCGGTAACAGCCGTAGTCTGGTATAACAGGAAAGTACTGGGAAAAAAATTCAACTAGGTACTAAATATTTTGAGTTATAAAAATCTTAATGTATAATTGTTATAACCCGTCCAGTTCATCTTGGCCATCAACTGACATCACAGTTGGTGTGAGATAGTAACATTTACATTATTAAAACATTATTACATAATCGTAAGCGTAACGGCTGCCGATGGCCAAGATGAACCGTCCAGTTCATATTTGAAGGGGAATTTTGTAGGTTTGAAAATTTCAAGTTACCGAGAGTCGACTGTATTACATTTGTTATATAATATTGAATTACTACTGTTTTTATGATTTTAATTCATTGTGTATTTTATTAGATTTTAAGAGTATGGCCGCTCAACTGTTCAATCGAATCGGTCAATTGGGTCTTGGTCTAGCATTAGCTGGCAGTGTAGCTAATACAGCATTATATAATGTTGACGGTGGTCATCGAGCTGTCATATTTGACAGATTTACAGGAATAAAGAATACCGTAGTTGGAGAAGGAACACATTTTTTAATTCCCTGGGTTCAGAAGCCAATCATTTTTGATGTCCGCTCACGTCCCAGAAATGTTCCTGTCATCACTGGTAGCAAAGATTTGCAAAATGTTAACATCACACTCAGAATATTGTTCAGACCCCTTCCAGAACAATTGCCAAAAATATACACTATTTTAGGTGTAGATTATGATGAGCGTGTCTTACCCTCAATCACCACTGAAGTCTTAAAGGCTGTAGTGGCACAGTTTGATGCTGGTGAACTAATCACCCAGAGGGAAAATGTTTCACGTAAAGTAAATAAAAATAATTCTTGAATTTAGTATTTCTTATTTTAAACTTAATAACTTGTTTTAATATTAGGTTAGCGAAACACTTATTGAACGTGCTGGACAGTTTGGTGTTGTGTTAGACGATATTTCAATTACCCATTTAACATTCGGTAAGGAGTTCACTCAAGCTGTTGAATTGAAACAAGTGGCTCAACAAGATGCAGAAAGAGCAAGATTTTTGGTAGAAAAAGCAGAACAACAGAAACAAGCTTCTATTATTTCTGCCCAGGGAGATTCAGAAGCTGCTTCAATGTTAGCTAAATCATTTGGAGATGCAGGTGAAGGTTTGGTTGAACTGAGAAGAATTGAAGCCGCAGAAGATATAGCTTATCAACTATCAAGATCTAGACAAGTCTCATATTTCCCCCCAGGACAAAACATTCTTCTTAACTTACCAACTCAATAATTTCCAATAATGTAGAAACTATTTAGACTTTTTTTTTTTTCGTCACAGTGTAATATAAAATCCAGCTATACATTAAATCTGTAATTTTTTTTTATTTATGAAATATACAATATGATTTTGTTGCAATAAAATCAGTTATATAGGAATGGGAACTCAAAAACCAATTTTTTTATTTTTTAGAAATACCAAAACAACTGCTTAAAGAGTCTAAATATTTTTTTTATTTATCTCAAAGCGAAAGGCTAAAAATATATTGTTAGTGAAACAAGGCTATGTGTCATAAAGTCATCAGAGTTGTCATCTTATATTTCATTTTTAAATTAAATAAATACAAAAAAAAAAATAACAGTTTTTTCTTTTTATATAAAATAAAAAATATTACACAGTTCTTATTAAAAGTTATTAAAATTGTTTTCGTTTATATATAATAATATAATTTATAATACAACTCTTAGAAATTAAAAACAAACAATTAAATAAGTTTTATAAACAAAAATTAAAAACAAAATCTTATGATCTATTTAATAAATTAGAAAAATTCATCTAGGGAAAGTAAACATATTTCTTCGATATTATTTTGTATGTAATGCTGTTGCTTTCTCTGAATAGACTAGAATAGGTTTTTTGACGGCCAATGTCTGGTTTATAAATAAATAACCAAAAATAAATAAAATATATGTAGGGGAGTACATATACTGTATTGTATTATTATATATTTTATTTCTTCCCCAAAAACTCGACCATCTGGTTGTATTGAGTCTCCTTCGTTAACATTTGAAGAGACTCCAAACAAGCCTTAAAGTATACCGTGTTAAAGCATGTAGATCTGTAAAAAAATAAACAAATATGACTATTAAGCTCCTATTGGTAAATATATTGATAATATTTCTCCAATAAATGTTGTGTAATAATAATATTATTTATGTTAGTAAATTATCAATAATGGTATTAAGGGTACAAAATACAAAAGTGGTAAAAACAGAGCCATTATTTAATCTTTGATAAAACAAAGAAGAAATGTAAAAAAAAGACAAACTATCACTTTTGCAAACACTATGAGATAAAGAAAAATTAAGATGGATTATGTCTTGCAATCTATTCCCTGCCACCCCTTCAAAATAATAAAAATCATGCAGACAATAATTTGTATGTAAAAACGTTTCTCGGCCTCTATTCTTTTATCATAATATATTATTTTATTTTTGTCGATTTCTGATAATAATAATAGACGCTTGCAACAAAAACTCCATAGTTTTAAGATTACTGACTAATATAATATCCCGCAAAGGTTTAATGCTACCTAATTCATTAATTATTATATTGATATGTTAAATGTGCGTTTTATAATGTAATCATTTTATAAAATGTTTTGTTGTAATTCTAAGCGTCAAAGTACAGCATTTCACGTATTTCCACACGTCGTTGGTTTTTTCTATTAATCCGCTTCGTTTTCGAAATATTAAACAAAAACTATAGACACGATATCCGTTCGCTTACAAACTGACCTATTTAAGTAGTAGCCGAGAACACGTTGTCTGTTTTAATAATCGCATTAGTCATTACCATAAGGCTCGGATGTTGTTAAAAATTGTTTAAGTCACATACAAATAAGTCCGCGGTGTATACAAACATAATTAGTGATGGTAAAATTCTCGGGAATATAATAAGTTTTTTAAATATTGATCATAGATTTCAGTTTTAAATTAAACTTATGGTTGTAAATGATCGAAATGACAGCTCTTTATTGATATTATGTCAGTTTAGATATTTATTCTTTATAAAAAAAGATATTAAGTAACGATAATTTAATTTTTTTAAATCTGTACAATGGTCAATGATCACAAAATAAACGATCTAACTTTCATTTATCTATATTTAAAAAATAAAAATAAACATACTAAAATTGAAATATTGAATAACTTTTACTAATACATATAATGAACAACATATATTTATATATAACTATAGGTACTTCAGTCTCTTTATTAAAAAAAATAAAAGCAAAACTGTACTCTTAACTAATACTTTTATAATAATAATGTATTATGATTTATGAACTTATGATAAAAAAAGGAAAAAAATTAATAAAGTATTCAAACTACTACTTTGTATTGAACTACGTTGTGAAAATAAACATAACTAGGCACTAAATAACTTTTTATTTATAAATGTAATGAATAAAATAAAAATTGAACTAGATTTCAGTCTTTTTGTTTAAATTGCTTTAAAATAAAATTAAAACAGTACTCTTAATTCATACTTTTGAACAAAATATACTAGTATAGACTGTCGTTCTATTCCAACTCAATTTTTTATTTTTTTTTTTTCAATATTCCCCAAGGAAATTCTCTGAGAGGTTGAGGAATATTCCGGAAATATTCCCTGTTCCCGGGAACATTCATTGGGGAATATTCCCAATGGCACATCACTAAACATAATGCAACAATTATTTGTAATTAAAGGAATTAGGTATATTTGTACACAATTTCCTACTTTATGATATAGGTTAAATTTTTTTGAAATGTGTATTTATACCACAAAAACTGAAAATGGTTTCTACTGTTTATCACAATGCATTTTTGTAAGTAGGTAAATATTCCATTATCGTGTTTTATCACCACTTAACTATTACAAAAAGTTTAACTTGAAAAAATTTAATGTATTAAATATTAGAAATAACGATCGCTAACAGCTGGATTCCATTGCAAAAATAAAATATACAAAAATGTTGACTCTGTTTAAGTGCAACGACATCCGAGCCCTAAATCGTATAACGCCTACGTAGGCAAGGACGAGAAAAGGTCAAAGGATAGGATCGGTGGAACGTAAAAATAATAATTAGGTGATGTTAGTAAATAATAATAATTATACTAATGATAAACAAAAGAAAAATAATACCTAAGCCCTAACCCCGACAGGATCAGCCCCGTGCAACTGTTTAATCCACTTCTGTATCTTTTCCACTTCGTCCTCAAGCAGGAGCACGTCCAGACATCCTTTGAAAAAATCTGTCGTGAAGCAATTTTTCCTGTAAAACCAACTGTTTGTTAGGTAATTGTGTCACTGTCTGACCATCGACGAAACGCGTCGAAGGCGAGAGTGGATTTTTCGGGGAGTGGGAGGGGAGGTTCGCGTGGATTTATAAAAAAACAAACCAAATTCAAAACATCACGCCCGTCGTCGAATCGATGCGATTTGTATTAATGAAATCGATTT
This sequence comes from Metopolophium dirhodum, assembly GCF_019925205.1. Taxonomy (NCBI): domain Eukaryota; kingdom Metazoa; phylum Arthropoda; class Insecta; order Hemiptera; family Aphididae; genus Metopolophium; species Metopolophium dirhodum. The sequence goes on from NC_083562.1 coordinate 39,293,202, forward strand.
GAAAAATACCAACTTCGGACGTGACCGATAGGCAGTGCTCGAATCGAGGGGGTACGGAGTATCTGCTTTTTATAATATTATGCTTTATATTTGTGCGCAGACCTCTTCTTATTATATCCTAATCATAATAAGACATTTAAATATTTAAGTGCGCAAATTGTTTTCACACTTTTGTTTGCCCCTTGTAATTTTTCCCAAATCAAGCACTGCCTATACAGATATTCTAAAATAATTGCAGTTTATTGTGCGTCGCGCGCTTCACAGTGACCTGTGGTGAAGAATGGATGACTACGCACTGGTCGGCATTCGAATCATCGCGGGGAAAAAAGAAACAATATAAGAACATAAAACCGAACGAGCCACCGCGGTTACGATCGAAGTATATTATACCAATTAACATATACCGACTTATACCGCGACACGGCTTGCGGTTCGCGGATTGTTGCGTGGAAAATATTATTATATCTTCGCAATTGCGTTTTTTCGCACAGATGCTCTCGTCGAGTGCAGCTGCTGCAATCGTGACGATATATTATTATTATTTCAAACAAAACCGACGCACGCGATATATTTTATACTTAGATGCATATATTTATATTGTTATATATTATTATATGTCTGCAGGACACTGTAGTGCCGTTTCACGTGGCATAACACATTTTAATTTACGGTTTGGGACGTCTGTCTAACGGACAGGAAGTAAATTATTATGTACATCGGAGAAAACATGCGATCCCGGATATAGAGTGTCGGTTACTCGGTTAGCACGCGTGAGTATAGATCTTTAAATCCTCAACGATAGTTTTGGGAGTATACCACCGACCGGAAGTGACTTACATTTTTATAATCCATATGAAGCATACAAGAGTACACATACAAGAGCCAAGAGATGCGTTTAGGAGACTGTCCTGCGCCAATATCGTACTACGCTGGGTAAGTCTGTAATTTTGTCTTTGATTTTTATTGTTACGGCCTCTTAGACCAAACTAACAGGCCCAATCCATCTCGATTCTCCTGTAGTACGTATGCCGTTGAAGTGAAATTCGGCAGCACATCTCTCTCAACACAGTCCTCCTGCTCCTCCTTATATAGAAAATATAATGCGAAAGACGCTTGTTTTTTCAGTATTTAATTGTCGCGTATTAAAAGAGAAAAAACCTAACGTTTAGGTACGTATATAATAGGTACACTTCATAACTATACTTATCTCGCTACAATATATTATGATAATTGTGCAAGACGCAAGTTGTAGGTAGGTACGTGTTATATAAAGTGAGCGCTATCGCGAAATTTCATAACAGCATAACATTATTTGGTTTGTTACGACCGAAAATAGCGAACCAGTTTTCGTAATGAAAAAAAAAAACCGCTTCTGAAAAACGAGAGGACGCGGCGGCGCGTAAACGGTGTAGCGGACTTGGGCTGGCTGCAAATCCGCGATAAATAGTTATTATTGGAACGAGCGAGCGGTGTGGGTGACGGGTCGCAAGGGGACGTGCGGGTGGAGTGGGTGGGGCGGGAAGGCGACGCGAACCTGCACAGTGAGTGGAGCTGTGGTTCCCGGAACAGGTTGTAACAGTCTTCGCACACCCTGTCCAGCCGGGCGAATATCGTCTTGTCGTACACGCCCTTGCATTGGATGTCGAAGAACGACCGCTTGCTGAGCGGGTGATCGATGCCCGACAACGACGGCGACGACGACCCGGCCGCGCCGCCGCTTGACATCATCCGGTGGTGGCCGCCTGAGTGGTGGTGCAGGTGGTGAGCGGCTGGCACGGCGACCACGGACACGGCCATTATCGCCATCAACGTGGCCACCAGCACTAGTGCGGGTTCGTAGCCCATCACACTGTATTTCGACATCTGTTCAAAACAAAACGAAAAATATAAACATTAGACAAATGCGAACAAACAAAACAGATAAATGTAATATATAATAATAAAGGCACCTCAAATATCATATTATTGACAAATATAGGTATAAAAGAGGTGTGACCGCCGTTTGCCAGCCGCCAATATTATATAATATTAAGCGAAGACTGACATTTTTAATGGTCGCGGATGAGTTTCGGGTGTGTGGGCGCCGCAGCCGCGGGATTAGTGTCATATGAGCAGGACGCCATTGGAACAACGCAAGTACGGTTTGTTATGAGAAAAAAAATTCGTTTCCTATTTGCATTTTATGCGCAGGCACGAGCCACTTTCTTTGACCAGTGCGATTTAATTCAAAATCGCCTTAGATTTGTTCGGGCTCTGTACGATAATCATACTTTAATAATAGTCCTACACAGAGCTGCGACCTCACAGCAAGAGAACAAAACCCTTAGTCAACAACATTTTGAATTATACAAAGTCTAACGTGAATAATGAATATGCACTGATAACACACACCCAAACAAACAAACACACACGCACACGCACAGCATACAGAGCGCTTCGAAGACATATTATTACGCGCCTCCGAGGAGCATATTATAATATTATATTCGTCAACTATTAAATATATATATATATATGCGGTGAAAAGAGTTACAACTTGCACAAATAAAGAAATTTCTATGAATATATTATACTATCATTGCCAATTTTTTTTCGTTGCACAATTTTTCGCGTAAACTCTGTCACCGCCCGACGACGGAATACCTCTATACACAATACACGCAAATATCATAATAATATAATACGAATTTGTATATACGCTGCAAACTTACGCGACTTCATATTATAAATATTTACACGATCGTGAAACCCACGACTGTGCTTAGTGTGATGTTTATATTCCGCTGCACTATAACATGATGGGCTGACAACGGTCGTTTATCATTTCATAATAACATAATATTATTATTAATTATTATACGCATTAAACTGATTAAACGGTTCGGGTTTGTCGTCTCACCAGCCCTGGTGCAGTGCACAGTGTACACGTATAGTATGTATACTAATACGACCTAGGTATATAGGCAGGTATCTAAATATTCCTTACGATATGCTGTATATTAAATCATGGCGACTTGGCATCACTATGACGGATGGTGCAGGACGATAATAATAATAATAATAATAATAATATATTATATCATTGAACAATTATCTGCAATATTATACTATAGGTTTATATATTTATATTATACGTTAAATACAATTATTTATATAAAGTCAATAATGTTGGTCAATCGTTATATTATATTATGTAAATACACCAGCTCCAGAGCGCCGCCGGGCCTGATTTATCAGATGAGGGTGCAGCGTATAACATTAAAATGTGAACACTTTACAAATTTGGCGTATATAAGTATATAAATATATATAGGTGTACACGGCGGTAACAGTAATAATAATAATAATTTATTGTTCTTACGCCAATGTCACCTCGGCGGAGCAGCGCACGCGTCATCGTCACACATACAGATTTAGGTATAGAGCGGGTAGGTACGACTGCATCACAGCCGCGCCATAATAGAACCTATATAATGTATATAGTACTATCATTGATTATAAATACTAGTACTTATAATCAATGGTATTATATACCGTATATATCGCGTGCATTGAGGTTTGCACCAGTATAATATTATATACATATAATATAATAATTAATATTATAATGACGACTGCGTTTGCGTTTTTTTTTCACTTGTTCAGCTTTCGCGTACATTTAGGTAATGCAATAATTATTACAATATTCGGATCGAGGTCGCAAAATGAATATTCTACTTATGGTACGTGAGACGATATAATATAATATTATATTATATACAGACTGATCGACATAACTGCCCTCAAATTTCTGCTGCGCCGTTTTATATTATATTATTATACAGTATTATACACGTCGTATTACGCGCTCTCTTGACGTCGAAACCCATTTGCAGGGCCTCTCCCAAGGGGGAGGGCTGTTATACATGGAGTTCAGGGGCCCGGCTAATTTAGGGGCCGTTAAAATAAATTAGTAACTTTTGAAATTTTGATAGAAATATTTATTTTATATTAATAATATTTTATAGGGCCCGCAATAACATTTAGTACAAAATTTTATGTGGGGGGGCCTGCCCATTTGCATAGGTTCTATCGACTTAACCGCAATAGTTCTGGTGCAGGAGCTGAGAAATTTCAACAATATCTATCGATCGAGGTTAAAAAAAATTATAGATTACTAACATATCGCTCCACATACGATACTCGTCGTTTCGAACTGTGTGTACGGTTAAATGTTTTTCACACACGAATCGGTTAAACGATGTTAATTGCCTTATTTAATCGTTGTTGGTCGATGCTTATTCACGCCAAACTCATATAGAGTATACCTGTGTTATTATATCATACTTGTAAGTTGTAGCTAATTACTTTTTTTGTAATAGGTAGATTATAATTTATAACCAATAATAACCATCAATGCACAGCATAATATTAGTTATGATATTGCAGTTAACGCGTTAAGCAATTAAAATATTTAATACTATGGGTTTAATACATATAAGCACTCGAACGAGATGTGGCAAAGTATAATATTATTGGAATAATATATTTAGAAAAATCGTCAATAAAAAAATGTTATATAATACCTATTATAATTTTATAAATAAAAATAAATGTATTATTTTTTATTATACATATCGCGTATTCGCATGCGTGTTATCCTTATATATAATAGTATAATATACTATATGAAATTAATTTCGACTCGCGCCTATATGGTTGTTTCTGTCAAAGCTGTTTGTTTCTATCCGAATAAATTGCGTTTATTACACGGTGTATTATTGGATTTATGCGACTCGTAATAGTGTATAAATACTAGATACTTACATATCTTTTATTTTCAACGAAACAAAATGTATATATAATAACAAGACAAACTATGTAAGACGATAATTGATTGCGCGCGTTTTTCTGTGATGTAATATAATGAATAACGACTATGTGAGATAAAAAAACTTGCGCTGGATCCAAGAAAAAAAATCGCATTACAATATAATATATACAACAGATTCGGATGATAAATGCACATGGGAGCTTTCTGTTTTCTTCTTTGGCGCGTGCAGCACACATGCAATAAAAGTTTTAGCCGGTCGCAAAATTCACTTACGACCTCGAATACCCCGAGGTTCGTATATTTTATGGCAATAAAAATGGCGCTGTTTCGCAAAAACGCAATTAAGACGCGCGCGGTTGCCCGTGTATATGTGTATATTTATATGTTAGCTTATATCTATGCACACGCCACATTATATATACTTGTGATGGTCTAATGTAGATTTAAAATCAATTAAACGATTATACGATGCGTGATGGCGGATGAGTGACCGGAGGAGGAGTAGTGTACGTTAATTTTACTACAGAATTTTCTTCGGGAGGCCCGAGCTCGGGGAAGAAACCTTGGGAGATTTGCAGACCGCGATTAAAACCCGAATACAAAATTTATACACCAGGCGGATATACTTGTTATTATATACTTGACATAAGTCATATAATTACCCATCTAAATCGCGGTATTGATGTATTATTTACATAAGGCTACATATAATAATAATAGATAGGTACTTATAAAATAAAATATTATTTTTTGCCGATCCACACACGGCGTTGCAGTAGATATGATCGCCATCACTCTTTGCATTGTCTGAAAAGCGTGGAAGGGTGAGATAAATCGACCTACTCTAGAACTGTGCAGTTTCAAACTGCAAAGGAAACGAACGTCTTAGAAAATTTGAACAATATAACCGAACAACGATGAAATCTAAATGTACAATTGAAAAGTTACCTGTTTGAAAAAATACTGCAAGAGGTGTTGGACCCCTGCACGTGGCTCAAAAGTATAGAATTATATATATATATCATATATCACGTGCACTCGGCGACAACTCGTGTTTGGAATAAAAGTCGGCGATCATAATATACCACATCACAATAATAGGTCCCCTGTTTTTTGCTCTATCTGTACGTCTCAATTGATATCGCCTCGGGAATCGAGAGGAGCCTTGACCTAGATCGGAAGACACACATTCCGCAGCAGAGGGTACACGGTCATCCACGGTAGACGAAAAACAAAAAACACCGGAAAGGTCACCGACCTGGTATATATATATATATATATATATATATATAGGTACAACTGTACAAGGAAAGGCGGAAATGCAGAGATTCTGTCGCATCACCACCACCACCGACGATGGGCAGCGACGGTGTAATTACCGAGAGATGGGATTTTCGTATACGTACAAAATACGTCTCGGAAAGTGTCGTGTTAGCATTATTATTATTGTACTTATATATTATTATAGGCATTTGTAAATTATTATTACCTTTTATTATTATTGTGCGATGCGATGCGATAAGTGTACAATATTCAGTTTGCGGACGGAAACCAACGATGCACAATGATTATACCTAATATAATAATATTATATATAGGTAGTTTTATTGTATGCACATGTGGAACGGCCGAAAGTGTGAGTAATACTCGCGACGTTACTATTATTATTATCAATTATAAGCTTTATACACACTTGGGCACGGCGCATACACGTACAACTGCACTGGCTATATCTCTGTACGACTATACAGATAGATAACCCGAACCGACACATCAAAGGTTTGTTCCAAAGGACTGCCGAAAACTGCTAACGCACGCGCTATTGAAAATGCACACGCGAAACAATAATAATAATACAATCGTATATTATGGTTCACTAATTACTCGGCGTCATACACCATTAATTGCGCAGTATTCAAATATAATAATTATCTGACATTAATAATATTATATTATATTGACCCTTGAAGATCGTCAGAGAAATTATAATATTATCGACATTGGCGGGCATCGCGTATAATCATAATAATTCGCCAGACGTATTTATATCTATTTATATCTATTATATACATGATTATCGTACGAATACCTAATATTATCTATATAGGCTATATACGTCACAAAATCCAGTCTCATCCCGATTGGAAATCGTCGTCGGATCGTTTCTGCACGGAGGTATTTTTTCTCGAATATTTTTATTTTATATAATATACGTTTGTATATTTTGTTTTTTGTTTGGCACAGACGCTGCGCATCTCATGCAATCCGTAAAAACGTGACACGATTCGTTTGACGTCAGAAAAAAAAAATTAAAATCCGACGTATTTCTGCAAAAAGAACCGATGGCCAAAACCACTCGTTTCGCACGACCATGACATCCGACGGCGGCCATAATTGCGTGTGTGATGATAACGTTACAGCTTTCGTAATAGACGTGAACAAGAAAACTGGACAGTTATTATTATTATTATTGCCGAACGGATTTTTCGAAAAACATATATAATAAATATATTAATGTCGCTATTCCTAGACACGCGCATGTAGTCTTTCTATTAATTCGGCAATTTGTTTCTAGATGTCGGCCATGCGAAGTTAAAACACCGAAAGACAGCTATAATTTCACTTCAACACCGAGTTAATTAAACATCTCTCCGAGCCGCCGACAGAAATATCTGTAGACTGTACTACCATATTAGATAGTACGCGTACGATATGGCATTTGATTCTTAAAATAATGTGAACACAATATATATATATATATACCTATAATTCAGACATATATTATGCATACTGTCATCATCTGCACGTGATATCTGGGTGATAGGTGGGTCAAGTCAAATCGAGATGACTTTAATAAATGTCGACACAGCAGACTCGTAAATAATGATTGCAAAAGAAGTCACGATGATAACTTCACGAATATCGAACTTTCAAAATAACGTTTTTAAAACATTTTGTTGATTGAAACATTAGTAAATTTGTAATTTATTTTAGGTAACAATTATGCCAAATTACTATAATGTCTACACTCTACATATTATTATAATATATGTTCTGGTATATATCTACATTAATTTATGTGGGTTTATAGAATGTGACTGCAGAAATATTAATGCGTATACTAGACGAAAAAAAAATACCTAGGATTTTAAAAAATGTCTGTACATTTTCTTTGTTTTAACGCCAAAACGGTTCTTAACGATAAACATAAGTGGGTCGTTCAACTGTGCAAAGATAAAAGTGTACTCGCAATTATAGTATGGCAGTTTCAGTTTCAACGCGATTGAATATTATTGTACGTTTATATAGGTAAATACACGTCATAATATGAAGCTGAAACATAAACTCGAATCCTATCGAACGGATTTATTTATTTTTCAGACAAAATCGAGTGTAATTCGCTGACTAATTTATGCACCATATGTGATTTTTCTATATATTATGTAAAATAAAACGGCAGTGCAGTTAAAGAGACCGTCGTTCTGTGTATAATCGACAGGTATACCCGGTATTTCATGTAAATGGAAAACCCGACTTCACCTTGGATATAATCAACAAATATATAAAATACAAAGCTTTATAGGTGTATCTCGGTTTTAGACTTTAGTGTACCTATCAGTTCACGGGAAAATCGGCGTTAGTGTGCATACCAAGCTTTGTGATTCATAGAATTGAATACGAACTTAAGTGTAAAATCAGTCAACGACTATGGCTGCGCCAATTTCAGGTAGTAACTGCAGCAGTCCATCATAAATCAAGACACCATACTAGAGAATTAATCGGCTTTTCGCTTTTGCACTACAATGTACACGCTTGTATCACATACGGATTTAGGTACCTATACAATGGTATACAACAGGCTACAAACCTACAGTGAATAAAATATAAATTCACTCAAGACAATAAATATGCAAGTACTCTATTTATTTAATGTTATATATGAATTATGAGTATATTATAACTACGGAAAGAACGAGAGGATAAAAATCCTATCTTTACTCTCAGGGCTGATGAAGAACCACGCACAGCTCGCGATAGGATGGAACACAATATGCGAGAAGAACATTCAATTAAATCGTTGCGATCAAAATATTATAGTATTGAAAATAACCAACTACTGGCGATAACGCGAGCGCATGCGACGACCATATACCGATTTTACCATAGAATCAACAATAAATAAGTAATCGTATTATGATATTAAACAAGTATATACACAACCCAAAAGTGTTTAATAAATTATGCTGCACATCATTCAGTAATCCCAGAAAATTGCCATAATTTGAACACCAACGACAAACCTTATAATAACATATTATAAATTATAATTGTCACGCATTCGATTTCACGTGGCCGCGGAATGGTATAATATGTGAGCAATATATGTGATTTTAATCAGGCACGTGGACGTATACGTCATAACTCATAATATTACCATAGTATGAAAGCATTCAATTCGAATATTCATACTTCAAAGTATATAATATAACTATATTATTATCGTCATTCGCAAGTTTTCGCCTTACGTCGTGACGAAAATTGAAAAGAAAATGTGTTGCGCAAGCATTGACACGGAAAATCTCCGTCTATAGATACTGATACTGGTGCTGGGACGGTATCAAGTACATATACCTATAATAAACTATTATGGGTGTGCATTCATTATAAATTACAATATACATGGTATAATCCTGCCGACAAAATACATAGTATATGCTACAGAGTGCGCCATATCGTGTTTTCCCAATTTTTCCACAAGTGAAAATCTGTAGAAAAAAACGGGAAAACGACGCCATGGCTCGCCCTGTATAATGATATATTGTAAGTGTATATAGTGTATAAACGCACTGATTGAATATAATAAACATATACAACAATATAGGCAATAAAGTTTGTACATGCGTCGTGGTGCGGTTATAATTACGTGAAATACCAATGGTTAAAAAATTCTTCGATAAGAGTAGATAAGCGTCGAAAGAAAAATATATAGGAAAATAAAAACAATATTGGAATGGTGCAGGTGTTGTTAAACCTATGTAGTATGTTTATATAATTATATCGATGGCGTCTGTGTACGTGCGGTAAGACGCACGAGTGTGTGATTGTGTGTGTGTCATGTGTGTCGTATAGGTATACCTATATAGTATATACAGAGTGATTCATCGCACGCATGTTCACCCTTGTATTTTTTTCTTTAATAAATAATTTATTCAAATCTTTTTTTTTTTAAAGCGAAGATTTATTTTAATTTTTAAATATACTTAAAGATCATATTATTCCCATATAAGGGTGTCACATAATATAATGTTCTGTTTTTGAAATGTGAGTACACATATTTTTAATTGTAAATTATCTATAGTGCATGATTGCTTTGAAAATGCCTAATTCAAAATTCAAACGAGTAGTCTCTCGGTTATAAAATATTTGTATTAATAGTCCTTATAAAAATAGTTTTACAAAAATATAAAATAGCTGCACGATTGAAGAAAAAAAGGGGGTGAGCATATTTGGTGAATCACCCTTTATATATGTTTGATATCACATGTAGTGTAGTCGACTATTGCGTATGTACTATATCATAATATGTGTACCCATTTATTGTATATAATTATTTGGTTGACCGACACGACAATGATAATGGAAATATCTTAGGAATTTCGACGTTTCGGTTTCTTTGCGACGATTTTGCCATCGTTCTTAATGCATGCGTGACGATGTCCTGTCGGCTGTCATATCCACTGATACAGATACACCATCACTGTTCCTATACGCACACGAGAAGACGCATGCGGTTTTCGAGACGCAATAATAACAAAAATAATTACCAGACGTGACGTGGCCACGTGGGTGCCATATGCGGGGGCGCGGGCAGTGGTGGCCCGTATAATATTATTGTAATCGTTTCACCCCGCAAAATAATATTGTCTCCTATCAATGATTTTATACTTGAGTACCAACATTTAACGAATATCTCGCGAATCGAACGCAATATAATCATCATTATGATATGTGTGATTTACCTGTAGAATCGCGATTGAGGGGGGGGGGAAAGTTGGCTGTTCATTCTCGAATCTAATTTGGAAAAGTTCCGTTAGCCGACATTTCAAACCCGAAATCGCGCCACTTGTGGGGGGGGGACACGCCCGACGGATTGGCGCGACTTCGCGGTCAGAGTTTATTATTATTATTATTATTTATTATCATCGTTATTATTACCGCGGGACAGAGGACGCAAAATCGCCTGCGCTGGCCGCGAAACTGACAACCAAGCGCGGTCAGCGTTTATTTGTGGACAGACTACAGACGGCGGCGGCTGCGGCTGCGGAGGACACGCACGATTGACCGGCAGAAACCGTCTGGAAACGTTCGCAGACGTCCTGCCGGCGTGGACACGCCAAACAATTTACGACGGCGGCACATACGGATAAATCGTACTTGCAGCCGCCGCACAGTATAAAAATAATATATTACCCAAATAATAAATTTTACGCGAAAATATGACTAAGAAATGAGTAACGTGTGGAGGAAAAAACGACCGATAAATCGGGTGGCGTCTTGGCGATCGACCGCACGAAGAATATTATTATTATGATTTATGATGAATGATAACGACCTGCATCACAAGAGTGATTTGTCGCTCACACGTGTCTGGCGCCTGTTTCCCCGAGTTCTAGCCAGTTCCGGCACGTGAAAAAAAAAACGAACTCCCGTGGATTTTCGCTTAAAATTTTCAGTTGCGCAATAGTATATTCTATTCATAACCTTTCTTTTGCGTTCACTTGCTTCGTGGAAGCGCCGCACTCCTATTTAAAGCGGTCCATTGACTGGTTGACTTCAAAATAGGTATACCTGCAATAGCTACTATTAATATGCAATGAATCGATCAGGTTTTCGTACTTTAATTATTTTAAAAAGATCATATATTTATGTAAGATAGCTAATGCCTTTGTTTTATGCAATATACAACACCGGGGTTCACAAACAAAAAATATTAAGATTTGGTTTGCTGAAAATATTTAACAAATTTAATAGGTTCATACTGAACATAATACCTAAGTTACTTTCAACTTAGACATTGTCTACTTATTAACGACAAGTTACATCACAATAAATGTCAACAGTATAAAAAAAAAGCAAACACTTTTAATCACTAACAGCCGGACGAAAATAGTCGCTTATCGTGTAGGTACTGTTAATTTTGGACGACTATAATACTATTTAATATTTATCCGATTTGTAATTATCACAATATAATTGTCAATAGCGCGGACCGTGAGAAAAAAACAAACAAAAGTCGTTATAGTGACGCCATTAACCGCAATAATAATATCACCGCTGCAGGTCACGGTGATCGACAGACGACTACGATCGTCGTTGATACCTATATTAGAAAAAAACCTGCAAAATTTTATATGCTTCTTTTAAAAACAAAATTGAGTCGTTTCTATATTAAGCACAACGACGACGGCAGGACCTCGCGAAATTTTAACGGCCGTGTGCATATATTATAGTATATACGCGTATTATTATACATATTATTTACAGTGTTTTTTTTTCCGTCGGTTTCGGTATGACGTACGAAGGTGTATATCAATACACGACGAATTGTACATAATTATGTTATTATTATGCGTATGTTCTCCTCCTACTCGGACGCCGCCAAACACAGACCTAAATACGACGGCGGTGGCCAATTAGTCGTTCGCTAAGAGAATATTACGCGCAATTTCCTCGGGCCATATGCGTATATATATATATAATACATTACACGGCTAATAAAACGAAAAATAAATAAATAAAAGCGACGTTTCTATTTTTAAAACGCGCGCCGCCTCCGCAACCGGTTTTGCGCCATTGATTTATGCGGTCGCGATGATGATGACGATAATAATAATAATTATAATCATACATTTCTTCATTTATCCTACACGCACACGCACACGTACACACTACAGCAGACCACGCCGGCCACCGGCCCCTGTCCTGTCGGCTGTCTTGTCGTCGACGGCAGACGGTTTCCCACGGCGGCGGCGGTCGTAGTATATAGATCTCTTCGGAACAATATAATATTATTTTATACGCGGTAGGTAGGTACAACAAACGATAACCTTATACGGTGTATTAATTGACCGTGCGAGAGAGACTGCAGAGACAGAGCGAGAGAGTTGTGAGGGAGAGGGATAAAAAAAATTCTACTACCGAAGGCATATAGGTAAAAGCCTGGAAATACTCGATGGAGAAAAAAAACGCTACTCGAACCCGAGACCGACCGCGTTTATATTTTCATATAATATAATATTATTATATTATGTATACGATATTTGTATTTTATATTCAAGGCGGTCCCTCGGCCGCTTAAAAACGGAAATTAACTATAAAGAAAAATAAAACGCGGGCACCCAAACCAGTGGCAAAGACGGCGGCGGGGTCGCCCGCTAAATAGAAAAGAATTCAACGCACCGCCGCCGCCACCACTTGCCCAACGGCTATTTCAGAACATCCAATACACACAATGGTTATTTTAGATTTATTTTATTTTTATATTGCCCGTTGTATTATATACGCACCTATATACACGAAATGTAACCGATTAGTTCGCGACCGCTGATGTGTATACAACGCGCTCGTCGTGCTATACGTCGCTCGTGGCTCGTCCGCGTTCGTTCACGCGTTTCCGTTTACGTTTACGTGACGTCGCGGTAATGAACGGGCGCGCGCGGCATCATTATTTCCGTCGGAAAATCGCGGACGCAGCACCGCCGCCGCCGACCCCGTTCAGACGACGACGGTAAACGGGGACGTGCGCGGCGCCCCCAAAGCGCTCCGGAGACGTGCGCCTCCCCCCCCCCCCACCACCAAAAGACCCTGCTCCGGGACGCGTAAATCAATCCCACCATCGACGATGAAAACAATATAATATTTCCACATTGAGTTTTTCCACACATCGTAGTAAAGTCATCTTATAACATATAATATTATTGTTAGACGGCGAATGCGTTTTTATTTCCGTTTAAATAAATCGTTTGTAAAACGGTGCACAACTCGATCGTATTTCCGCACTATATTATTAAATTTGAACACCGGGGCGGATCCGGTATCTATCATCGCGAAAATTGTCTTACGTTTTCTAACTCTGTCGTGATTGATGAATTGCGCGACTGCAGGGTTTCGACAAAACCATTTTAACTGCCAGATTTCTAACTGCTGCAGCAGCAGCGGCAATGCACTGGTGGTTAATGGTCATCACTTATCACATAATATAATTATTATTATTTTAAACATTTTAATGAATTTATAACGCATCGGTATGAATAATAATAAATCGGTAGGTAATATTATAATTTTAATTTAACTACCTACGATATTATTATTGAGATTAACAATTATAAAATAATTTATCGGTTTATTTGATAAATTATGTTTTTATTGAATGATTATTACCGTGACATTTTACCTACTGCAGAGACACAGTATTTTTCAACCATGTTAAAACGTAAATAATAAAATAATAAACAATCTATATCATAATAATAAATATTATACAATATTAATTATTATTGACCAAAAATAGGAATCTGCGACGATTACAAACTTTAATCAACTGACCTTTCAACTTTCAGTGAAAGTGATACCAAAATAGGTATACAATGTGTATACGTTATAGCCGTACAATGTACAAATTACTCAATATTGCATTTATTTCTGTGATTCTATTTGTATAGATTTAGTATTTCAAGATTATTTATCCAGAATCCAGATTATTTTTAAGATGTTTAAATCTGACGTTTTAATAAATAATTTTACTTCATAAATCAATTTGGATTTACATACAACATATATGTTTGATAGTTATACTGCTATGATGTATTATATTTTACGGGAATTAAAAAACACAACTTTATTCAGATGTACAGAAAAATGTTAGAATTCTTAAAAACCCTGCAGTTATGGTACGTAATATGTTTGCGCATAGGTCGAATATAGACGCGTAGGTCATACAGGTACAATATTGTTTTATGTATAGTATATTATAAATGTTATAGGTATAGTGTATTTTATAATAAGTATATTGTGTAATAGCTAATAAATAATGATACTGATATTGAGATAACTGAAACGCGTCAAATTGTGTTTAAAAGCTTTTTATAACTCGGTCGAGTGACACGTGCGAATCTAAAACGTCTTGGTTAACCTGTTGCACTATCGTCGAACACGATATAATAATAATATCTGTCGCAATTAACGCACCGCGCGCGGTGATACAATTAGAGTTTATACACATGTTAACGATACAATAAATACGTTTTCCGCAATATATTGATAATTCAACGGCGAACATTTAAGTTCGTAAATCGTGTCGATAAAGCGATATGATATTATAAGGACTTACGAGTTATCGTCGTCAAAGTGTGTGCCACATTTGTCGATTGCGACTCGCTTTTAGCGTATAGGACACGTATATAGTACACGTATATAGTACACGTAATAATATATCCTAATCGTTATCTCATTATTTAACGACAGACAACCGATCGGAAACAGAAACGGAACCCTAAAATATGTCATAGCCCATAGGTACCTAGTTCAAACATTAAAAATATCGAGATAGCAGGTTTTGTGTTCTAACTTTAAATACAATAATACAATCAGATTTTGTGGCCGCACAAGGGTTGACGTGGTATATTACGTGGGGTGCATGCGGCGAAACAAGTGTAAACCCGTTCCGGCGGCGTGCGGGGGAAGGTTTATCGTAGACGCGATGACGACGACGACGACGGTACTAACCTAGGGCACGCGGACGTGACGGCGGCCGCTGGCGAACGGTCGGCGGCGGGGCGCGTGGGACGGAGACAACGACCTACGGTACTTACTGTGTTACGAGAAACAACGGCCGTGGCTGAGGCGGCGTCCACTGAGCGGGCGATTCTGCCCGTTTGCGGTGACGTTGCGGCGTCTGTCAGGCGGTGGCCCGGAGGACCTCCGGCTGCGGTTGCGGCTGCGACGTCGGCAATTAACCGAGCGGGACTGAATGGTGTAACGTCCGGTCGCGGTATAATGTTATATTATACAGAACCGTCCGAGGGTGCAACGGGAGCGCACTGGCGCGGGCTCAGGTTTTCGAGTGGTTGAGCACGAATATGTATTCGACGAAACTGTCTCCCGACGGTTTGTACGCCGGTATCATCTTAGTGGCGCGGAGACCATATTATTTTCTCTTGCACTGTGCAAAAACGAGCTGGTACGTCCGGATCGGGCGGGCGGGCCGCGGATAACAAAAAACGCGCACTCTGATAGCGCGGCGACTCGGGGAGGGTGAGAAAGAAACAGAAGTCTCGAGACAAAAAAAAAACCGACGAAAAAAAATTCCAAAAACGAATAAACTGTTTAGAAAAAAAAAAATGTATTAAAACGACACTCGTCGAGCGGCGGACGACTTTGATTGGCACGCGGTGCGTGTATTTAATTTATTATTACAATATCACAACAATCGTAAACGTATCGAATAATAGGTGTATGTGTGTTTAATTGACGGCGACTCGTTTTAAACTAAGAACGAAACCGACGAGCGTTGCACGTTTATGCGCCAAACTGCGATCCACTACTCCATCGCGGCGAGTCGCCGCCGCCGGACACGGTTCCCTCTCTCTGAGCGCCGTTCGCTTGGCTCCGTTCCACCGCCACACAGCCGCAGCCGCCGTGTGTACATCGCCGTGTGTACGTCAGCTTGTGGGCACTGTTCACACAAACAGACACACACACACACACACACATCCACCGTATAAATTTCATTACTCTTGAGCTACTGCCGCGTGTGTGCGTAAGATTTTTATTATATTTTAAACGACCGCGATTCGCGTGCTCTCGTCATCGTCATCGGCCGCGCCATTCAGTCTCCCGGCCGTGTCGTCCCGCCGCCGCCACCTACCCCTCTCCCGGCACGACGACGACGACGACAACGCATCGCTGGTGATATATCGCCGACCCCACCCCTTCGCCGGTAGATTTCGATTTTTATTTTTGCCGACTTACCGCCGCGCGATAAACGATTTACCATTGGCACCACAGTCTACGGACGAAAAGTAATAGGTAGGTAATCACTATAACCAGGTAAAAGGTATACTGTAGGCACCTGTACTTTTGTACCGATAACGTATAACGGAGTACTTGCTCGTTATTCACGTCCTTCCTAGACAAGTTCGTGATCGCATAATGACAGTTTGACGTCTGTAAATAATTATTACACAACGGAAATAATTATATATAGACTTCAATAAAAACTGTGTGGCGTTAAAAAATATTATTATTTTTTTTTTAATTGTTATAAAAAAATGGAATTAACATATAATAGCAGTGCCGCCGTTATAAATGCTCGCATTTCGGGACTTAAAGTTTTGACGTTATAGTCAGTTTGGCGCGCTTTCCGGCACGTTTCCAATCGCAGTCAACAGAATACTTCATTACTATATGATTGTTAAATAAAAAATAACTGAAAAATCAAAATTCCATTTATTTTTTTTTCTAAATTTTAATTTAAATTCGTTTTGTACAGTGTAGTTATGTAAATTGAAAACAAATACTGAAATCCTATCAAACACGATTCTTATTATTTTTTAATACATAATATAATAGAATTTATTTATTGGCTTACGACTTACGAAGAGTAAAACATATTTTCCTCTAGTTAAAAACAACACAATTATTTTACAAAAATAATTAACTACCTACTGACATAATAACTTTTTGCATAATAGAAATACAAGAATAAATTTAATACTTAAAAGTCTTATTAATTTTATTAAAATTAATGTTTACAACTTAACATAAATATTATTAAACTTGACTATATCAGCAATCAATTATAGTTCTATATCGTAAGTATTGATAAGTGATAACTGTTATAATCAAATAGATTTTTTATTTTTAATTATTTGCATAATTATTTTTATTTATTACATGAGTGATGAGTTAATTAGTTTAAAATAACCAAATAAATAATATCATTGGGTGCACTATTTAACTCAAATGCAAAGCCAACTACATCCTTATAATATATTATTAGAGCACAAAGTACTGTATAATATGTCATTCAAGAACCAAATAATGAATTTAACTCAATATATTATATTTAACATTAGACTTTTTTTGGAATGATGATTAATGACTTACAGTATTATACCACATATAAAATAATAATTTTTCTTTATGCTGTATTTAAGGGGATTAGGAAAATTATTGCATAAAATATTATGTATTGAGTGGGTATCTATTATTTAATAAGTACTAACTGTATAGGTACCTACGACTTGTATAGTTGTATTATTGTAACAAAATAAATATTTTGTGAGATGGCTTTAACAGTGATAAGTATGTACTATAATAAAGTAAAGTAAACTAATTATTTACTAAGTAGTCGCTTATAAATTAATAAATATCGGTGTTTTACATTTTTACCTCATTTATGTACATTCAAATATTATTACTAATTTATAATAAACAATTATGAATGGATTAAAAAACATTTATCAACTAAATTGTACTAAACGTAAGTCGTAATAAAGATATTACTTAGCCCAAACAATTTTGAAAATTAAAATTTAAATGTTGACGGATATATAGACAATACGCCGGATTTTTTTATAATTTATTCATTTACGTCAATATGTTTAGAACAATATAAATATAAAACTAAAACTTTCGCGATTTTTATCCGTCTAAAAATAAAATAAATGTGTATAATATATATAGATTTTATTTTATTTCAAAATAAACATTTCTTTTATTTTAAACTGTTGTTTCTCTTTCTCACTTATAATGATCATGCCAAAAATTATTTATAGTGAAAATTTACAAAAATATCTTAGCAAATAGGCCGTGAACAACGTTTTTGTTTAGCTTTGAATTTTTTATGAGGTAAAAATTATATTTTAAATTTCTAATTAATTGACCCATACAGGTATGCAGGTGACCAATTCAATGAATATTTATTTAGTGATCATGATAAAATATATTAATTTTATTAAATATATCAATATTATTCCTCATAAACTTTAGTCTTGGATTTTTTTTTGTCTAATACTATAAAAAATAACCAATACATATACATCCCTATCTGCATACTATTATGATCTCATTGACTCATTCATTCACTGAAAACGGTGTGTGATGATTAATATTGACCGCATAAACTGTGAACTCAACTCTGTAAATCAATGCAAATATAAAAATATATAAATATAAACCTACAGCTATTACGAAACAGGGTGTGCATGTGTGTGGTAGTGGTTAATATTATTACGAAGTTTTCAACGTATCGCGTACATAATTATTAATATATGTTTTATAAGTTTTACACGTAAAACTGTTATCAGAATTTTCACATTCCCTTGAAGTTGTTTGTGCGAATAGAAAATTGAAAACAAAACATACCTACCTACGTAACGCCGTGCATAATAATAAAATACATACCTAATATCGTATGCGAACATATTTTAAGGAGAACACTATAATGTGCAAAATAATTCGCCGAGGTCATATTATTATATTATATTATGTTACACTACTGCACACACCAACTCAAAAACAACAATTAAATGTTTGGCGCCGTGGTATAAAGAATGAAGTTTGTTTTTTTTTATATTCTACCGCCGATAACTACTCTGCAAGTGTAATTATTTAACAATCTGTGCAAAATTAGATAACGTAACGACCGCGATGCTCTTGGTGAACTTGATAAAGCTGTAGAGATCTATAGGTACACACAATATACGCACAAGCAGTGTAGGCACATAATACGTGTGGTAGGTCGTAGGTATATAATACACTTGAAATATATATAGGTATAGGTGGTAATAACCCAAATAAGGTATCTTATTTCACACGTCGCACAAATAATATAATGCGTAACTATATCATAGTATAGTACCAATATAGATAATAGATACATTGTACGGCGACTCGCCTCAGCTACGCAGACTCAGTGGCGCGATTGCCAGCTGGATGGCTGGGAATGTCGATCACTGGCAGTGGTGGTTCTAGGGGGGGAGGCCTAGGGGCCTCCCCCCAAACTGTATTTCTAAACAATTTTATACTGTTAAAAACAAAATTACAAAAAAAAAATCATCGACATTATCTGAAAATTATGACTTGTCTCCCCCCCTCTCTAATCATGTCACTGGCGCCACCCTTGATCACTGGAGCCTCCAATATTTGTCGATTATATAGCTTCCCCGCCAAAACCACAAAAATAACCCATTTCCGTATTTGATGTCAAATTTTACAACAAATATCAGATCGCTTCACTAGATCAATTTGGTAAGTTGGAATGAAAACTCGTGTAAATTCCCATGTTCCACGTGTGTTAGACAAGGACAGAAAATCATCGCTCCGATAATAATAATAATAATAATCCCCTTAAGAGCGCACTATATTTGTTTTCTTTCTTTGATCCACGCGCATCATAGCAAATTTTACGTTCACAAGAATGATTATACTCATAAAAATTTCTAAAACTAGAGTGAAATGACCTCTTATAAAATTTAAAGGTAAGATTATGAGTTATGAGTATTCCTACAATGTACAAACAATTTACAATTTTAAAATACTCATTACTCGCTTTAAAATTGAAATATAATAAAACGCCTATGAGGTGCCCTAGATAATAATCTTACTTTTAAATTTGATAAGAGGTCAATTCACTATGATTTTTAAACCAACATAGCTAAACGTGATCTGCTGAGCGTACAATTGGCTATGTTATCCACTTGTGTTATCAAACTATTATCCAATAAAAAGCGTATAATCATTAGTTAATGATGTTATCCTCGTTGCGGCTGAGGTAAGGAACAGGATCACTGGAGATGGATTCCTCCCCTCTAATTCGAACATAATATTATAGTTTACCATTTATACGCGATTTTACGTCTCGATAATAATGCACTTATACCTATACAGTGTGATTACTGATTCCTTTTAAAGGTAACACTAAATAATTCTGTCCAGTGACATCGGATTAATATGCGGTTTTTGGGAGGGGATAGGGAATACATAAATACACATTTCTTGATGATTTTTACATTTTTAGATCTTTCCGTGTGCGCATGCGCAATACAACTTGCATTTTTTTGAACGGCAACAGGTGTTTTGAATACCAAATTCGGGTAGACCGAATTTTTTTAAGTCGATTTGGTCCTTTTTACCATAGTTCTAAAATCAAAATTGACCAAATGGCAACCAGTCAAAGTTTCGATTAAAATTATTGAATTTTTCAACAATCACCCTAGAATTTTTTGAATTATTATAAAATTTTAAGTATTTTTTTTGTTTCCGTAGGTTTTCAGATATTATTAAATCATTTAAATTTAATTTTGAGGAATTAACTAACCTCAATTAGACGTAAATGTAATATAAGAGAACATTAAAATAGAATTTTTTTTTCATCTCCATCCCTGGCTTATTATCCTTTGAACCTTTTCGAGCACTTGGCCGAGTAGTCTTATACGACATGATATAGTATATATTTAAATACCCGTGCATGCGATAAATACATAATAATATATTATGTACGCGACGATACATAGCCGTTGTGTCTGGGGCTTACCTATACGTATAGTATAACAGGAACGCGCGAATAAACGTGCCAAGACGACGTGTACTAATGGTTCATGGCGCGAGAACGCGTGGCTGATGCAACAACACTTTCTCATTTCACCGAGGACAAGACGAAAAAAAAATTTTAATTCAAACCCCTCCGTAGTGTACAACCACCACCTACGCACACGTGCAGACTGCATCAGAGCAGAGTACAACGCCGACTCGCCGACACGTCCGTACACGTCGACGTGGACCCTATATTATATATTATTATATATAGTAATGCAGCTATGTGCTGCACATTATTATTATTATTATTATTATAATATAAGCGGTCGCGGTATAATATATTATTAGGTATATATAGGTACGCAACCGTACAGGTATTTTACCGTCGTTGTACCTATTATAATATACATTATATTGTTGTCTGCAGATGGTATCTATACACATGTGCGTCATGCGTGCAGTGTAGGGATGTGATGGATGAGGGGTGTGAGGGGTTCCGACGAGTGGAGATCACCTCCTCCGCAACTCCATATTATTGTAATATATATAAGTATGCCGAGCAGGTCCCGTTCGAATCGGTTCACGACGTTTTACGTGTTGGCGAATATACGTCTTATTGCAGTAAGGGCGATAGATATGTAACCGCGATAGCTATACGTCATTATATACATATATATATATATTATAATAATCTCTAACCGTTGACGTTTCCCCCCCCCTCCCCGTTCTGGCGAGCGCGTGTATATAAATATCTCGAATTTAGACGAACAAAAAAAATTGCGAACGGCTTCAACATTTTTGCTGGGCAATTGTTAACCCACGCGTAGGTATATACAGAAAGACCTGACGAAAAAAAAAATTATGCTACATAAACGTATTAGAAAAATTGTTAGTAAATAATTTAAGAAACACAATCATGTTAGCAAATTCCCAAAATAAATATTTTGAAAATAGTTATTACGTTTTAAATTTTCAAATAAATTTAATCAAAAAATTATTGATATTTAAAAAAAAAAAATAAGCTACTTGGCTTAGATAAATGTTTTTACTATCAAAATTGTTCTTATAATCAGATTCACAAATTGGCTATTTTGAACATATCCAAAAAAATGTAAATCAAATTTTAAATGTTTTATTTTCAGTAATATAAAAATAATTTTGTATATAATATATTATGTGTAACGCAAGTATATATATTATATATATAAAAAAAAATTTAAATATTGATTAGAAAAATAAAAATTCCGTTTTATCTGTTAAACCTTGTATAATATAATATACCTTTGTGGTGTCCGAACACAAATTATAAATGAACTGTATTTAAATAGTCTACGTTTAAAAAATATTTGCTCAATAAATATTATAAAATTAACAATAATAAAACATTTTTAGTAGACTTTTAATTGTTATGAGTTATAACTCATAGACTCACCTATTCTTTTTTTTGCTTGAAATTATTGGCAAAGTTATCGCATAATAATAATATACACTTTACATTCATATCAATATATAATATATGCGTATATTGTGCAAATCGATATTGTTAATAAAATAAAAACAAATAAATAATAAGTTTTATTTTTTGGCACGCGAACTGATGCGGAAACACCGAATCTTGCATATATGTATAGGTGGTCTGCAGTAATACCTATACATATTATTAATGTGGCAGTTATATACGCCACAGAGCATGAATGCGTGAGCACTATGTCGGTATTGAAACGATCGTGAAAAAAATTCGCGTACGACGTGGGTTTATTACGCGTTCGGAAGAAGTATAGGTACCTCGGATGTACGTACCCACATAATATTAATATATTATAAAAATGTATATTATGACGCGCAGTGGTGATGGGAAAAAATACAAAGCAGGAAACGGCGATTTATATAACAGTTATTCTAAACGACCACTGGCGAGTACCTTGTTTGTAGCAAAAATTACATTCGTTGTGATGACCACACGAACTCGCGGTCGTTTGGATTTACGTCGTCAAATTGCTCAGTCCAAGTATACGCAAATCGTGGATACTTACCTACGTATTTTTAAACGCGGGAGCCGCCTGAGTTAAGAGTTATTACAATAATATTGTAATTCAAAATCAGTCTTATATAATATATTATAATAAAAGTAATCGATGGTACCTAGGTAGCTAGGAACTTAACACTGAGGTAGGGTTAGGTTAGAGGCTAAGAGTCTACCCAAACAGCATTTGGGAAATGATAATATTTTGTGAACATTTTAAAGTGCTTGAATAGGTAATGAATATTTGACTAATAATATTGTACTATATGATTGCATAAAAATGTTGAATTAATATTTTTATATAGTTTCCGTAAAAATGCTTTTTGAAAATGTATGATTAAAATGTTTTGTAAAACATGAACTTCTTGGCCAAACAATATAACTAAAATATTTCCTAATTATTTACGCAACTTTTGAAAATATTTTGTCAACCATATAATTTTCCTGAAAATATTTTCATCATAGTTAGTAAAATATTTTTATGCTGTGTAGGTAAGACCTTTGAGGATCAAAACAAAAGGGTTCTAAAATTGTATGTACTACTCAAAAGTGTAGCGATCCTGAATTATCCATACGAATTTTATAGTAACTATCTTGTTGGTTTTGGTTATCACTAATAAATATTTTACTGAGTGGTGTGTCGGTGTGTTGCACTCATATTATACACTTTGCCAGTATCATTTATTGCATAATAATAATACAACGAATAACTGACAAAAAAAGACACTATTGGTATGCTCGGATTATGGCAGTTTTTTATTTTGCATTATATGATAGCGTTTACGTTCATTTGTCAGATATCTAATCGTATACCACCTAAATACCTAATAATTATGAGCACTCAAGACTTCGAGTGGGTCTGGTATACATATTTACTTATTGCGATTTGTTTAAAGTCTGATAATAAGCTTTAAGTTAAGCTGAACACTTACTCCCCCCCCCTCCCGTCCCTGGTTTATATTTATAAGACACTGGACACTGGTATTGTTGTACTGCACTTGTACACGTAATCATTTTATGTAACATTATGATTTATGAGTACATATTATGACTAATATGATGCGTGAATATTTTCAATTGTTTAAGAAAACGAATAGTTTGTAATAGATGGTTACCAACATAAGTACATTCGTATACATCATACATAGGTACCTACCTGTATATAATATTTAATTAATGCTATATTGTGTATTATCGATCGTTATATAGGAAAGTACTTAAACAATTTATTAACAGGTAGGTAGTATTTGATATATATAGGTACATTATAAAAGTATTTTGTATTTATCACTTATAAAATAACTATACTGTCAATAAAATGTTTTTTTTACAATTGAAGTAAGCGAACCCCTTTTGATAACTTGTTTCCGCCCTTTATATATTGAGAGAAAAATAATAAAATTCAATCTAATATATATACATGTTATACTGCTATGAAATATATTATATTGGCGAGTTTAAAAATATGTCTACAACAGAAGAAAACAATGGACTTTTTAACAATACTATAATACAGGGATCTCCACCATATACGAATATACGATGTCAAACCAGTCACTATTTCTTTGTTTATCATTGCTATTCGCTTTATGATGTTATATAATGACGGTTAGTGTCATATTAAAGTGCCATATTGCAATAGTGCAATACTGTCATTAGTTATTAGTTATATTAGTTATTAATAATTACTAAAATAGAAAAATTTATTATTTTTGAGAAAAATAAACTGGTATAACTTTATAAGAACAAAAAAAAAAATGTCCAAACAATAATAATATAAAATATATCTAATATCTACAATATTTTATTTCAAAATAAACTAGGGTAGAGGAGGTGCCATTCTAAGTAATGGGGGTGCTAAGCACCCACACCCGTAGATATGTGCACCAATGACATATTATTTTATATTTTTCTCATAAATTGTAAAATTGTAAAATTTGTATTTGCAGTACCCAAATTTAATGTGTATTGTATTTGAAAAACACGAAGTAATGTATTTTGCTCATCCTTGTGGATAATACAATTATAAAACGCCCACACTGTCACACGCATAAATTACAGCATTATTACAAAATTATAATTGTACACAAAAACAATATCTTAAAAGGATTTGAATCTTTTATAACAATTAGAGGTAGCGATAACCGTCGATAAATTATTTTGCGTTTGGCTCTGGTCGAACAAACATAAATATAGTACACAAAAACACATAAATCACATTGAGAAAACAACAACAACAACCTTTTATTGAATAACCGCAAATAACGTCTTCGACAAGCTGAATGTCGGAAAATTATAAAATATATTGCATTTTCTTACGTGTTGTATGCGAATGAAAGAGGATCGTGTGTCCCGTTCAAACGTCGTCCATTTGCAATCTGCTCGATATTAAGCTGAGAAAAAGTCTCAGTCCTCGGGCACTGCAGAGGTTAGAGAAATTAAAGACTGTTTTCCGGTTTTCTCATACCATAAGCGTATACGGACAGAGTGATAACTTCCGTGTCACGAATTTGTATATATAAATCAACTCGATGATTATATATGTATAAGTACGAGTGTTCAAAGAGTGTATTATTATAGTAATATTATATTATGTAATTATTTATGATTGCCAAACGTGAAACAGTTATTATAATTATTTCGCGTAAGAAATTCTAATTTTTATTGAGCTATCGGTGGACATTGGCAATCTGCAAGTACGAATTTCCTATAATATGAGACCAACCACGGTGAGTCAGTACGATAAGTTTCTAAAAAAAAAATTTACAAAATTACAGATATCAATTATCAACAGTTTTAGGTATTTTGTGCAGTAATTATACACATACATATAACGATAATCAATATAGGTACAAATGTGCTAACATATTATAGTTTAGAAAAAAATAAGTATTTACTCAAATCAAACGAACGAGCTGTAAATAGATTAAAAAGTGGTTTACTTTAATGACGAATAAAATATGTCCCAAGCACCATACAGTTTAATTATTTGACTATTTTTTCCGATCAATTTATAGATTTTTTAATATTTGAACAGTGAATATTGGCAATGATGACATTGAATATATTTTGGTGGTTATCGATATTTGCGTTGTATTACGTAAGGTAGATAGGTGTAATCACTTTGATTTGGTTTTGAATTAGTTATATGACAAAACATTTGTGCATGAGAAAAAAAATCATATTCTTTGTTATTTATTTCAATGTACTATATAAAAATTAAAAACAAATAACGCAAAAATGTAAAATGCAAATATCACAAATAAATTGTTTTTGTGAACAAATATTGGGTGCATTTAATGATTTATAATTAACTAGTTGTAACTTGTATTGTATTACTATGTAATTAGTGTATAATGACTTGTGCGAAATATTTTTATAAATTATAAAATCTCTGTACCGTGTAAGTACTTACCAACGTCCAACATATATCATTATAGGTTTTGGTTACGTCATTTTCTTGTCCCGAGGCGATAAATTAAGGGCCCTTCAATAAATAAAAATTATTATTTCCAGAGAGTGAGGTGAGAGTTTTATTTATCGATTTTTAGTTAAGTCCTCAGGGCACTAAAATTTTACACCTAAGGCCTGGATATCTCTCTACTATAAGTTACGCCGAGGAGTATTTAATACCTATACTCTGTTTTAATCACAATATGTTATTGGCTTCTAGTAGTTATTTGAAATACCGTGCACTATACTGCACTCAAGTCTCAAACACTCAATGATCGTTGCAATTTGTAAATGCACAACGAACATCTAGAAACGTCAAAATGATAAACGATAATGATATAATCAACTACCTGTCAAGTATAGAGTTTAATTAACCTATGATATTAACAGGCATTTTAAAAATATTTAAAAAGATAAAATCTTGAAGTTGACATTTTCTTATTCTTCGTATTCCTTTAGAAAATTTATTACTTTAATCAAAAATATATTATAAATTATAATACATTTAAAAATATGTTCTCGTAGTTTAGTGTTGTTAACATTAATATTCAATATGAACACATTTCTACTATGGTAGGTTGTCAAAAATGTGTTCTATGTTTCACCACTAAGCAGCGTCTTGAAATACGAAATGTTCAAATGACTACCGTATGGTTACGGTCATTGACGGAACCAAACACACAGTACTATGGCCTATACCGTAATAACTCAATGGTTACAGCCTTACAGGTATAGGTTAGGTTTTAATGCAGTATTATACGTTTATATAATAGGTACTTAGGCACTATGTCATTAACACATAATAAGTTAGAAAAAAATACAAAGTTTTAAAATACTATTATAATAATATAAGGTTATTAAAAATAATTAGTTGTCATTTATATTGGTTCGAATGTTTCTATAAAAAATGATATGTACGCAGATAAGTGTACGGTGTATCCTTTATCTTTTAATCCTAACGATAAATTAACGTAAGTATATTTAAACGAAGTATTGATATCGAATATTATACTAAAGTAATGACTAATGATTATTCTATAATATTATACTGACTTTTAGGCTGTAACTGCTAGATATGAAAACTTTAATCCGAGAGATTGTAACTTGTAAGTAGGAAAAAGGCGGGCAAGTGACACTCGCTCTGCGCCTCTGCTGTACAGTAGGTCACTGTAATGGATGGTGTTAAATTTGAATTCAATGATATAATATCATTGTATATAAGAAAAACGATACTGAGCGAAGACGGTCGGCCTATGATATTACTATAAGTATATTTGATGATATTATTGAGAATAAAGTAATTTATATATTATATCCTATTTACGTGGAACCTTGTTTTAAATTTGCAATCCTTAGCTATTAGAAAATGCAAATATAAACAACCGATTTATGTATATACGTTCATTTGTTTTAGAGTTACACCAAAAACCAAAATGGATTTGGCGAAAACTGATTACGCGTAAAAATTCCCGTTTTCTCTTAATTTCTACGTTTAATTTTTCCGACGCTTTTGAAAACTATTGGGAATTTAAAATGTTGACCTCCTGAATGCACCAACTAGATTCACTTTCCCATCGAACAAGATACTGTTGTAGAATGTCAAAGCATTTTAACGGTGGTGACAGAAACAAAATTAAAAAATTAAAAAAACACGCATCATTGTAAAATCGATACATTTATCGCTCCGCTCAGAACCTGGTTTTATTTTAACGTAAGTACAAATTGTAATTTATTGAATATTAAAATTCACGATTTGTCAAATTTAACTATTCATCCAAATTTAATGTCCATGGCGTCACCCTGCTCTATCATGTCCTATTTATTGTTAAACACTTTTTATATTATGTTATAACACCTAGCACTATGATTACAGACATAGTAGTTTATATTATACCCTATGCGTATATTATTGTAATTTATATTGACAAACATACCTAGGAGTCAGTGAGATAAATAAAGCTATCTATTAAGTAAATTATAATACTCAAATATTGTAAATTAAAATAATTATAAGAATTTATAACTAATATAATTGATAAATAATATGTACCTACCTACAAAAATACAAAATGGTATGATGTAACAAAACATTTTAATAGGTAGTAAGTATGAGATAACATTGTATTTTATTGCAATTTTTCTAATTCATATAATTTAATATCATATATTTTATAGACGATTTATTATATCGACAATATTTATGTATCATGGGTGTAACCACTAACCAGGAAATATTTTTTAATGTAGTGTAATTAGATATCGCGACGACGACTTTATAGCTATTATTTATTTCACTTTCACGTGATGACCATTATCTATACACTGATACCAAATGTATTAAATTATACCATTCGAATTAATTGTCATTTTTAGTTCAAGTCACCGATCATTTTTGTAATATTATTTTGCTTACATAGTTATTGTGCCAGATGTGTTTGATACAATGTTTTAAAATTTTTATTAACTTAAAAAGATTTTCCGTTAAGTCAGATATTATGTTAATATAATAGATACTTTAATAAAATACTTCAGTAAAAACTAAGCATTATAAGAAATATAATAAGAACAATTAATTAATTATTCATATAGATTTATTAAATGAAATAGTATCAATTCAACATCTTTAGTTTCTTTATTAAACTACCTATTCAAATGAATAATAGGTAGGTTTAGGTACTAGGTAGTAGGTGCACGTGTGCAGTGTTATCGGACCACTTAAATGAAATAATAAAAACTGTCAAACCAAACACCATTTTATAATATTATTAACATCACATAAAACTATTTTTAAAATGTCAAACAAAACGGCACAATAAAAAATATTTTATAACCTGACTAAAAGACATTTTAGGACCTAATATTGATAACAAGTTTAAAAATAAAAATATTTTAGGTAGTTTGAATATTTGATAGGAAAAAATGCATTACGTATCTTTTACCTATGCTCCGCAACAGTCTATTGCCTATATATTATAAGCTATAAAGTATAAATATATTATTGCTATATTACTATACCAAATGGTTTAAAACAATTACGTTAAAAATTCGGTTATACATTATCCAACCCATCACATAGGAGTAACGAAACGGTAAATATTAGGTACCACTTATTAAAATAATAGGATTAACTGTAAATTGTAATACTTATATAATTAGGAATTAGCAATTACCTACTAGAATAAAGCTATAAGCATAACTTACAACTGGACAAACATAAAAGTTAACCATTATAATATGGTAGGCTATCAGTAATTTTAACATTTTTAACTACCTAATATTTTAATCACTTATTAATTATTATAATAAAAATCGTTTTACAAAATTCAAACAATGTCCACGTCGCATAATATACGAAACTAAAGTGCCCTACCACGAATTTTCTTAGAATTTCAGGAGCTATATAATTATAATTTATTCAGAATACCTACAACACCTAGTATATCTATCTTTTTCGTTAATGTTATATTCGAAAGACACGTGCAAACTATAATTAGTGCATAATAATATGTACTGCGATGTACCATTGTTTTTTTTAACGAGATTTTAAAAACGCTGAACAAGAATGTGTAAAATTACAATTTAGAATAACTTCTTAGGTACACCTCACGTAGCAGTTGCTACACTGTGGAAAATATATCGTTAATTCTCCCCCCACCCCCCTACCACCGTATTTTGCGTTTTAATTTATTGGATTTAACGACACAATATATTATTATTAATTTTTTAAAGCTTTTTATACTTAATTCCTAATAGGCATGTAGTAATATATATTATGATATGGATAATAATTTTGGTCATAGATTAAAATACATTATATATTAGGTATATAGTATATAACATTATATTATACGCCTACTGTATACAGTGGTCGAAGTGGGGGTGAGGTGATACGGGGGGGATGGCATAATCCCTCTACTTATTTTGTCTAGAATAACGCATCCCTCCTATGACTTGTGTTGTAAAATTAAATATCATATTTATATTTATATAGAAGAAAGTTTTTTAATTTTTCGGTGTAAATAATATTGTTTTATAACATTGAGGCCCGTCTGTATCGTGTTGTTTAGTATAGGCTGTTTCGCCTATACTAAAAATGATAAGCGTTGATAACAAATGTTACGTCATACTATCTGCCCGCATTTCACAGACAAATAACAATATTGATGATAATAAGTAGGGACGTAGCAACTAGCAATATGCTAAAATATCCAAACGTAATTTCTGGCAATTATCTTGTTGATAACTAATAAGTAGATGTGTAATAATATGTGCGAGTCGATCAATTTTTAAATTTAGCCCATGGATAGAATACTGTTATTCCTTAAGTTTTTTTTTTATTTACTTTTATTACTTAATTAAGAAAAAGTGATGCTAAATTAAGTAGAAAAAATGTTTTACTTGAATATTAATAGGTTTTGTTATATTACATATCATATTTTTAGTATTAATTACAAATTTAACTATATAACCTAAAATCTATACAGAAAAATATTAGAAACAAAAATCAGTTTTGACTAAAATTTGAAAAAATGTATTTATTTGTTTAATTTTAAAGATTATTTATGATAAAAAAAGATTGTAGTGTTTTGATGTATAAACAAAACGTGAACTATAAAAAAAAAATACAAAAGAAAATATTATACAAGGTGCGAAGAATGTTATAATGATATCAGAAAATCTAAATTTTAAGGCATCCCCTCCACTTATCTTGAGCCATTTCGACCACTGACTGTATATTATTTAATCTATGTTTCGGTAAACTAATTTATATTGTCACCGGGCTATGTCCTATATATTTAAGAAATTAAACACAAGGGGGCAGGGGACAATAATGCCCATTTTCGGATTTTCATTGAAAAAATACTGATAAAAAACGGATGTTACTTAAAAATGTAATTTTAATAGATAATATTAAATACCATTAAAGAAAGAGATTACTAAGTATCTCGTTCGCGGTTACATTTCATACTTTCATATTATATTTACCTATAGGTACTACGTATCTATACAGAAAATATTATGTAGTTAATAACTAATAAAAAGTGTATAACAACATACATTTCTTCGCTCAAATACAACTCATGTGGTACTTTGTGTTATGTCCATCGGTTAATATTTATAAATATTTGATTGATTTACATTTATTACAATAATATAATGTTTACGGATAGAAAGTATTTTTTATTAAATAATATTAAAATAATTTCAATATCGGTTAATTATATGAAGGGTAGAATGGTAGAAGTACGTCACCTCATCCACCACTATATTTCTAAACGTACAATAGGTACAACTTTTAATGATATTTTTTCCTTTCACCAAAAAAAAAAAAAATAATACATTCTCTTGGTTACACCACCGACACAGTGACACCTGGTATATAGACTAATATGATAAGATATTTCTGATTCGTTTAGAAAATACGAACGCGGATACGATGTGTTTTTATCAATATTGACGATCTCAATTTCACTGCGGTAGGTACATTTTCAACTAAATATTTAAATACGTACACACCTGTCACCTATATTAATAAGCGCGGAATGCGGACTACCTACTAAATAGTACGGTTTAATCGAGTTTGATAAACCACGGCATTTGAACATTTTCGAACATTGTAATAATTGATAACGACCACTGTTGCCATAACGATGAGTGGCATTTAAAAAGCTATACACAACAAGTGGGTCACAAGTGCTCGTATTAGTACAGTAGGTAGGTCAACAAATCGTGATTACAATGCCTACGACATAGTGAAGACATATTATACAATATACATTCCGACCGTAGTAATTATTTTAATTATTATTAATTAGTAGTTATTATTTGAGAATCGAGATTCCGAACCAAGGCAGTAGTACCTACCTAAGCACTAAAAAATATTGAAAAAAAAAAAAAAACAATTTTCGATTTTACGTAAATAGTAAATACATTTCATAAATACTAAGACACCACCTTCTTATCGGTACAGAAATAGTGATAGTAAATATTGATAGTAATAAATAATAAAATGAGGCATAATATTATTTGTCAGTTAATCCGTAGAAAGTATAATAGCCGATTGCTGCGGTAAAAAAAATTTGTTTAGTACTTATTTACACGAAACGACCTAAACGACTAAACGCGTTTACGTCAAATCGACGAACAATATTGCGCGCGTACGAATAAAACTGTTACCAAATATGTACACCGAACATAGTACACAAAATAATTACTATGTTATTTATTATTATTACAATATTTTATGATCGTTTGATAATTATTCTAATAACAACAAATAATAATACTATTGTGCGTAAATTGAAAACGGATCGTTTCGGCCGTTGCGATAACCTTTGCCGCCGAGTCATTCATGTCGGTGGCGGCGACGGTGGTGAAGATGGTGGTGACGACGACGACGACGACGACGACGACAGTCCGAACGAGTGCGCGCCAATTCGTGCCGATAGATGTCGTTGCTGTGTGGCACGTTTGTGGCCATCGGATGGGCCGCGCGCAACGCCGACCGCCGGCGGCCAACGCGTGACGCCCGATGTCGTCGGCCACGGTCCCGACGGTGGAGCGTCCGTTTTCCGGCGCGCGTTCCGCTCGGCATTCAGGCGGGACGCGCGCCGAGCTCCGAAAATCGTGTCCGGCCGCCCGGACGTCCGCACGCCGCGCTCGGGCCCCGCACCACACATATATGGGTGCCAGACGTCGTATTCTTCAGCTTTGCGCAGTGGCGATATCGTAACCAATGAGGTCCATCCGAGGTGCGATTATTGCTAGTTGAAAACTTTAACCAATACCCCGCCATGTGGACATGAAACACTGTCCGCGTCGGCAATTTTTGGCGGCCCTGACGGGCTCATATCGGCGTTTGCCTCAAATCATGAACGCGCTCTCTGCCGCTAAAACGGCGACGAGTGACCGACCGACTCGGATTTTTATTCCGTTTCTCTCGCGGGCGGCAGGTGGTTCGCCGCCCGTTGGTGTTCCTCTCGTGTCCGTCGAGAGTTGACCCCCGGGACTCTACTGTCGGTCGGCCACGGTTAACCTATTTTTTTTTTTTTAAGTAAATTGTGTATTCCGTGCACTCGTGTTACGATATAATATGATATTATTATCGTTCATTTTTTTACTGTCGTAATATGTCCCGGAATGCGGGGCCAACAGAAATACAGCCGATGAATTTAAAACGTTTTTGGGTGTTTTCGACCTTCGGGATATTGGACGATGTTGTTTTCTTCGCGAAGTATTATATTATTACGGACATTCCTAATAATCCATTATCCCTGAGATTATGATATAATATCATTATAATCGAAGAATCACACGTCTGGGCGCTGGCGCAGCTGCTGACCGCACGCGAATAAGCGATACGTCATGTCGCGGATATTTTCATCTTGTTTTGACGATCTTAATAATTATTATTATAACCTGTAATCGGACGGTTCTGTTTCCCGTACACGTATTTTATCGGTGTTTGGCTAAACTATATAGCTGATACGTCATATCAAAACACGTACACATTATATAATAATTATTAACAATTATCGTTATGCGTGTAAACTTTGTTATGGCCTATGATGTTATGCGGGGCCACGCGTGTTTTTGGAATACGGATTTGTTGACGAAAAAAAATTCTATTCAACGCTATACCGAACAATGTAGACCGATCTATCGAGTGGTTGTTTTGTCGTCGGGCCCACGTGTTACCTGTGTATACCATTCACACCTGCTCCGCGTATTCACGCACACAACAACTATACCGAACATGTACATAATAAATAATTATTATATTATACACAGTCGCAAATCGCATTAGATATTATATTATTATAATCTGAGCTGATTTATTTTTATCTTGTACAATGATAATATCGGCTTATCTATATTTTGTATAATATATTATGATACAATTTTATTTTTTTTTACCTAGAATGCTAAAAATATATTTGAATCAAGTACTAAAAATTACTCAATAGTAATTAGTATTAATTAGGTATGTGGTGTACGTGGTTTTAATTTGAAAACAATATTAGGTAAACAAAATCGAATAATAACATGCCTGAAAATTATTTCCATGATAAATTACATTTAATCTAATGTACCTATAAACAGTATGTCAATATGTTATATACTTACACACACCTGGTATTGAATTTAGAACGATAATATGTTGTACCTATATTATATAGGATTAGTATATATTGTGTATGGCAAGGATGTATTTATGTATTTGACCAGCGTTTTACGGTGGGTTGGCGGAGAGTTTTTTCCTCATATGTGCCTATACCTATCTAATACCATTGAATTCAAATTGAGAAATATATTTTAAAAAGGTGGGTAAGTGGATGTCGCTCTGCTGTACAGTAGATTACGAGTGGGTCACTGTAATGGATGGTGTTAAATTTGAATTCAATATCATTGTATAAGAAAAACGATTCTGAGCGAAAACGTTCAGTCAGCCTATGATATTACCAAGTATATTTGATGATATAATTGTGAAAAAAGTAATTTATATATAACCTATTTACGTGGGGCCTAAGAGCCTTGTTTTCAATTTTCAATCCTTAGCTATAAAAGTTGAACACTTTATAAATTTTTAACTACAAAACAATTAATAAATTATAAATTTGATAAATGTTGTCGAAATTTGAACTTTAAATGCTTATAAAAAAAAATTGTTCCTATGTATTTTTAATATTTTTCAACTGCTATTAGAACGATATATCAGGAGCCTTATATTAAATTTTCACGCTTTTTACCCAACAAATAAAATTTTATTGATATTTATAGAAAAAAAAAACTAAAAAAATTGAAAACTGACAATGTCCGTAAACAGCTCAAAAATAGTCAAATTATTTTCAAAATTTTAATGTGTATAGAAAATGCTAATACAAACATTCAGTGAAATTTTCAAGTATCTACAGTCATACGTTTTTTAATTACAACAAAATAAGAAAATCGTTACATGAGATATCGAGTGAATATCAAATGTTGTAAAAATATGAATTCCAAACGCTCTTCCCGATTTTCCTTAATTTTTCTTTTGTTTTTCACGTCGCGTTTGAAAACTACTGGGAAATGTTTACTTTTGACCCCCCAAAGTACCAACTAGATTCACATTCCTATCAGAAAAGTTACTGTAGAAGAAAATTTACTGTCCTAAAAGGTGATGACAGACACATAAGAAAAAAAACACACATCATTGTAAAATCAATACTGAATGTAAGCTGAATCTTCGCTCAGAATCTAAAAAAAACATTTTTAAATAAATTGATGTATTGTATCATCTACAAAAATTAATACGAGTGCCTAGGGTCAAATCACTCATCAATAATTGATATATTATAGGTACTCACTACTCGGTTTCACGTGGACATACTACCCAGAGATTAAACCACAATGCAGGACAAATATTTTTTTTTTATTATTGGATTATGGATTTAAATTGGCTTTAACACTATTCCCCATATAGTGCAGTTGATAAAATGTCATTGATAAAGTTCCACAAATGTATTATGAAAATAATAATAGGAAATCATCAGTATAATATCCTATAAAAAAACAAAGAAAATTTCATATAAAATGCATTAATGCCCTACAATTAAAAACAATGTACTTATAAAATACACTAAAAAACTAAAATTACTACAAAAATATTAGGTATATGCAAAATCTTTAAAATTTAACACGCATTCTACGTCATATTATAATCAATATATCATTTAAATTAGGTATTTAATATATGATAATTTGATATACCTATTGATGTGTTAGGTACACATATAGATAATGCACGAGGGATTCAAATGCCAGCCCTACTTATTATAGCTACACCCTTAACACAAAACTGATTTTTCACGTTGTTGCCCCCCCCCCCCTCCACCATGAATTTTTACCAGTGACCCGCCCTTGATTACGGCTTCGCGACCGTACGACGAACACATCATTGTTGTCCGACACTCCAACACAATACTATTTAACCATACAGCCTGTAAAACAATATAATTCACTATTCACAGGTACTTAACATCAGTGAGAACAAAGCGGGCATCGCAGGATAATAATAACGTGTTAGTATATATTGTTTGAAGATAGTTCGATAATGTAAAATCCGCGGCGGCGAACTATATTAAAGATTCAGTGGCATTTTACTGCAAGATGTCGGCGATTGGATAATAATGACTTGTTGGCGGCGTACAGTCAGTATGATATTATTATTATTATTATTATTATGTGTTTTACGGTCGGGCTTGCAGGAGGGTCGACGGTAAATTTTTTTCAGATCAAAAAAACGTACCAGTCGAGTTCATATTTTTATTACAGGTAAAAAAAAAAAAGTGCCCGTGGAATTTTTCAAGTCACGAATCCAACCCTAAAAATCGAATACCTATAAATCGGCGGCATTTACAAACGCCCTTTAATGTTTATGGCGTGGCGTCGTTAACCCTTAGCACATCTTTATCAATATGTGCGCCACGGGCTTATAGAATACTGTGCCGTAGATCATAGGTATACGATTAATAATAAGTTGGTAAGACATGGTGTATGTTACATTGTTACAAAAATGTCGACTCGCGGAACGCGTTAGACTTTTTCCGTTAGTGTGAATACGCGACACCAAATTATTATAATAATAATTAAACAATATTAATCTCAAACATAATTTTATTAATTGTAATTACCATCACCATTATTATTACGCAACTAATATCGACTATTGTAATCGTCTGCATATTGTAAGTCGAATACCGGACCCCTTAACCTTATTCACGTGTTATATACTCTCCAATTATTAGAATAATAATATCTGTATTGCACGGGCTCGTGTAGATACGCGCATGCAGCAGACTCGATATTGTTTTCTACTTACTAAGCAGTGGCGCGGTAAACAACGTTTACCTAATGCAATAGTTGCTTAGACCTAGACATTTATATTTATTTTTTTTTTAAATTAAAATTTTTCTATAGTTGATTATTATAGTATTTTGTTTATGCTAAATAATATTATTGATGAGTGATGAAGTTCTATAGCGAAAATTCTAAATTAGCACACAGTTTTAAATTATATACCGTGTAGTAGGGGTGGGTCATTTTTCAAATACTTTGCATAGAGTTCGAAATATGCTCGCCACGCCACTGTTAGTAAGTACTTAGAGAGTACAATAAGATATAACAATTATTATTATGGTTATTAGGTAACGAAGCACTACATTTGCAGATCAATCTTACAATATAGACTTCCAATACCAAATTCCTCCTATTGAGACATGATATATATATTAAACGTGCCTGCCACACACAAGCGGCTAATTTCTCGAGAATTTCAATGTATTTAATCACCGTCTTGAATACTCGCGTGATTTATGTATCGACGAGATTGGCGGGCAAACGTTTGCAACACGCGCTCCAATCCTAAAATCTGAAATTATAGTTTAAACTGTATTATTATGTCATTATAACCGCCCATGTACTTAGTTATTTTTAGTTTTTTACGAGTATTTGAAACGTGTTAATTAAATACAAATCACCTATCCATAACCTACACCGTGTCACTGTATGTTAACCTTGGTAATTGGTATGCACCACTTATAATATGGTTATTATGGTATAGCATAATATATCCCTTCATAACTTCTCTTAATCAACCGTTTCACCCGAAAAAATTATCGAGTACTTATTTTTTTGTAAAAAGGTGTGACTTGAGTACTTGCGGGTCCCCTAATAAGTCACCACAACGTATTTGTTCATTATATTTACGGAATGCAGACTTTTATATGAATACAATGATTAAGCAGTGTTAGGTGAATTATAAACCTTTACCAACAAACACTAAATATTGAATGATCATAATATCCTCTAAATATTCCAAATGTCCAATTTGTTCTATTCTCATATTTATTGATATTATTCAATCAATTATTAATCAATAATTATGTAACAATGTTTTCAACATAATGTATTGTCCTTCTTTAAATAAATTTAATATAATAGGTATTAGGCATTCATATTTTTACTTTTTTATCATATTATTTAATAATCATAGGTAAGTACACACAACATTGTTTTTCTGTAATCGTATAAAATATTTATGTTGTTAATCGTATATAATATTATTAAAACTTTTGTAAACGATCATATGAAATAGAAATAAAAGTATAAAATAAGAAAATAGACAATAATAAATTAAAAATATAGTACCTACCTAAGTTATGTATCGATTGTACCTAATCTATTATATTACTTAATATATTTAGGCGTTTTATTAATTAATTAAAAGAAAAAAAGTTGGGCAAGTGGGTGTCGCTCTGCTGTACAGTAGGTTACAAGTGGGTCACTGTAATGGATTGTGTTAAATTTGAACTCAATGATATAATATCATTGTATAAGAAAAACGATTCTGAGCGAAGACGGTCAGTCGGCCTATGATATTACTAAGTATATTAGATGATATTATTGTGAATAAAGTAATTTATATATTACCTATATTTACACAGAAACTTGTTTTAAATGTTCAAAATAATTTTTTTAATTAAAATTTTTAAAATTTTGTTAGAATTCGAAGTTTAAATGCTGGTAAAAAAGAATTGTGCCCACGTATTTTTAATATATTTCAACTTCCTGGTTTTCCTTAATTTTTTTTTTTTTGTTTTTCCCAACGCTTTTGAAAACTACTGGGAATTTTAAATGTTGACCTCCCGAATGCACCAACTAGATTCACTTTCCCATCGAACAAGATACTGAAGTTGAAAATCAAAGCATTATTTCGATTACTTATCGTGTACACACTACACAGACACAAATAATAAAAATTCAAAAACACACGTCATTGTAATATCAATACATACATCACTCCGCTCAGAATCTAAAATCTAAACATTTTTTACTGTTTCGTTCAAGTATTCATGAGACACACGCACAAAAAAAAAAACAATACCATTGAATAGAATCTGAAAATATTTCATGTATATTGTATATTATTATTATCTATTATCTGCAGGGATCGGCATTAATGCGTCATCAAACATATTATTCTATTAATGTCTAGCGTAGTCAGTGAAGAATCGCTAAATACATTTTAGGGTATATTTTTTTTACGTAAAGTAAGCACTTGCATAA
This sequence comes from Metopolophium dirhodum, assembly GCF_019925205.1. Taxonomy (NCBI): domain Eukaryota; kingdom Metazoa; phylum Arthropoda; class Insecta; order Hemiptera; family Aphididae; genus Metopolophium; species Metopolophium dirhodum. The sequence continues at coordinate 39,333,197 of NC_083562.1, forward strand.
AGAAAAATTAAGTTCCTACAATAATTATAATTTGAACTTTATGGAGGTTGGTTTTAGGTATTTCTTGAATTACGTCGATAATGAATTTATAAGAGTTCAAATTTAAAACTATATATTAATATGATACATAATAAAATATGTATTATTATGTGGGTTATTCTAAAAATAAATAATTTTTTGTATGTTGGGCATAACTCATTACTTAATAAAAACAATCTTTAAAATGTAAACTATATGATTAAGGTACTTACTATAGGGATATAAAATTAGAAACATATATAAATAAATAAATATATAATACTGTGTAATAATTATAGTAGAGACCTATATAAAATGTGTATAACAAACATTTTTTAACTGAAAGCTATACGTTTAATCATATTATGTAAGTATTTGAAATTAGTAAGCAATTGGTGTCAAGCGAAAAGCTTGTTTTGTTTTTACACTCGGCAGTCGGCTTACCCAGCTATTTCATAACTATACGCATAACGTAATGTTATTTTATTGACTCATATAACGAATAACAATATCACATCCGATCGAATCAAAGCGGTTTTTAACTGGATATACCTACAAACATTCGTAGTACAAAGTGTACACCGTGAAATCCATTATGCAGACAAATATTATACCTCATATGATCACAACGCAAAATATATTATGCTTCGCAATGCCCGGCAGTCGTAAGGAAAACAATTATTTAGACGCTTTATCAATGCACTACTTGCCGAGCGAAAGACCATCACGAACACCTACGGAAAGTTCATAACGACAAAGCGATTCGATCTCTGATGTACTACGCCTCGTACACGACGTATACAACACTGTTATATCATTGCAGATTGCTGTTTGTAAACACCGTGCCATGATTCACGATTCGTGATATTATGTACTGCAGTACGATAATATTAAATTGTAAACGTGTTGGTACGCATCAATTACACCGATTAACTCCGAACGCCTGTAAGTCGATCAAAATCCTTATACGAAAATGTGCCAATCACATAAGCAACAGCGACCCAATCATTATTGCCATCATAATACAATATAATTGCGTATTGTAATACAGACCGCAGGTAAGTAGGTATAGAAAATCGGTGACGCCCGATGCTATTGTAATATTAGTGATATGCGCATAATAACAGACTTAAATATAGTACACGTGGATATTGCCTACGACCCGCAGCAGAGGCGCAGTTATGATTTTGTTCTGGGTGGGGATCGATCGTTTTTAAATAAACGTGAGGCGGGGGGCTTCCCATATTAAATATATGTTAAGTATATTATATGCAATACAATAAAACTCTGTTTTTTTTTTCATACACCACTCGGTGAAATAATTTATATTGAACATTTTAAACACATTTTTTAATCTATATAGACAATATAAAAACCACTTACTCCTTGGTATTTCTTAAAAATGACAAAACGTACGAATTTGAAATTAAAACTGTGTTCATATATCCATTGGTTACAGTATGAATGATAAACTACTTATGAGAAACATTATTCTGCATTCTAAAACAAAATTGAATATTTTATACAATTTTAACTACAAAATAATTTGAAAATGTTTGAGATTTTGATGAATTTTGTCAACATTTGAACTTTAAATGCTTATAGAAAAAATCCGTACCAATGTATCAATAATATATTTTTTATTGATATTATGACAACTTATGAGGAACCTTAAATGACGATTTTAAAATTGTCGAGCCAGCGAAAATTTTGAAAATTAAATCGTGTATAAAAAATGATAAAATAAACAATTTTTGAAAATTTAAAGTATTTACGGTTATCAGTTTTTTCAGTTACACCTAAAACCAAATAGGTTTTGTCGAAGACTGTTTTTCCGTGAAAATTCCAATTTTTCTGTTTTTCTCTAGATTCAATTTTTTATCAGAATTCTGAAGCCATCCTCAAAGTTGAATATCTTATAACATAGTAAAAAAGTAAACCGTTAATATTATACGTTCTAGTATTGTAGTTTATAATTTTTGTCCATTGGTTTTCACCGACATCTACAATATTTTGGTGGTTCGCGAACTATTTCAAGATTCATGATGTGGCCCTTCAAAAATATTAATCGATGACCCCTGCCCTATAATAAGGGATACATTATACATATTAGGGGTAACATTATCATGGAAACATTACGATACATCTTAACAAACTATAGATAATAAAAAACGCATTGAACTAAATATAGAAAATCGTAAATTAAATTTATGTTTACTCAATCTATAAGTTTGAAGGAAATTAAAGATGATTTCGTCATCCTGATAAATAACTTTTGTTTATCTGTTACATTCTTAGTCGTTCATTTCAAAGTTATTGAAATGTACGAGCATGCATCGCATTATATTTGTGTATATAAACATTATTTATGGCATAAGCAATTCGCAATCAACACTATTTTTAGTCAAAGTAATTAACTTTTTAGATTTTCAATCTTTAAAGTTTAAAGAAAAACCTTTAATGATTAGAAACTTAATTCAAACCTCAACTTATTTACTTACGGCAAGTATATTATAACATACGAACTATCAATATATTACGTCTACTTACATATTATAGTTAATTGTTTTGAACTACCTACAGTATATCTTCTTGTGGTTCGAACTTTCATCGTCCTCATCAATATGCAATTCAGATGTAAATTGTATTTAAAAAGTATAAAAATTATTGTACTTACCTATAGGTTGATTCCAAGAAAATTGAATTTGAATAAAGTATCGCTATAAGCTGTAACTAGTAATTATTGTAATTATTATTAGAAACCATTTGAGTGGAATTTAATAAATAATAAATATTTTATAATATAAACCATTTATAAATTAACAACATGCATATACGTAGTACACGAAAGCTAATGATTTTGAAACTTATTATAGCTATAGGACAACAAGTTGCTATATAAATTGTCATTCAACGATTTTTTTCTTACAAATTTACTATCGTGTCTATGACTCATGGCGGATATGATGAATTATTTTGAAAGAACGACGTGGGAATATTTCGTTGACATTATATTTTAATTGTTAAAAAATACTCGTACTACCTATTATTTTTATATCACGCATAAGGCATAACTGTTTGTAGATAATATTATAAAAATATCTGACGACAGTATGCATTAAAGTCACTTAATAACTATTTAGTATTTATTCCTTGTCAGACCATTCCGTGACCTACTGCAGCGGCAGGCTATTATACTGTCTTGAAAATAAACATTTTTAATTGTTATTGACATTACAGTGTTTGCCTACAATAGGTTCATAACAATTATAATATTCGCAATGATATCTACGAAATTCGCGATTACCCGGTTAATTGCCCGCCAAGTTCCTCTGCGCAGTGATATCCGCGTTGACGCGTGAAAATATTTCTTTCCTTCCAAACATAATATTATTATTGTCTTACGACGAGTCGGGGCGCGCACAACAACAAAACAATAATAATAATATTATAATGACTAATAGGGATAACGATTTTTTTTCCGATTTTTGTTTACCGGTTGACGTGATAAGAAACGTTGAACAGCACTATGTTTAGAGTGCCTATTATATACTACTTAGGCACATTATTTTATCGGCATATAGATGCGATGCAGCACCGGAACATTATAATTTAACACGTTTTAAATAGTCAATTGTACCGAAGGAATTCCTATCACATTGTCAACTCGCGGTGACGTGGAAGAAGCATGCGTTTATGATAGATACCTATATATAATAATATAATGTTTGGTTTTATTTATTTTTTTAAGATAGAGATGTCATTATGAAATTAACTTATGGTAGCCAATTGGTAGGTAGGTATGTAATTGTGAACGATATGCATATTGTATATACAAATGTTCGTAAAGCCCTTTCTATAGGAAGTTTTTTTACACGATAAACCTATAGACTATATTAACTATGTATAAATATATTTATTTATTTTTATTTATTCTTCAAGAAGATAATGCGCCTCAATGATCATGTCCACGAAGGTGCCCACCAAGGCCGTCTCGAGGGGGCGGCGAGGTGTGCCCCGGCACCAGGGGGCTTTACGTAGTATTCATACATTGTATATAATAATCTAGACGTAGTAGGTGTAATAAAGTAATGAACATCGAAGTACGGTTAGCTCGAAAACTAATAACTTGTAAGTAATAACCAATAGGTAATCCAGTAAGTGTAACAAATTCGTGAAATCAGGGAGACTTATCCATTAAACAATTGTATTTAAACCATTATCAAAGAGCCCTATAGTATTAACCAAACTATGTGCCAATAACCATTTTATGTATTTTGTCGAGTCTTTAGGAAGAGAACCCTTTCATATAAAAAACCATTTTGCACCAGGCCCGCAAATCCTTGAGCCGTCACTGGTGCCCACAAGTTCACGATTTGCATTAAAATATATTATCATAAGTTTGGGTTGTAAATAAAGTAATTTAAAGTACAATCAAAACAATCAATTTTTAAGAATCTTGGTCTTGATTAATATATTAAGTATGTGGATTGTGTTAGTCGTCTATGCACGTAAGTCGAGGAGCAAGTTATTTTCACCTAAGAATTTTTGGATTTTTCTCAAGTCATTTTGTGCACTTTAGCAAATATTATACTAGCCTTTAACAACAAGTAATGAATCGGCTGCAAGAAAAACAGCTATACGGTGTATCTATATTCAAATCATTTATTTGGTTTATATTATATTAAGGAACGTGGGTGATAGATAGTAGTCCCTTGATAATATTATATCACTTGAGAGTTGGGAATACAATAACAACATGTTTGGGTAATAACAAATAGTGTAGAGCGTATATAGGTAATATGATATGTATTTTTACGTTTTAAACTTTTAATAGGTACGTACGTCATTTTGTAGGTAGGTAGACCCATTCATCCTATATTCCAATATGCATGAAAAGCTACCGACAAAATATATTCTCATGCTTGGAAAACTATTTTTTAAAGACAAATATTATGCACCATGTACGCTTACTGTTATAAATTATATGCCATAAATTATCAATTCAGTTGCAAAATAATAAAAGTGTCAATTCACCATAATAAACTTGAAAAATGAAGGTCATCTATTAAACATTAAAAAATTGTACTTATATAAATGTACATATAATTTGATGTTTGTTCTATTATTTTACTGCATATTTCTATGTATTGATAAGACATATTATAGGTATAATAATTTTTCACGAGAGTTAAACATTTAATTAAATTGTTACAATGATAAATTTTTTGTCTTCAAATATCCTCAAAAATGTTGCTAAAATATTAGGTATTGGGTAGGTAAGTAGGTAAGTATTAGGTAAGTATTAGGTAGGTATTTATAAAAATGTATGATTTAAATGGTTACAAAGCCATATAGATACATACACAAATATTATAAAAATACATCAGACAGTTATAAAATTTTATGAAAAAAGTTCAGAGCTCTCCTAGGAAAACATCGGTTACTCATAACACCGAATATATACAGAGATATGACGTGCATTAACATAAGTTATAGAAATCCATCTCGACTATGCTAACTATGCTCAGACAATCGAAACATAAAACATTTGTGTAGCGGTTTATGCATCTATGACCAAAAAATTCAACAGACAAAAATACGGGAAAAACACTGTTGTCAGACAAATTTTACGAATTCCTCGCTTAGCGCTACTCATAATCCAAAAAAAACATGATAAACGTTTACTATATAAATACGGTTTTATCGATTAAATTTATCATGAAAACTATTTTACGTTTGAAGTATAGATACGTCAATGAATTAAATCCGAGACGCCGGTATATTATTTTAATTACCTACTACGTAGTTTGTTATATAGATTATAGTTTTATACTATTAGTACTATGGAAGGTCATATGATATACTTTTAGGTGTATTATTAGTCCAGGACTCGGGACTTGTTGGTATTAAAAGGTCATTATAACCGCAATATGATATTATGCTCTAAAACACGTTTATACAAGTGCTTAAAATTTAAGCACTAACAGTTATGGAATACATAAAAAAATAAAATATAAAATACGCCTATACATTTTCAAAAATACATCGATTTTTTTTCTCTGATTAACCAGACGTATTAATTGAAAACTATCTTATTGTTAACGATATGTTAACACATTGATCTGAAGTAGTACTAACATAATCAGTATTCACTATAATCACTTTCGGCGAGCTGAGGTTTAATATCTAATACTCTACGTCACGAACTGAAAAGCCGCAACACAGTTTACGTACAAACTATGTACAAACTCATTCTTATATTTTGTTTATGGTACATTGCCCATTGGTACCTATATATATATATATATATATATAATGTAATATACACATTTTGTATGCACATGGTGCACATTCGTGATCGAATACTAATCAGCAGATACTATATCTAAGCAGATTTTATACAAGCTCCTAATTCTTTATTCTAATTTCTGAAAAAAAATACACATTTTTATATACACATATTTTAGTCTAATTTTCTGAATGTTTTTAAATTATATTATGAATGAAAGTTAGAAATAATATTATTGTCCAACCATTGCACTTCGCATTTACCTGAATTACTTTGTAACAATGATTATTATGGACGGGGAAAAAATAAACATGGTATAAAATATATAATTTAGTACCTATAATAATTTAAATCATGATAAAAGAAAAAAAATTCCATTACCTTTTGTGGCCACGGACGTGTCAATACGATCTGCATGACATGTAAAATATCTAATTAAACTCGCTTATGTGTGAACATTTGTGATAGGATATGGTTTATATTATTATGATTGTTTTCAATGATTTCATAATACAAAACAAATGGATTAATATTACGCACGTCTGATAAACATTCAACAAGTGGAAGTGGAATGTTATAATACGCCACACATTGCACAATCCAAGTACCTAAGCATAATTGAATTTTTTTAAAAATATAATATTTCAATAGTTAGTTGACGGATATATTTTTATAAAAGCAAACAAATGCGCCTTGTAGCTGAAAAAAAAAACAATTGCACTGGATCATGAACAATGGTTGGGATATCCCTTGAATGTAATTTATCAATGAATGACATTGGATATTGAATAGTAATTAAAATCGTAATTGTAAATTAATTGTTTTATTTTTAGTGTATAGGAAATTGAAGTTAGAAAAATGTATTGCGCACTTATCCGACGTATTAAATATTGATGTAATTAAGTACAATGTGCATTAATTGTATGCTACGAATAGACATCCACATATGTTAAAAGGTTAATAATACGTTATTTTAAAACTTATTATTAAAAATTCATTACAATAATGATAATAATAATTGTACTATCATTGACCATCGTCGAGACTACGATCGTGCGGAAGCTGTATCTTTGCTGTGGTCTGTTTGAAAATTATATATTATTTATTAGAGCTTTGTTGATAGTTTTAAAACGGTTTTTGCAAGGTATCTTTAAAGTGGATTACCATGTTTACAGTTTAGATTGTGAGCCTTCTACTGGCTTATTACAGCAGTGGCACAGACACTTAAGAATTAGTATGACCAGCGGGCAGCGAGCGACAACTATTTTATTTTATTAAATTCCTGCGGCAATGTACCTACACAACCATTGACTAGCCAATTTTGACTACACTGCCTATAAAATTGCTATATAACTGTATAATAATATATTGTGACTCCCAACTAAAACCATACAATTTGAACTTTTTAACCATTAAATTTAAAAGTTCTGAATTCTATTCATTTCAGTTTCACAGCATAAATTGGATTGATCGCTGCAGGTCGTCTTCACCAAATCGGAATTTGGATGTGGTCACTTGTCAGTAAATATAGAAAAGTTTATAATATTATACTGTTTAAATTAACGATATTTCTATGCCTTTATATGTTATGTATAAATCATAAATGTATGATACATAACTATTGTGTAGTGTCTAGATCAAGTGAATTTATATCATATGTATATATAAACAGATAAAAAATATTTCTCTTTAATAGTCTTTCTTCAATTTTTTCAACTAGTAATAATTAAATAGCTAACTCGCATAATTAACTCGTGCAATTTGAAGTCACCAAATAATTGTTTTAAAACGATCAAAATAAAACAACTATACATAACGTAATAATATACATAAGAGTTAATAAACACGGACAACTCTTAAGGACCATTTAATTTTATAATAATTGTTGACAACCATTATTTGCGTGTGTTTTAATTCAATTGTTTGTTTGTTATTTTTTTTTTTTTATTACAATTAATTTATGAAATCAATAATAATATAATGTGAATGGTGTATGTATTATTTCGGTGAATGATAACTGATAAGAAATAAGTTAGTGATCAAGTGACTGAGGTAAAGTATAGACATTTCTATCTTCTATACCACAAAGGGGTCTACCACACAAGGCACCACCAAATAAATTGTTTGACTCTAAAACATAATTTGTACCTGGCTATTATTAAAACAAACAAGGTACTGGATATTACTATAAAATTTTATAAAAACAACGATGATTTATTATTATTAGTATGACGTCATAATTACTAATAAATAGGTAATAACTAATAACTATTACCTATATCCATGCAATAGGTTTGCCTAGGTTTACGTGCAACAATTAATTAATATATCTATTCTATTGTTGCGATGCGCGATGCGTGCTTAACTCAAAAATAGTTTTGCATGATCAAATTAATTGCTACAATAATCATAGGTATGCACTTATAGAGATCTCTCAAGGTCGGATCGTATACGCGGTCTCGGCCGTTGAAATGGACTTCCTGGGAAATGATTTAGAACTGAATCGGGTGTTTTTCTAGCCTTAGGGTGATTTCCACCATGCGTGAGATTAAAACGTTTCAAAGCATCGTATAAAGATAAATTCCGGGTAATGAATCATGTATATAGGTATGGACTAAACAATAAGTAAGACCCGGTATCCAAGATTAAATTATGTTTAATAGGAGAATATGGACTTAAACGGAAGTATACAGCTGCAGGCGGAGTGTCAAGGTCACGAGTGGCAGTTTTTTTTTTTTAATACAGTGGTTATAATTACTTTCTTGGAAAAAACCCTTGCGTACATTTTATGTCGTAAAATTGAATAGGTAGTTCAAGATTTGCATGATGTAAAAACGAGGTGGTGTATCAACAGATTAATTAATTAAAAATAATAATGTGTTTAATAAATAAAAAAAATACATGAATACACGATCAACTTTCATGTGTTGTTAATTTAATAATCACGGACATGACATATTATAATAATTTATTAAATCAGTATGAATCAACAAGTACCTCCTTGATGTATATTGCCTATATTTATATTTACAATAAATAATATATAAAAGGCAATGGGTGTATGATTGTGATTTATAGACTCAAAAACTTTTTAATCAATTTTTACGGAAATCGCAGAACTTGTTTTTAGATATCAGAAAAAATTAGACTTTAGAAAATACTTTTAGGCACGTCCAACAGGTGGTGTTCTGAACATTTTATTTACATTTTTGTTCATTTAATTTGCCATATAAACTATAAACTACCATATAAATTATGGTTTGCAATCTATCTATACATAGGACAAATGTAGAAAATAATATGTGGATTAAATTCAGAGAATCCATGTTTTTCACATAGTCAATAATATTATTGTATGTTGTACACTCCCGTGTAGGAAAATCAAATGATTTGTTTGTATATGCACATCATCAAAAAAAATCGTAAAAGGCATTGCAATGATCTTAATATATATTTTAATCAATCAAATTACATAAGATTTAATTTTAGTGTCGTATAATATTAGATTAATTTTATAAAAAATATAACGCTAAACTCATGATCTATGACTATAGGTATTTATTATTTTTGTATTTGATAACATGACATTTTACGCCTCTCATACAGGAAAAAACTGTTCATGGATGATTCAGTTAGTATTCTTATGAATATATTATATTCTACCGATAGATATATATTTAAATAAAATTTGTTTTAAGTTTTCCATCTGCGCAGGGAAAATGTCGAGGGTTTGTGCAAATAGGAGAAGTACTTAATAGTACCTAATATCTATAGTACCATAATATTTATTCTTTACTTATTACTTATTAGTCAAATAGCATAGTTAAGTACCTATATTATGTATTATGTATATTATAATAATATATTTTTTTATTTGACTAAAGCCACAACAACAGTGGTTATTGGTTCATATGACATTAATAGGTTACAGTAATTTATATTACGATTATGATACATTAAATATATGATGTTATATAAGATTGTAAAATGTAGTTAATTTTAAGTATTTAAGCATTTCTTTGGGATTGTCTGGCTCTGGATTTATAGTGCTTCATCAAGATTTTCCGCAATTTCAAGATGGGCTCTAATTTTACTGAAGTGGCAAATTATATGTTTGACCGTGGGAATTTTCCGCATGTTTGGCACAGGTCTGGTTTAGTTCCAGCCATAAGGTGTCTGTGAGATTATAATAATATTGTTAAAAGTCAAAACTGTACATCTGCACTGCAGACAACACGTTTTATCTCAACAGTTAGAAACAATTGAAATTACATAATATTCAATGGGTGATTGAATAAATTGTGAAATGTATACAATATAGATAGACCTTGTTTATTCAAAAACAAAAAAAAAATTCGTATAGCTTACTTCGTCCTGAGCGCAGACTGCTATTTCAATACGTAACTATATATGATATCATTGTTATGGTAGGTAAACCGTAGTTTGCAGTAAACGGGACCAATCCTTTTTGGCCATATTATGTCCGTCGATAATCAATACTGCAGAGTCCACAACAGTTATAAAATTATATTACTATTATATAGGTATAATAGGTACCTGATCTGCACACAGATTCCATTGTTGACTTTGAGCAATGGACACCTCAGGAATACTAATCGAAATGTGACGACTTATTTTTTACGCGTTAAAAATAAAATGTTATTGTTAGGTTTGCAATACCACCATATGTCATTAGCAAACCGAACGTTCTTATATTATATATACATATTATGTGTATAATATAAACATTTCTGCGGTGTTTCAATGTTACGCGTAAAAATTGCGGTTAAATCCGTAGTGACAAAAACTCTGATGCGCCTCCGGTGGGAAACGTCCTAAGATTTTTAGACCGAATGACCATGTTTCCGTTATTTATGATGTTTATTGGCTTTGGAAAGTCGTGCGTACGAGCCAAGGTTACATTTGAAAGTCCAACAGGCAGGCGTTCAGCTAAAGACGTCCCAGTTGGAATAAATCAAACAATGAAGTTGAACTTGTTTTTCAGTCACGTATGATTATAGTTGCAAATTTTAATAATTGTAGTTTTATTACAATTGGACATGACGTAGGTATACTTGTTCAAGGTAGCGTTCGGAACTTTGCGTCATAATATGCAGGATCGTTCGCGGGCAATAATTAGCTTGCCGATCACACTTATTTTTACATGCCATTTTGCCAATCAAGTTTTGTGACCTTATTTTGACTACCTATTATTATTACAACGAAATATAATATACCTTAATAAGACAGGGCTATACTAATATCATATTATTCATATATTATAAACGTATACTTTCTCGTTCCTGTTAATTTTTTGCATGTGACATGACATCAATATAACGCGTTGTTTGAATCATAAAATTAACATATTACATTTGATTGTACCTAATTTATATTAAACGTTAAAATGAAACCATGCAATTTCACCAAGCGATCCGTTTGACGTTTAAAATATTAGTTAGCCGAGACTTATAAGACATATATATATATATAGGTAAAATTTTATGGTGCGAGATTCGGTTTACGATCTCTTCTCCTATTTAGAGTTTTGGAATAATAACCTCGTGTCTATACTATATATACTGAGCTATAGATTCTTTAGTTAAAAAAGAAAATAGGTCATATGACGAAGTTAAACAATATTATACCTACATAATCGAATTAAATTGTATTTTTCACTTGTAGGACATAAGAATATTTATATGTGCATAAAAAATCTTAATAAATTGACGGGGGACCTATTTTACCATTAATCAATATTGATAAACGATAACGTATTCTTGAAAACAGTCACTGTTTCTATAAACATAAATATTGTCGATAAATAATAAGTGGTTACGTTAACGTTGATTTTTATTTTTAAAAATTAAAATTAAACAAAAATGTGAACACATACAATCGTATTAGGTACACACGACTAGAATTTAGACTGCAGACTTTGTTTTTCAGGATAGGTACACACTATTTTATATTAGTTGAACAAATAGTGTTGCTATTTATAGGAATCGTGTGTTGTGATTATAATATTGTACCTATTTAGTTTTAATATATTTTTTAAATATTTATATTTTATTGTTTTAAAGCAATGTCAGAACATTTGCCTATTACTGCATTTTACAGTGTAACTATACTAAAACTAAAATATCTGACCATAATATTGTATTGTTCTACTAAAATATGATTAAATCAATTCATATTTTCATTCCCATTGAAAATATTTACTACATAGTATAAGGTACATAATGTTATCGAACAATACTCGACATTTCAAATGAATTCTTCGACTCAATATAGGATTTGTCTTACTTAAATCACGTCCGTCAAATCTTGGATTTTGTGGTATAGCACTATAGCGTGTAGTTATAGTTGTGCGTTCACGTGTGCGTGCGTGCAGTGTAATATAGGTACCTACTCTAACATTAGAGTGTAATAATATGTTTTTAGTGATCAGTTTAATAACTCGGCTATACATTACCTATATAATTTTATAATTTGTATTATTTCATATGACCTATCCGTTTAACTGCACGATTTTATAAGAACCGTTCGGATCTTAAGCGTAAAAGAAATTTCTTAAGTATATTAATATAATAATATCCTCGAAATAGTGTATAGGTAATTAAATATGGACTGAAATAACTACATATTATACAATGTTGTAAGGTTTCGATATAATTTATTCAGAATTAATATTATTATTTCTATATAACTCGGGCTGTATTATATATAATGTTTATAACTTACGTTTCCAAAGAACGGGAGACGTTAAGATACAATCATAACTTCTAGACATTTTTTTTTTTAAATTATCCAAGGATTGAAACTATGCGAATTGGTTGCCGTGACCTCTGGTTGACACTTGACAATGTGGGTTTTTAAGAATCGAATACGACGAGTCACACTGGACTTAAATAACGACGCAATAGTAACTGGTATAATATTATAAGCCCCCAGAAAATTATGTATAATTCGCTTCCAACTGTGCGCGGTTGAACGAACCTTAAGTACTTGTATCATATTTATACATACTGCAAACCAAAAATTCAATACCGATTGAAAAAAAAAAAATAATAATAATCCCAGTCACACTAGACGTGCATGCATATTAAATACGTCTGATGTCGTTGATGTCCTACATTATATAGATGGTCATAATTTCTGCAATGAGCGCACGGTTCAGGGGTCATGGAGACTTTAATGGCGAACTCGACCGTTCGTTATTATTGCTAAATGTGTATAATTAATGATTTACGTAAACTAAATTTGTTTATGTTAATCAACACCACAGATGTGAGCACTACAACTATACGTTAATGTCTTGTTGTATATTTAGCGATGCAGACTGCAGTCCGAAATCGCACGTAACGGATTGAGTCGCGAGTCTGTAATTATCAGCGGCGCCACTGTGTCTTACCCGGACGCGTTTCGCGGCATGCTATGTATAAATATATATCTATAAAAAATGCATTTACGCAGGTACGTCTTATCAACTGCAGCAAATGATTTTTTTTAACCATATAATTATAAATAATAATATACTACGGGTATAATATATACTTGGTGATGCACCAACCACACTCGCTACCATTTTTTTTCTATAATTATTACGAATTTAATCAAATAAATTCCGATTTTTTTATATTTTCTATTATTTAGATTATTTTTATAGCATTCAAGGATAAATTGACGGGTGATTATACAGACTTCTTTTCAACAAATGAAAATTAGCATTTTTTAGTTGAAGTGTTGAGCAAATTATTTATTTGAAAGTGCAGTCGAATATCAAATATGTATCTAAATAAAAAATTATGACTATTCATATAATGTATTAACTAAGGATAATAGTCCTAAAAAAATGGTTTTACTGTAAATTTAAATAGATGTACATTGTACAATAATGTACTTCCATGATATTGGATTTGTGTTTATTATATTAAGACAATTCATTTTATATACTACAAAATGTTGATGGATTATTATAGGTGTTAAATACCTACTTATAATTTAAAATATATAATATAATTTCATCATAGTCCCCACATCTTAGGTCATATTATCCAAAGACTATAGTTGTATACAATGTTAAATATCTCAAAAACTACTCGTTTAAATACCTGTCGATTTTGATTGTAGGTTAGGTTAGGTTTTCAAAAATGCCATCTGACTTATAATTTACAGAAAACATGTAGGTATGATTCTCGTTTGAAAGTATTTATTAGTATGAAATCTGAGTATTTGAAAACGGGGACCTATACTTCAAAATTTCAAAAAATTTAATAAATGCTCATGCATTTTCAAAGGAAAAATATGGGGGTGAGCATGTTTGTATTGAATCACTCGGTATACTCTTTACGTTTCTGCTATCTATAGGCAGTTGCCTCTTCCCAGATTACACCAATGGTACAATACACGTGTACTTTTTACAGTTTATACGGAAAACCGCTGTGGACTGAAATATCATACGACAGTAAATTTGTTGCGTGTGACGGGGTCATTCGTTCAAAGTGTCCATAGGTATATTAGGCATATTATAGCGATGGCAGTGGACTTGGGCGTATAACACTATATATTATACGGTGAGACGTTTTTTAAAGTACGTGTTTTTCATTTTCACACGCTCGCGTTTTCGCGGCTTCCCTACGCAACGGTAGGTGTCTGTTTGAAAATCGCAAACGTGGTAGACTACGACGACGATGTGTGGTTGATGGCATGCGGTAGTAATGTAGTATCAGGATAGATAGGCATCAAAGGTATAGGTACTCATCTCAGGTATAGATAATATCCATAAACGAGAAAGCGTATATAGATAGCGATATTATTATAATATTACGCGGCGCGCAACGGCGGCAGTACACGTGAAGCAGAATCTCTATGTGGAGAAAGCTGCAGCCCTCTCCCTCTCTATATCGTCACAATAATACTTTGAGCGATTATTTGAAATTTGTATTCAAGACCGGACTTATATACTATCATATACCTATACGTACCATACAGGATGTCATATTATATACCTAGTGTTTTACTTTTAAATATTGCCGAGCAAATACTATGTATACACACATAGCTGAATATCGACGGCGGCCGACTTCGGCTATACATAATATAGTATAATATAATATTATGATACGCGGGCCGTGTGTATTGCGTCAGCTTGGGCAAAAATAAAAATCGCGCGATCGTGAACGCGCACTGGCCGGGCGACGTGGGAGTGGTTCGCGACCGGGTTTGAATTTTAGATAATTATTTATTTTATTTCTTTTTTTTTTTTTGCAAGTCTTCTGATTTAACGAGGTATGACCGGCGGCGGTATGGAGGACCACACGTATTGGCGTACATATTATAATACTCTATCGTGCGTAATTACAAGCCGGCTCGGGTCTGCGGCGGCACCAAGGACTCTGTATAAGGGCGTATATGATACGAGAGCAATTAACTCGTTCAAATTACAGTCATTAACGGTCTCACGTATGTGTGTGTGTGTGTGTGTGTGCAAAAATCTAGTTTCTCCCGCCGACATGTTATAAAATTCGCGACTCACGCGGGCGGCGGCGGTGCGAAAAACCCCGCGCGTGATGTAATCCCACTGCACCGGCACGACCGCGCGACGATAATAGTCGCGAGCAAGTTATAATAATAATGTTGTACGCAAGAGCGGCGGCGGTGTATGGTCGTGGCCGATCGTCCCGCGCGAGATCCGGTCAATTTTTTTTTTTTTCATCGTTTTTCTTCTTCCCATATGTGTACCACCCGTGTAGGCACCTATATCATAATGACGTCTTTCACTCGGGATTACCGAAGGAAACGATTATCATAATATTATACATTGTACTCGGAGTGCGCCATTTGACCGTCGAGCATATTATAATACGTATATAATATAATATGAGCGTATAACGCACAAATAATAATATATAATATTATATCGTACACGGGCACTATGTATTGTGATTGGACAGTCGGTCGTATTATTACAATATAATATATGTACATGACGTACACCTGCCGCAGCCAACTAGCTCTGGCACGCATTAGCAATATATCTGATAAAATTATAACTTTCAACATTAGCCTCCAGTACCAAACCTGCGAACGGTACCTAAACTCGAATTTTTATTGGTCCGCGAGAGATCGCGCGATGTGCTTTCGTCAGCGTGTGACGTCGCGTAAATAATGTAATGATATAGTTATTTGTATAGTGATGAAAACTAAACATGTACGTAAATTATTGTTATCACCATGTTTTACATATCGAAAAAGCACTCAATTACGGCCTAAGTGGTACAATAATAATTAAAACAAGTACATCATTTTTATCACTATTCATACGCACAAATATTTGCCTAGGTATTACATATTATAATAATTACATATACTTATATATATTTTTTTTATCTAAAGGCTTCACTTTGTAGCCGCAATATAATAATATTTATTATAAATTCTAGTAAATGTCTATCATTATAATGTTATTTATATTTCATACACTAAAATATTATGTATAATAAATTATGTAATTATGAACGAAATAACCCAAAATTAATATTTATGAAAATAATTTCTTAAAAGTGTTTACATAAAGTATGAAGTAACTATATAATATAAATGATAACGGAATATCAACAAACAATTTAAAAAGTACTTTTCCTAATTACTAGTAACAATATTTTAAAAACACGATGTGTTATTAAAATTGTAAAATATTAAATTTACTGCACTAGGCCAAATAATTTAATTAATAATTTATATTGTATACAATTTATTGGCTGACGTAGTTCAACGAATATATTCTGTAAATTTAATTTATTATAGTATCTAAGTATGTATATGGGTAACATATGGTAACATAATAATATATTATACATAATGATAGATCAGTCAAATAAATAATTAAAACGAAAACGTATTATGAGAGGCGTCCATCAGGAAGGAACGAAGGTGAGACATATCAGAGTAATCATAAAAATTATATTTATATATATAGGTATAAAATATTAACAACAAAAAATAAATTTACTTTTCATCAAATGGTTTAAAATAATTTAAAAAAATATATTTACTTATACGCTCAAGTTTATTAAGTTGTACCAATAGCTTAAATATAGTTATGATAGTTATTTTTTTATAAAAGTTCATAAGTGAAAAAATCATGCATTTGGGTTTTTCTCTGAAATTACTCATTGCGGGTGCCCTTGAAATCTATATAAAAAAAAATAATTAGATGCAATGAACCTGACTATATATAATTAGGAGCTTAAATACAGAGAGTTCGTTTTTAACACAATAACTCTTCAGTGTGCATTAAGTTGATATTATTTTGCTATGAAATATTATTCATAAAATCCCTGAAAAGTATAACTGTCATCGCATAGCGTACAATATTTCTTATTTTATACTTGATACGGTTGAACTTATACACATCTTATTAGAGTAGTCTAGCTATCTATCTATATTAATAAAACACTATGTATGTGTGTGTGTGTAAGTAATCTGCAGCTAAGTGTATCGCATTATAATGGTTCTGTAATTTGGTAGGTACTTAGGCACCTTGAAGCCAATTTTCGAAAATTTACATTCTAAATAGAGACTCGCATAGCTGGTTGGTTCACAAAAAACGAAAAACGAATATTTTGTTTGTTTGTATATGGTTTCCATTGGTTACAGGAAATAAAATAGTTATTATATTTGGGTATAATTTTAGTCCTGTATTTTATATTTTGTCAAGACCACCCAAATTATATATGTGTAGTTTACATTTACGAATTTAAGGCCACTGGTATTGTTTAATACTTTAATATGTCACGGGCAACGCTGTTCAGGATCAGCTATGATTAATAAATTTATCTACCATGTACCTATATAAATTCAAAGACCTAAAACGAACTAGGGTCTTATACAAATCCACAGTTTTCGACTGATTTTCATAAAATTTTCAACAATAGATTCAGCAAGATCCGTAGTAGGCTGCTTTTTATTACTTAATCTTTTCATTTTAACAAATAAATGTTAAATCATGAAAAACCAACATTTTTTCATTTATTTTTTTTTTATGTATATTGTATATTGTTCCCATTGGTTATATATGAAATAAAATTGTTATTATATGTTGGATAAAATTTTTATCTATTTTTTAATACTTGGTCAAAATATCCCAAATAACCGTGTTCAAAATCTGTGCAGTTTACATTTAACGGAGTTTAAGAAGGGTTAAATCTACGGGCATTTAATTTGTAAAAACAATTTTTTTTTAAATTGATTATAATTTCTATATTTTAATACATGTATAATATATTATATTACTATACCTACCTAATATATTATGCTATGAATCAGCAAGTATAATAATTGAATGTTTAATAAATATTTAATATATAGAAATTTTTAGAAATTTCTTGTTTGATTTCACTTAATGACGTATTACTTAATAAAAAAATTAATACAATGTAAATAATAAATTATCCTTTTTTAGACCCTTTGGTCCATACAGGATTATTCTGAAAATACCTTGACCGAATAAGGCTGTAATTATTTATACAGGTAAAACTACTCTCACCTTCATAAAAATTAAAATGGGAGTCAAATTACCAAATTTGTTTTATATATATAGAATGATCTAAACTTATATAGTGTATAATATATTATATGAATGGTGTAGAGATTTGTATATACAAACATAAATTTAAAAAATATAATAACATAGGTACCTAAATGTTTCTATATTAAGTCCTGCGATATCAATACAACCACTGACCACCCAAGATTTTTTTAGTAACATATTTTATTTTTATTCCTGCTTATTGTAAAATGACTGAAGGTTTTTATTTAAAAATAAAGGAATCAACTATTAAATTCCGTTGATTATATAGTTCGAAAAACACGGAAATAAATCAACGGTCTTATCTTTCCGCATAACTCAAGTAAATTGTCTAAACTTGTCAATATATAAACATATAATATATTATTCGTTTAAGCAAGAAAAATAAGTATTCAAAATTTCGGCAAAATAAATTTGATTGCGAATCAGCCAGTAAAAATGTAAATATTTTTCTAATTCGAAGAATGCGTAAAAATATTTCCGGCTTAGTATCTGGTAGTGTCTGTACTGATTATACACACTTATAATATTACAAAATATTTTTTTTGAATGAATTCTCATCTGATAAGATTATTGCGTTTTCGCGTGCCCATAGTCCTTGAGACAAAGTAAAAACATTTGTTCACAATACGTTTTGGAAAATTGCACTACTGGACGTCTGGACGGCCAGTATAAAATAATACCTACATAAATGGAGGTATCTGATTAAAACACGGCACGGATCCGGCACAAAAAAATAATACAGTAGACTGAAGTACATAATATAGATTTTTCCAACTCTTTTTTCAAACTCTTAAGTTATAAGTTATAACTATTATTATTGTATGTAATTTTATACGCATGCACTCATCGTATTATTATATAATTGACCGTGAAGCAATGGACTTTTAAGGTTTTTTTTCTTTTTTAATTTTTTTTCCTCCCGACACATAATATTATAACCTCGCGTCACCGTGATTTATGCATAATATGATATATTACAGCCATAAGTAGATAATCAGATAGTACCTATCTATGATCATACATACTGCACATAATAATTAAATAATAATATATTGTTTAATATAATATAGTAACACGATGCAGCGACTTGCGTGTCTAACGATCGCGTATATAGTGACCTAACCATTCGTATTTCGTATCGGGGGTGGACCCCATAATATTAATATCATTAATATCATTATATATCATCGTGTGGAATGATTCCAAGTCGTTCATCGATTTCAACATATTATAGTGTGCTATAATAATGCGACTCACATTCATAGATTATTAAACGCGATGCATACCTTTATTATACAGCATATACCTAATATAAAACATCACGTATCGTCATAATATTATTATAATACATTATAATATACCTAGTACCTACCCAGTGCTATTATACGAGCATATACACTATACAGCCAAAATAACACAATTATAGGCGAAAAACGATGTACCTAGGTTATTTCGCCGTCGTCCGTCGCCAAGTAGGTACCTATATGTACTAGAGTCTAGAGGTGGGCCAAACTCAAAAGTATGGAACTTTATAATCGTACCCATATGTCGACCAGAACACGAACCGAACAATTCAGGTGATGTCGAACTAGAACAATTCGGCGTGATGTCGAACTTGAACATCTATAGTTTGGTTCTTTAAAGGTTTTTATTTAACTTCGAATCTTGTACGTATGTCTGTCCTGTCTGTATGTTGGCTCACGTTATTTATCGAGAACGGCTAAATATACAGAAATAAACAAGATATATTCTGAGTTAAGGTGAGCTCTAGTTGTGCATGACGAAGAGCTTTTAAAGGTTTTTACTAAAATTGTATTGCTTTTAAGTTCGAACCGAGGTTATTAGTAACAAAGTTTAATTTTTAAACTTAAATTGGAAAGCATAAAAGAAGTATTTTTGGTTTAGGTTAGTCGACACTTACCATTTAGCTTCCCCGTCACGGCGCCACTTAAGCTTGAAAGTCTTGTACAGTCTTTTTGTAAAGATATTCAAAGAATATCTAAGACCGATGATAACACGAACCCTGCGCAGCGCGTTACGCGTGATAAATTAAACTTTGTTACTAAAAAGTGTTAAATATTGTAATTATTAAAGAAAACCCTTTTTTAGTTTTTTTAAAGCTACAACTTATTTCGAACTTCGGACAGTTCGACCTACCCCTACGTAGTATCCAGGCCGTTACACCGACGTACACCTTCGTGGGGGTGCGTATAAACCTGGAATATAAAAATCTGGACCGTACATAATATATAAAATGTACATACCTATCTGGACGATAAAAATCTGGACAGTAGGTACATAATATATGGAATGTAGGTTACTGGACAGTACAAATCTGGACGTCCCAATTTATGAGTAATAAGCACTTGTCCGAAAAATGATAAGAGTGGTTTAACTGCGATTACCCTGAGACCAACTTGAGAGGAGGGTGTTGCACAGCAAGTAGAGTGATATTTTCGATTTCTTCGACGCGTGCATTACTGTAAATAATTTACGATAATTTTTCACAATGGCGTCACTGCTGGATCACTATGGTATATTATGCTGGTATACTTCGTGGTATAAACTTCCTTATCAGGTTCATACCGTCCAGTTTTGTCCGGTACAAATTTTTACGGATTTCAAATTTGGACTTGACCAGACTTTTGTTGTCCATATTTTTACCGTCCAGATATATACATTCTATAAATGTACGGTCCCGGTTTGTACGGTCTAGATTTTTAAATTCCAGGTTTATACGTGAACCCACCTTCATCTATAATACATATGCATATACATTATAACTTATAAGCGTATAAATAATTTACCTAATGTATACACGTCACATTATAGGTACTTACTGTCATGGACATGATGCACATTATGGATAAGTGTACCCATTATACGTAACACGTTTTATTCGTGTGTGTGTACGAGAAGAGTCTATTATAATTTATATTATATATTATTTTGTCGTTCTATATACGTATGATTTTCTCACCCGAGGTAGGAACTAGGAATTGATATGTTACACCTATATTATTATTTGATGAACAAAAAAAATTACATTTCTATGGTCTTATACAGACGAATAGTAAGTATTGTGAATTATGATACCTACTTCACTAGAATTATTTCTGCATGACACGCTTAGTGATTTTTATTATAGAACAAATATACACGTCTTATTGAATAGTTAATAGGTGAACCGTAAATAAACGAATAATACAAAGTGGTGATTTTTTGTAAAGTGGAGATACTTAAGTACCTAACTACGTTTTTTTTTTTTGAAAAATTATAATTTTAGTTATTGTCAGTATATTTTTCTGTTATAAAAACGACTATACACTGGAGAAAAATAAATGGAAAATCTTGTTCTGTCAGGCTGACACCAATTAGACACTAATAATTAGACGCTTTTACCGTGGGAGACTCGCAGTATGGTGGAATGTCAAAGGAAGGACGACGGTTTGTTTAACACAATCATAACTACTTAAGTACTAATCATTTTCGATACTCACTATTGTAAATGTATAAACAATTTAATATCAGACATTTTCTTATTCAGTTCCATGCATAATTTGTTAATTATTACTAAGTACCTACCTAATATGAAAATAGAACGATTTATATATAATATTATGCACAGCGTAAATTTAATTATACAAGATACAACTATAATAATAATTATACACTTGCACGTGCGATCAAGCCTATAATTATTAACACAAAGTAATATTTCTATAGGAACTACCTACGTATTTTTACCAAGATATACTTACTGTACAACAATAAACTTTACATGCACGTGCTTATCTACTTTTGAAAATTTCATGAAAAATGATATCAGAGATGAAAACAATTGATTGAGGCATTGTTGTGCTTGTAACAATTTTATTTCAAATATAATAATAATAACAGTTATAAAAACGCATATTATTGCTCATACCAAATTATAGAAATATGTATCGAATTTAAATAGATAAATTAAAAATGTCTTTATTACCAAATACGATAACCACGTGATATTATTTATTACACAATATTACGTTTCTATTTTAATCATAATAATAAAATTAGTCTAAAGTAAAACAAAAAATAGTTTTGATTAAATCTTACCAAAATAAGAATTCATTAAAATTGTTTGACACATTAATCACATTTCATATATTATATACCTACCTAGTTTATGTGCGTATAATACATTTTTCGTTGATTATTTTTTATCGTTTATGGTTCGTTCTATCGATTATAATATTTCTTTTAAAATCAGGTTACACATTTAAATGACCTTTAAATTATTTATCATGTGTATCCCTACCTGAATATAATATACTATATACCTAGTGGTCACTGTTCAGTGGATTGCTTCTATAAGGAAACCTGCTAAATTGTAGATACATAGATATCATAATGATATATATTGATATCATTGAAACCTTTTAAGTTGTATAATATAATACATTAATATTGCAATTCTACATTTATTATTTTTAAACACGATTTTTTAATAATATGATCGAAATATCTATGTATACTGAATATGTGTATAATATATGTTATACAATAGATGGGTTAGGTAGGTACAAATTGTAATGATAACCTTAAATAAAATTAACAACATAGCAATTATAAAGTTGGGCTGATTGAAGAAGCCGCCGCGAGAGGTCAGCGATTGTTACTTCTACCACAGATTTAAATGAAATTTAATTCAATACTTGCTTCTACTTTAGGATCGATATTATTTGAATAAAATTGTACCAAGTAACTGTCGTTTATATATTTTTAGTTTTAAAATAGCATAATGAAAATAAACCTTATAATTGTTGTAACAAAACTAAAATCAAAACAAATGAAGAGTACCTACAGTATTTAAATTAAAAACACTAGCTATATATATTATTTCCTTATTAGCAACTAGGTAATGAGCGAATAACAAAAATTGTTTATTCTAAAAATATATTAGTTAAAGTAGTAGTATAAGTAAATAAAATAAGAATTTTTTAGTGTTTTAAGTTTCTATTAATTATAAATATTATAAAATAATATGATTATAATAGAAACTCTATATATATATTACACATATAAGTACCTACCAATATCATTTACATTTATATATGATTACTAGTAATAATGAAATAAAAACCATTTAATACACTCATATTATAGTCCATTATAATATAACACTCGAACTTTATAAGTTTTATTTCATAAACGTAAAATCTAAGTGTAAAGTGTAAATTTCAATTTCGATATTTGAAAGATTATTTATCACAATAAATATATTAAAGTGCAAGTGTAAATCTAACGCCTGAAAAATACTAATGGATACAACACCGATTGCACAAACATAATAGGTATAAACTGTAGAGGAATCCGATTGATAGTTTTGTTGTCGTTGACACGGAAAAACCTCCAATGTGCAAAAACACGGTTTTCAGGAGACGAAAAAAACGTTTTAAATAAAAAAAAATCAAATTGGAGTTATTTCACACACGATTTTTAGTTAGTAACACATAGGAGGATTTTTCTACGATGGAGATAGGAGGTATTTCATAAATAATTTATTGTACATTATTGTAGGTAACACATAGGAGAATTTATTTATAAGTTTTCATTAATTCTACAATGCAGATAGCACATATGAGATTTTATCCATAAGTAGCTAATTTTTTTCTGAATTCAGGGATACCCATATCTCAAAATTGTAAATTTTGCACATAGAAGGTTTTTTCATGTCAACGACGTTGTGTTATTCATCTGTCCTACTCCTAAGAGTGTGCATAGTCACATCGTTATCGTAATTAAACAGAACGCGACAATGAGTCATTCGATACTATGTCGAAAAAAATGTCATTAGGTTGTTAATAATTTTATGTTAAATTTAATGCCACAGCGCGCGATATTATCTTACGACGAAATAATCCTTTCACGTTAAAATGTAATTTGTATGTTATTTTTTTAGTGTACATTTTCGTCGAATTTTCAAACTGGATTCTTTGGTGAAGTCGTCAAGATATCCTAGTATAGTATGATATTATATACGTTTCCACGAAGGCACGAACTGTCAACAAATAAAAAAATAACTCTGTCGATTTGGTATAAAATATTATAATACATTTTGCGTTCTGTCATTCCACGAGAGTAATAAAAATTGATCACTTTCAAAACCAAACAAAAATTGACAAAAAAATATTTTTGACATTTTTTTCATTTTCATCCCGATAAGATTTAAAGAAACAATAATAATTTTGTTATGACAATAGAATTCTTGTGTTTGACTCAAACCACGTATGGTATTGTACATAATTTACACCTATTATTGTGTTTTATAAATGAATCGAAATTTATTATGATTACCGAGCTGAAACAATTGTTTGTCAATTGTCATCATAAAATATATACCTATTGCAAGGGTTACTGACTTGTTTCTCCGTTGCAAATATTTTAAGGTCTTTGGTCATTAGTCTAATCACGATTTAAATAAGAACAAAACACAAATTTACGAACTAAACAAAAATAATGTCGATTTGTTCTAAAATTAAATTTGTTTATCTCATTTTCACGGGAGAAATTATATTTATATATTTTAGATTATGAGCGGAGCGATGAATGTATTCATTTCACAATGATGTGTTTATTTTTTTTGTGTCTGTACACAGGGCCGGCGCTAGCAAATATTGATGGGGGGGTATAAATATACGAATTTGCCGACTACATTCATAAACATGAACCATAAGTGTTGTCTTGGTCGACTGTCTTACACGCAAATAACATGGCAAATTTTTGCGTTCAAAATAATCAATTTTTTTATTTAATTAAATTAAATTATTGATCAATTTACTCTAATTTTTAAAATAATAGATACTAGAGTGAAATACATACTAAACGCAAAATTTGTAATATAACGCGTGTGTAAAAGAGAGTCAATAATTGGTGTCTTAATAATTTATTGGATATTAACAAAGTTAAACAATAGAATACAAATTATAATATCATATTATTCATATTATATAAAAATACAACAACTTCAACATTGTAAATAGGTGGGTAGTTGAATAAATTAAATTTTAATCCTTTTCTCCTTTAATAGTGACCATGATTTCACTGAACTTTTTAAATCTATAGAATCCAAAATATCTTTGTTACTAAAAAGTAACATTAAATGTTGAAGACGATCTGCTCCCATAGTCGATCGTAAATAGTTTTTAACGATTTTCAGTTTACTGAAAGCACGTTCGTTTGAAGCAGTACTTACGGGAGCTGTAAGTACTAGCCTGCATAGCTTGTTTGCAGTTGGCAAACAAGTTTTACAATCTTCAGATAATTTAAATATTTTTGTCAAGCTATCCAATTTTTTCACGTTACACTGGTGATCTAAAACTTTCAATTCGGCAATCACTCCGTCATAGTCATTCATTTTAAAATCTTTGCATCCCGGTGGAAATAGTTCGATTACTTTTTTTACATTTTCTGTTGAACAAATTTGTTTCCATGGCATTTTAAACAAAGTAATCATTGGTTCAAATGTCACCAAAGATTTTTTTAGATGTTCATTCAATAAAACAATCAAAGTATTTAGAACTTTTTTAAATTCTACTCGATAAAAAGTAGGTAAATCAATCGAACACTGTGTGTTTGGATTTTGGTCAATTCTTTTTGGCAAAAGTCTTTTCCGATGATGGCGATTAAAATCTGACACTGGATCAATACCTAACTGTTCAGAAAATGTTATTGCACTGCTTACTAGGTTGTTCGTTGCTGTATCATCGCTGTTCATTTCATTTAAGCTACTTATTGAATAATCAATCAACATTAAAGCATCAAGTATGTTCAATTCAGTAGCTTCAAGTTTTTCCGTTAATATTTTGGTCTTGTACATTATATTTTTCATGAAAAATAAGGAAACAACGAAGTCAAATGAAAGAAGTTTTTTTACAAGTCCTAGTGCTTGATTTCGTGTATTTTTGTCCATGTTTTGCAAATTAATTATCTCCTGTAAAGTTTCAATTATTATTTCAAATGAAACCCACACAGCTTTTATAGATTCCGCACGCGCTGTCCATCAAGTTTTTGAAAGATTACGGAGTGTTTTCTATCCTCGGTGATAATTTCTTCAAAGTGTAATTCTGTAGTTTGAAGCGAATCCTTTAAAAAAAATTTGAATGAGTCACTATTATGTTATAAACACAATTACACAAAAAATCTCAAAGCATATTTTTATATTTAAAAAGTTTATTATTTTTTTTTTACAATGAAAAAAGTTAACACTTACCGATTCTGTCACTTGCTTTAGCCTAGCTGCAGCTATAAATGGATTTTCTGGGGCTCCAACATGCTTCACTAAAACTCTTTTACCCTCATGTTGTTTAGTTTCATGTTTCTTTCTATAATCATCATCAAATATACCTTCACATGCCAAACATTCTAATTTCGTTCGTTTTCTTTTTTTCGTATTTGTGCAATTCATAACGAACAAATTAATAAAACACAAACGAATAAATAAACTGTGTTAAGTCAACTCGGTATAACACTCTCACAGTCATCACAGAACTACAGAACACAGAAGTACAGAATAGCAATAGGCAATTGTCGACAATCTTTATTATTTATTATCAATTATAATATATTGTACTATTGTAGCGGTGAAGTACGATCGTCGATCACAACAATAATCAATAAATCAAATCAAATATCTAAGACTAAGATAACGACGTACGTATATTCCGACTACGGCTATAAATACATTCGTTGCCCTATGATTCGGGAATTGTAGCCGTAGCCGTACACGAAAAATGTTTTTGTAATACCAACTAGCGGCTAGCGCAATCTAGTTCTATAGTTCAAATTATTGCCGACTATTTAATTTT
Source organism: Metopolophium dirhodum (assembly GCF_019925205.1). Taxonomy (NCBI): domain Eukaryota; kingdom Metazoa; phylum Arthropoda; class Insecta; order Hemiptera; family Aphididae; genus Metopolophium; species Metopolophium dirhodum. The sequence goes on from NC_083562.1 coordinate 39,360,951, forward strand.
ATTCAGCGTATGTCTATATATGCCGACTATATAATTGGGTTATTCGTTGGTGGGGGGGTATTGCACCCCCCCACACCCCCCCCCCCCCTAACGCCGGGCCTGTCTGTACATGATAAGTAGTCGAAATAATGCTTTGGTTTTAAACTTAAGTATTTTGTGCGATGGGAAAGTGAATCTAGTTGGTGCGTAGGTGAGGTAAAAATTTAAAATTCCCAGTAGTTTCCAAAATCGCCGGGAAAAAGAAAAAAAAAATTAAGGAAAAACGGGAATTTTTACTCAAAATCTGTTTTTGACAAAATTTTGGTTTTTGATGTAACTATAAACAAATGACCGTAAATACATGAAATTTTCACTGAATGTTTATATTAGCATTTTCTATACACCATAAGACTTTCAAATTATTTTGAATCACTTTGAGCTGATTATGGAAATACGGACATAGTCAGTTTTTTTTTTCGATAATTGTCAATAAAATTTTTATTTGTTTGATTAAAAAGGTTGGCAATTCAATACAAGGCTCCTAATATATTGTCCCAATAGCAGTCGAAAAATATTAAAAATACATAGTCACATTTTTTTTTTTAGCATTTTAAGTTCGAATTTTGACAACATTTATCAAATTTAAAATTTAAGAATGATTTTGTAGTTAAAAATGTATAAAATTTTCAACTTTTATAGCTTAGGATTGAAAATTTAAAACAAGGTTCCTCATAAGTAAGTTATTCTGGAACCAAAATATCTCAAAAATATAAAACAGACTTTTTATACCTAGATAGTTATGTTATGTTCAAATTTGGACGAAATCACATATTAAATAACCAAGAATAACGGTTTTAGTTATTTCGTTGTAATTTTATAATATTAATTCAACTTCCCGGCTACCGTATTAACAATAAGTAATAACAATATAAATAATATAATATAAAATATCCACACTGTCTTGCATATCTCTTATGTAAGTATCTATTGTCATTTGTAACTACAAGGACATTGAAATTATTACATTTCATAACTGACTAACTGAGTGTAATACCTAGGTACTTATATAGTTATATATTTGTTATTTTTTATAATTTCTACTAAAAAAAAAACAGTAAATAAATAATAATATAAAATATCTATAGATGTCTGTTAGTTACATAATCTGATAAATCATAATAATACTAAATAATGATAAACCGAGCAAATTATATAAACATTGTATTAATTACTGTGAGCATTTGACGTTCATATGGTATTTATATTATGAGTTTATTACTTATCGGTGAATCCTTTTTGTGAATAACGTGTAAACTAATTAATATAGGCATTATATTTAGTTAATACCATCTGCTTATTTGTTTATGTTATGTAATATTATTATATAGGTAGTATTGAACAAATCTAATCGTGGATAAAAATATAAAATTTTATAATGATAATAATTATTAATTATAGTAAGTCGGTGTTTACCTGTCCATAAAATAGTGATTGCCCGTTTTCTATACAGTTAGTAAATGGATTATGGAAGCATTTAAACGAATACTAAAATAATATACAATTTGTCCTTGCAGATTATTACTAAGTGCCCTAAAAATTAAGAAAAATTTCTCTAAAAAAACTTTCTAAATGTTTTACTATAAAATCTAATTTTAACTTCTATTTTTGGAAGTTAAATGATTCTATCAATAAAAATTTAAATGACTAATCTGTGTGGGTTTTATCGATTAATAACATTGTCCTGATTTAATGCTATATTATTCATTCAAAACTTACAAACATGAAACTATTTTTATAAGATTATGTTAAATTCTACATTCAGATATTTTATAATGTGGGCATTGCACTAACCAAACTACGTTTCTTTAAATTATATTTTGATGAATTACCTAATTTTGCATTGTTCTAACTTCTAAAGCATCCAAAACAAATATATTTTTCATTGAAATCCCAATCTAACTGGTACAGTTACTTTTAAATTAATTTGTATATTTTTATTTATTTTATTTAGGCTAGTTTAGGTAACGCACAATTTAGTTTTTACCCTTAGTCCCAGAATGTTTTCACAAATATATTCAAAATACAAAAATACAATCATATATTTTGTAATGTGTATATTATACTAAATAAGATACCTACCATAAATTATTAAAGTTTTTGAATAGTAAATCACTCATAACAATCGTGTCAATATGATTAAAGGTAACACAATAATTAAATTACATATTGACTGTTGTACTTTCTTTAATTGTTATCGCTATTGCTATACACTTTTGGTATACTAAATTTTTAACCCTCCCCAGTACATCATCGTACATCAACCTAAATTAACAAATTAAAAATATTTTATGTACGTCATAATATAGGTTATCGGAACTGAAATAAATCTATTTGTAGAAAGCAATATTATATACATTATGAATAATAATATTATTATAGTTTATAATTTATAATAATAATATACTCACATTTTTACAAACCATACAATTTTAATAAAAGATTATATTTGTATGAAATGTAACGTTTTATATTAACTACAATAATATTTAAAATCCATTGCACAATTGGAATTTGAGTTTGAAAGAAAAGCTATCGACAATTTACTAATAACATTAGTGTCATTAGAAACGAGTAATCTAGCACATTAATGATAGGTACGTATCGTATTATTTAACAAATATATTATGTATTATTATTATATGTATTGTTTAAGAATTTTATAAGCTTTTTACTAAATTAAGTGTATTTAAAATCTTATGATATGTATTCATGTTAATACATAATGCCATAATGATATAGGTTAACAAATAAACAATAAAATAACTTGATGATAAGTTAATGGTTATGTATACCTATATAGATTTTTAACTTTGTAAGTACTCTGTATAAGTAATAGATCATTTTTAATGCTCGTGTATGATAAAGAATTTTATATAATTTTTAATTGGAACAAGGTTGCAAAATATTTTAGCTAAAGAAGTAAACAAATAAATAAGTAAGGTTTTTCAGAATAATAACTATGGAACTATATTCTCAAGTATTTTACAAATCACGAGAAAGACTGTGTTTATAATTTAATTATAAAATCAGAGAAATTAGAGAACAATTTACACAACTTATTTTTGTATGAAAAAAGAATTACTTAGGTCTAATTGTTATGTTAAAATAAGGGATAGGTAATGGTTGTAGAAACAAAATTTATATTTGGCATCATTACTCCAAAATAACAATTTGTATTCGTATTACTTGTATTTAAAACTTTTATGTATCCATCTAGTATTTTAAATTTTATTTTTTGAGTTCGGAATTGCAAGCCAATAATATTTTTAACCGTACCCAAAGTTATAGTCGATAAATTAATGTAGTTAGTCTTAAGTAATTACTTAAGTCTGCAATTAGCAAATGTGATGAAAATAACATAACTTTAAATTATAATATATAACTGTATAAGGGTAGAAGGAAAAAAAGCTATGAAAATAAAAACAACATTTTAAATTTTGTAATACTTTTATTGTCTATTATACAATATTGTTTTGATTTGTATGTTCTCCAGTATTTCATTTATTTACCTAAATAACTGCACGATATAAGTACGAGTATATCTAACTAGGTAGTTTTTCAGTTTAATGATTGAGCTACATTTGTAATTAGACAATTATAACTAATGTCTAATAAATATGACAAAATATACAAATTTTGTTTTTATTTTTATGATTTTACCGTGGTTTATTTTCATTTGGTTTTTATGTTTTGTTTCTGTGGTTTTTCCTCGGTTTTTTCAGTGATTATGTTTAGTGTATACGACAATTCAAGTGATATAAAATCATGTACCGAACACATTTTTTGTTTACGATAAATAAACACCTAATAACTAGTATCAATTTGTATGTCTATACTAAACGTACTATTGTACTGTGCATACGCATATTAAAAATAATAATATTTTACGATACTAAATTATATACCTACTAATATACCTACTGTTGATATCACTCATCTTCCGATATATCTAGTGACATCATATGCTTGAACACAAAAATGTAGGTATATTAAATTATTGCATATTATAACTTTATTTTATTCGATAATACAATATGTAACAATAGGTAGTATCTATATATTACATTATTACGTAGGTCTTTGAGGATTACCAAAAATGTATTTCCCCGAAGATATTTAATATATTTTGCTAATGGAGTTCACAAACATAGAAATTTGATCACATATTTTGTCAAATGCATTTATAATAAACAATGGTTTTATGTTTACTTAGCTTAGAGAAAATAACGTTACGGTATAATATAACAGGGTTTATCTAATATTTTACACCGTATATTTCTAATTTATGATATTTTTTAAGTATATATTAAATAATATTATATAATATATACTATGTAGTTGATATAATTCCTATTAAACTGTATATTACCGTGATGATAATATCATATAATAGGCAAAAAACAAATTTAAAATGATATCCTTGTAGTTGTAGACATGTTTGTTATTTTTAATTGACAATGACGGGTACTTATACGTAGGGGTACCTACATACCAAAATGTTTGTGTATTTATTAGTAGAATATGTTAAGAATATAAAATATGTTGTTCATATAATACATAAACTATTTACAAATTAAGGTTGTGATCATATTATAATATCCGTGTAGGTATAGCTGGATTACTTCCTATGTATATATTATAATATGGTGTCTAGACAACTCTAAATTACTATTTAACGATGGTAGATGATTCAAGTTTTAGTGATCGTAGACACTTTTTTTATATATACCTAAACAACTATAGTGAATATTAATACACACACAAAATTATCTTTGTTGGATAACCGTTGTATCGAATATTTATTTGACTATTTAGTACTTCATTTGTATGGGTACCTAGGTATATATCATGTACACCATGTAATTATTTTTATTTTCCTAAGCCTCTAAATATTTTTTAATCAAATCAATTTTTAATTACCTACCAGATGATAACATCAGTTTTGTACATTTAAACTTTCATTATGTTTTTGATGAAAAAGTTGAGCGCTTCCGATTAAATAATTTAACCAGTATCTTATTCACAAACATCTATATTTAAAATATATTGAGTAGGTACTCTATTATAAGCTTTAAAAAAGTTATTGATGAAAAACTGTGAGTTGCATAATGATTAAAAATAGGTTTCGTAGAACACGACCACGTTACGTTACGGTCTGCGTTACCGAATTTTCGTCTGTAAAATAAATGCCAATTTAAATTACAAGTTACAACTCGTATAGTCAATTGTACTGTTTTTAAAATAGTACGGAAGAAAAACAAGAGAAAATAATATGTGACACACGATGTTATGGAAAGTGATTAAGACTCGGCGGCGATGAAAACAAACTATACAACTATAATACATGTAAACATGCTACCGTACCATAATAAGTTCCGACATTTTTATTGGCACTGAATCCGCAAGGTTATGGGCATAAATAATGTGTGCGATTTGCACAAATTTAAACGGAATAGAAATTGTTTGCGTGGACGAGACAATCGAATCATTTAATTTGCTCGTCACGCCTAACCATCACTACAACAGTATTGTAATATAATAGCAAAGACGAGAGACTAAACGAAACGCGCCAAAATAATTTGGATTGAAAAAATTCGATTCGTAAATTGAATTAATTTCGTACAGACCTTGAACCGCCGAGACCTTGGGACGAAATACTGTTATCGTCCCACGTGCATTTCACGTGTTGGTGGTTAATATGTGTTTATTATTTCAGTTCATTAAACGATTGATTTTTCATTTCTTATCATACCTATGGGTATGCCTAAACTTACTAAAATATATATTTTTGATAACATAATAATAGTTATAAGCAGGCACCTATAATAAGTAACAATATTATCCATGATTATTTATGCATTAACGGGTGATAACTCTATCTAATAACTCCACTGGCCTACAGTCAGTAAAGTCGCTCGGTTTAAAATTAGTTATTGGATGTATAAATATTATTAAGTATTTACTATTATTGTATAATCAATGCTGTATTATTATTCAATAAGTTGCAATGCACCGAATTGCGTATTATTTGTTATAACATGTAATGATTATTATTATTTTTACATTTTGTTATCTGTCTACGTTTTAAACTATAATATTGTAATACAATCACCTATATACTTCGGTAGTGCCTCATCCACTAGTTCTACATTTTTACGGTTTTTTAGCAACCTGTTGTTAAAATGATTATAACCACAAATATGTTGACTACTCACCTATCTATATAATACAAAATAAAGAAATAAAAGTTGCTAAAAACCAGTGATCCGTGAACATCCTAAACCCTTTCCTAGTATAATAATAAAATTGTATACTGTCGGTGAGCCCAATTTTTATACCTACGCTTGTATTTGAGACCCGTGTGCATAATGTAAGTATACAGTGTAGTTATAGAATCAGTTTTTATAGAATTACTCACAAGCCAAAAATATATACCTAATGCACATATAACATTGCCAACCTATAAAGTTTTTATGAATCACGTTGATTCAAGATAAAGTAACCACATTCCACAAGAGTCAAGAGATAAAGTAGTTATTATTTATAAGAAACAGTATATTGGAGTACTTATATGCATTTGTCATACAACAAAACCCATGACCATTTGAATTTGTTTTGTTTTAAAAAAATTATTTTAGATAATATGGTTAATATCATGATAAATACGTCATATAAATATACAATATATTAATATAATTTTGAATTTTTTGAGGTCATGAGAAAAGTAATTCTAATTATAAGTTAGTTTATCAATAGCTTTTACAATTACTGTCAGTATTAATATAGTTTAGTGTGGTGGTTAAAACGAACAAACCGAGATATTATTACGATTCTATTCCTCTAGCAAAGGGGATAATCCGATAATTTATACAGCCATTTGGTACCTCGTGCAGTCGTACCTGTCATACATTAATTATACACTAGAACGCCTTTGTACCTAAATATATTTACATAATTATGTATTTATATAATATAATATATATACAGCCAATTCAGTCTTGTAAAGAATACTTTTATTTTGCATTCGGAATACGTATTAATAATAAATTAGTATTAAAGTATTCCGAATACGTATTCGAATACATTTAAAAAAGTATATTCTGAATACATATTAGAATACATTTTATTACCCTTATAATATTCGTCAGTTTTTGAATGGTCGGTGGTTGGAAATTAACGTGGGTCAATCATATTTCATTCATAGAGAATAAATAAATTGTTAATAACTCATAATTTGCCCGATTTTTAATAGACAAATTTGTTTTCTCGCAAAAATAAACTATTTTTGAGTTCAAAAAAAGTATTTCTTAATGAATAAAAAAATACAAAAAAAATTATTCAGAATACTTATTCGAATAAGAGAAAATAATATTTCTAATGCTTTTATTTGAATACATTTATTCAAATACTTTGCAAAACTGATAACCATATAAGTCTATATTAGTATATATTATAATTAATGTTTTTTTTTATTATTATTATTAGATAAAAATAGAGTATTTACAATCTGTAATATTTATATAAAATACAATAAGTAAATTTGATAGCTAATATAGGTACATAACATGAAATGGCGTGAGGAGGGAGGCCCACCAGTGTGAACACCCTCTAACTGTTATATAGATGACACTATATGTACTTATGCATATTTACTGTGTGCATTATTTTGGCCCTTATAAAAAAAAAAACGATCGTTCTTCGTTGAAAAACTATATTAATAATCATTTGGTAAAAGTGCCGGCGGAAACCGTTAATTTTTTTTCCAATTCACTAGCTCGTGGTACGAGAAAGACTATATTCGCCCATAAATAAGAATAATAAAATACGATACTATATTATGCACACGTCCTTTCGGAATTAGCGTTAAAGATCAACGAGGGGAGGTAAACACAATTGTTTCAAACATTGTAGTGGGATTCGCGTGCGCATAAATCAAACTGATTTATCTGTTAGATGGCCATGCGACGGTGGAGTTATTTTCAAAAATACAAGTTAGTGCAGAAAATACAAGCGCATATTATTGTGTACCTATACTATCAGACTTCCTGTATGGTAGAACCCTGCAGCACATGTTAGTCACAACGATTGGGCATGTAATAAATAATAAGCGATTGTTTGCGCAATGTATAGACGAAGAAATAATATATAAAAAATGTAATATATTTTAAAATAATTAGGTATAGACCGATAGTAATTTCTGCTAAATTTACCATAAGATAATGTTACATATGATGTTGCAAATGCGTAGAATTCATCGAATTGTAAATTGTAATTAATGTATGTGGATTTTATGTATTGATATGAATTTCAGGAATATATTACTCGCATAAATTTATAGCAGTGCAGTATAGCGTAATACCTACATTATAGTATTTTAATATTTGATTAGATATTAATATTTTTAGAATACGTTTTTATAATTTGAGATTAAACTATACAAGAGCTGTTTTCTTTGTTTCAATTTGTAGATAATTACTAATTTATGTATATTTATTTGTAAATTATACAGTTGCATTATAGTAGTATTATAGTATACTAGTATAGTTATGAGTTTATGACTGATGACTATCATGAAATCAAACGTAATAATGGATAAAAAAAATAATAGACTTATAGTCTATTGGCTATTCACCCACCACCACTATAATAATTAATAATAGCTGATACATCAATAATAAATTCTATTTATGTGTACAGTATTGTATAAATATAAGTATAGGTATCCAATATATTATTGTGTACATAAAACATACCAAAAAGTGCGTGTGCAAGATTCACGTTTAGAGACTTTTATCGGTTCAAAGACTACGAAGACTACATCTGCAAAATATTAAAATAGCAAAATAAAACGCAATTAATTTGGCATTTATCTATTATCCGATGGATACTCGCATTGTATACAAAGTCTCGCCCATATACAATACAACTTTACGACCGTTGGCTGGATGTATGTAACGCGTTCGCGTTTTTGCTGAGACAAAAGATATTATTATATAATGTTATTTTTGTGCTACAATACGAATCGTAAAACAATTGAAAATATCTACCTACCGACGACGTCGAGTTGGTGAACTTAAAAACGAATACAATCTTATCGTTTACCCGACTCAATAATTATGAGGCTTTTTTTCAATACCATTTTTCACGTTAAAATACATCTATCCACGGACTGCAGACGTATATTCTATACTCGTTACAGATGATCTGATCAATGCGCGGTATACACTGTATTATGTCGTTGCGTTTTTATTTTTTGGACACGTCACGTGGGGTGGTCCGACTTGCCAAAATATCTGCGCGCAAAACCACATATTATTATTTTTTTTTTTTATCACAGAATATTACACAGTGTGCGTGTGTGAAAATCGAAGAAAACGGGACGACGGTGTAACGTTACACCCGCCGTGGCCGCCTCGCTGACCAGACTCGTCGGCAATATCAAATAATGTGAATATGATGTGCGTCGTGCGTGCACGCAAGTTCAGTGAACCACGCATTATTATATTATATAGGTGTGCATTAAACATAGGTGTGCATGGGTTTCAAAATCGCCGCTATCGATATCGCTAAAAATATAATATGATTTATAATATTTTGCCCGTATACAGGGCGATTTTTTTTTTGAAAAGAGCGTATCATACTATCTATAGGTATGCCAAAAGCACACGGCCGACAACAACTCGAGTGTCGCGACTCGTGACCGCGCGTAGTTGTATCATTATTATTTTAGGTATACAAAAGGCGTGCGTCAAAATTGTTTTTGGTTAAAATATCAACGTTTGTGATAAATATAATTCAACACTGCAAGATTTTCGGAGGGATTTTCATCTAATCCATAAAGATTTTACTGTGGGAACTATAACGAAGTCGGAGACGTTTCGCCACGACCACGAATTGGATTCGATAACATTTATTTGATAACATTTTTACGGGTCGTAATAATTATACATTACACGTTAATACATTATAAATATAATAAGTCGAATACCCATATTATCATTGCATAAAATCATTATTTAAGACACGGGCAGCGAGAATACACGAACTTCAAGCGAATAAAATCACGAATAAGGCTAGTTTTAGCTAATTACATAATAAATTAGTTAGGTAAGTGCCAACAACAGTACCTAAAATATCCAAATTTTCGTACTACACACATAGTCCCAAATCGGTCAAATCTAAATTATTTCAAGATAAACACAAGTCACTAGTATACTATATAATATACTAATCTTACTACTAAGCTGAAAATAATAAAAATAGCTACTCTCAATAACAATGAATAATAATAATAATTAATAACTATAATAAGAGTATAAGACGCAACAAGACAAAATATTGTTTACTGTGTGTCTGTGTAGTAGATAATAATTAAAACGTGGTTTGGCAAAAAACCATTAAAATAAAAAAAAAATGTGAAGATATAAACTTATACATAGGTAATATTATTAGAAAGGTTTAATTAGAATAACTCACTTTTAAATTTCGTACTACACACTGCACTTTTCGTACTACACACAATTTTAGGGACTTGCCAACAACACTAATAAATAGGGCTACGATAGTTATTAGTAATAAAATACATTTTGCTATACAGACATTTTTTTCCAACACCTAGGTATTTATTATAGGTATCACTTAATATATAAAAGTATTTTTTCACGTAAATTTAGGTCAATGAACCTAAAGGTTAGGTTTGAATTTTAAATATTATAAACGAGATTACATAGACAAATATTTAAAATCAGGAGATTATAAAAAATTACGTTACAATTCTCGAGTTATTGAAGAATGAAATCACAAAATGACTAAAGGTGTTCAGAGCATAAGAATAGGTAGATTTATTTATAAGAGAAGAAATGGACGATCTAAGTAGTTACCTATAACTATTGTTATACCAACGTTTGGATTTTGCATTTTTGCACAAAACGATATTATAATATATTTTATGCTTTTTTTGTAGGGTGTAGAGTAAACTGTAAAGTGGTATACCTATTCTGATATTCATTATTTGTAGATCTTTTATGATATAATACTTATATTACAAAGTAGGTATTAAGAGGACGCCACACTCGCTGTGTTGACTTCGTTTTACAAGAGCGTAACATAGCAAATATGTACGCTCAGAAGATCGCGTTTGCTCCGTTAGTTTACCAATTAGAGTGAATCGACTTATCACGAAACTTGATGGTAAGAACATTATCTGTGTTCGTATGATAGTTTTTTACGATTACTCAGTTTTTAAGTGAGTTAAAAGCATTTTAAATTTACGCTATTATATTATATACACATAACTTGCTAAAAAATTGAACTATCGTAAAAATCCAACATTACGAACACAGCTGATGATGTTTTCATCATAAAGTTTCATAATATAGAACGATTCACTCTAATTTTTAAACTAATGTGATCTGATGCGCTTAAATTTGCAATGTTACGCACTTGTAAGACGGAGACAACACAATTTTCGGGTTCGGCGTCATCTTAAGTATATTATGCAGAATGCAGTAGGTATTGCATATGGGTGTTTAAAAATATTGAATACAGGAAATATTGATATTTTCAGTTTTTATACAATTGATTTATTTAATAATGTGAATAACGTTGTTATAATTAGAAGTTAGAAACTTTTTTTTATACAGAAACAATGATAATGATAATTTCCGTAATAAATTTAACCACATTCCGTACATACACAAAGGGTTGGATATCATTCTTAGTACCTAATTAAAGCTATCATCAATTTTTAAACATGCATTCTTTTTAATTTTAAACAAATACACATTTAATTGAATATAGTTAATATTGTAATTATATACGATAACGAACTAATTATACTAATTTGTAAAATTACTTTGTAGTTTACTACTGTATGTAGGTAGGTACTAAATAAATACCGCTTATAGTAATTAAAATATAATGATGTAAGTAATTAATATATTTAATAATTTGATTTTATGGTTTACAGTGTCTTAATTGCATAACTCTACTAGATACTATAGTAAAGAATGCTACTAATATTTGTATATTATGTATATATTATATTTCTTGAAGAAAGTTTAACATACTCTTTACCAATTTATTAGCAAACAAAATATTTTCGAAGAGTTATACTTACAAGGTATTATAATTCAAAAAGAATATAAAACTCACCCCATTCAGAAAACGAATTTCAAACATATTATATTACTTTAACAGTAATTATTAGAAACCTAGGAAGTCACTTTGCAGTATATTAGGTTTCGACATTTTTAGTGTACCTACCTCGTCATTGAGTAGGTCAATGTAATGGATGTGTTAAATTTGATTTCAGCGATAAATCATTGTACACGAAAAACGATTCTGAACGGTGACAAACTGTCTCCGTCAGCGTTTATTTTAAAGGATATTTTATACTATAATGGTACCTATAAATGGCTATAATAATACAATATAATATATCGCTTAGAGCTAATCTAAATATTTTGAAAATACCATTGTGTATAATTTATTATAACATACGTAGCGAAAAGATGTAAGTCCTTACTAATTTATTTTTTTGAATCACTGCAAACAACTAAAATATTTATTTTGTTTGTTTAAACGATAAAGTACTGTTAATAATATAAAGTAAAATATATTAATTTTGTCGCAGATAAAAATGTAACATTGCTTTACGCCTAACTTTGTATTTAATTCTGGAAGAGAGAACTTATAACCTTTAACAAACCTTGTATTTGGTATTGTGGACCCAAATGGTCAAACCCTGGGTATTAAAATTACAATTTCCATATATTTTTAACTACAAAATAATTTGTACATCTTCACAATATTGACGAATTATCTTAAAATTTTAAATACATGCAATTATAAAAAATTGTGCAACGGATTTTCGATATTGTTTAACATCTACAAGAACAACATAATATTATGATGAACCTCATACTACAATTTCCAAGAATTTTTAACAAAACAAAAATTTTATCAGGAAAAATCTACATGAATCAAATATTAATTTATAATAGCTATAATTATAAATATTTGTTAAAAAAATTCAAATCTCTACAGTTATTTATTTTGATTTACAACAAAACAGTTATTTATTTTTAGTTAACAACAAATAAACATTTGTCAAAAACGGGTGTTTTTAAAATATTCCTGTTTATTTATTTGTTTGTTTTTCTCAATTATTTTACAAGTAAGTACTACGAATTTATTTTGACCCCTTATACCACCCACTAAAGGCTAAAGTACAAACTACATCCAATTAGCTACCAGAAACCACCCTCAAATATTAAAAGTTTGAATCATTTTATCTGCCAACGAAATGTTCAAATATATCTAAAATTAAAATCATATATTATTGTTTAATTCTTTATGCATTCTTTATTGATTACATCACCGATTAATAGAATACGGTCTTTAAAATTTCCAAGTTGTTGATTTTTCAAGGTCAAGTTCAACTTTCAAGTGCTTATTATTCACAATTATGATTAATGGTTTAACAGATTAAATAGCTTTTAGGACTTAAAAAACATAGAGGACGCTACCCATGCATTTGTTTTCTCCGTCTTACACACGTACGACATAGCAAATTTTTGTTTACTAGTTTCAATAGGAATCTTATAGTTTATAGTTTCAATCTTTCAAATTTGTACGTATATTATTATAGATCATAATGTTTTACTACTATAGTCAAATGTGGTGCTTTGGAGTGGGCTCGACCCCCCAAAAAATATTGGATATACGACTAATAAATTCTACTAATCACTAACCAGACTAAAAAATATTTATAATACGTAGAAACGCATTTTTCGTTTAGTATTCATAAATAGTTTTACATAAGTTATAATTTTAATAATTTATTTTCAAGTTTTAATTGTATACACAAGGGGTCTCCAAACCATTTTAGACGTATTATACACAATTATGCAGTTTTTCGTTCAATGGATGTAAAAAAACTTATTTCAGTGATGAAGTTATTATTAACTACGATGGCATCATAATATCACTGAAATATCACAATATTAAATCGAGAAATCGTATTTTTCGTGTAATTAATTTTTTTATTTGAGGAGTAGGATGCATTGCAAAACGTTTTTCAAAGTTGTGTTATTATTTTAAAAAAAATTCTGTGGATGAAGATGCATTATATTATGTGCCATGTTCTAATTAAAGTATTTTTGATACTAATTTCGCATTGTTTTAATTTTGTACTTCGTTGATTTCTGACATGTACCTCCTAATCGCAGTTGTTTGTGACACGGACTCATGATTTTTGGTTTTGAATAATTCGTTCTTATCCAGTAAAATCTAGCCCCGGTGCCACCCCCCTCAATTCTATTAAATTTTCACATTTTCTATTAGTTTAAATTACTAGTAAATGTCTACATTTGAATCTAAACTCTGAGACAGTAGTTGGTATTCGATTGTTCATAATCAGTAAATCATGAGAAATAATTAAAAATCACAGATCAATTAGAGTTTACTCGTATAGGTATCTACTATAATAAATATATAATGAGTGACGTATTGCATATAATATAAATATAAATTAAATTAAATACGAAAGATAAGACGTTATATATACTTTAAACATAATAAATGCTTTAATTTATTAGGGTCATCATTTATCTGAACGTATTATAAGCCAATCATTCGATAAACTTTTTTTTATTCATCCATAATCACTGTTAAACTGTATACCTGTACAATGTTCAATTGATTTTATTTTCAAAATGCAGTACGGCCTGTTCGTTATTATCAGTTTTAGGTAATGGGTTGTATATACAATTTAATATAAATGCAGTATTGTAAAAACCAAGGATTGCAACCTTTTGTAATTAACTGTATATAATATTATAAGAAAGTAAAGAACGTACATTAATAGATGCGAGTACAAAACGTCTAGAACATGGGGAAAAATAATTTCATTATTTTTATTTTATATTTATAAATTTTATTCTTGAATAAAAAAAAAATTCATAGTTTTAGTATTTTTTAAATAAAATAAAATAGATACATATACGTAATATTATAATGTTTATCTGTTAGTGTGTTGTTAGTATTACTAACCTATTTATCAAAATAATGTTTCAATAATTAGATTAAAATATAAAAAAATCATTATCTAATAAGTAGTAATAATAACTAACAATAGCAATAAAGTAAGTAGTCTATACTCTATACCTATTTTATACCTAGATATATTAAAGTACATTGTAAACTGTTTATAAAAAATAAATTCTTAGATCATTAGGGACAACATATACATGGAGTGGGATTCGGATAAAGTCTATATAAGTCTATATTCGTGATTCATCCTATCACAATCCAATATATTCTATTATTATTAATTTAAAATATTATGATAAATTATTGAAAAAATACACCAACTTTTGCTTAGGTATTATATATTTGTAATATATTCACTGCATTATTTTCAAACAAGAGTTTCAAACATAAAATTTTTTGGAGCATAATTCACTTTCGAACTTTGGGTAAACTCAAAATTACAATGTAATGTGTGATTGCGGAGAGTCGAAGGCGGTTTTTTGCTCCAAAATGGACGATCAACGCCGTTGTCGAAACAATCAGTGACACAGTACGTCCAAAAATCACCGGTATAAGAAGCTTTAAATTGCCTAGGAATGGGTGCGATAGGAATGAATATAATATAATATTCATTCATTCTGCACGCTACCGTCCATGCTCGATGACCGACGGGACTCGTTTAGTTTATTATATTGCAATAGAGGTTATAGGTGAGACCACTAATCCGGCGGGAGTGCTAGACGGTTGGTGTTTCCCTGGTATATAATTATTACCCATATATATATACATTATATACATATATACATACTAATATATAATATTACCTATTATATAGGCGAGTATGTACAATGATACAATGACGTGTGAATCGTGTGCCAACGATCTACTCGAACGAAACGAGCGTGTGTTGTATGAATAATATATTATGCTAACAATAATAATTAATTATATATTTTATAAATATATATAGATGCGGAAATCGCACGGACGACGACGTGGTGAACGCGCGACTCTCTCTCTCTCACTCACACACTCCAGCGACTCTATATATAGGTACGCATGTATGTCTCCGTTTTTAGATTCGCAATTTTTTTTTCTCATAACGCGGTTCCGTGAACTCACCCGCAAAAAAACCGGTCGTCCTGACCTTAACCGCCTCACGTATTATAAGTACGAATTATCTATATATATATATACATCGCGCCGGGTGAGGCGACTCGACCGCAGAATGGCACAGTGGTGACGTGCCCGCGGTGCACGAGAGTCGATAAAAAGAGCCGGCTCACCTTCGGGGTGGCTATATTTATATTATAATATACACGTTGCGTTTTTATTATTACTATATACCTACTATTATAATGTAAATACGCTCTATACAGCTCCTCGTCCACTCGCCCACGCAGTAAACACCTAGACACATTATAATTTATCTAATATGTTAAATAGGTATACGATATTGTAATATCTCGTAATGGGTATTATATACTTCAAGTGCGCCGCGATATATATTTATTGCAAGAACTATATGCAGATCGAGATACGCATATACCATGGTATACCAACGTATAAATGCGTGTATAAATAGCAGGGTACCTACAGGCAGAGCACCTACGTTTGTAGGTGGAGTCACAATGTTTTCTTCAGAGTCCCCGCTGTAAGGCTAGAAACTCATTGTCAAACGGGAAAAAGTGATATTCCACCCTATGCGCCGTTATTATAATATAATAGTTGTATAATATACACAAAAAGAAACAACACGTACATGTAATGTTTATATTATGTATATAATTAATATTAAATATGGTAAAAAGTAAAAACAATATGGTTAGGTTAGGTCGCGTCTTACCTGCTGCAGCGTTTTCGCAGTGTAGTATAATATATTCTATTATATTCTATTTATATATATAGTGGCAACGGTGGCGTTGGCAACACGCTCGTATCGTTTATAATATATCTATGCGCTCTCGATTCACGACTTACCGCAGTTGTCGTATATTATACTCGTGTATTATTAATTAATATTATTATGGTATAAACTCGTGTTGTCAAAACGTATAATATATTATATATATGCGTATGTATGTGTGTGTGTGCTTGTGCGTGTGTAATGGCGAGCGATGATTTTTTTTAAAAAGATATTCAACAGGTGAAACGCACCCTTGGCCGTCGTCACGCCGGTCGACTTCGGTACTGAAGAGCCAAGTCCGCGGGTTATGCAAGATAACGGACGGGCGGAGAAAGAGACAGAGAGACACTGCAGAAATATAGATAGAGAGAGAGAGAGAGAGAGAGAGAGAGAGTGAGAGAGAGAGAAGAGAGAGAGTGAGAAAGTTAGTGAGGGAGCGTGGGGGAGGGAGAGTGAGAGAAAGAACACGGTGAGAACAGAGACGGTGGTGACGATGTGGCATAGATAGGCGGAGAAAGAAGTTATTCTTTTTTCCTTTTATTTTTCCGCCCACATCTCGAATCTGCAGTGGCGTCGTCGTCGGTGTGCGTGCATCGGTTATAACGAGCGCCGCCGAATATAACAGCGTCCGCCACACCATCATGTTACAAATATATTATTCGCATGTATATATATATATACACGATAACGATATTGATATAGGATAGGATATTGCACGATATTAAATATATACCACGCGCGACTACATACAAATCACGAGGCTGCCCGTCGGCCCTTAACGACTTGCGTTTGAGGAAGACACTATACCAGACTCGCGCAAATTAATTGCGCAAACGGATCTCCTCCCGGGAAAATGCTGCGGCCCACGTGTGGAAAACGAGTGTAAACTACGTTACATAGTATAATATCACAAGACGCGTATACCAATAACCGATAACCACGATGCAGGGACTGGCTGCTCCCGGCACTTTATAGGTATCGGAAACACGATTCCGATTACCCGTGCAGAGATCACATAATAATAATAATAATAATTATTATTATTAGCATATACTTTATGTTAATATTATATAATTGTGTGTGTGTGTGTATATTGTACGTATAAATGGCATCGTATGATCCTCCCACGCGCCCTCGACGTGACGACGATAATATAATAAATTATAAAATTTTGGATTTCGTCGCGCGTTCAAATCTATTCTATATTTTTGCGTACGACATAATATTATTATTATAACGATGGATATACCAGGGACACCGGACACGTCATCTCTGCAGTGATTTTTGGGCTCAGTGGCTTCCTCGGGGCCAGCTATACGTTGTGTGTATAACTATATGTATGTTATATAACCGTCTATAATGTTATGCGTATTGCGATATATCTGCGCAGTAATTATATGATACAGTCATCTTTCAACGATATTTATTATTATTCTCGAGTGCGTGCACTATTGCCTGAAAAACTAATATCGGTTCGTTATAATAATGCATTGTACACACTATACATATAATGCGGTATAAAATGTACACGATCGAGTTGTTTGAGTTCGCTAAAACTATTAAAACTAATTTTCCTCTTCCATCCATACTGCAGCAGACGGTATTGATAGTAATGACTTATTCTCGCAGTTTACTCGAAAGAAATCGCATTCGTTGTTATTAATTCATATAATAATTATCCCTGTCCTCGTCCGACACGCGTACATCATCAGACAATATACGCCTAAATCCGCGAACGATTAAACAACTATATATTCTATCTGATTTCTTTGCGTAATACCTACTAAGTATACAAAAAACAACGAGAAAATAATAATTGTTTTTGTTGAAAAAATGCCGTATAATAATTCTTTAAACGGTTACAACTATACACGGAATTGTTCAGTTTTAAAAACAAACATATATTTTTATTACTGTCATCGTATTCGTATACGATATAGATATGCGAATTGAACGCTAAAAATGTGTAAGTATCTACTACGTCTTCTTTAAATTCAAACCATGCGTATAATCCAACGTTGTAATTATTTGTGATGTCAGCCAAAAACAAGTAAAAACCGGATGATTACATCACGACAATGGTTATATTATTACGTATACGCATATATGGTATTATGGCATATTATGATCTGGGCCGATGACAGACAGCTTTCTATTCATGAAACTTAAAATAGTATTTAATTGATATTTTATTAAATAATGTGTTGTACAATATTTTTCATGCTTTTTCCTATAAACAGTTATTTAACTTGAACAATTTACTTTTCAATAACGATAAAACATTTTTTTTACCACTGATTGACACACTCCTTAAAATTCCTAGTACATACTGCAATACTAACAATTAATTTTTTATTTTCTATTCGTTAACACTTGATTAACATAAAATACTTATGTTATTACCCATTTTCCGATAAATTGTACCTTCTATGCTTTAAGTTTTATTTTTTATTTAATTTATTAACTTTGTAAAATGATACATTGTTAGACTTTTATTTAAATTAGTATGTAACTAGATATATGAAGTCTATGTACAAATTTTACTATGGTTTAAAATAATATCTTAATTTGTGAGAAAAATAATCAAATAAATCCAATAATTTATAGCGTATATCAAATATCAACGCAATAATATGGTATAACTTATAATACATTGCCATTAATTTAAAACGTCAATGTATTATAATATTGTGTAACCATTTCATATATTATTATATAGTTATTTACTAATTTTGTTGAACATTTTAACAGTTGTTATCGCAAAATACTTAAACACAGAATAATATATACTTTGTAGTTATAAAAGTACTATGTGTAGTGTATACCTACTATTATTTAGTAGAAAATAAACCATTGTTACTAAATTAATGTTATCGTCAAAAAAGTTGCCTATATAATACTCCTTAGATGGTACACATAATATAATAGTATACATTTATTATTTCGTTGAATCTCGCATTGCATATTAATATAATATTATAATACCGATCAGTTTTTACTAATAAAATCAATCACGTAACGTGGAAATGCAATCCGTATTAATACTTAATCATCAAACCCTTTCTAGTCACGACGATTTGCTAAGATATTGCATTTCAAATCGACTACAGTGTAACTAACTATTTCGACCAACGATAATATCTCAACCACTTTCTCTACGTAGGTAAGGTACTTACTCCATTCCAGTTAAATGTAGCCAAGAAAATTATATCAATTACATATGATATGCGTATTTCATGTTGATAGTCTATCGATTTTTCGTTGCATGTAATACGTATAAAGCTTATATTTGATTTATGCGAACGCCCGTGAAAAAAACGCAGTCGAGAAAACTGAGGTATGATTATTGTAGTTAAAATATACTTTCTAAATGTCACATACAATAAATGAGTAATATATTTCGAACTGGTATTTTATAAACTATACTGTACCTTACTCTCTAGTAAGGTACTTATTGTGAGGTATAAATGTCTAAATTTTTATGATTTTAATATTTTTTTTGCTACAAAATTTCGATTCATAATAATTTCTGATGGAATTTGTATGTCATCATTTGATGATAAAGATTCCGAATTAGAATAATTGAAAATAAGTGAAATGCACTAATTATTAGTGTAAATGTTTATGGAAATCAGATGTTTTTCATACTGAAAGAGAGATGGAGAGTGGAGACATAAATCAAACTGTACAAAAGTTAGGTAGAAACACTTCTAAATACATATTATTTCGATATCTTAAATCCTATACTAAAAAATTAGTTATTAATTAATTAATTAATTAGTTATTCTATACTATTCAATAAATGCATTTTAAATTTAAGTCAATAGATTTATATTTCAGTGACCTAAACACCTAATGCTAATATGTGACACTTGACCAGACAAGTAAACTACACGATGAGTAATGACACTGTTGATATTTACATAATACAATAATACATAATACCTATAGAATAAAATTAACTCATGGCATAATAACAGCTTAAAATTAGTCAAAAAATTTTAAAAATGTCTAAATGTGAATATTTAATTTTGTCATAATTTGAACTTATAAATCTTAATTGTAAAAACATTATAGGTAGCTGTCTGTTTTAAATATTTGTAAATTTCTGTATGAACAAGATTTTTGAAGATTTCTGAATCAAACGTTCAAGCTTTTTGACCGAGACATTTTAATATAATTTAAGTAAAAAAACTAAAAAAAAAAACAGTAAATTTAATTTTATAAATAGCTCAAAAAAAACAAAATACTTTATATTGAAAATTATACTTTGTCTAGAAAAGTATGATATAAATATTAAGTAAATATCTATGCTTTATTTGTTTTTGAGTACAACATATTTTAAATTTTCAAATAGACTTTGTTGAAAACAACATAAATATTCACGTTCATCCGAAATTTGTTTTGGGAATAGGGGATTTTCATTTTAACCAACTTTATTCAATTAGCTACCATGTTCAAATTTGAAGAACTGCAACAAAAAATGATAGTAGACAAAACCATTTGTAAAAACACACATCATTGTAAATCAAATAGAAGTACCTACATCCATGAATGCGTCAAAACCATAAAATATATCAAAACTGTAAAAAAATGACAATGTAAGGTATTGTTACGACCAATAAGTATGATGCCAAGGATCGTCTACAATATAAAAAAAGGTATACCTGCATTCATCGTTTTGTGTTTAAAGTGAAATGAAATATTCATCAATGTGCAATCATCATTATTTATTATACCTACATTTATTGTATGCAAGTTGTTCTCTTGTGGTTCTATTCAACTTAAAACGAATAACGCTTTCTTATAGATAAGATTAAAATGTAAAATTCTTGTGAAGCCGTTAGTAGATGATTAAAATTTGCATTTTTGCCATTTTTAACTATAAGGGATAGATGATAACAATTTTTAAAATCAAATAGCTGATTGTTCGAAGAATGAATTATTAATTAATGATTTCTTTTCCTATATGAACACTTGTATAATAGATAACCATATAATTTATAGGTAGTATATAATCAAACACCTATGTACATTATATATACGGTACGTATATTATTAATATTTATAATGGATTATTGATAAATAAGTAAGTCTCACGTAATATTACATATAGATAATTATTTTACGTAATATACTTCGCAGTATTGTATTCATTTAATTATTTTCAATTTATAACAGATATTTTTGAATTAATTTTTTTATGATTTTATTTTCATATAGAAATGAGTAATAGGATATAAAGACAAGTAATTGCATAAACTGAGTCATTAAAAACATTAAATTGTAGGTAAAATTAAAATATGAATATGTTAAATTATTATATATAGTATTATAAATAAATACTTCTAATAAATAGAATACTCAATAGAATGTATAACACTATTGGACATAATTATATAGGTACATACAAAATACATTACGCCTATAAATAAGTATACGTATAGATTGGTACAGTGTACCATATTATAGTAGTACACTAATGAATTACTACCTAATCAAGTAATAAATCTCTGGAGATCCTACAAAATTGGTTATCTTAGTATTTTTTTTAAAAAAAGAAAAAAATTATGTTTTTGAGTTTTATAAAAAATTCTAACCAATACGAAAAAAAAAATTGATAAACCTTATTAGGTACTGGAAATGGTAATAGCACTACACTATATAATATTATGTATACTAGGTATATGTAGGATGATTCTTAGAAAATGTTCTCCTCATTTTCCTCTTTCATAATGCTGTTCAAATCTGATTTTTGTAATTTTTAAATATTCTTAAAGACCATAATTTAAAACTCTTGAGATTTTTGTAGTACTTTAAAGGAGTATCCCATTGAGATACGAACACTTTTGTTTTCAGATGGCAACCTCCCTTTCCTATTGTGAATTATTTAACGGATATTTTTCTGAAAATGTTGATGTATCAAAATCAAAATTCGAACGTGAAGTTTTTGGGATATTTTTCTTGTTTTTGTAAAACCATTTTTAAGGACTAATAAACATTTTAATAAAATGTATTAAAATTTTAAAATTAATTTTATGAAGAACTCCTCGTTAAAATTTTGAATAAGGTACATCAACATTTCCAAAAAAATGATCCATTAAAAAATAGTTGTTTATTTAAATAATTAATTTGAAAAACAAAAATTTTTATCACCACAACTCCAAAGGTAGAACAATAAATCTCAAAAATTGTCAATAAGTATATTTAAAATATACTAATGAATAAATACATTTTTAAATGAAATCTTGAGGGTGAGCATGCTTGGTGAATTATCTAGTATATTATATTATATAATATATATTTGCATCATATAATGACAATATTTTTCGTTGTAATAAGTTCTAAAAATAAATTATATTATTTGTAAAACCTTTATTTTATGTACCAACTTATTAAATTAAATTTATTAGATGTGTACCTATGCAACTAAAAATATTAATATTAGTTCTGCAATACTTAAATAGTATAATTATTATTGTAATACTAACAATATATTATTGACATCAATTAATATGAGTAACTCATCAACTAATGTTATGTTTTGTGATTAAAATTAAATTGAATAATTAATTAAAAACAAATTTTAATTATAATTGATCATACAGACGGGTAAATAATTAACAGAGCTTCGTAAACTACATGCACTGACATATTTTTCAGAAGCCACATTTCATTCAAAATCTGATTCGACAAAAATTTGTTTCATACAATTCAAATCAGTAAATATATGTTGCAAATATTTGCTTATTTTACCAAATTTAAGTGATTCTGTATTTCTGTATATACCTACTTGAATATCAAAACATTTCAAACTCAATCAAAGCGTATTTTGTATGTAAATAAAAAACTTATTGAACCATATTAAAGACGTAATAATTATTTTTACTATGTATATTGTGTACCTAATGTATGATATATTTAAAATGTTATTAAAAAATACATTTTTGTTCCAATATAATAATAAAAATGTAATAAATATTTTTGAGTATTAATAAAAAATTTGAATGAAATTCATTAATTTTGAAGTTTATATCCAAATAGGTCAATGTATATAATGACCTAAGTATACAACTTTATAACATTATAAAAATAATTCCAATTTATTAAGTAAACAAATATTTCATTGTTTTTATCACATAAAATGCCACGTCCTGCCATTCCTGCTCATTAGTAATTACCTACATCGAACGTGAAAAATTTCGAATTTCACGAGGCATTTCGTTGAAAAATTTTAAGAATAATAAAATTGTTAAAAATATATTAGAAGATATAGTTATAATTTTATAAATATTTTAACTTCAAATAATTGTTTGCATTTACGTAGGTATACTTAGGTATGTTAATTACATTTAAGTTTGAAATAATAAATTAAATCATACCTATATTGCAATGCATCAGTAAAATAAAAATTAAAAAAGCATGCCTCAGCTTAACGTAAAATAAATATGAAACTAATAACTCTTTATAAAAAAAGAGATCAGCATGACAGTTATTATCTTGTACTAAGTAATAAGTATATACCTAGCTACGCACTAAACTTGTAATAAAGCTTTTCGTATTTATCATTACAATTTCATACGATATAGGATTAGAAATGTGAACATATTATAATCGAGTATACGAATATAATTAGTATGCCTAATTATTTTTGTTTTTCATAATTGTTAAAACTATTGAAAAACTAAAAAATTGGAAATGTTTGTCTTTAAAGAGTTTAATTTTTTTAGTTTTAGTGACTGTTATATATAGGTATCCAAATACAACCATTGTGATTCACATATACAAACGACTATAATTTGAACACACCGAAAACTATACGGAAAACGATGAACGCGGTTTAATAGTTTTTTTTACTAAAAAGAAAGAATGTGTCACATACGACACACTCATCCGTATTATAACGATGTACTATTATGGTAATATTGATAATAAATAACAACAGACTATGAGTAACTCTACTTTCAAATAAGTAAGGTAATAGGAGCGTAGGTAATAAATTTTAAATCGACAATAATATTATAAAATAGAATTTTATACAAAATGGAAACCTTCGATTGAAATTATTGTAGGTATTACGCGTTGGCGCCTACTGAGTGAAGAAGTCTTCTGTGTCCTTCGGTCGATTATCGTCAATATCTTGGCCGTGTATGTAGGTATTATACGATATTGTTTTCGTGTCACCGAAGCATCCGCCGCCACTGTAATTTATATAATATACATATTATAAATTATAAATTATAATAGTATAATAAACACCTATATATATTTACGATAATATGTATGTATTACGCACCGATTCTTCCTTGTTGCTTGCATATTTATTATTGTTATTTTAATTTATAATAATTTTTATTTTATGTACACGTTTGTCGCATCATTCATTATTGCCAGTTGTACATAAACATTATTTTTCACATAAACCACACTCGTTTGTATAACCGTATAGGTTGGTAAGTATTATTTAATACTGAGGTCTATATAATAATACTCTAATATCGAAGACGGTATGCGGCACTCACAGTTAAAACTAAAATATTTACATCGGAAGTCCAAAAACGAATTCAAATTTAATATAAAAAAACAATACGGAAATAGTAATTCAATGACGTCATTCATTTAATTTATATAACCTGCAGTCTGAGCTGTCTGCTGGGATTTCAGCTTCGTGAACGATTCCATTATAGGGAGTTAATTCCCAAGTATTATCATCAAGCATGTTATTATTTAACTGCATAATATGTAAGTCTCCCTGTCTATAGTCTATAATATTATACGGAATGACCAGTTGTGTAGTTGTGTTACGTTTCTAGTGGAAGTGCCCGCGGAGGATAATAATTGCTCAGCAGTTAACCGCATTGTATTAAAAGAATGATATATTGATATGTATTATGTATATGCTTATTGTCTATTGATACCTTAAAATGGACCAAAGGTACTATAAAAAATAAAGTTTGTCTCCGGTGGCGGCATAATATCACAACTGCTCGTCATTAAAGCCTAAGATGAAATGGTTTATGTGATTTAAATATATAATGAATTATCTAACCCTATTTTGAACACTTTTTAATATCGAGTGTAATGAAAATTTAAGTCTCTATAGTAAAATATAATTACACATATGAGCATTAAACCGAGAATAATTTCTGTCGTGTCGGTGCAATCATCCATAATGATTTTATTACAAAATGATAAAGTTGGAAAAATGTTAATAGTAATAAAAAATATATAGATAATTTATATATTCATGCTTTTATTGAGCACTATTATAGTCAAACAGGGAACTTTAAAAATTATAATTTTACGTCACCTACCTTATAATATGTATTTAATGGTTAAATCTTTTCGATGTTTCGAGGTCATTCAGTTACCCTTTATATATATATTTACTTAATATGTTAATAATGTGTGACGTTTAATCAAAACAAAACAAAAGCTTTACAAGGACACAATACGGTTTAGAGTACCTTTCTTTACTTATAACTTATAATTCTCATAGCATGTAATTACAGGAAATGCTTGGTAAAAACAACTTGTAGTAATACTCACGCATTTGTCAACAGGCACCTACATAATATACCTATAGCGTATGCAATTATTATCCTGATATCTAGTGCTCAGTATCACGATTTAATTGTAAGTATACCAATAAATGGAGTTAACGTATAAGATGAATGTGCATCGCGGAGTTTTATCAATTGTCTCAAAGAGATATCCACCATCATATATCAACAAGTACAATATTATTTTGGAGCGTTATAATAAGCGATAAGCTTCGACTTATCGCTTATTCAGTGGAATCTAATACGTCCAAATCCTGTCAATCTACCACAGTCCAGGACAGCGGTTCTTAACCTTTTGTAAATCACGGACCCCTGATGAAAGATTTCTAGAAATCGCATACCCCCTACCAATTTTTTTTCGAATACCTGTTTTTTTACAAAACATCTCATGTTATCATAACCAAAATTATAATAATTATTTTATATAGCAAATTACATAAGTAGACATAACAAAACATACACATTTATAATTATTTTATTACGATTAATTTTTTTATAAAAATGGGTAATATAAAACTATAATTGAGTCCGAACGATCAACTGCACTTAGTGGCAGTAAATATAAGACTGCCGGGACTACAGTGCTGTGCGCATGTAAATTTCGTATGAACAAGAAAAACTGATTATACTTAATAAACATTAATAATACAATTATTTGGTGTAGAATCTACATGTTATTATATATGAAAAAAAAAATAATAATAATCCAACAATATTGTAATAATGCATTCATGTTACTTATTGACGTATGTTATGTGTTAAGGCTGCCGCGGACCCCCGACATGAGTATCGCGGACCTCCAGGGGCCCCGGACCTCAGGTTAAGAATCGCTGGTCTAGGACAATAATAAACGACAAATTTTACTATTTACTACTGCAGTATGCCATAAAATCGCACTTCGCAACGAAGACAATTATTTTTACCATTGCCGCTCCTATACAAAACTGTTAGAAACAATGCTTGTGAGCGTTAAAGTAACGTATATTCATGACTACAATCGAATGACCCAATCGACAATATGGTGACGAAAATCCCTAAAATACTCAAAATATCATTATAAGTTATAATACTAGTACACTACACTGTATTATGATGATTTTTAGGAGAGGATTTATATACACATTAGTTTTTTATGACTACAATGCAGTAGGTACACTAGTTTGAATTTGTTTGCACGAAATAATAAAAATCACGTCATACAGTTAATATTGCAGAATCTAGTAAAATATTTATTGTTTTGCATATTTTTGCACTAATAATACAATATGTCCTGTAGTATATTTTTCGTCAGAATTCAGGAGTAATAGTGAATTTTTGTAATTTTGATTTAAAATTATTATATTTAAAGTAGACATTTAATTTCATACCTTACGTGTACCTACAAGGTGTTCAATTAAGCATGCTCAACCTTTTTTTTAAACACTAGATAAGTCTTTAAGTACCTCGGGTGATACACTTATTTTATAACCATGTTATGTTATGTAATATGTCTATGTTTATAACGGGCATCGGTAACAGAATAGGTACAATTTCAACTATTCTGTAGTAAAGTTGCTTCCCCAAGTTAACGGCCCAAGATAATAGACTCTAAAGTCTGAAGGAACCTTATCGATTTTCAACTGGCAAGTGGCAACCATGAATAAAAAATTATGATAACATTTTGTATTCTTGATTACGTAAAAAAATAAAACATTAGGTATGTGGTTACAAATTATCTTAGCACAGAATATATTAATATACGATATTATATTATATTATATTATATTATATTATCGTATATATAACTAATAAGTATTTCATGTGACATAAATATAAGGATATAATATTACCAAAAAAGTGTATCCAATATCGTACAATTATAATTTTTAATATAAATTGTATATTTTATAATTTTCACGTAACTTATATCGCCATCTACCGACCAAAATATGCATTACATGACTTCTGGCGATTGGCGGATTAGTTTTCCTATGGCGTATTTTTAAATCAAAAACAATGCGATCGTATTTCAAGTGCGACGAAGTCATTAACCAATGTAGAACCTTAAGTAATACATTGTTTAAAAGGTGATAATTTTAATTATGTTCTGTTGGAATCAGATAATCGTAATTTTTTTCTGTATTAATATTTATAAAACGCTGTTTTGTTATGTTGTAAATTGTAATGCTCACTAGTTAATACTATTAGTTTTCAATAAAACATAGAAAAAAATCACAACCTTCAACATCATATTACTTATGAGTCTACCGTCTACGATCTTTGAAGACTTCGTAGCATTTGAAATACGTAAAAGGATTTTCCAAAAATGTGTATAACATTTTACACCATTAACTGGCGCACTTAGTGGCTAAATGCATTCCAAAGAATTTTAGACGCAGTGGCTCCCAATTCTATAATATGAAAAATAGACACAACCAGACTGTTCTGCGATACTGATTAAAACAGCACTGACAGGATATAAATTGGATATTCCAGTATAATATTATACTAACTATATTATAATATCATAGTCAATAATAATTTACCGGGGGGACGAGGTGGCCGAGCGGTCTAACGCGACGGATTCGGCACAGCCGGTCCGAGTTCGATCCTCGACCACTGGGCGGCATTTTTCTCCGTGCAAGTCACGGTGTCCGGAGAACAAGTGCCGCCATCCCCCCACCCCGGGGCACGGCAGAAACCTACGGGTGCCCCATTAGAAATTCTGCCAAACACAACACACACGTGTACCAACCTACCCAACCTACCAACCTACCCAATATAAAACCTACAGTGCCCTCCCCACACCCAATGGCCTATGTTGCCGCGGGTTACCCAATAAAAAAAAAAAAAAAAAAAAAAAAAAAAAAAAAAATAATTTACCCTCCACCAAGATCTAGGTATCCCACCTGCATTTATAGCTGAAGTGGAATTATTCTACAAAGTTTTTTTGTCAGACTAGAAAATCGCCTCAACCCACTAATAAAAGAGTTACATACCTTCGCACTTCCTGGAAATCCACAACGCAGACTCAGAAGGAAATGGTGTCGTGACCATTTAAGTTAAACATTTCTCTCTTCAATTATGCCAATTAAAATATCAAGCTAAGTGTCACTAATGGGATGGCTTCTATTCAAGTAATTCATGTCATGTACAACGTTTTATCTTATATTCTTATTGTGCAATAATTTGTATAGATTGTATATGTACTATTGTACTATTGTGAAATAAAAAATAATATTCAATAATAATATAATTTGGTTTTGGCCTCATGTGTACACTACGTGATGTTGCAGTTGTTTGTGATTAATTTACTATGGTGAATCAAGCCATACGGGTTATTATAAACGTGAATAGTAAATTATATTCATTATATTATACTTACACAACATTTATGAAATGCATAATTGTAAAAACTATTTAGGCATATAGATAGTAAATTGAACAAATTCCACGAATCGTTGTGTATTTATTTATAATATAAATTATAAATAAATATATTTTTGAACAGAAATAGTTCTGTAAAACTAAACACTTTCTTACTTTCTTAAGACTTCAGTACCTAATCAGTTTAGTTTCAAACGGTTATTATTTATTGAGTTGTTTAAAAGTACCTATTTACTTTTTCGTATATTTAAAAATGAACGACTGCCGGCGAATGACAAGAAGAAACGGCTAGCGCCATCAAGACGTAAAAGTATTAAAAAAAAAAAATTAGGTAGACTTAATAATTTTAAAAACGATATGGTGAGTAAAATTATTTTATTATATAATATTATTTTAGTATACGTAAGTATATATTTTTAAATAGGAAACCGGAACTTAATACATCATTGGCTATTCAGTTATTAGGAACTAATGAAATAGAATCTTCACCGTCGTTTATGTAAGTTAAAATGTATTAACTACATATTTCTTTGTTAAAAAAAAAAATAAAAAATAGACCATTACAATTTATTAATTATCTCTAGAGAACCTATGCTAACTAGTACGCCAAAAATCGATGATACGACAAACTTTTCTAAAACGTTTTTGATAAATATGGAAACAATAAGTAGTTATATGTTTGGTATACCTTTATTTAATGTGACTGTAGTTGGAAATCACCAATTATGTGTTGATTTATCATCTGCAGATTCTAATACAGTGATTTCATAAGTACACTAATTCCTACTTGTGTTGTGTATATTTCACACTAAAATACATATATTATTGTAATTATTAATTTTTATAAATGTATAGTTGTCTACTGTATACAGTACCCTTGAAGGGAGAAAGGTAGTGGAGTCCACTAAGTGGACATTCGTCAATTAGACCAAATTAAAAACACCATTCTGCACGATTCAGCATTTGGCTGTACTTTTATTGATATGCAATTTTAGTCAGAATGCAAAAGAGTTTAATAAATAAGTATTTATATTTAAATGTAAATTGTGTGGTAAAAGTAGTTAAATTACTACGGAAAAGAATTATTAGAAAATAATTATACTTACCAATTAATAAAGCGGTAATTAGTGGACATTTTTTTTATCGGTACGTAATGAACAGCAATAAAATATAATATGTATGAGTCTGTTAATTTGTATATGTATAGTTTATGTAGAATTTATGACTGATAAACCTACAATTATTATATATGATTGAAATATTTTAAAATATGAAGGTAGCTACCAAATACTATGTTGATTAATTTAGATACTAAAATACTTAACAATTCTGAATATAACAAATACTCAAAAATAATATAGGATTTGGATACGCACAATATAATATATATATATTATATATAAGCCAGAAGAGCCTCAGAGATACAATACTTCTGGTTTAAACCATTATATAGTGGTATCAATATAAAAACATCTGATAACAAAAATATTTTTATTTTTATTTGACCATTAATACAAATAATATTACAATATTACAATAATAATAATATAACAGGCAACACTGAACGTGTTATCAATGGGTACTATCACTAATAGTTAACCAAGTTATAGCATACAGTTGTTACCATTTTGTTTTACTTGATGCTCTTTTGGCATGTGGTTTGGGAGTCAAATGTCGGATGTCCATTATGTATTATAATATATGGTCATAACCCGTAAACACCTCCCTTGAATGTGCCACTGGATTTCACTCGTGTTATAAATATTGGAAACCATAGTATTAAAAACGTGATTCAAAAACAGAATAACTAGCATAATTTGTAGTAAGTACCTATTTATATCTTACGATTACGATTTAAACTATAACATTTTAGGTAATATTCCTTATGATGATAGCTGATCAAAAATCCAGTGAGTGCATTTTATTTACCACCGTATACTTGGGACACAGCAGCATAGATAACGTAGTGGTTAGTAAAATAGCTTATAATGTCATCAACAAAAAAATAATTTATATGGCTATATCAACGCTAATAATTATTATTATATTACTATTTTTATCATTGTCATGTTAATTTTAATAGTAAACGACCAATAACACTGACGAGCATTTTTACAAACAGGTAATGTAATAATAATAATAATGCATAAGTACATAATAATTGATCAATTAATGCGAACAATATAGTATTATATACCTACCTTAGTACCTTAGAACTTATGTGCCGCATAATAATAAATATATACGTACAAATTGCGACGTACCTATCTTTATAACATAATATAATATATCTCGATTGACGTTGGTAGTTGGGTTTAGCCGGTTCTGGACCCCTCTCCCGCTTCTCAACTACCCACCCCACACTAAAAATTGTGTAACACGGCGTGTCGTATAGGCAATATAGGTACATTTTTTCTAAGGAAAATGTATTATTATAGTGCGTTCTAAGACTGATTAAGACTTATGTAAATTCAAAGACTTTGATTCATGCTTATCAGTTATTACTTTAACGCTATCATGATCATTTATAAAAATTATTTTTTTTGAATTTTGTTATCTACTGATTTTATAATATTATAAGGTTGTGACGTAGTTTACACAATTATTATTTAATCCGTATAAATTAATTTCAGTTGTATTCATCTTGCTCAAAATAATTGACAATTAATTATTGATATAATATTATGACATCAGTACAACAATTAATTACAACCTAGGCATACCAGCATAAGAAAAATAAATGAAAACATTTATAAATGCCGTTAATGCAGTTTCAATACCTTGATTTGATGTCCATTATTAAATGTTTTCCATTTTCTAAATTTTGCGCACATATTAAAGTTACACATATTTAACCTACCTGAAACATACTATGTGTCTCACGCATACAATACATACAAGCGTGTCTCTCGGGTAATTATATATTCCAGATGATCGATGAAAATTTTGAAGCTTTGAACATCATACACCGAATATTAAACAAACGAATTGAGCAAAGTTTGAATCCTATAGAGTTGGTACATATTTTAACGAGCAACGCAGTGAACGGGATCGGCTATAATATATATACAATTAATGCATTTTTGAGTCCTTGAACTTATATACACATAAGTTATAATATTCATGGCTATTTCCAACTATTTCACCTGAGGTAACTTTTGCCCGGGCAACGCCGGGAGGGGCAGCTAGTATATTATAAAACTTAAAGTGTATTGGTGAGGCTTACATAATCAAAATATACTCGACGGATATTGACGATTTGAGGAAGGTTTTGAATCTATACTTTAGTTACCTAATATATTGAATCAGTTATTTTTGAGTGGTTTACCTTCTATTAATAACATTCAAATCATAACCACATATTCGTTTTTTACTGCTTGCAATTATTGGTGACACGTGAGCAAAAAAAAAGTTACATAGTATCCAATGACGGTAAAAATCAAGTGCAAAATTTGAATAATGAATACTGAATAACAACTATAAGATAGTGGTAAATTGTCAATATTACAATATAAGGAAACTGTCGTGCTTGCCGTGGCACGTTGGCTGCTTTCAGTCACGCAATGCGACTGAGAGTAAGTAACGACCGCTCCTACTAGTTCCCGGATGGGTGACCACCCGGGTTCGTAGTAGTAATAACCTTGCCACACATACACGTGTTTGCTTACTTACCGTAACAACCGTGGCAACACTAACCACAGTTCATAACCCTTACAACAGCTTATGGCCATAATCACCAGGCTTAAGATGCAAGAATAAAAATAAAAATATGAGGAAATTATACTGGCGGTATAAAAACAGTATTTCAAAACCTAATAATAGTTTAATAAAAATGTATTTAAAATCAATAATAAAACACAAACACGTTTACAATATTTATATGTTGCTCACTCTGAGTTTTGAATGTTAGGGGGAAATATGCTATATTTTATTATAATTATTTTAAATATATAACAGATATTATTTAAACGCCAATCGGCAATTGTATGATTACATTTACAATTAATATATTAATATGTAGTAAATGTTTATAACACACAGTAAAACCAAACATAATATAGAAAATAAAACACAATATAAACATAATATAGTAACATATAGTGTATAGTATAGTACAGTAAATTATACTAGAACTAGACCTTATACAAACGTTCCTAATACGTATTTATTTTTATATTCTCAACACATTCTACATCAATAATTTTAATTTAGGCGGATATATCTTCTTATCTGAGATCAGTAATTTTTTCATTATCATCTACTGGAATGTGGTGATACGGCGCCTTATTGAGTTATTACCACTTACTACTCCGGCCGACAGAATTGTTACTGTTCGCAACGCCAACTATATAAACACGGTATGGGGGGGAGGGGGAGCGTTGGTATACGTTATCAATTAAATATTTCAAATCGATATTATAAATAATTTAAAAATAGTCAAATGACAATATTATAATATTTAATTCATAGTAAAATGTATACAAGATTGATACTGACAATATCATACAAAAAACCCTTTGAATAAATGAAAACAGCCGTCGTCCATGGTCAATGAATTGTTTCTGTTTTTATAATTTCGTACCATGTCGGACGAATTGCCATCAGTTGTCCTATGGGATTTTTTTTAAATAAAATAAAATAATATTTAACTTTTGTTTGTTAGTCCATTGTCATCACGTTGTAGATAAATCATGAAATCACTACCACTATATTGTTTCTTCGTTAAAAGACTTGGACGAACATTTTTTTTTATTATTTTCTTGATATTAAACTTTAAATTACCCAAGCTGCAACAGCGATTGCAACGTCATCCTGGAACCACATTTTGGTAAAGAATAGATGTTTACAGGTTACTCCACCGCCCTGGTCTGGACGCATGTGTTTTTAATTGTTGTCGGTAACTTTGTCTGATACATTTTGTTGACAACAGTGTTTCATGATATTTCTTGGTGTGGAACGGGCTTAAAGCCGAGTCCAGACAAAAGAAACATTTGTCGGAAACATATGTTTCGTCGACAAACTTATGAGTACCTATGTTTTTAATATATTGTCAGCGACAAATATTGCTATCGGTACGATTGCTGAGTAGTAGTAAACTTCAAAAGATGTTTACCAACATTATTTAACATTATCGTCCAGACCAGTTGTGTCATGTCTACTACATTTTTATATTTGTATAAAATTATTATTCTGTGTCCAGTTAGTCAATCAGTTTTAACGTGGACTGATGACAGTTGACATTAAAAATCACCAATTTCATTCACTTTAAATATTTTGATATACGTATTTGCCATTTTGTACTTATAGAGTTGACTAGAGAGAAAGGCTGCAAATTGATTTATATTATTAGTCATCAAAAGCATTAAAGTAATATTGGTCTTTTTATCTTTTCTACAAAATATTTGGACAGGAATTTGATTTAATAGGTTGTATAAATTTTGGAAAATTGAATAACACTTTTACAATTGATACACATTTTATATTTGTTTTTGTTTTTATTTTATATTTTACTTTCACCTAAAACTAGATACACAGGATTATTTCACAAAAAAAAAAAAATAATTATAATAATGATAATAAAGAATAAGGAAAAAGAGAATCCATCCGCTTGTAGCATTTTCATAATTGTAAACTGAGATCTTAATAATAATAATTATTATGTAGAAATGAAAAAAAAAAATATAATGAATATGTTTGTATACAGACTTAATTATTGTAATCATAAAATATATCAAATACAATACAATATTATTGAGTTGCTACAAAATTAAAAACTAAGTCACTGAAATAATGGGATGGGTGAACACCATTCTGGTTTAATACATTTTTAAAGCGCAATTACATTAGCTATGGTACCTAATTGATAATGGGTCATAAAATACAATTCTTTTTAGTAAAAAAAAAATATATATATATATATATATTAATATTTGTATTTATATAGGTATTTACCATAATATTATAATATATTTAAAATTATTTAGGTACTTTTTCTACTAAAGTACCTAAAACATACATCAGTCATAAAAATATCATATTTTTTTTTTCTTCTCCTTTAAATAGGTAATACACAATATCTTACAACTAACGCTATGATTTACTTAAACTATTTATTGATTTTTCATAAATTAGTATTGTATATATTAATATGGGTACCATAGCAACAACTATCTTAAAAAATAATATTTTATGTATAGGTGGGCATAGTTCATTTAGTGTAATGATTGGAAGTTAATTTATTTCATCAATACAATGATATATCGTAATTCATATAACGAAACGCATATATTATTATAGTTATATGCGTAATTGTAACATTTTTCAATCACTCCATAGATTAAATATAAATGATATATAACCTATGGTCGATTAATTTCTTTTCTAATTGAGCAAAACCAAAAAAATATAAATTTATATTAAAATTAATATTTTAATACATATATATATATATAAATATATATACATTTAAAATAACATAAGTTACAAAATAGAAACAATAAGTCGATTTTTCCAATACAAAATTAGGCCTAAAATTATTAGGTAACCTATTTTTGTACAATTGATTTTATTTTTTTTTATTTTTTTTCTTACCTTTTGATAATACATTTATTTTAAAACTAAAATATATTATTAAATACTTGGTCTTAAAAAATATACACAAGTATTCATAATATGATGCTTATATACTAACATCCTATACATTATTTTACATTTATCATTTTAATTACACATTATTAAAAAAATGTATTTCTATGCCTAATAAGTAGCCTATGATTTATAAATAATAATAATAATAATAATAAAAGAAAAAATAACTTAGCGGACTATTTACGGAAAAAAACACTCTTATAGTAGTTTAAAACTTTATAATATTATAAACAAATTCAAAATATTTAAAGCTTAAAAAAAAATACAACACAACAGTCTTAAGTTACAAAATAAATAAAAATAAAAATCATTTTTTCTTTAATTAAAAAATATTATATTGCTTTGTAGAACATTCGGGACCAATTCATCATTGTTTAATGATCTCAGAGATGAGAATTTATTTTTATTTTGTAACTACAACTGTTAAATCTAAGACTTAGGATATTTCATATATTTAAAAAATATAATATTCTAGTGTTGGTTCAGTATAATTTGTAAAATAACACACTGAATAAAAATCACACAAAAATAATTTTGAAAACAAAAAAAATAACAAAAAAGTAATAGATTCTGATTGCACAAATACATGGGTAACATACACTTAATATGCATACTTAACTGTAAATTGTAAATGCAAATGTAAAAAGTAAAATAATAATAAATTTAATTTTAAATAAAACTTATACAAGAATGTACATTTATTTATTATTGTATTCGAAGCTTGAGAAAATGTAGGTCTTTGTTTCTATAACGCGTGTAGTTTCTCGGTATTTAAATAAACAAAACAAGTTTTAATGGCAAATGATATCGTTGGAACTTATATATTTGTCAATTAAAAAATAAATAAACATAGAGATAAGTATGCGAGACTAAAATTGCTAGGAATTTATAAAAGTGCCAAACAAACCAACATTATACATAAAAGTTGTTATTACAAAATAAAAATAATAAAAACTTAAATGATATTGCTCGAGTTCGTTTGATCCAATCACAGTCAACAGTTACAGAAATAATTAGATACAAAAAATATGTATATTTATATATATATTATAAAAAAATCAATAGATTGTCCGAAACAAAGTGCGTGATCTTTTACTTGGTTTCGTTCCAGTGATAGTCATAATAAACTACAGCGTACCGACATCCCCTCAGTACAAATACATAATAATAAATTATAGTCATGGAGATTTGTCACTGCGCGGTAATCATTTAACTGCAGAGTGTATTACTATTATATTTCGGTATATTATAATATAATATGGTGGAAATAAATATCCATTATAGTGAGACCCATATATCGGTACGATATGCGGGAAGTCAGATGAGGGTTGAATGTTGGCGGGAGGGTGGGTCAACCATAATATGTGTTGACGGTTTGGCAAACCAACAAACGACGGAATAAAGAAATAATTACAATAATAAACACGAGAGGTAAACATAATATTACGCCGTCACAGTTTGTATAATAATTATGGTGGTAGTGATGGTGTAGTGTAGTGTAGCGTAGTGTTGGTTGGTGATGGTAGCTTTATATATTTTTTTTATTTTTTTTTTTTTTTAGTAGGTAACTTCACCGATGATGACTCTTTTCCTCCTCTAACCTCTGTTTGGAGCGCATCGCTCGTGTTTCGTCCGACCTTTTATAATGTATAGGTGTTTGGACGAGGGGCAGCGGTCCGTATGTGTAATAACAGTATAATCGAACCAGGAGGGTCGTGTCGTCATCGTCGTCGTGCGGTCTCGCGGGTTGTGCGGAGTATATGAGAAATAGTAATAACACGTCATATCATTATGAGAATACGACAAAAACAACAACAACAAAACAACAACAGCAACAACAACACCACTTCGCAATCGACGACGACGACGTACCCGCCCCGACCCGCCCACACCACAACGAAATGCGCGCGATTGCGCGAGCACGGCAACGACGACATCATCTGCGGAAGGGCGTCGTCACCGCGCCGTGCCCTAGTCACCCGAACCGCTCTTTGACGAGGAACATGAGCTTCTTCTTGCCCTTGTACGCCAGCTTCATGTTGTCGAGCAGCTGCGCAAACTGCGCGTGCCCGTCATGCGCCAACATGAACGTGTCGCGCGCCTTGCCCAGGAACTCGATGAAGTCGGCGTAGTGCCGCGGCGATATGTGCGTGAGCCGCGAGTGCGTAGTGTTGACGTACGCAGCGACGGCCGCCTCGAGCAGGATCCGGAGCGGGGCCCGTTCGTACGACAGGCCCTTCATCATGCCGCACCGGGACGATCCGCCACCGCCGCCGCCACCGTTATTCCGGTGGTGGTGGTGGTGATGGTGGTGATGATGGTGATGGTGGTGTTTGCCTGTAGACAGAGAGCAATACAGCGATTAAGTTTTATCATTCGGGTGTACAAAACGCAATTATGTAATTTAATAATGTACCTACAAGTCATGGTGGATTTAGATATTTAAGAAAAATCTAAAAAATATCGATGGTAGGTAGAGTGGGTGGAGCTTAATGGCCTGAATGGTACTAAAACTTCGTTAAAACTATGTTGGCATGACATTTTAATGAATTTCTACTTTTGTAAGGTGCACCTAAATTTTGAAGTGTGCACCTAAAATTCGTAAGGTAAAATGGAGTGTGTCTGCACCTTTAAAGGTCGGAAATCGAGTATATAGATGGATACTTTGGAAAGGTCATTATAAAAGAAGTATATGAGCAAGCGCTGTTTTAAACGACCTCTGTTCGGAATTGTTTTTTGAATTTATAATTGTTTATTCAAATGTTAATCCTAACCACTTTCTTGCGCCAAGTTTAAAAGTATCTGGTAAAGGTATACTATATAGGTATAATATTCAATAAATCTTATAATTAGATTGATTTATTATGCTTTGTACGACATGATTACAGAAATATTAATCAGTATAAAAAATAAAAATTGTACTGACTGTATAATTAAAACATTAGAATATACCTGTATTGCTGTACACAGAACACAACTGAACATTTAAAAAACTAAGAGATTTCAAGGATCACATTCAAGAAATCAAAAACA
Source organism: Metopolophium dirhodum (assembly GCF_019925205.1). Taxonomy (NCBI): domain Eukaryota; kingdom Metazoa; phylum Arthropoda; class Insecta; order Hemiptera; family Aphididae; genus Metopolophium; species Metopolophium dirhodum. The sequence goes on from NC_083562.1 coordinate 39,400,539, forward strand.
ACACGCGGGAATTATCTGAATTTGTCCAGAATCCGTTCAAGCTTTGAATCTGAATATCGTATCAATTGATAATATTGTTAATTGATTACATTCTGGTCTTTTGGCTTAACTTTTTTTATTGATAGTAATACAATGGTTCAGCGAACATTTTTAAATCGATATCAAGTATAGTCAAAATCGTTAAACGAATTCTTTTCAAAATAAATAAATGTATAATGGTAGTTTAAATTGAAATCCAAGCATAATAAACAGATACATTTGAAGAAAAATGGCTGACAACTGGCCTTTTGTCAAGTAGTTATTGTGATCATTATTCATTTTAAAGATATTTTAACTGAATTATTCATAAAGAAATTAGAATAAATATATAGACATAAAAACACTTAAAACATTAAGGTACCTATTGAAAATTTTAATTCACAATTTAACATACGACGTACCTAGTATTTTAAATGAGTTATTTAAATTATTAAATCTATTGTAGGAGCAGGACGGAAAAATGTTTAGCTAAAATACGTCTTATAGTTTCATTCAGTTTTGACAAATTTATCTATTCAATAGATTCTGTTGATTGAAAATGGTCTAGTTTGAGTGCATTTAATACGGGAATATTGTAGGTTATTATTATAGCTATATTACCTATATAGGAGTGCAAATATTATATTGTAATAATTAATAATGTTACACGACAAAGTTTTTCGCGTGGGGTCGTTTGTTGTCACATCGGAGGCGCGTTAAAATGTACTAAAAGATCAAATAAAAACTACAAAAAAAACCAGCTTTTTAGGTGCTTACTGGTGTCAGGTGGAGGCAGTGCGTGGGCACAAGTCATTCCGGGTGGCGTCATCGAACATCTACGTAATATGTCAGACAGCACGGTGGCGCACTGCACGTTCTTCACCAACAACGGTATCATGGTGGCCAATTCATTTTTGCCCAGAGAGTGGCTGAGAGCGCAGGCCCAGTGTATGTCGTTAATGGCTGGATGAGTGTCCTGAAAAAAGAGTCGGTTAGGATTAATTTCATTATATAATTATTATTATAGGTATATATAATATTATGATTATTGTCGAAACGTGAAATCAAAAACTGGTGATGGTGTACGCGCGTTTTACGTTTCGTTCTAGAACTGATTGATAAATAAATTGACACTATTCGAGTCTAAAGCACTCGTATGGATATCGTACGTGGACACCCGTGTATAGTCCCTTACGACTGGATCGAACTATCGAATATATATAATATATGACGCTTATTAGAATCCTAGCGCTCGAAATAGGCGATTAATAATGTCCAAAAATCGAGAGCTATACGATTTCCACCGGGTCTAGGTGGTGGGATTATTTTCTTTTTGAAAGCTCTATCTTCCACGAAAACCAACCTGATTGTACGCCAGATGAACGTTCTTCATTGCGAGCATAGCGAGTTTGTACGCGCGGTTCGGGTACCCGCGGTGTTCCATGTAGCGGGCGATCGTAAACAGCTGAGATGAAGTCATGATATGCGCCGCGGCGTCCAACACTATCTGGTAAGCCGATTCGAACGCAGTCGCGTCGTTTTCGCACAAAGTCAGAGCGTTCAGTGCGCAGTTCGGAGGATCCTGTAATAATAATGGTAATAATCACAATAATTAATAAATAATAATAAAACACGGACAGTCAGGATATTTTAGTATATGAAATGATGAACATTAATTATTATATACAGTGGATTTTTCGCAAGATTTAATAAACATTTTATCTCATATAATGTACAGCGAACAGTGACGATAAATTTGTAAATTAAAAAAAGGTATAGGTAACTTAATTTGATTATTTTGATTTTATTATTTGGGTTCAGAATTCAAAATCAACTTGTATTTTTTTTTGATTAGACGTGTGAATTTAATTGAAGGTAGGTAATAACTTAAAGCGATTAGCATAGTTAAAATGAACTTGGATTTTTGAAAATGATAAAATAAACGACAATGCGGTAGCCTGAAAGTGCCGGTGCTCGTAATAATATAACGTATAGGATCCTTACTTTGGACGCGCATTGGAGTGCCAATGTACGTGCGTAGCTCGACAGTTTTTCTTGATGTTCAAACGACAGGTTTAATCGGAGCATTGTACTGTGAGACATTATGGTCGTGGCGACTGGTCCTGTAAACACGAAAACGCGTATGGTCAGCAAGAACGAACATATCGCGTTATAAGCGCATCCATATACACAATGAACGAGTATAATATATTATTATTATAAATATGTGTGCGCTGAATGTCACGGCGTTCAAACCGCGGCCATGTCATATTATATTCTGACGTACCTGTGGCTTCGGTGGGCGTGAATAATTGAAACCAATTTTGCATAACGGAGGTGAGAGCATCCATGCCGACTTCTGTGGCACACGTCACCAACCACCGGACCATTTCGCGTCTTCGCCAGTTCAACGAGGCCAGCGTGATGCGCATTACCTTTGGAAAACACAAAAAAACCACACGTTATAGAATAAAAACGAACGTCATCATCGATATATTATTATACGATTTCCACCACGCCACATCGTACATAAATATTTGTATAATATATTGTATACTGTGGCACTGTGCGAGTAATATGAGTATATTATTCAAATACACGCTTATAGCCAAATGAAATCGAAAACACAACCCGTCGAAATCGATGTTTCACACGCGGAAACGTTTTTCTAAAAATATACTCGACCGGTGGTTATACGCACTTGTAATCCGAGTTCGAAGGCGACGGTCAACAACGGAGGATGTCTGGGCCCGTTTTCGGGTGTCGCGAAACGAAACGCGTCTTGGGCTAATTTGAAGAGATGAGACGAACTGTGTATGTGTCGTTGTGCAGATTCCAGTACGGTTCTCAGTCGAAGTAGTTCACCTGGCGGGGGAGACATAACAGAAAATAGTAGTTATTAATTGAATAGTTAACGTAAAACTAAAAAGTATAACGACCGCTTAAACTTAGGCAAACATACCTTTGGCAGCGCTCAGCATGGTGGACGCCAACGTGCATTGTTGCGTTTCGATGTGACCCAGCGTGAACCAACGTGGATAGCGGTTCAGCATGACGGACGAAGGGTTACCGTTCGGATTGTCCGAGTCTTCGTGGTCTTCCAGGATCGGTAATCTGTACGGACACATTTTATACCCGGTTAGGTCGATAACAATATTATATAAATATATTTAATATTTATATTATAACAATGTATTATGTTTTAAAGACGATGACGTCAACGCGGCCGCACGTTTTCGTAGGGAACCTTTACTAATTAAATGTGTGCGGCCTTCATACGACCACCCCTCGCTCGCCTGACTAAAACTTTCGACTATGCGTACATTGTATAATGTATATACTGCAAGGTCGTCGAGATCTCTAGCGTTTCAAAATTGATGCACAGAATTGCGTTAAAAGTTCTCGTGTCATGCTTTGTTAATGCGAAATTCCGATGAACCTGTACATATTATACTGGACACATCACCACATTGGTAACCACAAGCCACAATAGTGGTATATACCAGCCCCGCAATGTATATATCGTTCAGCATTTACCATGAACAATATGTGTATACACTCACCTCATGGCCCGCAAGCCGACTTCGTACGCCAGATCCGGGTAGTAGTCCAGAAGGGCGACGAACAAGAAACGGGCGAACGTGTGCATGGGAATACTGTCTCTGTGCACGCCTAGGCCTAGGCCACTGGTTGGACCACCGTCTAGGAGGACGATGGCTTGTCGACGCAGAACGCCCACCAGGTTCGTGTCCATGTCCAACTCTTGTAGTTTGGCTATCAGTCTGTCTTCTTGTTTGCACGCCTTCTCCTGTTCAAAATATATTCAATCAGTAAAATGATAAATTATGCAATACAACATAACTATAATATATTATATTTTATAAACAAAGGTATACACTTTATAGCAGCTGTGTGCGTTGGTCGGTCTCGCTGGCATTCCAATTATTTTATTTGTCACTTTATTTCGTTTACGTTTTACAAACACACATCAACTACATGAAAATACCATTATTATTTGCGCAAGTATAGCGTATGTATATGAGTGTGTGTGTACATTTTTGGTTTGGACGTCGTTGACGAGTATAATAAATTATTTATAAATGTATAAATAATCTTTATTCGCATTTTTTTTCACACCGGTTTCTAACTAAACTCCGTGTACATATTTTATCACATACATTCAAAAGGCATCGTTTAAACATTGCTGGCCGCCAGACGACGTGCAGCACAATACCTCTAAACCGGTGGGGAAAAATTTTAAAATATAGAATAATACATACACAAAGAAATGATTGATTCAAACGTCGCGTACAACAATATGAATCCAACACGTTGTACGCGCATCTTACACGACGTTGAATACGAATAAAGTTTTTATTTCACGACAAAGAGCATCCGGTGTAGAATTGGTATTTTATTCGGTTTTCCAATGGAGTCTACAGTTATTGTAAACCAAAAACGCTACCCCATCGCCACTGCCCACCACAGAAGCAACAAATCCTCGGCAGCCCCTGGACATATAATTCGTCTTCAAGTCTTTTGCGACCCCCCATATTTGCACTGGTTTATTGACGTCGACATAATTTATACCTACGCTCGATATTCCCCCTCCCTCACCTCCAAGAACGAGTCGTTATTATTTATTCACCTTATACCTCACAAACGAACCCATGTATTTAATAATTCAAGTCATTTTTTTTTAAATTTATATAATTTTCCACTATTTACTACCTACGTATTATATATTTTATATAATGTATGTGAAATGAGTTTTTTGCTAACCGCTTATCTCAGAAACTATACCGAACCGATTACTGAAATGTTTAAATCGGATTTCAATAAACATTACATATAATCAATAAATTCCTCTAGACTAGGAGGGTGTTATTAGCTTTTTTTCAATCTCTTTAAGATGATATAGGGTGGCTCACGCATAAATTCCATTTTTGCTTACCAAATCGAATAATTCTTTATTAACACTTATCACATAGGGCCGTCATACGAAAAAAAAATGTTTAATTGGTATAGAAAACCCGTGTCTCGTCACGAATTGGTATAAGATATCTTTTAAATGAAAGAAATAATATTTAATTTATCGTTTGTTATTCAAATGTACAACAAAAGGCAATGTCCTTATGTATATAGCTTATAGACTCAAAAACCACTTGACTGATTTTGATGAAAGCTTCAGTGATTGTTTTTAGAGATATCCGGAAAGTTTAAAGAGTAGTTTGAAAATATACCAAGAGGTATATCCAATCATCAGCTACAAGCGGATTGCCCATCTCGGTTGAAATATTTCACAAAGCGAAGGTACACCAATGATGATTTGACCGTGAACTGAGGTACACTAGAACCGAGATATACACCAATATAGCGCCGTATTTTATGTTTGTTAATTTTTCCCCGAGTGAAGTCGGATTTTAGAGCTAGTATAAATAGTATAATATATTAATATATCTCTCTCTCTCTCTCTCACACACACACACACATACACACACACACACACACACACACACACACACACATTTATATGTATGTAAAACAGTCCGTGGTATTTGCACACGTATCCATATAATTTAGCCCAATTAATGTGCACTGTATAGTGTTTATATTATGCGTACATAATATAATACACGAATTTAATTGTTAGCGAATAAATAAGCGGACGAGATACCTAATTATATAAAAAAAAATTAAATAAAACCACCTTTGTATTATACCATACGATTCGAAACAAAATAATTGTACGTTTTGCATCTAATAGTTTAATAACTACTCCTATATAAGTAGGTAATAAATAATACTCAAGGTTGGACACACATTATACCTGCCTAGCTGTATACCTAGCTATATATTAAATAGGTAACGCGGGATATAAATTAGAGTTGGTTTAATTTTAAGTTTCACAAGCGAAATGGTATTCTCGATACGACTGTTATATGAGCTAGCGACCTCATTATTTTTTGATTCGTAAATAACGGCGCAGCCCTCACCCTTAAAATATGCATATAGGTCGTTTTTTATAAGAAGCTATTTTTTTTAATTACGTCTACCACGATGGTGTTTCTTTTTCATTTCGAGATACAAAAGTACAATCTCATAATAATAAATATTAATGTTAATGTTTGAAAATTAATTTTCATACGCACCAAACTTTTAAATAGAAAATGATAAATAAATCATAATTATGTATGGAGATTGCTGTGACCTGGATTTATTGTCTGCGCACACGTAGAACATTTAATTATGAATTTCGTATTCAACTGTATTATTAAAAACTTCACCCTTTTATATTTTATTAAAATGAATGTATTTTTTTTTCTTTTGGCGATTGTCATTAATAAATGATGAAGCGTCGTTGTTGGAAAAGGACGACTTCGAAGCAAACCTATCGCGAGGGTATGAGAATTGATTGAAAAGTTTTTTTATTGTAATTTTTTTTTTGATATTTTGAAATGGATTTAAGGTGACTCTCCAACAACAATACTCACAAACAATAATAATATAATACACGCCACGTAAAAACACATTTCCCGATGAATTTTATGTGTGAACGAGGAGTGGAGACAGGTGTTGGTGTCGTGGCCGTTGGTAGTATAGCCATATAATATTTTAGTGTATAACCTACAGGTACGAAAATGTTATTACCACGAATTAATGGGCATTATTTTTATAGGCGTTTGACGGGTTGTGAGCGATTGCGGAAAAACAGGTTAACTACACGCGACGGCGATAACGGGTTGACTTCCATTTATTCGCCATTGGTATATAGCTGGAGACGTCACGTGTGAGTATGTGTGTGTGAATAGGAATTAGGAAACTACGCGTTGCTTTGCACATACACCGTGAAGTCGTGTAAAAGACCGAAATCCAATGTGACCTTTATGATAATATAGTAACTTTATATTATAATGACTTTCACCGATTTTCAAAAATAATAATAATAATAATAATCTAGCACTCTTAAACGGTCGTGCGTCTAAACGCGACCGACACATACCTCTAAGTACACGCGTAACGTTCGTTGCGCAATGCGACTTATAATACGCGCAAACACACACATACACAAGTTTATACGTGCGGATAATATTAATCAAGCAACAAACGTACAGTCCAGGCAAATATTGTTGACCTCATAACGAAACCATAATATATATCACCCGTAAAACCGGCCTAGGGCCGTGAACTTTGAAACCTGTTCATGGGCGAGCTGCATGGCGCGCTGCTGACCGCCGTTTCGACACAGTGAACTTCTCTATTGCCAGGAATGTCGTATTACGTATACACAGTAAACTACGTATATTATAACACTTATCCGAAATCGTGTCCGTCGTCTGTCCACCCGATCGGCCGGTTCCGAATATTAGAATGTAGGTATAAAATGTACAAGCGCGCGCACAAAAATTATTTATGACATAACAGACGAGTATTGTTTTGTATCTCACCACGCACGGCGACTGTCCCCGATATAAAATAATATGTCAAAAATATTATTTTTCGCGATTGATAATTTTTTTGAAATAAAAAGGCTCGTGGAAAATCATCCGAATATCTAATGCGGTAGAGTACCGCCGTTGATTTTATAGTACGTAGGCTAACTACACTTAAAATACAAAAAAAAAATGTCCATCAACCACATTCATATTGGAATATATAGTTGTAATAACGCGTCTTTAAAATGTTTTCTGGTTGCAGGGGCTGCGGGAGACTCGTAGAGGAATGCGCATTATAAATTATTATTTATTGTATTTGAGACAGCGGGCGGGCCGGCGAGCGAGCACAAGGGCTGCAGTACACGCCCTGCATATAATGTGCATTACACCTATATATGTGTTTGTCCGAGTTTTCGCAGTATAAAATACGTAGACAGACGTCGCCGCCGCCAAGGCTCGATTATACTTCGATAATCTATATAAGAAATCTCACGAAAAAAAAATATGACATTCGTCCATTACTGCAGCGTGCGTCGTAGGTATACATATATATAATATAATAAAGGCCCCCGAGAGTGTGTGCCACTAGACCCATACGCACCGTTGACAATACGATAATGACAATAATACAATAATATATTATAATGTGTACAGTGTTATACGCACGCGCGCGACCGTACATATTTTTCACATTGTTCGGAGCACAGACACACGTTTTGTAAGGAACTGGCGAAAATCCGTACGAGTAGATCCCCCCACATGCTGTGAAAATGAATAATAATAATAATAATAGTGTACTAAATGGGATATGAAAAACTATGAAAAGAAATCGACCAGCGCGCATATTATGATCGCGTATTATTTGTGCTATACACGGATGGTTGCAGGACTGGCTCGAGCCTTTTTACTCATATTATATACATATTATTATTTTACATAAAACATAATATATATAAAAACATAATATATTATGTGCATCGAGTCTTGACATATTTTCTACGTGGTTGGATATGTAATATTTTATTCCGTTTCGAACTCTGCAGTATAAAAGTTACAGAGAAGAGGAAAATAAATACGGGCCTACCTGCGCGAATATCCACGTAAAATAACATAATATTCTACGGTATTCCAGCACACACACACACACACACACACATACACACCGGACATAATATTTATATTATAACATATGATATTAATAATTCCTGCAAACGTAACAATTGTTATTATTATGATCATTATTTTCTACTGCAAATAGGTATACGAATTTCGATTCGGCAATTTAGCATATTGGGTGTATGATGGGTACGTGAAACATATATGCTCAGCATAAAAAAAATATTAATAAAAACACGACGGAAATAATTACGTTAGGCAAATTGGACAAACACGAACAGGATATATACATTGTGTGCGTATAGCGCGTAATTAAGCGACTCGAACGGTTTAAAATATATTTAAATTTTAATGTTTGCTTTCGGGTACACACATATAGTGGGTAATTAAATATTTTAAAACTGCAAATAATATATGCTATTACGCGTGCGATTCAAACCACACATGTACGTGGAATATACATATTCTACAGGATGACTCACCAAGCACGCTCATCCCCAATTATTCCTTTAATAAAGAATTTGTTCAAATTCTGATTTTTGACATTTTTAAATATACTCAAAGGCCATCTTTTCAAATCCATGATTTTTTTTGTACTACTGTAAATTATTTAATGGAGTTTTTTTTGTTGAAAATTTTGATGTACCAACCTAATTTAAAATTTGAACGCATATTTTATTAGTTTTGAAAATTGTTGTACTAGGGATAATAGTTCTAAAATATAAAATAGATGTAATATTGAATCTACTATTTATTTAAATTATTATATAATTTATTCATACAAAAATGATTAATGTTGATAGATTAATATTAGTCACTAAAATGTTCGGATCATCATAAGCCCGAAATCTTCCAAAACCAATATCATAGACCTATTATTCTTAGTACACAAAATAAAATAACTCAAAAACTATACTCGTGCGAATTGTGATTCTGATAGTCAAAATGTTCGGGAAAAATTATCTATTAAATAATTTACAGCAAAAAGGATGGTTCTAATTTGAAAAACAGAAGTTTGTATCTCCACAGCATACTTCTTAAGTTGGTAGTACCAAATTGTTCGAGAATTTAAAATATTGTGTTCAATTATGTTTGAAAATTCAAAAAATTCAGATTTTGAAAAAAAATTATCGAAGAATGAAAGGGGGTAAGTATGCTTGGTGATTATCCCCGAATACATTGGCGAGTAACATTTTCGTCACCTTAACACCGGTCCAATAAATATAAAATAACTAGGTTAAAAAAAATAAATCAAGTTATTTTTAACGTAATAAAGGGACGAATGGCTGTACGACTGATACCGTACATACATCCAAAATAATCATGACATGCGCAGCATAAAGTAATAACAGGGTTGGCGTGCGTACATGTATATCGGTTGCCAGGAATCAGAATTCGCTCGGAGCAGACATTGTGTGATAAATGTCGCACACGGTCATAAAAAAAATCATTCTCTACAACATGCTGCTGTTAACTCTACAATTTATACTGCGCAATCAATTTTAATAAATAGTCCACATTAGTTATTATAATGTGAACATACTGCGCCCAGCGAGCATTAATAGTTAAATTATATATCTACACGGCGACCGTGCCAAGAGTTGGCGCGAAATATTTTTATATTTTATTTCCAACGAAATTATACCATAGTGAACATAATCGGTTGACCGACTACTCGACCGAATTCGGAAAACTAAAAACCGGTCACATACGACCAGCGGCAGTACTGCCATAGGTCAGTGTAAGAGAAACTTGAAAACTTACCTGAGCGTAAAGTCCGGGAGGCATGTTGCGCTGTTGGCCGAGGCCGATGAGGGCGACTTCGACCGCGAGCGACAGGTACGTTTCGGAGCGGTCCTGCGAACCGACGACGGGTATGTGGGTGAGGCGAGGAGTGGGTCGCAGGATGCCCTCTTCGGATGCGTTGGCGTCTGTGCGAACAAAAATCACAAACAATTAGCTACAGCTAGTACATATTATATATATTTATTTACTATAATTCACGGGTAAACCCATTTTTATAGGTACCCACATTATAAAACCACACAACGTATAATCTTTAAAGATAACACTAAATAATGCTTATAAACAATTAACAAAAACCAATATAATACAATATATGATAAATCAGTATACAGCAACAGATGAGTAGGTATTGGAAGTCGTAGGTCTTGTCGAGTGGATTATCATATGGCTTACAGGGGTTTTTCGGTTAACTTTAAATAAATTAAATTTGATTCCGTTTTTCTTGAAAAGCAGCTGAAGTTAATATAATATTATACACATGTGAATGATGCAAATATTTCAAAAGTAGAATGATTATTTTCAATAAAATTGAACTCGGCGGTACTTATTTGGTCATTTGGAAATTATAGATGAGCCGCCATTACTATAAAATCTCTAAACTTATAAGTGTTCAGTCAAAAATTTGAATGAAAAAAGTCAGGTTGAGGTATCTTTTTTATCTACAAACAAACGTAAATCACAAATTGATCTACAAACACCACGTTGGTGGAACGCTCCCTGGGGAAGTCTAAAAATAAAATAAAATCTGCCGCACACATAATATTATACCAGGTAGGTAAGGTACGCACCAAAAAATGACGACGGCGAATGAGGCACATTTGGATCAGGAACTATAGATGCATCAGTCAGTGTGTCGAACAGACAGCCGATCGGGTCCATCGGGTGGCCGACCCATCCTTCGGTCCAGCTGTTGTGCAGCACGGCGGTCTGTTGATTGGAGCCACCACCAACGCTGCCCCGGGAACTGCTTCCGCCGTTCCGGCTGTTCGTCCGCTCCGGGTACCGGTACCCAGAAGAGCCGCCACCGCCCATGTTTCCGCTGCCCAAGCCGCCACCACCGCCACCGGACATTGGGCCACCCGGCGTGCGCGGCGGTGGATGATTGTCGTAGTAGGTACAATAGCTGTTGCACCTAGGCGCGGTGCACAGATTGGGACGTGGAGCGTCCGCGAACGCAGTGCACCGGTAACTGGAACAGCCCGCGTTACCACCACCGGGGTAACCGGACCGCGAGTCATTGTAACCGCACCGGGACAGGCTGCAAGCGGACGACGAGGACGACACAGCGGCGGCCGACGACGAAGACGACGACGGACCGCCGCCGGACGACGAAGCGGACAGACGATCGTAACCACCGCCACCGCCACCGACCATCGGACACGACACACAGCGGGACGAGCACGGACGCGTTTGCGAGTATGTGTCGTAAGAGCACGACTGCGCGGGACGGAGTTCGTAGCACCGGGTCGGCGGGTTCGAGTGTCGGGACGGACACCGTGGCGGCGGCGGTTTCTGGCTCTCCTGCCACCGACGCTGAGCATCCAGTTGTTGCTGCTTCATCGTGCGCACCACGCACACGGCCAGCCTGAGCGCGGCCGCGTGGTGTCCGTGCGACCGGAGCGCGTCCACGCGAGATGCGCAAGTGGCCAGCGCCTCGTGCCACAGCGGCTGTCCTAGAGAGTTGAAGCTGCCCGATTGCGTGCTGTCCGGTATGTGACTACTGTATGTGTCGCTGGACAGCACGTTCTTCAGATGTATATTATCCCAGGACATGCTCACCGCATCCAAAGCTCTGCGAAAAATAAGACACGTCGAGTTAAGTCACAGTTGAAATATTTTATCGTATGGTTTGAATTTTAAAATAAAGAATATTTTTTATCCCTAAAGATTATTGCATTTTATACTCGAATAGATAATGTTGTTCATGATTGTTAAAAGTGGTTATAAAACAAAATTATGTTTTGAAAATACAAACTTTGACTATTCTTAATTTCGGTATTTTGTCAAGTGTAAGTGATGCCTGAGTAAAAACTAAATACAATTTTCTATTAAGAATAATGACAAATTAACAACACACAGATAACTAATAATATTATATAAATATGCAACTGATAATATATGTTCCTTCCTATAAATTATATTACATATAATAGTTAAAATGTATATGTCATTAAAAAAGTGAGCGACTACAGTCGTCTGTTCACATACCTGTGAAATATCGTCCGGTTGATTCGCTGGCTCGTGCTCGGATAACTGCTCCTGTACCTCGGGCTGGACCTACTAGACCGAGATGAAGGCCTATAGTTGACATTGTCCACGTCATCGTCCGAACCATTCTCGGGCGGCTGATGGTGATTTCGCTGAAATGATATAATAACGATAAGTGGTCAACATTGAAAGTATGCGAATAAATTGAATGTACATTCATAGACTGTTTTGGGGTAATTAGAATGAGTGCTTATAACTGAATTGCTCATAGAGATGTTTTCTAGCTCCATAGGAAATTCGATAAAATTAGGAATATATTTTATTTTAGGTTTAATTATTGGTTTGTAAAGTGATTTAATATATTATAAAAAATTAACATTCAATCTTTTTCAAGTTTTACCACTCAAAGGCTATTTTTATTGTATTTTCCACTCAAAAAAATTGTAACGAAATTATTTTATTTGCATTAGTTGATAATTTACCTGTTATTTATTTCAGAAAAATCAACAAGATCCCTGATGTTATACAACTTCCCTGACTAAGTAAAATCAATAAAATCCCTGATTTTACACGACTTCCATGACTCAGTAATCCCCTGAACTGCGTACTAGATATATTATATACTATATTTAAGTATATTAAAGTAGGTTTATAGGTTTAATATAACTAGGTACCATAAATTAATGTATGTATTAATATTTAATATGAATTGTATAATATTTTGCGTTCGTGGTTATATTCTAATTTTCAACGCACGCAATCTAGTTACCCTTAAATAGAATAGTATTACGATTATCATTTCATGTTTTGCCATGTTCGGGATTCAATGAAAGGTCGCACAAAAACGGTAACTTAATAAAATTAATAAAATTATTATTATGTCAAAATACCCGTATCGTTGCTGTAGTGTTATACGTACAGACCGATATGCCCGTAAGTTTGAAAGTAGATACATATATTTTTTTGTCTATTATTAGTTGATACTATGTAGATCTTTATTGTTTATTTTGGTAACGATATATCTTCTGCAAGACTTTAATTTGCCAACTTTAAAGGTGTGTAGCGGGGCACTAGGGAGGACTCTTTCCCCCCCCCCCCCCAACACCTTAGACGTGCACTCACCGGACCATTGTAATATTACTGTACAGGTATACTCACATCGTTGAAGGCGGGCGGCAGTGCCAGCATATCGGGGTCCTCGGGCGGGCATATGTCGACGTGCGTCCACTTGTCCAGCAGCGTCTTCCACTGGCCCTTGTCGATGGCCGTGCAGTGCGGGTTGAGCACGATGCACACCCACAGGGCGCCCAGCTGGTCCCACAGCTGCCGGCACTTGTCCGTGATGGGCGTGCCCTGGGACTTCCACAGTGCCAGCCGCGGGTCGCACAGGAACTGTTCGGTGATGAGCGTCAACATCCGGGCGCCGTTCGAGTCCTGGGCCCGGAGCATCTCGCGCACCTTGGCGAAAAGCGAATTGAGCTGCTTGTTGGCATTGTAATAGCTGCCGTGCGTCAGATATGACCGGACCTGTTCGCACACCTGTTCCTCGTCCAAGTGCCAAGTGTGCTCGTCGTCCGCGCTCGGACCTGCCGTCGGGTCGGGCGCTCCTGCGGAAAACATGATCGGTTAAAATACATTCGTATACGCGCTCGCGGAAGATAAATCGATATGACAGTTATCGTACGACCGTGAACAGTGATTGATTAAACGATCGTAACCGGAATGAAAAATATATTGTATAATCTGCACCGCCGGACGAAGACGCGAACGCCATAATATTACGCGTGCGTGCTCCGTCAAAAAATTATCATATTCGCAGCACGCGATTTTTCATAATAATATTTTCATCATCGTCGTCGTCGTGTTATTATTATTATCATCATCACCGTTGTTACTATATATTATATGCTATTTCCGATTACCCGATGCGAGAGCGCAACAATCGCTAGCCTGCTATCACCATTGCGCACATGATTGTGTATATGTATAATAATAATAATAATAATATTATGACCTCCCACCGAATGCCACGACGAGCTAGCTACGTGTTGTTTATTATCATTATTCACGACAACAGCAGTACGCCGGCACGCGCGTAGTATTCAGGTATATCACCTGAAATTAACAGTTCTACACCACGCAGTGTCGTGCGCGGTCGAGAGCCGCTCGAAAGTTAATGTACACATTTGATGATACAGGGTGGTTATCTGGGCGCGATACGACGACTGGTAGATTGATACATGTTGTACTACAACAGAGGTAACTAATATAATAATATCGTAGGTATAATGTAATATTGTGATAAATAATATAGCATATGCAATAGAATGTTCGGGGGAAAAAAAATAAAGAAATAGAAACTCGTTTATCGTACTATATAATATTATTATTTGATCGTTTTCACTATAAGAATGAAAAAATACCGATCGAATTTTATGCGTATTGGCACTAGACTGAAAAAAAAAACCGTATTATACTTGTCTTCGCAGGTTTTATCGAAAACATAAAACGCCAAGGAAACGGTTTTCTATTGAGATCATATAACGCGTATATTATTGTTGACAGTGAAGGGAAGGCGTTTCAATACCACGGCGGTATGATGTATATACCTAAAACGCGTGCGTGTGTAGTCGATATCAGTATACTGTATACGGTTGTGAAAGAAATTCAGAAACATAATTAGCGGCTCCGACTGAAAATACAGCGCATGATAATAAATATTACCTACCTATATATGTAACAAGAGAAATAAATCGAGTCGGAGGAGGAAAAGTAATCAGAAAAAGTAACGTTGACTGCAGCAGGGAGCGAATGATAAAAAAAAACCTACGTATCGTCAATAAATACTGAAAAAAAAATATATATAAAAATACGGAAGAATAACGTCGGAAAATTCCACCCCAATTACACGCGGAAAGAGTAGTACAGCGGTCGTTTTGTCGGCTTCCCGAATTGATATATAATAGCCCCCGAGGGCCGAGGCCTTTGGGCACATAATTAAATCTATTAAAAAAGAAAAAAAGCAGAATGAGTTTGGCTTCTATATTATACGAGGAATACACATCATTTTATAATTTATATTTATAGAGAGCAGTGTTATATATATTATTATGTGTATTGCTATATTGCCTAATATCAATTATTGTGCCTACGTTAAAAGCGGCGCTCGCCTCGTAAATACTATACACAAAATGGTTGGTTCGTCGCGGTCGGAGCACATAATAAATTATATATTTTATGATACTGCCGTGATATGATGATCTCGGTGTACAACCCCGAAACAGTCGTGTACATTAAAATACTAGGTACCACGCCTAACCGACGATACCATCATCATCTTCGTCGTCTTCGTCACACGAATTTCGTCAACCATCAAATCACAACACAACGCTGAAGCGACAATGAAACGTAGACGGAGACAATAATAATCGTGTTTGTCAATTTTCGAGTAAAAGAAAACATAAATTCGTTACACAACACGAGCGCGTCCTGTCGGGGAACCGTAACAACAACAATAATGATATTATAATAATATACAGCTTCAGATCCGTCATCTCCGCGACGACGATTACTACACAAGCGCACAACGACATCAACCTCACTTTCCTTTCATTCCATCGTTTTCGGCAGAGTGGACAGCGTTAGCATTGAACAGGTTAGGCACTAACCTAGCGCGCGGTATTGCTTGGAAATTTGTATGAGGGTAGACGATGGATGAGGTTTCCTTCCAACGACCCCCGTGATGACGACAGAACAATGGTATAAACGCACTGACGTCAAATACCAAAAATTACATTTTGAAACGTTTTTCAAAGTTTTCGGTGAGGTATGCAAGCCACGCAGGGTATAGGACGCGGAATAACAGAACGCGCAGTCTCCTATAGTTTTCGATTTTACGGAAATCCAATAGTCGCTTTCACTAGGTTATAATAAGGGACCTATAAAATAACGAGCGGTGAAACTGCAAAACCGTACCGCAGCATCTCCGGTGTACCTATGTCGTTGGCCAACGTTTACCCGATGGGAATCCCACGGGCTATACGTGAAAACGGTCACATTAAATGGCCGCAGAGGAGACGCGCGTGAGTCGACGACGCGTTTTGGTTTTCCGCACCGTCGGGAGAAACGGCGACGCGAAAACAGTGTAAACTCGCGACTCGCTGTTAACGAATCGTTGGTGAAACGTTTTCTAGGTGCCGTCGTTGAGATAGATTTCGTGAACACGTTTTCTCTGTAGCTCGCGCACGCACGCACGCACGCACACCGGAGTGGTGATAAATCAAATTCACCGAAAATTAGGCACAACCCTCTTTTCGTAATGATTTACAGACGGCGGCGGCTGCGGCGTTCTGTAATCGATTTTGAGTGAAACGATCCCACGGTACGCGAGCCCGCACACACACACTTACACACCCCACGTACGCTCAGACAAAGACAAAGTGTCCGTTTGGTTGCCTATACGCGAGTGACGGCGGTGGCGTCGTTGTTCGCTGCAAGACGGACGAAGGACGAAAAAAAAAAATATATATTATTATATTAATTGGTAAAACACTGACACTCGACGGGACGACAACCGGTTTTCGGATTTTTTTTCTCTATCACTTGTCTCCTCGCCCCCGCCAGCCATCCCCCTTATTCTCGCCGCCCCGAGAAACCGTACTCTACGACGACGACCACCACCACTGACGACTTCGCGGGGGGGGGGGGGGGCGTAAATCCGATATTTCCTATATTATTATTACATATTATGTATCGTAATAAAGTTATAACGTTACTATACTCGCGCTGTATACACGTCGTACCTATACAGCACACGCATCGCCAGAAACGGAAGAAGCTGCCTATACAATTCGTGTATGTGTGTACAAATATTACCAGACAAAACCGGTCGCTGCAGTTTTTAAAAGAAAACAATTACATGGAAACCTACCCTCGTATAATACATATTAATTAAATTATTTAAACTCCTCGAAATCCCAAATCGTTATTATTTATTCGTGTCCAAAAAAAAAAATCGTAAGACTCCAGAAACCACCACTACCGCCGCCGGACTGGTTAATGTCTTAATCGATGAGGTTTCATTACTCCTACGCTAAATTGAACGCGTGGAAACCACAACAGCGAGCAGCTTCTCCGTACTATATATGCGCAAAACGTAACGCGTGTGCGGTATTATTGCTGCAAAGCCAAACGTGAAAGTCGATTTTTCTAAGGTCTTATTTCCACGGTAAAATATAATATTCGATTCTGTCTAAACAAATATAACTCGTTTGCCCGGCTTTATAATTAGTTTACCCGCGTCGCGGTGGGACCAGAAACCCGAATATGTACGATCGCCGAACGCGACACGACATAATAATATATTATAATATGGTTATTTTTTCTCGGAAATAAAATTAAAATTGTGAATATGCCGTTACGGGGGAAACGGCCACGTAAAAATCTTCGTTTTGGCGACGGAAATACGCGACAAGCAAGAATTGACGCGGCATAAATTATTCGATAATCGTTCGGTTAGACGACGACACGGATAATAATATTAGGAACGAACGGGTTGGCCAATGTAATATTATATTATACGAGTTGGATTAGAACCGTGGTATTAAATATATTATAAACGTATACAGTGCCGGGCCGGCCGTGCCAAGATATTAATATACGTGGAAAACAATGGAAACAACACCGGAAATTACAGTTAGTGCAATTGCTTGTAGCGTGTGCGTGCGTATATTATAATATACGCGTCGTTACGTGGGTCCGGCCTAGCCCTCGTTCGCTGCAGCAGTAGCAGCGACCACCTCTCGGTGAGACATTTTATATTATACTAATAACAACAATATATTGTAGGTACACAACTAAACGCCGCCGTTCGATTTATATACAATGTATAACGCAAGTCGTGTTATTATTATTATCAATATCAATATTACACCGGTCGCCACTGCCCGTGAGGCGACGGCGGCGGCAGCGGCAGCAGCAGCTGTTGGCCTGGAACGCGCGTCGGAGGAAATGGCGTCGACGAAATAATGATAGAAAGAAAAAAAAACCGAATCACTTTTTTCCTCTCCGACGCCCCCCCCCCCCCCTCCCCCTGAGCCCCCTTCCGGGCTTTCCTCACCACCACCGGTCCGGATACTTATACACTAATCAACTAGAAAGTGTAACAAATTATGCGTACCCATAAATATATATATATATATATGTATTATAAACTATATACACACTAACACTATTTCATATACATTATATTACAGTATATATACTAACCGACCAACGGGCGGCGGCGGAGAAAAATTTACTTTTTTCATTCGTTTTTATTGTTACACGAAAACCGTGGATTCCACTTATGTACGTGTACATAATACTACTATATAATATTATATTACCACTGTTCTGTTGTTAGGTATACCTACCTACATACCACTCGGTCCGTAGCAGTACTTTAGTGCAGGTACACTACACACACACACACACACATATATATATATATATAACGAGTAATTGATGAAATATAATATATAATATCGTTTATATATTTATTTTTATGTGAGTGCATCTTTATTTGTACGCAGTGAAGTGTTAGAATATGACGTGATCAAATGTAGATATATGGGTAGATGTTAAAATTAATAAAAAAAAAATAAGATTTTCCACTTAGTGGGTAAAGTAAAATGCGAAGATAATGTCTGGTCTTTTATTTCTAGAAATTTGGCAACAAACTATAATAATACTATACACCAACCAGGTCCAACCTACTATATTACCGATACAAACAGTTCACTTTTTTTTTCTATATTTGAAATAAATAAAAAAAGGTCAGTGACGAAGGAAAGCTATTGGTCGACAAATTCGTTACACAGGTTTATGTATAGATATCGAATTATTAAACAATATAGCTAGATAGTCGTTGAAGTTTATTATATAATAATTGTTTTATTAATACAACGAAGTACTTTTTATACAAATTATTCAATTATTTTATAGTAATTAATATAGCTCTTGAGATTAATCATAAAAAGTACATAGAATTTACAAACTGTGGAAAACATTTCAAAGACTAAAATATATGATTGGATTAATTACCGTTCTAAGTTTACTTAATTTGTACGTTTTTAAATCTTATTAGTCTACACGGCGTATAGTTTACGTAAAAAACATAAATAGAACACAACTCTTCATTTAATTTCCATAAGACTTGCAATTAAATTTGGTCGAATCTTAAATCTTATTTTTCATCTAGATTCATTTCCATAGCATTTTAATTAAAAATTTTAAACAGTGTTATAAACTATGTATGTATTTGTGTATACCTTCCTATATTTTTTTTTTATTACACGGATATTTGAAAAGAGAATTGTTTGTATTAAAATAAGGTAAAACATATAATTAAAAAAGTTATATAGATGCGGATACTTTATTTTTAAATTGCGAAACTTTTTTTCATATAAACGTATTACAAAATTGAATTCTAATTAAAAACTGATCAGCTACAAGTTTTATCATGCCAGATCTACTTTTAAATTGAGCTGAATTAATTTTTAGCCAAGTCCACATATATTATAAATGAATATGATGCCATTTTTTTTTCTCGTGGCACATTAATTATACTCGTACCTACCTGCATTTATTGATACATAAGGCGCGTTCAGAAAGTGTATAATTACTAATAGGTATACAGTGCATACAAAAACTTCTAATTTTAATTCGTTGTTATTACGATATAATAACTAAATATTTACGTGTTATAAAAATTATCTAATAATCCACAAAATATATTTGAATTATGAATAGGTACAACCCGTTTTAATTGCTACAGGTATATCAGAATCAATAACGATATTATAACGTGTTCAGTGTTGATGATAATTTAAAAAAAAAAAAAAAACTATAGTTACATATTATATTATGTAAAGGGAATTCTGTCTCAAATAATAGGGTTTTGTATTTTCCAAAAACACATAAGCCACTTTTATACTTCACATATATGACGGACCTATATATTTCGGTCGGGCGGATAATGTTTGGATAACTAATGGGTGCTTTCTAAAAGGACTTGAATCCTGGCAAAATCGAGTTAATAGTAGAAATGGAGATGGCGGGGACGGCCAGTGCGAATAAATACATTATAGTCACGGGGGTTTGTTTGTTGTTGTATATAATATATGCCGCCTTCGCGTCGGAAATGCGCCGGAGCGACAGTAAAAATAGAGGCGTTATTATTTAAAAAAAAACGTTTCATATACATACACAATAATGACAGTTATACATGGTTACGATGGTACACGGTATCTATATGTGTGCAAGGCCGTACCTGTGGTGGGGATCAACCGTCCTTCCAAAATTTTCTAGGATTACGTAAAGCTAAAAATTTGACATTTGTTTTTATTTCAATAATATTTCATAACGCCGCTTTGCCCCAAAAATTTGCGCCGAATATAGTTTGTCTTGTATGTGTGTATGGTAGTAGTCATTTTGAAAATGTGTGTAATCCCCCTCCTCAAAAACTAAGTCATCTGTGTGTGGCATCAAGAATGATATTTTTAAGAATTTTTTGTTATCAGCCTATAATATACAGGTGCATACATCGTGATAATGTGATAATATGGCACTGAAAATGTTTAATATTTTTTTTTTAGCTTAGATTTTTCTATTGTTTTTACAAAAAATATCATCGACTCTCTTGTACAAACAAATAAAGTGTTTAACGCTTATATGTAATGCTGCGGGTCGCTAGTTTTTTTTAGCATATATTCGGGAGTTTGATATTTTGTCATTTCGAAATGTAGGTATATAATAATAAATAAATCGTTTGTCCTCCAACACGACGTAATTTCTACTGACGAACCTATTATAGTAATATTATGCCATTAATAGCGTGTATACAATATACATATATATATATATATAACGTAGTACCTAATACATTATACGTGATTATATTATCCTGTGAGCAATTTGAGATTATTCGTGCAATATTACATTATATTATTATATATATTATATTATATATTGTACTTTGGAGGTCAGGACTATATTATTAACACGATATAGGTAGTTATTCGTTACATTGCGAATATTATAATATACAGTATGCGTATAAGGTAGTTAGGTATAAAGTAGGTTAAACACGGAGATGACTCGCATTCGATCTATATTAAATAACAAAATTTGATACAACAAATTATTAGTAGGTATATAGTATCCCTATTATACTACAATATTATGTAAGTACTGTTTATTTGACACGAACTTTACAGGCCCGATAACCTGATGGCCGATATCGATGGAAACAATTCAAAATTAATAAATAATAAAAATTAAAAACATTTTTTCTTTATAGAATATAGTATTACATAAGAACGTGTATAGAACATAATATTAAGTATTAACCGAGATAAAAAAAAATAATTTATGTAGGTTATGTCATTATATGTTTAAGTACCATATATTGAGATAATACAGCGGATGCCAACATTACTCAATTTAATGGCATATTTTCGTTTCTATAAATTTAATACTTGTACAGTGCCTACAGTATATACTGTTAATTACCAAGTAAAAAATCAACATTATAATCTTGGGTCTTAGAGTGAAAAAAATAATAAAAACCGTATAATTATATTAACATTATGTATTAGATTATTACATAGTAGCGTGCGTCTGGTAGATAAAAGAAATAATAAATAATAATATATGGTTTTCGTTTGAGACATCTGGATCGAAGGCGCAGCCGAGGGACAACGCGTGCACTGTAGCAGTAATAATGGGCCGCTTTTCGGAATTTTGTTCATTTATCAAATTTTAAACCACCCGTCCAATGTCTACTCGATACACGACCAAAAATATTTTTTCTTTACATTTGCCCTGCAAAACGTTTAGGACACGCACTGCGGGTGGCATGAGAAGTCCAATTTGTAATATAGCCAAGAATATTTGTCCATTATTCGTACATATACAGGAACATCAAAATACTATAGATTTACCCCTTACGGTGCGACGGTTGTTTGATAATTCAAAATAAAAAAAAACCTTCAAACGTGCTATTTCTATATAGAATTACCCCCCCCCCCCTCCTTCAAAGATTTGAACGACACAAAAATGTATTTCACGTCAATTCGGTGAAAATACAGAAAAACTTCAATTTATGGTTTCTTTATAGTAATAATAATAATAATAATAATAATAACCAAGTTGTTGAAAACGACAAATTCTTGTTCGGTACCGAATTTAGTAGGTAGCATATTATAGTAGGTAGTTGCATTATTGAATAGTCGGCCCGGAACAACTTATTAGTTATTAATTATTATTATATAGACAATTTCGATGACTGCAATGGTTGTGTACTAAACACAATCGTACTTGATGCTCAAGTAAATTAGAGAAACCGCCGATTTTAATCATTAAATTGGCCGGAAGTTTAAAATTAATGTTTGGAAAATAAAAATAAATAAATTGCGCTCGCCGCTGAATGTAATCATAAATTGATGTATAATTGTAGATAGACCCCATTATTTATTTATACATGCGAATACAATAATATAGTTGGCGGCCAATAAAACGGAGTTTTATAATACCTAGGTATTATGGTCTTTGTTTCCGCTTGGAGTAATTTTTTGCTCTTTAAAAACTAGGTTTGACAGCCTTTCTGTTAGGAAATGATATGTTGATATGTCAAGTTAAAAATTAATACACTCAAAGATATATTATCTAGCTGAACCGAGAATTACATATTGTACAACAATACCTACCTAATATAAGAATGGTGGAATTGAAGACGCGGAATACTATTCTAATCGTTTGTTCGGATTGTAGTTCAAATCAATTGCGTTAAAATATAATATAATATAAAGCACTTATCGGTTATCGAATCATAAAATTATAACTCAAATTGAAAGAAAAAAAAGTGGGTAAGTGGATGTCGCTCTGCTGTACAGTAGGTTACAAGTGGGTCACTGGAATGGATTGTGTTAAATTTGAATTCAATATTATAATATTATCATTGTATAAGAAAAACTATTCTGAACGAAAACGGCCAGTCATCCTATGATATTACTAAGTATATTTAATGATATTATTGTGAATAAAGTGAATTTATATATTTACCTATTTAACGGAGAACCTTGTTTTAAAATTTCAATCATTTTAGTTATAAAAGTTGAACATTTTATACATTTTTAACTACAAAATAATTATTAAATTTGAAATTTGATACATTTTGTCAAAATTCGAACTTTAAATGCTTGTAAAAAAATTGTGCCTATGTATTTTTAATATTTTTCAACTACTATTGTAACAATATATCAGGAGCCTTGCATCTTGGTTCTTGCATCTGGTTGGCTCTTCAACCAGAAAAAAAGACTAATAATATTGGAAAGGGAAAATGTTCCTCAACAGTTCAAAACAAATGATAGTATTTTTTGAAAATTTTATCGTGTATAGAAAATGCAAATATAAACGACCAATGAAAATTTCATGTACTTATATACGTTTATTTATTTTAGAGTTACACCAAAACCAGAATCGATTCTATTGAAAACCGATTTTGCGTGAAAATTCCCGTTTTTCTTTAATTTTTATGTTGTTTTTCCTGTCGCTTTTGAAATCTATAGGGAATTATTAATTTTGACCTCCCCAATGCACCAACAATTGTCACTTTCCCATCGAACAAGATGCTGTTGAAGCAATTTTACTGCCCCAAACCGTGATGACAGACACAAAAAAAAAACACACGCCATTGTAAAATCAATACATTCATCGTTCCACTCAGAATCTAAAATAGAACCGTAAATAATAGTAGCCTTATAATATAAAATACTATTATTTTATTACAAAAGACATGAACAGTCGCGATTTCCCGTAAAACCGTCGATGCTGTAGAAAAATTGGAAAGCACTGTGGCGCCTATGTTTTGTAGGTACATCTATATAGAACTATAGGCATATTAAAGAACAACTCGATAGCAGACTATAATCTATTATTGAAGCTGCATCCACCATAATATGGATAAGCGGCAATGTTTACACTATTATAATATGATAACATTATCCTGATTCAATTATTCAAAGACGTTTTCGTCTTTATCAATTAGCATTATCATATAAAAATGTAAACATTTCCGTTTAGGCAAATTACGGTGATAACCTCAAAACATTGCATGGTTGTAGTTGTATAGTTACTACCATGAAGACTATAGAAGACCATAAGGAGACCAAACTAGTGGGGGTGCAGCCGTTTCGCTGGCATCCCATTCCCCAATCGTTATCTCTTATAACTCCTGAAGGGTTGCAGCACAAACGAAGCACAATCGAAAGCCCATGGTTTGAATCCAAAATTCAGAAATGCACCTCGCAAAAAACGTAACGAAATGAATCGCACGATTAAACGGCAACAGGCTGCGCTGCTTACGCTATGGTTGCTATTTTAACCCCTGTAGTATAGGAAATATTCATTTTTTCTGCGTTTTTTTGAAAATATATGCATTATTTTGAACCATGACGCTATTTAGATTTTATAGCTTGTACGATTACGCATTTATACATGTGCAAATGTGTAAATTTCATAAATATTATTTTTATTTTTGTGTAAAAAATTAAATTTTATAGTTTACACTATATCTAGTTATTTTATACCTCAATATCTTTGTTCACAGCAAGTCTGAGCCCGATACTATTCGATATACACCAAATATATGTTTTCTTGAACGATCGTTTTATACCAATATATATGTAACGTTACACTCAAATTTGTTTCTTAAAAATAACATGTTTACGAAATATACACTTAGGCACATGTATAAATGCAAAATCTAATTTATATTAAACTATTTAATAAAAAAAAAAACAAAATGTACATTTTAAGTTTTTTACTGTACTTTTTATGTATTTACCTTATTACCTATATATACTTAAACTTTTATATTAGTTCCATGTAATACACAAATCGCGGCCAATGACCTTTGTAGTCAAGGCCTTGTATATAAAATAAAAAAAATGCGTAATCGTATAATCTATAAGATCTAAAGAGGGTCATTGTTCAAAAAATTGCATATAATTTCCAAAAAACGCAAAAAACATGAATAATCCCTATACTACGAGGGTTAAACCCTAGCGTACGCAGCGCAGCCTGTGGCAGTTTAATCATGCGACTCGTTACGGGACGTTATCAGAAGCGGAGTTTGGTCTCCTTATTCTAGTCTTCGTGGTTACTACTGTAAATAATCTAATTGTTCTGTATGTCTATGTATAGAAAATAATATTTTTGCTCGCACCATGACTTACACCATTGAAAACATAATTTATTAAATATTCGTAATGTAGGTAGTATTAAAATCGAAATTCTTGGGATATTAAGTCAGGTATATAATAATATTAGCCTGTTATAGGTATATTATCGCATTCCAACGCTGATGTCACATTAGTCTGAATTAGGAATCTCAACGTTTATGGCACATTGCTCGTAAAAAAACAACCCAATTATAATCGGGTTCTATAGGTACACCGTGTACCTTACACCCGTGTATAAGTAAATTATGATTTCGTCGGATACACAATAAACCGGTGCCGGGAGAGTAGGGAATGATGAGATGATAACGACTGCGTCGTGTGTGCAGCATACTATATATTTTTACAACGTCAAAAACCGTTAATATTACATATATATATATATATAAATTTAATCTTTTAATTTGTTCTCCAAAAAGAAAGACGAAAAAACGTCCGTGTCCCACCCGCGTATGTTTCGGAGGCAATGACTGCAGCAACAACAACACACAAACAACATATAACGACGACGTGCGTGGAATAAAAAATCGTCAGTAGATGCGAAGGACATGAAAATAAATATGATAGTGTGCACCGGCGGTCCACAGATAGATAGATATAGTTAGATCCCGACGATCATCGCACCGCAGAACAACAATAATAATAATCGAAAAAAGAGGACCATTGTTACTGTTCTTTTTTTTTTCTGTTTGTTTAAATACATTATTCACGGCTGACAGGTGGTGTCAAACTAAATGGAACTCCCCTTTTGTGCGCTCTGCACAGTCGTCGGGCACACAACTCTCGGGCGCAGGCCATTAAAGTTCTTTTTTCGACTACACACACACACACACTTCGGTCGTCTATTCTACATTATAACACACACACGGGCGCTCGTGTAATACGAACGTAGGTACAAATAATATTCCGTGTGGTGCGTACACTCCCTCGACAGTGTTGTAAATGCGTACAGAATATAATAATGTACCTACGAACGGTACGAGCGGCGGATAGGACTATGTGTACGCGGTCCAGACCGGACGGCAAAAATGTGTGCGCTCGCCGGCTCGACGTTATATTATTATTATTATTATTATTATTATTATATGGCGTTATTAAAAATAAATAAATATTTTATACAAAACGAGTGAAACACGTTATCGTGCAAACAACGACGACTCACCCGCAATCTGATTGATCTCCGAACGTTGCTGCAGGATCTCGTCGGCCAGTTTCTGGGCCGTGGGCAACACCTCTGTGTGGTGTTCGGATATGAGGTACTGCACGAACTTCTGCAACTGTTGTCGGTCCATTTGCAACAGGGTTTCTGGAAAACGATCAAAACAACGGTGTTGTTATTATAACATTCCCAGTACCCATGGACTATAACCTACTCTAACATGACAAATCAAACTACTTGTATTTGGTTTCACGGGATTGTGTCATTCCAATAGCATAATAAATTATCAGATATTATATGCATAACGCCGACAGCGACAAAAAAATTATTATAAAATATTTGAAATGCAGGCGGACTTGCTTGCGTATTGTATATTTAATTTGAAATACAAAGCAGTTGGTTTCAAAAGTTGAAATGTCATTAAATTTGTTTCAAACTAAATATTTACAGTGACTATATTATGTTTTAAGACTTCTCTGTGCTTTCTGTCTAGTTACGATTTACGAAATAGATTAATAATTGGGCGTGGTAGATTCAATCCAATTCAACTATTATATTATTTTATTGAATTAAAAATTATATAAGCTTGATGCCTGGTAGATTAACCCATAATCACAAGTAAGGCGATTCAGACTAACCCTAATACGTAGAATAATTATTTACTATTTGCACAATATACGACAATACATTGAAGCAAAGGAAACTTTTCTTGGAAAATGGTTACCTAAACTTTAATGATGTTGTGGCCAAAAGACATTTTTCCAAGTATCTGCTGTCGTAATATATAACATCATAATGTCTTTTAGAATCAATACCATTTTTTTTTCTATTTTAAGTATGACGTGATGTGCTACGCAGGTAAATTCAAGCCCAGCAGACGGGAAAAAAAGGTTGACACGACCCTTCTTATAGGTCATGTATATTTGTAATAAAATATAGGTAGTATCCAATTTTTTTTTTTATAAATAATAAAGAAATAAAGAACTATAAAATAGTTAGTAGTTATAATAATTATAAGCAGTTTCAATGTATCATTAAAAATCATTTAGCATTTCCAATAGAATCTAAATAAGGTCGATTCATAATACATTAACAACCTAAACAAATTGGTAGAACCGATTTTTAATTTAGTTTTTTTTTTTTACTGTTCGAGTAATATTTTTATAAATGTATGCTTCGTTGTTTTTGAATTCATTGTATTTCTGTGTAAAATCACACAGAAACTAATTTTTTAATTACTATTCAGTGTAACTAGATGCAATTACGAAATTATATCGATCAAAAATATTACATAATTAATCCGAGCCGTGTTATACAATACTTCGTTGTTTTGGCTTAAAAATGAAATTGGGTTAAGTTTAAAATGTACCTTTTTATAATCGCCCGTGATACCCACTATACACTCAGTATACCATACAATTGGCATCATCCATGTCCAGTTCTGGACCATATAATAGAAGAATTAAGTTCCGGAAACCATAAATATTAACCATCAAATTAATAACAAAAAAAAAAAATTAATGGGCTGAAATGGGCTGAATCATATTAAAATAATAGTAAAATGCGTTGATAATAAGTCAATACTCAATTTCATCCACACATTTTCTGTATTTGAAATAAATTATTTTTATGAACAATAACAGGCATATTATGATGTTTAAATAACAAATAAAGCAAACAAATGAATGCATTGCAGTATATTATAATATATACCATTAACAACATGCATATCTTTTTTGTTAATGAGGTCAACACTTTTTGTTCATATATTAAATAATATAATTAATTATTATATAACGTAATGTTTTAAATAATATTAAAATAAATTTTAACGATTTTTGAAATTATTAAATTATGTTTGTATATTAATTATACAAATTGTATGATGATTGTCCTTGCCCAAACGTTAGATTAGTAAATTGTATGTAAATATCAACTAGTAATGAAAATACCAATGCAGATAATATGTAACCCAGTTGAATAAACTGTATAATATTATCTTAATAATATGTAAAAATGAACAGAGTTTTAAGTAGGTAATCGGTATAATATGTTACGTAACTACTAAACTACACAAAATAGGAAACTTCCGACTATTTTATACATAACGTTAGTATAAATACACTTCACATTTTTTTGGCCATATTTTAAAGCAGTTTTTATTATATTATCTATTAAGGGGATCGAAAAGACAATTTTTAAGGAGTTCGAAACAGGCTTTTTTTGTATTGCATGCATGAGGAGATTGGGAAAAGTGGACTGACCGATTTCAAATAGACATAATAACGAATCCAAATCAGTTTTAAAAACTATTATCGCATAATAAGTACTCTTACTCTACAACATGAGGTTCTTCCTAAGTGTAGAGAAACTTCTAGTAATATTTCTCACATATTATATACTATTATATTTTTTAGTTACTAGAAATAAATAAATAAATTACTAGGTCGATCTACTATGATAGAAGAAAGACTGGTATGTTTTGGCTAAAATAACTGTCCCCACCATCGATCTCCTTAAGAAAACTATTTATTTACAACTACATTGGTGGCTGTTATAAAATTGTTTTATAAGTTTTTGAAAAATTAAAATGTACCCTATTAAATAAATTTTTTTAACGCCATTAAACGTATACAATATCTAGGTACATTTTAATGTTTTAAAAACTTATGAAACAATTTTAAAACAGCCAACAATGTAGTTGTAAATAAATAGTTTTCTTAAGGGGGTCATTATATGATTATATTAAATTAAATAGGTGAAGAGTACATTAGAGCCAAAAGGTGATAAAAATAATATATTGCTTATTATACGATTGTCGAATATCGTAATCATACCAAGACCTTTTTTTCGTAAATCTAACTTTCAACTTCGCAGTTACACGTGCACGAATTTCAGTGTACCTATATTTATATATTATGATGGCTAAGAGACAACTACGGCTACTTTATTATTTTCATTTGTGCGCTTTTCACGTTTTTTGGCGACAACAGGTATTTTGCCTGATTATATTTATACTCACAAAAATATCTATAAATAATAAGAGAGGGAAAAAAATGTAAGATTGTTTTTATTCTATTTTCCAAAACGATGGTTCCCATTCGAAAAGGATATTGGATTCGCCAGTTTCGTTTTGGTCCCGTGACCAATCTATTTTGTTGTCGGAAAAGAATGGGGAAAAACATTGAGGTTAGAACCAATGTACCATTGACATCTCCGAGAAAAAAATATTGTCGAAAAAAAATTCATAGGTAGCGTTTTTACGGGCGTTACGCCATGTGTCCGGGTGTGTATCATAAGTTTTACGCAACCCGTCGCCGCACCGCCACGCCACGCCACGCCGCCACGAATGAGCACCGAACTGAAACGTCTTAAAAACGGAATTTTAAAGGCTTGTTTTGATGCGGTTACTTTTTTTCTATCTAATAATTTATTTATTTTTTATAACGATCGGTAAAATTCAATTACGCAACATCTATTTCATAAGTGAATCAAAAGTGTTTTGGTTGTTGTTTTTTTTCTGCAGTTCACTTTATTATCCTCCGGCAGCGTTTCGAAATGAAAAATCTAATAATTTTGCTCACTGTGTGACTTACGCTATTGGTGGAAAGAGGGGA
The DNA here is from genome assembly GCF_019925205.1 of Metopolophium dirhodum. Lineage (NCBI taxonomy): Eukaryota > Metazoa > Arthropoda > Insecta > Hemiptera > Aphididae > Metopolophium > Metopolophium dirhodum. The sequence goes on from NC_083562.1 coordinate 39,431,179, forward strand.
TAGGGTGGTTGAGAGCGTTTTTCAGTCGAATAAACAAGTCTCCGGGTGTCAAAAAGGAAATGTTCTATGTATAATGTATATGTATATATAAATACGTAGATATATAAGTATATAACTTATATGCGTGCGTGGGTGGGTGCGTGTACGTATATTATATAAAAGGAATCAATTGACTAGTGAAAATGTGAAATAATCAATATAAATACGCGTCAAATAACAACAAAAAAAAGATTCAATCACGTATAATATTCTATAAACGAAAAAAATACACTTCAAATTTCCCACAAAAATCTCCTTTAATATATCTGCGAAGACAACTAATAAAGTATTTATTGAGTACGCGCATTTTTAAGGTGAAATTAATTTTCATACGTACGTTTTATTTTATATTTGTGTTTACAAAGTTGTTGTCCTAAAAAAAAAGATCCTAGTCCGGTTCGGTCAACTTGTTTAGCGCTATAAGTCACTCGATAGCTTTAATCAGTCCTATGTGCGTGGGTAGATATAATATTATGGTTATAACCGTATAGGTAGGTATATTGTCAACTACGGAAGTCGATATTACATCCGTAGGTATTTAAATTAGCATTTTAATATGAAAAACTATTAGGTACTCTCCGTACCCAGGAATACCAACGTGCACAACCCGCGTAGTATTTCTAAAACATACTATGTTCGAATGAAACATTGAAAAAAAACTTTTTCGACAGATTTAAAGAAACCTACCCTTCGATACAAGAAATACAGCAATATATATATAAGAATTTTTAATTTAATTTTGAAAAAAAAAATAATAATAACTCTCTAAATAGGTTTAAACCTAACCAACTTTTACATATTGTATGGTGATTGGACGGGTATACAAACATTTCTATTTTCTGTTTAACATAATATGCCGAATCATATGAATATTATTTTTTTATGAACCGAATAAAATAAAATATGCGATCCACGACCGGGAAAATCGGACTTTCCGATGAAAAGCCGTTGTGGGGGAACAGTTATACATTTCTACGAAGTTGCCAGACTTTAAATTGAAAACCAAAAACCCACCACAGCGTAAGTATAATAAGTATAATAATGTATATAGGGGAATTATTGTATATTATATTATATAATATTATGTTCATTAAGTCTTAACCTACTCATCATTCATGTCTCCCACGCGTACAAGTTATGTCGATTATCATCCTATAGTATGCTTTGTATTGTTACATTATATTTATATACTTTTATTTGATATAATTTTTTAACCATACATATTATTTTATTTTGTTTCCTTATACTATGGTACAGTTCAAAACATGGGACTTTATAAGTCTCATTCGGACGAACATTTACGAATAGGATGAGCATGGGTTTGGTTTGGCTCATTTAAACTCGCAGTTCTCGGTGAATTGAAGCTTAGACGATTTCGTTTAATTTTCTAACCAGAAGACATCGGTTTCCCGTCCAACAATAGCTGTACCTACCTACATTCCTACTTAGCAGTCGTAACAACCGCTGGTTCGCGTATTGTTCGTATTTATAATTATTGCAAACCGACAATTTTGATATTGTCTCTGAAAACTTTCACATTTCGCGTGTGAACACCGCATCAAGATAAATATTTTAATATTATCATTATGATAATATAATATTATTAAATCATTACATTATTGTTGTTTTTGTCGTCGTTCAGAAAATCGAACGTGTCCGCAATTTTATTTATAGCATAATTTAATATATTCCTTCTCGGCGTCACAAGTATAACGTGTATTATAGAGGTATATGATATATAAGTATATAATTATTGTCGCACACATTACGGGATATTCATGTAGTAACGCAACATACAAATTCACATACACACGCCGCGAGAATAACACGAGCTTCCGCGTGGCAAAACAATAATAATATTATCATATCATTGTTATATTATATAATAAAATATTATAAAATTTACGATGGAAGTCGTCGTCGTCGAACGTAATGCATAAATATATTGTTTACCTGATATCGGGACCCTGAGCCTGACACTGTCCGCGTTCCGTATCCTGTACAAGGACAAGGCCACAACGTGGGGGCACCAGAATATGTCTTTCGTGTCGCAGCTGCATGTCACCGACGTTATCTTGCACCTGTACATGAACAGAGAAAGAAAAAATATCCATTAAATCAAATCAAACAAAGAAACGTTGTTAAATTCGCAATCGAAATTGTTGCGTAACAGAAAAAGAATAACACTGTCCACAATACCTGTATATATACCGCTCGGAGGAGTAAAAGGAGAATACGAGGTTTTCTCTCAACTTTTATAGTAGAGGAATTCGACAGAGTGAGATGATGATAATAATATAATTAATAAATGATTATTATTGGTTTTCAATAAAAAAAAATGTTTTTAAGTTTTTTTTTGTAAAATACTTTTGCACATAATAGTTGGCTTGTTGAAGTTTTAAAAATTATTTTCCTCGATAGACTTCGGGTAAAATAGTTGTACCTTGAAAATAGAATGTTCCGAACACATGCAAAACGCGTATTTATTTATGTGTATATATTATGTATAATAATATATTATACGCATTTAATAAACGACACACGGTGAAAATACAAAATGGTAAATCAACGTAATACGTGTAATACGAGCGAATACCTATAACATGCGCGCGCATTGCCGCACTGCGCACGCTTATTTTAAATTGAGTTTGAGTTCGAAACGATTGCGCTACGCGAAAATAATTAAAATTCAACTGCATGACGATGCTGATCAAAAAGATGCGTTTCAAACACAACACGAACGGACGCGGTGATCTACTACCAAACCCCACCTAGGGTTGGGTTTTGTCAGGTAGGTTAGGTTTATATGTTGTTATATAATATTTAAGTATCATCGACGAGAAAGAAAAAAAATCTATTTAGACGCAAATAACAAAACGATGGACCATAACGTCGAGCGTTTGAAAAAAAAAAATAAACGTGCCGAGGACGACGTAGGTAATTTTTTTTTTTTGCAACCATTCGGACCCTGCAGTGTCATAATAATATAATATAATATAGAGTTGTATTAAATGACGTTAATATTATATAATACGAACACGAGAGTAACATTGTACGTGACATTACACGGATGTACACAATATATTGTACGCGCGTCGTTCCCCTATATCCTTTTTGTTTTCGTAATCATGAAACGGATACATTTCTGAGCGGCAAACCTATCTGAGTGTATAATAATATAATAATATATTATAATTTATAATTTAAAAGTAGGCGTAGACAATAAAAATCAAAAAAAAATATATATATAATATTATTTTAAGTACAGGATATATTTTTAACCACAACCGACGATTGTATATACACGATGACGTTATAATATGATAAATACTAAATAGTATAATATAATTTTACATGATATACCTAATTAGGTACACGCATATATTATAATAATTTTGATATTGGGTCGTGTTCTAAAATATTTACTATGTGTCTGTGTATACTGAGTATTTTTTACCTGTCAAAGCTGACCGACACTTTGTGTGTTTTGTTCTCTTGGTCGGGATGGTTGTACGACGGTGATCCGGGTCTCTGGTTCCACACCACACCGCTCAGATGGAATCCTATAACACGACAAACGCACACTTGTTAGTCGCCTATTATACAACAATATTAAAAAGTATAAAGAATAAAAATATTATAAATCGTATATTGCAACCACGCCGCCGGGGGGAGGAGGGTGTCGCGGAAATGTGCAATTTCAAACCGTATAGAGATTTGCACGATACCGATATACGATACGAGACGCACCACAGCGCTGTAAAACACGAAATAACAATGATAATACATACAGTAAACGTACGCAAGCGTACGACGACGCGAAAAATCCTCTTTAAGCACATTACAATATATATTATATAGAAACTGTGCGTATACAATACGTAAATAATATATCGTATTATATATATATATATATATATATTGTAATAATACTTATACGCACGCGATTCTCACATGCATTTGTCTGGGGGATTTGTGACGTGCAGGGGACCCAGGAGGACTATTGATCCGGCATTGTAAATTATTCGGAACTCGGCAATAAAAGCAAAAGAAAGGAGACGGGGACATTAAATTTTCAACGTTTGTTTTAGGGCTTTAATAAAAACGAGGTGCGGCTTTATTACTTGGATTATAAAACAATACAAAGATTGACACCGACGGATTTCCAAAGCCATTTTTTTCCTTTCTTTTTACCATACCATTGCAGGGCTGTTGTATATATACAATGTACTTTACCACGCGGCACGACCCGAGGAATTTTGGAGAACCGACAGTTTACTGAAAGAGCAAATGAAAAATGACTGCGTTGTTAATCAATACATAAAAGTTTTTTTGTATATATGTATATAAAAGAAAACATTATATTATATGGAGCCGTATCCACGCCCAACAGAGTCAGATCTGTGGCAGTTCGGGGGATGAGTAGGGGAGAGGGGTTTCTATCGCTGAGGTGCAGTTCAAAGGAAAAACTATAATACGTGACCCTACAATACTACCTAAGCATTGTATACACATAATTTATATTAGGAGGCCGAGGTCTGATTTCCGCTCTCTTCGTTGTTGCAAGGAGTGATGGAATTTTCAACATAAAACCACCACTGGCATATACGAACGGTAATTATATATTTCATATTAATATAATATTATGTACATACAAGAAACGATTTACAACGGTTCATGTTTGGTATAAATATACGACAGAGGTCCTGGTAACGACGCACACGTGCGCTGGAGTTCGAAAAGTCCCCGACCGAGAAATACCTCCCCCCCACGGGCCTTCCGATCAATCCACATTCAACCACCCCTATACACTGCAACTGCCGTGACATTTGCGTCCTCCGCCGCCGGTCGAGACCACGTGCGGTGCACGAGTAATGATAACACCACGTACACGAAATACGGCCCGGAGATCTCGTCGGCGGACGGCCTTGACGCGTGCGTGTCGTGCGTGCGGCACCGGCAACGCAGCATCCCACACGCGGTGGAATGACAACGCGTCCGGTATAGATCGTCGCGCGACCGTGTACGTTTATTTATATTTTATTATATCAGACGTGTGAGCGGCGCGCACGCGCACGCACACGTATTGTCGTAACAACACGACACGTACGTGTGCGTATATGATATTAATATTATATACGGCAAAAAAAATTATAAGTGAAAAAAAAACAACAAAAGTGACGTCATTATTGTCGTGTCGGCTGCGGCGGCGGCGGACAGGTTCAGTGGCCGTGTTGCCGTGTCAAGGCCATCGTACCCCAGTCCACCCGACCACCGCCCGCCCACCCACCAACAGACCGTCGTCGTCATCCACTGCCGCGGCCGCTACTGCACCGCCGCTGCACCCGCGACCGACGACGACGACGCCACCGTCATGTTTTTATATACACGGTACACACATACAATAATAATAATATACACATTTATAATAGCGTAAAAGAGTTATGGACGAGTACAACCGGCAACGTTGCATCACCGCCGAGGAATACGGCGAGGTGGTATTTTACACACACACACACACATGTGGTCTCGACCGCGGTCGACATGGACCGTGAAAGGAATCGGGACACGGAAAACAACAAAAATCGATAAATATATACGAAAAAAATGAATTCCGACGGGTTTACCATTCTTGTTTTTTGGTGTTTGGACCCGAAAAATCCTTTTTGTGAACCTACGAAAAACATGCGTAACCGAACAGACATGATGATAATGAAATTATGTGCGTCGGCGCACAGCAGCGATGTCGCTGTGGGGACACGGAGCGATGACGAATAATAATCGTTTTTTTTTTTTTTTTTAAGTATTCAGTAATAATAGTAATAACGATGGAAAAAAAGACACCGACCGTGCACACGCGTTTTCGGTGCGTATTGATCTCTAGTCCGAGGGGCGGTGCGATACTTTACACACCACCGTCGCCACCGCCGCGCTATTGCCAGCAGGCACTTATGGGACTCTCCGGCCGCAGCGCCGCAAACGCACACACACACACACACACATCTGGGTACAGTTTTTTTTCGTATAATTTGTTTTACAATATAGATAATTTGAAAAAAAAATAAATATTTTTCTTTTCGTCAAACGTCGAATGCGCGAGACGTTATATAATATATTAATATCGTTTAGCTCTCATATAGCCCGCGTGGAATATAATATTATAACCTGCAGCTATATAGTTAGGTCAGGTGTACTGTTAACTCGGTTATAGCACAGACGATCGTCCGAAAGACTATGTGCGCATAGGTCACGGAGATATTTTAACACACGCAGCCACGCAGCCACGGAGTATATAATATACGATGAATGGGCCGAAATACGCGAGAGGGGCGATGGTATATATATACATAGAGGCACGTAAATAGTATTGTAGACACCGTAGTATGTATTCTATATATGTATAGTATATGTATAGTATATATATATATATATATATATATATATATATATACATACTATACAGTGGTGTATTTATATATACGCACACACACACAAGAGTGAATGAAAACCGTGTCAAGGTGAGTGCGGTGGAGGCGGTGGAGGGGAAGCATGGTCCGTATTACGGCGAGGTCATGCGATCCGAAGCGGAGAGAAGAGTAGGCGGCGGCGAGGGGGGAACGCGCCGTCGAACGTTGCCTGATGGGAGGGTGTGGAGAGCGCGGGGTTAGCGTAGTAAAAGTCGACGGTTTGTTGTTTTCGTTCTCTTCCGCGCGGCGGCGGTCTTTCGCCGTCTCTCTTTCCGTTTCCGGAAAACACGCGTACTTCCCCTTCCATTCCACCTCCACCGACCCACAGCACCGCGAACATTCGTCCTAGCCGATGATCGTCAGCTGACTGCTGCACCCTCCCCTACATCGTCGTATATATATATATACACGTGTAAATATGCTGTTTGTGTATAATATAAATACGGAGAAAACTCTGAAAACAACGGTAAAATTAGCGGAATCCAACTGCAACACGCGCGATTGCACCGCGGGAGACGGCCAACACGAAGATGCAGTAGGAAACACAACACGGTGTCGTCACAATATTGTATTACATTACGTACGTTCGGTCCTCGAGAGTTTGCGTTTTTTTTACTATTCTACCGACTACGCGGTATATATACACGTGTAGTTGTCGTCGTGTATAAATAAGGGGCGCCGCAACGTTCTAAACCACGGACTTTGCCAAACACACACCACGTACATATTATACGCACAGAGACTTTGGCCCCGACGACTACGATTAAGTACACGATAATACGCGGCGCGCGTTCTCCGAAAACACCTAACGCCACAGCCGCGCACCTATCCGCGCCGCGGAGTGCCAAATTTTGAGTTCTTATCTGGGAACGCGCACTCCTGGAGCTGCCAAACTTCGAAATCGTATTGCCAAACGACGATGTGACCCTCTCTCTATATACTGCCTCCGACTCAGTGCCCCTTCCTCCCCATCTGGCCACTTTTCAATAATAATCCTTGCCAGCGTTTTCTGGCCAAAATCATCCAAGCCCTCACCTCCCCGTTAGCCCACTACACCATACCCACCACTGCAGCGGCCGCCCTGGGCCAGGCCGGTCCGCATGTACGTTTTTAAACGGAAACCTCGGATATTCGGGCCAACAACGCCCGATGCCAAATATTCACAAAGTATGTCTGGAATAGGAGCCAAAAAGCTTTAAATATACGACGGTTCCGTTTGTTTTTGATCGGGAGACTTTTTGAAGGATGTGGCACGCTCGAAACGAAACTCGCCCGAAGACCTTACGACCCCCTTTCCCACCAAATTTTGTTTGCACGGTGACCCGCGGAGAAGTGCGACTACTCGTAACTCGAAAAAACACATGTATTACATATATAATATTATATAATTGTATTGGGTGTTAAATCGAGGCCACTACGACGAGTGTGTTCACACATCATGTATAAACACAAGTGTGCGTTTATTTTTGGGAAAAAACTTTTTAATTATTATTGTCGTTATATAACAACATATCGCTATGGCTGAACTAATTGCTCGTTTTTGAATGCCGTAAGTTATAACGTACTTAGTATTAGATATAGTGTTTGACTTCCAAGCACAATAGATAAACACATGCGCAGAATAATAATGCGAATTAAAGTCTTATATTATACAGAAGATGGACGATGCGAACCGGTGCGGAACGCGTTTATTTGGTAGCATCAGATAAAAAAACAACATGGCGGCCGATAAGGATTTTTAATGACCGTTGAATTTGCAAGCCGAGCCAATATTTTAAGACTGCCAAGACATATCATTCATTTTTTGGCCGAATTTCCAGCTCCGATAGCGCGGGGGCCGCGTGCAGGGGTTATAACAGCCAATATGGTTGTCTTTCGTGTGTATGCGAGACAACTAGCGTGTAATCGGATGGTAGGTTTAGAATATATACAAGGAAATAATATCACGGAACAATTTACACCGCAAACCTTTGAAACCATACTCGATAGTTATTTGTATGCATATTAGACAAACGCATATTCGCTTCGGAACGTGGTTTTTCTTTGTTTGCGTTGCAACGTGAAAATCGAGGAACTATATAAGTATACGAAATAAAATTCAAATAATTATAACGTATAGATGGGTAATGGGTTATACAGCGGTAATTTAACGCATTTTTAAATGAAATAAAATCGTATGAACATCATACAATGTTGCGGTATGAGAAGATGCTCGTTTTGATTGTGCGCGTAACACTGCAGAGTTCTTAAAATATTTCCGGACAGTGTAATTGATACATTAGTAACGCCAAAAAGAAAGTCGTAACGTACTGGGGTACAAATAATAGGTATACTGTGAATTGTCGTACCTACAATACAAAGCCACCATATATACACATAATAATATATATTATAGTACTATGATGTAGGTACATACGTGACAAATAAAACGAGTTTTTCTTATATTCTTATTTTACATTATATATTATCATAATATAATTTTCCGTTTCGTGGTGATTAAAAATTAATTTCGCTAAAATTCTGCAATAGTCGTTTCGAATATGAGGATAGGAAATATGGCGGAGAAACGCGTGTTTAGCAAATCGCAATTTAACAATTAACAGCACATTACAAATGGCGAACATAGCGTGTAGGTACCTACAAAAAATAAACTGTTTTCCACCGGAACAATATTAACACCAAAAACTTCGTCTTAACATCGATTTTGCACTTAGTGTGTGCGGTTTCAAGACGATTCAATATGTACGCAAGCGGAACGGCTGTCGCACACAGTCGTCGTATCGAAAAACTCTCGACCAAAAAAACGGTGGGGCTGTATACGGCGCGGCATCCAAACGATATTATTTATATCGTTCATAATCAACGGCCACCAATCGATAGACGGACACGCGCTTAGGATATAATATATTATTATTATTATTATAACAATAATGCCGTACGGAGCCAAGAGACCTATGACCGAGCACGTATGGGGCTCGCTCGGCGAGGGGACGAACCGTATGAATATCGTTGTTATTTTTAATATATATATATTGTTATTACAAATAAATTAATATAAAACGAGAGTGGTGGTGATGGAGTTAGTAATATATATATATATATATGTATGTATTATAGGAACGAGAACAAAAAAATAATAATATATTATATTGTCCTATACAGTATTTTTTTTTCTTTCGCTCAGTATAAATAATAACGAACAAACGACACACAACACGTGTGCCCAACACCCCCTACCCCGCCCGCACACACACATATACAAATAGTAATAAAAAAAGGTACCTCCAGCCCCCACCACGAGCACAGCACATAGTATAATAATATGATGATGACTAGAGGCCGAACGCAGCGCCGGCGATATTGTGTGTTCGGCGGCGCGCGCGATCGGCGACCGGAGAGTTCGATAAGGGTTGTGTGGATAACTTTGTGTTCGGCGTCGAGCGGGAGGGGCGGGAGGGAGGCGATAAATTAGAAATGACTATTAGGCCACGGGGAGGAAATTTACATGAAAATCGCTGGCGAGCCGCCGCGCGTCCACGTGTGCATTCGGCACGGATCGATGTGCGTTGCGCGCGCGTGTGTGCGTGAGCATATAAGCCGCGCGAGCTAGCCAACAGGGGATGAATCACCGTCGCCGAGCGCGCGGCCTGCGGACGACAGACACGACACGTCCACCGCCGCTCTGTGCGTTTTTTATGTATATATACATAATGCGCGTGTACTTTGGTACGCCGGGGGGGGGGAAGCGGCGTACGGACAGAATGGGAAAACTGATAGTTGGGGGTGTGGGGGGAAGCAGAAAAAAATCCCCTACAAACGGATAGTCGTTTAGCGAGAGAGGTCGTTGAACGCACGCGCCAAATATTGGCCGCCGCCGACCGAAATGTCAGTTGTTCCTCCTGTGTAATATACACGCGAGAGGCGACTCGGTGTCGAGGCGACGCGGCTGTATATTTTTCGCGGTCACGTGACACGGAAACGTACGCGACGGACGACGACGACCGCCGCGCCGCCCCGCTACGTAGAATGTGGCTGCGACGTCGTCATCTCTTCTTCTTTTCTCTCACTATATAATATTATAATTAATACTGTGACATTAAATATTATATTACATTATAATATATTAATATGTTATCTTTGAATGTATGTATATGTATGTATGTATGTATGTATATGTATGTATGTATGTATGTATGTGTGTGTGTATGTACCTAATAATACAATAAAAAAAACCAGTGTTTTTTTTCTCAACCGAATAGATAACGCAATAGTTTTAACTCAAAAAAATGTATTTAAATGTTTGTTTATTGTATATAGTTTGATATGTGATACACGTTGATAGCTAAACGTTGAGAATTTTTTTTAGAAAAATATTAGTTGTCGTTTTGTATAAAACGAAAAACTAATGAGAAAAAAATACTAAAATATATGGTTAAAATGAATCTACATTTTAAATTATATAAAAAAAGGTTAACTGAAAATAACGATGATTGTCTTACATTTAAAAAAAATCGTCTTATAAATATAGATATCTATTTCTTTCTTATGAGTGAACCACATCGAGTCCTTGTGAAAATGTTTTAACGCTAAACATTTCTTTTTTTTGCATTCGGCAGGTTTCCAATACGTTACATAATATTAAATATACTAGCATGGTGTGACTATAATACTATAATGTACAGATGGTCTGAAATTATAATTTATTTTGTTACAAAATAAATTCAATACTAACTGAATTTGTTTTTTGGATATACATCATAAAAGTAACCACTATTTATGCCATTTTATTTGTTTATTTTACTGATACATACTTAAATATTATACATTGAATTATCAGAATTCAATAGAAAAACGTTTCGACAACTCTTGACAGAATTGTATATAAAAGACATTAAACAGACAAACTCATTAATAAACTAATACTAATAGCGTGCAATATTATAGGCATTATTTAATTCTGCAGGACATGCTCGATAAATGTAGAAAATAAATGTCAGTATAATTATGTATACATTCTCCAATATAACATTAAAAATTGAAACTAACTACACTATGTTTGTACAAAATACCACAAGATACTATTTAAATTCATTAAAAAATAATCATAATAATGTCCGAATAATTACGTATAGCCGTGCCTTGTATTTGACATGAAAATAACAGACATAACTAAGGTTAAGCCGAATGCGAAACTGTCATAAATGTCATACAATAAAACGAGTATAATTTATGAAAATATGCTTATTGTACTATATATGGGTGGTTTCTTTATGAAGAATTTTAATATAATATCAAATTTCCAATATTCAACGATGGAATTCTACTATTGAACACTATATCTATCGCTATTCACTAAACGTATACACGGTTAAATAGTTTAGAAAAACGATGAAACTCAATATATTAGACCCTATTATTTTGATATTAAATTGAAATAATGCCATTAAGATGATAATATAATATCTCTAATATGCGCGATAGTTAAAGTGTAATTCGATTTTAATTAAAACAGACTTGGGGCATTAGAATCGATCTGCAGACTTACAAACAAAGTTTTAACGAGAAATAGTTAGAAATGAATTTGGACTACTAAATTACTTACTCTTATGCTGACATGAAAATTATGGTTTATTATAGAAATACTGACATTTATATTTCAAATATGGTAAAGAATTAACATTTCCGGAAATTTGCCTCAAAACACTTGGCCAACAACATCTTAAATACATTAATTATATTAAATACATTAATTCGAACATCAAACTTACAATGTTTGAATAGAGTAGGATTAATATTATATTATTATACAATTGAGTTTTTTTTCAATAATTTTAATAAATGGACTGTTTTTATGAGAATGATGTCAGTTAAAAAAACTTAAAAATATTATACGTTTGTTTTGTAAATAATGTTTTGTAACCGGATCGACTGGTGGCACTGAAATTTGGCTACTTCCATTGATAGTTTTATTAAAAATGATAAAGCCTTCATTTCAGTGCCACCAGTCGATCAAAGGGTTATCTACAAAAAAACAATGTATATTTTTTTTTTAAATTGTCTTAGGCCCTTCTTCATAGAAACCGACCAGTTAATTTTATTAAAGGAAATAGTGAAACACGATTATCTTTCAATTATTAAGTGTTATATTATTATATTTTTATAATATTATGCAGGTAACTTAAAAATAAATATTATTCCAAATCCCCTACATTTGTATTTGTTATCCTCATCACAATCTTCATTTCAAAGCAAATTAAAATATAGTTTATACAGTAATTATTAAAAAAATTATATAGTCGATGACATGAAATAATACAATCTTCTTATACATTTTGTGGTTATTCCAAATATATTTGCTATTTTGCATTAATTTAATTTTTAACCAAGAAAATTTATAGAATGACAATATTTTAACAAAAAAAGAGAAAAATACACCTTATTTTATTGACGCATTGTTATAATTTAACGATATTTACCTTTTTATATCCATAATTACATATTTTATGATAAAATTATGATAAGAATTCTTGAATATTAAAATGTTTATTTTGTATAGCTATTAAAGTTATACCAACATAATAGGAATTATAAGTTTATGTTGAGCACTAGTTATATACACTAAACATATTAATAAGCAACTAGATAAATTAGTTAATATATGACTCTAAATTCTAATTAAAATAAGACGTTCTTATCCAAGGTCCTATACATTTGCTAATGTGCTTAGTGCCTTAGTTAAAACAGGAGGTTAGGTGTTACAGCATTAACCTACTATATCATCTTAATATAATAAATAGACTTGTTTTCAATTACACAAAAAATTTAAGTAGTTTTAATACATAAATTATATTTAATTTAACTTTCTATGACTCAATTTCTAGAGATAAAAATTAATTTAATATGATATTAAAGAAGTTGAAATAATTTAATAGGTATACCAAATATAAACTACAAATAAATTATATTTACAAATAGTAATTAATTAATTTTAATAATCTTAAAATGTATTTAAGAATTTAAAAATGTATCTACGATTATTATATTGTTTACCATAAAATATGGATTATTATAATGTGTATTAGTCCTTAGACAGTTTAACGGTCTGAATATAATAATACATAGAAAACAATCGTTATTATTATAAAAAATAATAGATAACTATTATAAATTATTAATATAAATATAATATAATATAAATAATCACGTACATAATTTGTATTAAACTTGTAAATTGTAAACTATACGAAAGAATGCTTCAACCATAATTTCACAGCCAATAAACGCGTTGTGAGCAGGAGCGCTGATCAAGCACTCAATCCCCAATGTATTAGTTCAACACTAATGTAAATATGGATATTATAAATATAATGAAGGATAAATTAAAACGATAAAATCGTATCAACAAAAATAATCGAATGCAGTTATCATGTTTATTTTGTTAAGTAATGAGTTTAAAATCTTGCACAATATTCAAGTTGTCAAGAGCTAATAGGTATTATTTTACATATTGTGCGAATTGTAAAAACCAACTAACAAGAGCACCGAGCAGTAAATATAATTATTATTAGAATATCATAGAAGTCATTAAATAAGTAGATACTAAATAATATTTCCAATTTAAACATTTTGAGTATATTAACTATGACTATATTATAAACAATTTATTATGAACAACAAAAATAATATTTTGTTTATTTTATATTTCATTCAAATATGAAATCATATTAATGTGTATACTAAACGTTTTTTTCCTTGTGGAAAAAATGAAATCTTAAAAGAATTACACACTATAATATAAACAGGTTAAAAATCCATAAAAATAAGAAGAGTAGACTTTTAGCACATATTTAATAAAACAAAATTATATTTTTTAGGAACTATTGATTATGACTGGATTTTAGGAACATAATGTTAATCTAACTAGTAGGAATGTAACGAAAAATCATAAGGCAAAACCAGTTTCAAAAATGCTATTAAAAAAATTTTAAAATCTTGTTTTTATTAATTTATCTATTCCCTCGGACTGATGACTTTATATTTAATACATAGTAGTAAAGGAACAAAAAAAATATTTATATTTATATATATTAGGCACTTAGATATATCTTTTAAAAATTAATTCGATCGAAACGTATTTAAAATGCTAAACATGAAGCTGCAAATGAGATTTCGTCAGCGGTGGGCGTTTCAAATTATTAATTAGTTGTTTGAACAGAATTTCATTGGCACTCTAATCCCGAGAATAATATTTCAATGGCCATTTTTTATCATAAATAAATACGAAAGTATGTATAATATTAAAATATTACAGCTTTGATCTTAGCAGTGTCATATTGTGCAGCAGTGTGTTTGCTACTTTTAAACCCCATCAGGCAGGCAGGCCAACACAACACCACGCCATCGGTTCGTTTTATTAGTAGGCGATTAAATTATTGTTTTATAACATATTATTATTATTATTATAATGGATTTGAGTATAATATATGAGGACTGCGTCGCGGTAATGCAGCAGGTCTCTAAACAAAGGAAAATCGATTTTTAATGAATCACTCTGTATATTATACAATAAAAATACAGAATGACAATATCACGACATTGCGAAATAAATGTGTTTTCACAACACCCCGCGCTAACATTGTACATGTATATACATTATACACAGTAAAAGGAACCGCACACACACAATATAATAATATATTTAATACGCAGCTATAATATTATTATAATGCCGAGCTGCAGCAGTCCTCCGCCGCAAGACATGGCAACGCTGCGGTGTCGCGCAAACCCGGGTCTCTGTTCGTCGCGCATTATATAGTACCCTTTTAGTAATAAATAAGTATCGTATACTATGTATATAATAATAATAATAATATATTATAATATAGAAATTATTTCCACTGCAGTATAATAACATAAACGCGCAAACACAGCCATCGTCGTTTTTATAATGGTCTGGTTTTATGTTAATGACGTGCGTGCGCGTGCGAGTCCGTGAGTCTTTCTTAAAATATGTATAAAAAATATTGTTAAACAAAAAGAACCGGTCCCGCGCCGAATGGCATGCTATATACAAGTTCCGGTTAATGTATATATGGTGTATGTGCACATGTGTGTGTGTGTGTGTCTGTGTCTTTATGTGTGTATACACAATAATATTATAACGGATTTTTGCTCACCGCTTGTGCGCAATTTTTTTTTTCTTTCCGGAAACGGATGTACGACCATCAATTTTATAACGTTCCAATTACAGTACAAATTAAACCAGCAATGGATGTGTGTGTGTGTGTGTGTGTGATGTGTTTTTCTTAACAATGTATTAATATCAATAATCATTTTTCCTATATTGCCGCTCAAGGGCTGAAATTTGATTAATATTATAATAGATGAGACTCGAAGAAAAAAATGACACGCCCACTTCATAAACAGCTGAGCGCATTGTAGTATAATAGTTTTCGTTTTTATTTCGTCGTTTCGCAGACATTCGACGGTTTAAAATAGGTAACTGTTGGTATACGCTTAAACGCGAAAAAAAATTAAAGCACCCGAATAACGAAAAAGAAAAGTTATAAAACGCATATTATAAATAATACAGTTCCTAGATAGTTGACGATAATGAGACTATTTTAACGAGGATACCAGTTTGTTGTGTCTATACTATTGACATCTATACATAACCACGAGTTCGCGAATTTAAGTGAAAATATTACACATGTCGAACGAAGAACTCGATTTTCGAAAAAAATGTTTTCCGGCTATGTATTATACTATTATATTTCTCGGAACGGCAATATTAATAGGAAAGCAAGTTTATTTAATCAGTTGTATCTTATATACCACTGTCACTGTGCACAGTGGGACACCCAAACTTTAGCAATTTCGAGAAAATATCGAGTTTAGTCTTTCTGGAATACAAATTCCTGCGATTAACGTGTAAAAGAAATACACATACAATAAATATTATACATAATGGAAAACACTTAGTTTTGTCGTCGTCGGCGCACCGTCGCCGCTAACTGCTGTCGATTTGCTTTATGTATAATATAAAGACCGAAAAACATTTTAAATTCTGAGTACACCTTTACACGAAAACATCGAATCACTTTATCACTAGCTTTCGTACGCGTACCTATATTTCATATTTTGCAAGCAGGTGTATCTTATACAATTTCAGAATATAAATGAGTCATGTGAACAAAAAAAATTTACAAAAGTAATTAGATGTGTGCATTAGATCAAAAAATTAATTGACTACATATAGAATACTCATTATAATAGGTATATTAACAGTGGGTATTATAATATAATATTATATACGTTAAAATAAACTACCGAACGAATTGATGTGCACTGTTCAAAAATAGCACACATAAAATTGTATAATTTATTGTTTTTTTTTTTGCAATACAAAATACATTTCATAAAAAAAAAACCGTTCCATTCGTCTTGAATTATTAATTAAATCTAATTTCGAAATCTTACGTGTTCTAAGACAAAAAAAATCCATCAGAATCTTATGCAAATTATCCAATCTGCCGTTAAATATGGACAAAACGTATACGTTTAGATATATTTTATTCATTATACAGTGTTTCAAAAGGTAAATTGGACAAAGATGGAGTCCTCGTCTATATGCGTATGTTCTGAGTAAATGAATAAAACAAATTCCAATTTGAAAATGTAATTTTTGTATTATATAATTTTGATTTGGGGAACAATCGGACAATAGTAGTCCGTCGTCGTCGTCGCCATTTCAGTATTAGTCGGTATATTATTATTATTATTTTTTTTTTTTTTTTGTTTCTTTTTATATATGAATTCACAAAGAGAATAATAACAATAATACATTATGTAGTACAAAATTTGAGTAGATATTATTATTTTATTATTATTTTACGCACCATCGAGTAGAAATTTCAAAGGCAAAAAAAATCATTCTTTTTTTCATAAAATGCAGATCGCGTGCACTCTGTACGCGTAACCAACTTACATGTTTTATTGCACATACTATAGGTATATCATTGGACTGAAGGGAAAACTCAAAATACCGAGGGCATAATTTTATAATGCATCTGTTGCCATTTACATCACAGCAATAGTTGGCAGGAATGCATTGATTTTCCGCTGCTGTTGATGCTCACTCACGCACACACACCCTTCGTTAGTTTTTGACAAAATAACGGGCTCGCGCATTTCTAATAAGTTTTGGCGAGAGGGCACACTCGACTAATGTATATATAATATATACTCAAGTCCGGAAGTTACCAATTACAAGTGGCTTTTGAACGGGACGACCACCTTGCACTATACCGCGTGCGTTACACACTCGAAACATAAACCGTCACGTCGTGTATTTAAAAAATAAAACACACCAACGATCGCTATGACAACTAGTACGGGATATTATATATAACTACAACATCCATGGAAGCCTGTTATTAATTATTATCATATTATCATTGTCGCCCGGCACAGCGGCAGTCCCGAACGCGGTTTCTCTCCGCTCAAAGTGCGTTTACGATATTTTTCATATATTATACATTTTATATTAACAATGAGAATTTGAATATTTTTAATTATGTTAAGTGGCCCGCTAATACTTTCCTGATAAATATTCAACATAAATTTACATTTAATGGTAATTCGGTTTTTTTTTTTTATTATACAATATATTTATATTTTAATTCTTTGTTTCGGTCGAAACAAAAACCCAGAATAAATAATAAAGCTTAGGTTTTAGCGAATAGATTAAAATAAATATTAAAAAATAAAACCTCGCGGACAGCGACGTGTAAACCACCTAAAATAATAATATTGTGTGCGCGGCGTTCCAGAGCTCCGCCGGGAAACACGCGAATTCCGTAACATATCGGTCCGGTGACCCACACGGCAGCACACCACCCATCGTCGTCACACGGTTTTCACGCGTTGACGCTTTTTCAGTCGTTTGTTCTCTGTTCGTTCGCCTTGTACATAATATACAAGTGTAATTTCATTACGGACATTTCAATACGGTTGATGGGTGATTGGTGGTGGGGTTGATGAAGGGGTGGTGGAGAGAGAAACTGTTATAATTGAGAATTGTTTATTACACGTCGCGTGTTTTCAGCGATTGCGTATATTTATGTAGCACCATCACAATATAATGTAGTGATTAACACGAACCACGCTTTTGGTTTTTTTTTTTACAGACCCCCTTAACAGTGTTAACTTTTTCAGGGCCATTGACAGTTTTATTTCTATACAGGTTTTGAGTGTATATAATATTATTATAGTACCTATATTATTATAGTGACTGTCAACATTTATCGGCGAAAATATTATGTTTGATACGAGGAATACGTATATCTAATGTTCGTTTATTCATGCATATAGATAGGTACTTGAAGAGTAAAGAAATATACGATACTACTTAGACTAAAAATGTGTATTAGTTATAATTGAATTGTATTTATTTCAGTTCCACAAGATGATCACATATAATGCTTGATACACAATTATTGTATATATTCAATACTGTATAAGAATAAATGAAAAAAAAATATGAAATATTTTGAATTTGTCCGCCTTTGTGGAATTAGGTATTAGGTATACTTTCAGATTTAATTTCTGTGTACCTAATGTTTATTTATTGGAAAAAAATGTTTCATTATAACATATTATTACTTATTAGAGAACCTAAAGATTTAGGTCTGGTGGCAAATTACAATTACTTAAGTGATGACTTGAGCAATTATATAAGCCACGTATATCAAAAAAATGTTAAGTAGGTAAGATAGGATACATTTTTTTTGTCTTGATAGAATAATATTTTTCAAACTTCTGCACACGCAGTTTGCGGATTTGTTCTTACAAAAGTACAAAACTTTAAACTATTTCGATATATGACGTATGCTTGAACGGTATTTCGAGGATATTTGGATCGTATCGCGGCGTGGACTTCGAAGCGAAACTAATTGCGGAATTGGCCGAACAAGAACGACGACGAAATACCCAATGTAACGAACGGTCTCCCCAGTTTTATTTCGGAAATCGTCTCATCGTGTGTACTGGCGGCGATGTCGGCGTCATAATAATATATCATTTAACCTACATAAAGCGTACAATAATAAAATATACGACGTCGCCCATACGACGAGGACTGGTTATCGTCGCGAGAAAAACGAAACGAGTTTTCATTTGTTTGCGTTATTTTCGTCTGGTCTTAGTTAGCTTGCGTCGCCGTCGACGATCGTACTATAGTTCGCGTACGATAATAATATGATATTTCGTTCATAATTTATAAACGGTGCGCCGCCGTATATACACGGTGGTCGGAGGCACGTCGGAGTGGAAACAGAAACGAAATAGTCAAGACTGGTCGGTTGTCTTTCGAGGCGCTCTGTACTCACGCCCGGACATGTGTTGCCGCGACCGGTGCCGCCCGCGTGCCAGTGTGTGTGCGAGACGGTTTCGTGTGTATGTGTGCGAGAGCGTACCACCACACACCGTAATAATAATAATAATAATAATAATAAAAGAGACGAGTCCGACTGTCGGTGGCGGGGAGAGGACGGCGGCGGCGAGAGATTACGCACGCACGCGGTTAACGGGAAGAGGAGGAGCAAGCGGCGGCGGCGTCTGCTGCTGCTGCTGCCGCCCCTGAAACGCGTTCTCTGAACCGCGTGCGAGTGTGCCCGCTAATGCGTGTGTGTGTGTGTGTGCTTGTGTAATTCCAATCTCGTTTTCGTGGACGGGGTACGCCACCCGCCGGCGCGCGAGTGTGTGTTCATACGCGCGCCCCCCGGCGTCTTTACACGCGCGCGCACGCACGCAAAAGCCGACCGACCGCTGTCCGTGTAGATGTGTGGTAGTAGTAAATAGTAGTAGTAGTAGTAGTACTGTAGTAGTAGTAATAGTAATTGTAGTAGTAATAGTAGTAGTAGTAGTAGTAGTAGTAGTAGTAATAATAGTAGTGTTGTTGTAGTAGTAGTAACAGTGCGAGTGTGTGCGCGTGCGTGTGTAGTCGTCGCCGCCGCCGCCGAGTGGTTGCCACGTTGCCGATCGGAACGTTTCCGAGAGAGCGCGAGCGGTTTTGAGGAAAGGGTGGGCGGCGGCGACGAGAAGGGCTGCTTATACACGACGCGGTGGCGGCGGCGTTTTCCTTAATAGCCGTGTGCTCTTCACTCCCACCGATGGCCGACGCGATGCCCCCTTATCCACCCCGCGCCGCGGACACGACCCCTCGTACACCGCCACTCTTCTTTTCGCCGATCGACGAAATCTTTTCGACTTGTTCGACCCCGGCCCAAACGACGATTTCTATCGAATCGTTTGTTCGCGATTTTGAGCACCCCTGAGATAGAGCGATGGCCAGGTGTATGTGTGTATTGTGAGTGTACTGCAGTCAGCTGCCGCACGAAAACCACTTGGAACCCGTCGAGACCGCACCGCTCGGTGGCGGACGCCGGTATAGATTTCTCGGTTAGATTATGTCCGGCAGTCCTTAGAAAATATATCACTCGATTCTTCGGGTCTCGCAAGTTCGATCTATAACAAGCAACGACTGTTATATACATGACAGTCGCTGCCACCGCGACGGCGTTATTCCATCTGCTAAAACCGCATTTTTGAACCCATGTGGTTAATAATGACGACGACGACGCGCGGAGGACCGAGGGTCGTCTCCGAAGGAAATTGGTTTTCTTTCTCTCTCCTCTCTCTCACTCACACGGCCGTTGGCGTCGTGGCTACCTTTCGAATTTCGGGAGAAAAGAAATGTACGTAAAAACGGTTTTTGTGAGGTAAAGACTGTCGGTCTGCTACCTCGGTAAAATAAATAACAAATATTTCACACGCAGCGCCGATAAAATCGGCGTCTTCGGCAACAGCCCCCACACGATCGTCGACGAGGGTGTTGGCCATAGATCGAAAACAATGGGGTTCGTCGTCGCGTGGGGTGGCGATAGGGACGGACAATGGTGTAGTAGGCAGTGGCGTACATATGAAGGAGGAGTGAGGAAAGACGTTTGCTGCGCGAATATTGGCCCCGGCGGCGCGTTCGATTTGTTCGGCTTTTACCTCTCTTGCACTCAACTCTTCTCTCTCTGTGCGCACATTGCACATGGCGCGACTGTCAAAATCGTCGTCGACCGCCGCACCCCACACAACAATTTCGTGTTATTCGGAAACCATAGGTAAAAACTGTATATTGAAAATAATTTATTATTACGTACGAGGGCCAAGGAATGGATGACGATCAATCGTCCGCCTTTAGTACCTATGCTGTAGATATACATTTATAAAACACAACGTATTGTCGAACCGCCTGCAGCAACGAAGATGTGACAATAAATCGATTTACGTGCGTGGATCGATGTCTCGGTTTATACGAGTCGATCACCACAGCGCAAGGATACGTTTTATTTAGTTTCAATATTATGTTATACACATCCCGTCTATACAACGAACGTTAGTATGTGTGTGAGTGTACTGATAGTCCCGGCGTATTCATACCGCCTCCAAAACAATAATTACGCGTCCGACGTGAGTTATTCAACACCACCCTGTCGCGTGTATCATAAGAAACAATATAATGTAAGGTTTCGTATTTTAGTCGTATAATAGACTTCCTATACAACACACATAAGAATATACTGGCCGTATTTTATTCTTTCGTTCAGCTGCTGCTGTTGTAGCAGCACGTATGAAATCCCTTTTTGAGAAACACAAAACTGATTCTTTGTCTGACACGACGCCATCTTGTTTGCAAACGAAAAAAACACGTTTCGCGGGATGTGCAAAGATGATAAATTAATCTTTTTTTTTTTTTTAAAAATCTAACCTTTAAAATAAAGAAAGGGTTGTCGACGAAGCAAGAAATTTGTTTTTTTTCTTTCGATTACGACTAAAGCGAAAATAAATAGTAACCGCTGGTGTATTGCGCGCTGCTGCACGTAATTTGTTGTATAGTTGAATAAAAAATAATTAGGCCAATTGGAGGTAAAAATAAAATACAGATTGCAAAATTAATCTGAATGTACATTAACCAAGAAAATATACATTCATGCAAATCCAATTCATGCAAAAAAAAAATCGTACGTGTCGAATTTTACGAGTGAATATATCAACTATACAGTCATGCGAACTTGGAAGTCCGATAGTGGTACGAGTCAGATCACGTGATCGAAGTATTACGGAGCAACAGCTGCGTATGGCGACCGCCTTGCACTGTTTATCTCGTTAATTGTTATTGTTTTGTGGTCAATCACTGGCGTGTCGTTCTTTTTAAATGCCGACGACCTGGGCGGTGTCCATATGGAGGTGGTTATCAGCAACTCACAGCTGTTCTCAATTTTCGCGATTATTTCATATTTAATACACGATTTATTTTATTGATGTTGCGATCTGGATCAATACACACGAATGATGAACATACAAACTGATGGTTACGTCGCATGGCACGCATGTCGAAATAATAATAATAATAATAATAATAATAATAATGATAAAATGATAATTCAAACTTTTGTTTGTCGAGGCAGTGGCAGCATACAATACCCAAGTGAGTTACTATATATATATATATATATGTGCGTGACTATTGTTATATTGGAAACGCGATGACGCCAATTGTTTGTTTTTGGGCAAAGATAATAAAAGGAGAACCCTCTAGTGGCAGCGGTGGAGTGCTGTGCTGCATGAGAGACTATGCGCGCTGCAGGGAAAAATATTTGTTCAGGCTTAGCCGAGGAGGGCGAAAAAAAGGTCTAATATTAATCGTAATAAGAACTGTACACGTCCAGTCGTCGCGTATCAGCATTCAGCAGCAGCAGACACAGTCACGGGCTCGATACACGTTGAGAAAATTTTAAAACTGACGAGGGTGTAATATTATATTGATGAAATGGCGAAAACGTCAAACTCTTCCATTGTGTATAGCGTATGTTTCCCTTGGATTTTTCGCTAATTCATTGGTTTTAATATTGTCAATCCCGCCGGATAAGAGGAGCGATTCAGACTATACTATAGTATTGTATATGCCTTATATTAATAATAAAACTCATTATGTCGCATATACGGGCTCCTACGCGGTCATCCTACTCTATATTATACTGCTGGTACACAACTACACGATGACGGTCAGCCAAGGCCCTCTTTCTATCGCGTTATTCAAGTATGTGACAAGCGGGGGCCCCCTCAAACCTTCACAACCACAGTTCATGACGGGACAAGAGTCTTGCCAATTGGAAGTGAATAGACAGAGACGACTAATTGAAAAACATCATCCGAGACGGACTGCGGTCGATTAAAATTGTGTGTATGAAATTCTGAACGCATAATATGTATAACCTAACCATAACACAGTTATTATCAAATATCAATCAGTTTTATCGAGAATTGTTAATAGTAAAATGAAATAAGTAAAATAAAATACAATAATATAAGTATTTACAAGTAGGAGGTACCTATAATAGAGTACCTACAACGGTGGTACTTGGAAAAACACGAATATTTGGCGAGACGGCTTCCGGAAAGACAATCGGACCGGCGCGCATCTAATGGAAAACGTTACGTAACGATAGGCTACGGCGACGGTCGAGAAATCGTCATGATGCATACCGGAAATTCCTGAAATCCGTTCGCAGCCCGAGGCGGCAGCGGCCTTCGCCGTTGACCACGCGGCGCGCGGCGGGCCACGTACGTCCTGACCGTGCCGGTTAAACTCGACCGGCGGCAATCCTGCGAGATTTTTCCACGCGCATTTGGCCGACGTCCAAATAATAATACTACGCGCTCCTCCTCTATGATAGGTTGTTGCTCGTCCCTCACACGCGGTGGTAGTCGTCGAGATATTTGCCCAATTCGGCAGTTATGATAATGATAAATACATACTTTCTACACGCACACGTCACACTTGCGCCCGGAGCGGCGTGTGACGTGTGCGTGTGTGTGAAACGCGCGCCGGAGACTACTGCAGCAAAATTATTACGATGACGACGTGAGTTATAATAATAGTGATAGACCGCATTTGCACATTAGCATTTTCATGAATACACAGTCGGCGGCGGCGGCGGCCGGATCGCAGAATTAACGACGTACTTGTATAAATATTTAAAAACGAAAAATATTTTATATTAGTTATTGTAATTTATTTTAATTCGTATTCTCCGGAGGATGGGAGCGAATGAGCTGTGATCGGGGGGAAACGCGACGGCGAGCGGGAGGAGGCCCGATAATAATAATTACCGCGCGCGCCTATGTGTATCGACGTTTCCCTCCTTCCCCACCCCCCCCCCCCCCAACCGATCGAAACGCGCTTTTGAATAATGCATATCCGCCGGAACACCTGGTGGTGGTGGAAGAGCCGGCGGCGGTGGTGTGGTCGCGGCGACGGTGGCCGCGCTTCCCATCGACGACGATCGTATTATTACTATTATCATCGTGACGAATAGAAAAACGCGTGCGACAGCGACGAGCACACGTCACACGACTCACGGGCATCGCGCGCGCGTTCGCCGTTTACCGATTTTTCGTCGCTGCTGGTTGTGATTGCAGCACACAATTATATTTATTATTATTGTTTAAACGCGAGGAGGACAATCGGCCGGAGGGTAAGAGAGTAAGAAATATAAGATAGAAAAAGAGAGAGAGAGAGAGAGAGAGCGAGCGATAGAGACGCGGCTAATAAGAATTTGAAATGAGGTCCTCCACGGCGGGGTTGAATTTCCCCGGACGTGCCCCGCATGCATTTTACATAATTCCGTCGGCTATTAGATCAATATGACGCGGGTGCGTGTGTATCCCCCACACGTATAATACATATCTATGTATATAATACGTATGTGTATATATTATACGACGACGACGACGACGACGACGCGCACACACACACACACACCACCGCCTCCCTCTCGCGGCGGCCGTTTAACCCGCGCACCGCAGCCGTCGTCGACCATCCTCCTCGTCAGTCCTACTACTCCTATGTGCTACTCTATACCGTCGCTATACTATTATATACGCACCCCTTGCGAAAAACATAAAAAAAAAATATATATACCAAACGATCGCGTTACACATTGATGATTTTTTTATAATATATACTACGGACGACCGTGATCGGACACCCGTGTCTGTTTTTCCGCCCCCGCCGACGTAATAGTGCTAGACTATTTGATACGCCAAAGACGCGGGGGCGGTCTATCTGCGGCGACCACCGTGCAGGTGACTTGTGAAACAGTCGCGACGATGCGCTTGTTATCTTATAATGGATGGCTAAAGTTTTGATTTATCGACCGATCTTCGATATTTTACTACATAATATATGGACTGTCGAGTTTGTACTCACCGACTTGCAGCACCCGGTCCACGCACCCGGTCTCCAGGAGCTTGAGCCCTTTATAAAACGACAGGTTGCTCTGTTCGGAGTTTTGAGATGATGAGCTGGCCTGTGACACGCGTATCAGCGACGAGTACATGAATATGTCGCGCTCATTGCGCGGAAACGACCAGTAGATGATCTGCCGCTGCACCGGTTCCGGTATGCGGCTGTACCGTTCCTCGATCCGCTGAAACGGTATGTTCTCGGCCACAATCCGGGCGGTGATGTCCAACAGAGAGTCGGGCGACCGGAGCGTCGCCGACCCTCCGGCCGACGACGACGTTGACGCACCGTCCACGCCGCCGTCCCTGCAGCACGGACGCTTGTTGGACACGCCAGCGCCGCGGCTACAACACGGCCGTTTGCACGACGCCATCGCTACGACGCTACGACGTTACTACGACGACGGCGGTGACCGCTGCTATTGTCGCTGTTTTTGTTGGTGTCGCGGCGGCTGACGCTGTTGCTGCTGCTGCTTCTGTTGCTGACTACAACGACGGCTCCGGCGGCGATTCGGCGGACACGCATCACACGTACGCATACACAGTGGGCAAAGCGACGGCGGCGGCGAGAGAGCGCGGCGCACAGAGGATTACGACGCGGGAGGGACTCGGCGGTCCACGCGGACGACACTTATCGTCGCGAGACTAGAACCCGTCGACCGATCGCGGCACACGGTAAAACGAAAACCGGACACGCGCACGCACTCGGCGGGATGGCGACGGAAAAAAAAAATTATCGGAAAATATCGAGAAAAAATTTGCGAATCGTAATTTTTTTACGACGAAAAAATATTACTTAACGTCCACATTGCGCGCACACACAAAAACACGATACGGTACGATGGACACACACACGCGCGGCGGCGGCGACGACGACGACGACGACGGCGAAGAATAAAATAATGATATTATATTATATACATATACACGCACGCACACGCCGCACACACACACACACGCACAACCGTAACGACGAACTAGCCGCGCCCGTATCTCGTTGAACACTGAACGACTACGGCCACGGCGGCGGTGGCAGTGGCGGCGGCTCGCCGTTGACGTTCCCCTCCGCGTCGCGGTCGCAGCGCGCGCCGCGGCGATCGCGTGTGTGTGTGTGTGTGTGTGTGTGTGTGCGTGTGTAAGTGCGTGTGATCGTATGTTTATGTACGTATGTATGTTGTATGTGTGCGTGCGTGTGCGTGTGTGTGTGATTGCGTGCGGGAGTGCACACCGCGAATGGCACGCGGCCACCACTATCGATACATCGCGCCCGTCCAAGCACAATCGATATCAAAATCGATATAATAATTATTTTTTTTGCGTGTGAGACGATATTCGTCCCCGACGGCTTTTTTTCCCCTTTTTCCACGTACGCGATAATGTAATTATCATTCGCCGCCTCCACCCGGCACACACCGGCCGCCGAATGCCGAGGCGGCGTCGGCGGCATGACAACAGCGCCGCTGCTTGACTCCCGCCGACTCGGCCACCGCCGCCACCGATCAAAAATATCACCGAGTCCGAAATGAACCGATTCTTCGGTATTTCGGCGGCACCTCGGTCCCGCTGCTCTCGACCGGCCCCGTTCGGCGTTCACCGTCATCGTTGGGTTATATTGTAAAAATATCACACTTCGTTTTCATCCTATCCGTTTTGTCCGTTCGTTTCGTAGAAAGTGAAAAATTTCCTGTAACAACGTCGTCACTCGGTGCAACCGGCGTCGACGACGACAACGACAGTACGACACTATAGTTGAAAACACCTGTGAACGGGATTATAGCTTTTACGCCGTTCGCCCACCGCCGGCGCAGCTCCGGAACACCAAGACCGTGAATTTTGGCACGGAGAATTCCGTTTTACCGACCTGCGCTCGCTCGTTTGATCTGCCGAACTGTCGTTATTCCGCCCGACCGCCGGCGATAACTAAAATAATATTATATATTTTTTAACGCTAATAAAATACATTATTATTATTATTATTATTATTATTATTATTATTATTATTTGCTTTACGGGCAACGGCAGTTAAAGTATTATTAACGCGTCGGGTTTTCGCCCGAATCGTTGAAATAAGACCTTCGAGAGTTTTTCACATTATTTACGTAACTTTATGCCTAAACATTACTCGTGCAAACATTATTCAAGTTCCAACTATTATTATATTTCAAAAAAAAATTTCGGGAACCGTACACCGAATTGGTTAGTATGGTGGTTATCGCCGCACATTCGCACGTATTTCGACCGCGGCACAGCTTACATGCATTCAATTGCATTGTGCATTTATGCACATAATTTATCTCGTTTTTTTTTCGCGTCCAACATAATAAATAGTTGTTAAACTGAATTGCTATTTAAAGTTTTTTTTTTATTCCGTTGAACCGCCAATGTTGGTAATAATATTATTATTATTCGGTGTACACAGTGTACTGCACTTGTACGGCTATCTGCATAATACGAGAAACAAAAACTATGTCTTTTCCTACCGCCGAAATACCCGACCGCATATTATTATTTCTCGATAATTAATACAAAAAAGATTTGTACAACGGTTTCGAGTAACGAGTGTTATTAACACGGTATGCAACTAAATTATTATTAAGATACTGCGAAGTGCGAAGCAGAAAAATCAAGAGAGTTCATTTTTACTGTTTCTAGTACCTATTAGTGACGCGCATTTATCGATAATACTGTAAATTTTTACGATATTATATAATAATAATCGGCGTGATGCATTATTATAATAATAGATCCGCGACACGTAAGTGCACATTTCCCTCCACACCGCACTCCCACCGAACCGCGGTCACACGCCGAATTCATCTCCAAACAGTCATCGACGTTTCCTACGTGTTCGATATTTCGCAACAATACAAGACGCGTCTACCCCACTGCATTCAGCATTGTACGCTATTTTACTAATACCATTTTAAATGTATAATGTAACAATATATTATAATATTGATAAATACATAATAATATTATTTTTATTGTATTTTCCTGTAATCGCTTCAGAACGCGATTATTATTCATTCGGCCGCACTGCAGCTGAACACTGAACGGTGTAACAATAAATAATAATTACTAATTAGTGCACAATGATTTGCACACGCGTTCCGGAGCGAAACAATCTGGTGATAATTGTCGAGGAAAACGTGTAATAATATTGTGCCATCGCATTATTATCGTTGCTGTTATTTTGTGCTGCTGTAGGGTACACCTACGGATTTATAATAACACCGCGAGAGCTGCTGCTGCTGCTGCAGCACACGCTCGCCGCAATAATGCACGCGGCGCGCAACTGTTGTTATCTCTCGGCGAAATCGACAAATAAACGTAGGAAATTATTATTTAAAGCCGCGTAATTTACTTTTAAACGCACACGTCCATCATACAGGCATACAGCACACGCACGCACACGCGGACTTGTGTTACGTTCGCACAATAATCTTCTCTCGCATTACGCGTTAGTGCGCTGTGCTTTGTTGAAAGCAAATCGAACGAGTTGCGCGCGGCAGCCGAGAGCGTTCATAATATTATTATACGCACACACACATATAGGGGGAAAACGACTAAAACGAGTATTACAGTGCGACGGTAGTCGCGGGTATAATATACAGCTGAAAAACTCGATTTGCGCGGACGTCAATCTTGAGGGAAATGTGCGCGCGTGTTGCGCGCGCGAGGAAAACGACGGACGCGCGCGCGCTGCCGGGTATTTATTTATTTTTTTTACGCGTGTAGGTAAGGTACGGCGGTTGTTGCCGTTTTCGAGGACCGAACGTCGAATA
This sequence comes from Metopolophium dirhodum, assembly GCF_019925205.1. Taxonomy (NCBI): domain Eukaryota; kingdom Metazoa; phylum Arthropoda; class Insecta; order Hemiptera; family Aphididae; genus Metopolophium; species Metopolophium dirhodum. The sequence goes on from NC_083562.1 coordinate 39,460,829, forward strand.
TCGTATAATAATAATAATAATATTATGTAATGGAATATTATTATTATATTAGAGTAGTACGCGACGGACGGACGGACGGATAAATCGTTCGATTTCCGAATAAAGCAATCGAGTTTTGTGTACCGCGGGTATAAATAGTGTAATAAAACAATAATATTGTATTACGTCGTCGTACGTGTAAGTTGCGCACGTCGGCATAATTGGACACCTGCGTGATTATTGTGCCGGTCGTTTTTTCGCATCGCGTCCACTGCCGCAGTACAGCACACTGCAGTCATTTCAGTACTTTGTACTTGTATTGCAATATGTTTTACAAAGTATCGCCGCGTATATACGTCCCCCCATACTTTGCTCCTTTGTCCGATCATTGCGTCATATTCGTTATTATATATAGGAAATACTTCGGCCGCGGTGATTTATGCGTTTCGACAATATTAAAACGAAAACAAAGCATATTATCTTCTGTCGTCGTTCAAGCGATCGGCACGATTAATGATTATCAGTACCTATACATTTTAAATTTTTCAACCCCCACAATAGTTATATTGTATACGTGCTCCCTCAATGCGGAGCCGAGGTGCGAGAAGCATTGCGTAATTATTGGACGGCAGACGTTTTGTAATTAGCCGCGAGGTTTACAGGACGTCGAGATTTACGGGCACGGACGACGACGACGACGACGGCAATGCGAAAACACAACTTTTGTCCGGAACGTTCCTTAATTTTGTTTGCTCTCTGCGCCGCCGTTGCGATAAGTCCGCCGTAGTCGTAAGTCCCCCGGCGGCGGGTCAGTTGACTTTTGCGCACCGCTTGTCTGCCGGTCCACGCACGATAATTTATGCGGTCCAGAGCGATTTATGTACCAGGAACGCATGAAACGGCGATGATGGTACACGGCAATGTTATATAAATAATGTAAAAATATTTTAACGCGCCGCAGTAAAACCATCTGGAATTATTATATATACGGGACACTTTAATGTGCATATGAAGTCAGCCCCCTGTCGCACTTTGTCCGAATACGCCTAGGACAAATTGTAAGTTGTAGTGTTGTACAGCTCAATTTGTAAGTAATTTTGAGTTGGTTCTTGGAGTTTGTATATATGTTTATCGATTCGAAGCTATGACCAAAAGTAATTGGGGGGCTAACATAATAATACCTCCTAGTCCCCCTCCCCCCACCACTGTGACCAAACTGCACCAGACAGCAACCAACTTACAATTACTGACAAACTATATTAAACTAACCTAACGAGTAACGGCTTACAATTGATACGATGTAATTGGGACAGTTTTGGGCAGTGCATGGCGTGTATCATAAAAAAGCATGGTGTTGCTAAAATAATTTTAGGAGACCTATCACCTACCCCTCATAATACTGTTATACCGACCTATAAAATGACCTATTTTTTCATCTATCAATACCCACCCATATTTAAGGTGTTGCCCGAGCAACACTTGGACCCTATATGTTACACGCCACTGGATTTGGGTATGGACAGGGCTTGTGCGAACAGCTGGCACCTCCTTTAAGGTATTTTCGGTTACAATTTAGCTCTGAGGAAATCACAAATTTCAAAGATCAATTTATGACTACTTAGTCTACTACAAATTAAGCTCAACAGCTTACTGCAATTTATCCGGTGTATTTTGGACAAAGTGGGGGTGACTAACTTTACACACGTACACTTTATCTATACAGTTATGTATACTAGTATAATACTACACGAGATTGCATGGCAGTACGCCAGTATACCTTCTAACCTTTAAGGCGCGTCCAGACGGAACAGCTTTTGCCACGCGACTCAAGTATGGCGTCACAAATTAATTTTCCGCGCGGAATTCATTTTTCATTTGATGCCGCCCGGCAAAATGTCCGAACGGCTTATAGTAGTCTATATGAAAAAGTGGATGCGACAACCAGACCTCTCCGTTTTTATCAATTTTTCAGGACAACCGAAAGAAAATTTGTCATCTGATTTATCACCGATGGCGGGAAAAAAATCATTTTGCAACGTCTTTGGAACTAATCAATAGATTTTTCTGATTTATGTACCAAAATATAGATATTTCTTCCATGAATAATATTCTACGAAAAACCAATTTTTTATAAAAATGGCGATGTCTGGTTGTTGACGTATTCATATTGTGCTGGGTGGACGTATTTTCGGAAAAGTCGTGCGGCAACAATACGTTTTGTTTTATAATTTGTTTAATTTTTAAATCTATATTAAATTTATATTCCCGATCTATTTATGTCTATACATGTTTCGACCGCAAAATAATATAATATTATATTGTTAACAGAACGCAGAAAAAATTATACTAGCATAGTGTTCATGTATTATTTATACTATATGCACTTTTGCAAAATGTGTGTAAGTACTGGTATATAGTGATATAGCCCTCATGGGGTGACTGGTATGTAATAGTTTGGGATTATAGTTCGCAACATAAACTTTTTGGGACTTCAGTGCCATAGCCCATCACTGATATAAATAGTCTATATGATTCTATTTTATGGCATAATATAATGTACTCTGTTCAAGTTAAGAAACGTAGTCGGTGTGGCAATACTACACGGCAGGTATACAAGTATACAACTAATGGGGGGAGGGGGACACTAACGGGTGTTGCCTGATTGCAACCCAACGAAAGCTGATCGCCGCCGACTACGTCCCTTAACTTGAACAGAGTATAGAATACGGTAGTGGGTACACTATACATAATTCATATAGGTAATTTATTATTAAATACGCACAACAAATTCACCAGTTTATACACATCACGCGGCGTTATCGCCGTTAGGACGGTAAATGGCGTTTATTTATTAACTTTATATTTTTTAAGGACACCACACTCGAATACGCTCCAAGGCCGCTGCTGCTTTATACTTTTGTTTCATCGACCGCCGTGCCGCGTTGTCGCCGTATGCTGCTCGGCACTCACTGCAGACCAACCGCACACCGTCGTCGAACTACTAATACAGACGACTATAATATATAATACGAGGGCACCGGTAGTCTTAATAATAATAATAATAATAATAATAAATAAATAAGAATAAACTGAGTGGACCGAAACGTTCGAATATGTTGCCGGAATCTATTGAAATACAACGACCCCAAATCTAGTAGTTTTTTTTCTGAATTAATTTTCTAGATATTTTTCCCAGCAATAGTTCAACTGTAAATTGTATACAAAGTACATAATATATGAATATCAGAATATAAATGGTACCTAGAAAATGTGACCACACTCTCCGTCGAACCTTAGGCGACGCCGAAAATTTCACCCCCCAATTATTTGTATTCGCACGGACAGTTTTTAATAATCATCGTTTTTAATAGACCTGTATTATCCTGTATAGACTGGACACAGGGAAAACTAATAAATTCAAATATTTATTAGGGGAATTTCCAAGACCTTCCAAATTGTACAGTATTGTAGTGAATATACAAATGGGAAATATACAAATAGCAAAAAACTTTAAAACACGTGAACAAATAATAGTAGGCACTCTATATATATTATATAAGTATCCGCAGATAACATTTTAATACCCTACTTTTAAAAATTGATACTCTGTACCTAGGTACATTTACATTAAATCAGTATCAAAGCTCTTTATTTAAAAAAGTTAAATAACAATTACAATGTTAGGATTATTAGTCAGCGTAAACTGTAAAGCCTAACTGTAACCTAACCTATAAATTTTTATATGAGCGTTTGAAATTTATATTTTGGCAAAATTCGATATTCAAATGTTCAATAATGATTTATCCTCAAATTTTGTAAATTACTACTACCTACTATGTGTGAATTTTTTGATGATCCATTATTACACAATTTTCGTACTTAAATAACAATATAATATACATTCTCGTAAGTGTATTTAGGAATTAAGTAAATTAGTTATGCTGCGGCTATAAATTATTTTCTATAATTATTGTCTATTTACAATTATATTTTCTAAGTATTAGGCTGATTTTAAGCTATTCACAATGCACCGTTCATTACGTAATATTTACTTATAAGTTAATAACTATAATAATATAATATGATTATGATATAATACGCTATAGTTATAATACTATAATAGTAATTTTATAATGCATCGATGTTTTTTGGCCAAAATTAGGTCGACCTACTCACTATATAGTATGTATATTATTACTAATAGAAAAATAAATAATTAATAGGTAGTAATATAAATGATAAAATATCCCTAGAAATAGAGACCGACATAGTATCCACGCCTAGCCTCTTGCAATTATTTAACATTAATTTAAATTTAACTCGTCCATTACACAGTGACCTGCTCAATGACGAACCTCGAGATACACTCAAAGCATAGAATACAGCAGAGGGTTTTATATATGTAGAAACTCAATTTAAATTAGGTATTAAACCACATCCATATTATAGGTTAAGTAGTATGTATTATAATATTACCCATATCATAATAAAAATAATTGCATAATTATAAAAAATATTTAAATATAAGTTATTCAAAATACAAATATAAATTTATATAAATATAATAAATATTATGTTAACATTTATCGGTGAATAATCAGTGTTGACGTATTATATAGTTTTGTACAAATTTGATGCACAATATTATGCTGATATACGATGTACCTAATCTCAATGTTGATCGATTTTTTGGAATAAATTATAATAATATATTGATATGGATAGTTTTGTAATTTATACAGAATTTATTTGTTAAATGTTTGATACACTTTTAGTTTTAACCAATATCGTTGCGTTCTTAGTTCTTGTTAATTTGATTACAAAACAACGTGAAATAGAAAATATTTATGATTTAAGAGTATTCTTCGTGCGATGTCTGCTGCTCGGAGGCAGAACTAATGCCACTCATTGATCAAGTTGATTCATGAGTACCAAATGAGTTTAAAACATCTTTATTTTTTTATATAATATTACACAAGGGAATGACTCGCTAAAAAAACTATTGTGATTCTAAACGACGTCCCGACAAAAATAAAACAATTGTAATTGTATGAACAATTTAAGTATTAAATTATCTCGAAGCGACTATATTTCAATTATTCTGCGAATCTTTTTCTTCCTTTCTTTTCTCTTCTTTTCTCATTTTTTTTTTTTTATTTTTATGAACCTACCCAAAATGGCCAAAATAATGAGAGACGACTCGTTGAGGTTTCGTAGGTTTTTCTGACACTGTACACCCACTTTACCTATATATATAGTCACGGTGGTAATAATAATAATATATAGGCACCTCGTACATTGAAATATTCCTGCAATTGCTTTGCCGCGGCGGATTCCAATGGCGCAGCTGACAGACGCGCGGGCGTCGTGATATCGTTGAAAAAATTATATTAAATCGGAACGTTTTCGGAGATCGATGATGTCCCGTTCGGTGGCATAATGAGATAGTTCGACGATGTTCGAGCGAGTGAAAGAGAGATAGAGACAGAGAATGAGAGTGCGACAGAAACGGTGCCGCCCGCGGGTCTATCAATTCCAGCTGTCAGGTACACCCTGGCGGTTTCGGCTGCTACTTGGATTGGCTGCCATCCAACATCCAAACGCACTTTTAGCGATTGCGATAAAGCGCTGCTGCACCGATCCGGTCTCGTTTAAACAATGCGACTTCCTCCCTCGCGCTCACGTATACCTATACACGCGGTACACGGGTCGAAGCCGGCGGTATAGTGGTATATACCACTATAAATATATACGCGCGGGAGGCATCGGATTTCCAATGGGCCACAGACAATGGCTTAAGCTCGAAGGGGGAAGTGAAGTATTTCAAAGTTTAAACGTACATACATAGGTATACTATGCTGGGCGTTGAACCGGCGAAAAATACAATTTATTGCTTAAATGTATACACACACACTCACCGCACTGCGTACCTATATAGACCTAACGAGGAAGTATATAATAATAATATAATATACATGACGTATGTACGTGTACGTATATAATATAATATGTATATATAGATGTCAACATTTGCATATTATATTATATAGCCGACGGAGAACTCGCACAAAGAACGAGATGGTGAAAAATGAAAATAGCCAAGTAAATCAACTTTAAACGCTACGCGATATTATAAGGTAGGTACCTTTATACATTGTACTACGGTTATGGAAATATCCGTTTCCATTGAAAACGGTTTAAAAAAAAAATATATATTTATGTAATTATGTTGGTTCATAATGAACTATTTGGTTGTGCTTGTGCGGGCCGTTCAATATTATATACGCCACCTACATATTATTATTCTCTTACACCCGTCACCCACTATTCATTTTTAATGAAGTTATATTATGCAGTCCATAGGGAATAATATATAATAATCCACCTTATTTCTACAAGCAGTTGTGCTTGAATGGTTGTTGAGTCTACGGTGCGCACGCCGAAGTACAGATAATAATATTATTGATAATAATTAACAAATAATAATTCACGATAATATTTAAGCATTTATGTTTTTGCTATCAGTTATCATCAATAATAAATATTAAATTCACTATTCGTATTTTACAAATGTTAGTGTAGTTAATTGTACTATAGTTTGATTTATATGAGTATAAAATATTTATTATTTTCGTGCAGTTTTCACAAAGTCAACTGTCAAGGATTTGCCATTGAATGAACGACTAAAAATTACTAATTCGTCGTATTTTATTTAATAATTAAATAGAACCACTGGTATTTGCTTTGATTAATTGTATTTCCATTATACAGAGAATCCTTTCAATTATTTTTGCAACATAAAAATGTCACATTCAACATGGAATGAACTCGAGTCTGGTACACATATTTTTTTTTAATTAAACCAATCATTATTTTATAAATTTGTATAGGGATTATATTATTAAAGTCATTAAAATAAGATTTTGTATTCCTAAAATCTGACCGGTTTTCTATCGAATTGACATTTTTTAAAACAATCAATATTTGTAAATGAGTACAAAGAATAACTTAAAAATAACATTAACGACAATACAATAATAATTACAATCAAATGTTTTTATAATGAATGTATAATTGGACCTTTCATTTTTAAAATTGCTCACGAGTAATTTATTTAATAAACGAAGTGTATATAGAAAAAACAAGTAAAATGTTGAAGCATAAAAAGTAAAGAAATATATTTATTTGAGGATAAAATGAGTATCGTTTAGAATCGTTTTATCGTTATATATAAAAAATCGAACGAACAATAAATAAACGACGGACTGTGGCAAAAGTAACAAAATCCATAATATAGAAAAAAGGTTTGAAATAAAAGTCATTTTAAATCACAAATAATGAGTACACTACCAAAAATGCCTTTGGGTAATACTGTCCTCGAAATCCGTAAAGAATAAATAAAACGAAAATGGAATTATTTTTCATCAATAATTTTCTTATAAAACAACATAACATTTTTCATTAATATATTTTTTAGAGTGAAAGGAATTCCGTTTAAATTTATATTTGAATTTTAAATCATAAATTGTATAACAAGAATTCAATCAAAAAGAGCTGATGGAGGAATAATTTAGATAGAACAACGTTCATTCGTTTCGATTTATATTCACGAGCCAATTACTATAGGTACGTCAATACTGCTTACTTCTCGAATCTACTGTTTATAAATCTCTTTTAGACTTTGTTATCGTTGAATGTCGTATATATAATTTAAATTTAAAAAAAAAAAATGCTTTTTCTTTGTTGTTGCAGTTTGTTCAATGGAATATTGAAATCTAGTTAATTTATAAAATATGTGCAATTAGTTATTTATACAAGTACCTACATTTATAATTAATGTAATAAAACATAAAATCCATATTAAAATCGTATGAATTATATTATAATATTATTGTTATTGAATCATGGTCTGTATACTGTAGATATGCAATTAAAAAATATATTATATACGAGGAATTCTAATGTCTTTATACTAATAATATTATCATAGGTTTATTGGTTTGTACATTATACCTATTATGTTTATAATTTAAAAAAGCTATAATACTGCCATTGTTTAAAATTATAAATGTGTTATATCTTGAAATTATAACAAACGTGTGAAATATGACAAAACGGGCACGTATATTAACGATGCAGCAGACATCAAAAATGAAGTTTTAATGTACTAAAATAGATCAAAACAAATTGTTTGAATACCATAATATAATTCATAAATAGGTATTTATATATATATAATACACATAATTTCTTAGGTATAGTTACCGTTTCGCTTGTCTCGTAGTTTGAAATTTGTCTAACCTTCGGCTAGGTATGAACTCGAGAATATACTTTTTAGTACAAATTATCATTACAAGGGGCGACACTGGATACAATTATCCACACGACCATTTTGTGCAAAAAGCTCCGGCTAGCTGTTTACCCGGCAGCTTGGCAATAAGACCTCGTTCATATATTATTATACTTAGATAAGCTGTAAACAGTAAACACGATGCAGTTGTGCCTTTGTCTGCACAGCAAATACACTTGGATTGTGTCCGGCACCCAAGGTAACCCTGCTGCCTACACTTCGGAGGAAATATTATATATTATCTTCTAAATTCGTCGGGTGTGGATATTATAACGACCAGAAATGAAGACAAACAACTAACAAAAGCTTGCAGTATGTAGTATTCTGTATTCCTACACAAACAACCTTATACAGTAAAACTTCCGTTAACCGTCACATCTACATAAGTCTTCTTTTTTTTTTTAGTCCCGTCAAGTGTTATGAAAAAAATGCATTATAATACCTCTAGATTCCGGGTACCCTAAATAACAGCCGTGCAATTTACATTTTAAAAATAGGAAAATGTTAAATTATTTTAACGGCGGTTAATAGTTATAGGAATTTTATCCAACGATAATACGATAACGTTACGAACACGACATGTTGGTGTATTTTATCACGTTCAATATCTGTTGGAAGCGTTTGGAAGTAAATTCTATGCAGATATGCAGATTAAACAGTAAAAAAACACACTTTACATTAACATAACAAAATTAAGATGACATTTTTAATTAGTCAGAATTTCGAGAGAGAGAAAATGTGAGCGCACGTGTCTTTATTGCAGATAATATTATAATATTATTTAACATATGGGAAAAACTCAAGCCACCGATCTCATAAAATAAAGATGCAGTACTTAAATTATTACGTAAATATCCGCCGGCAATGATGAAATGAAAACCGTAAACCGAATCGGCGAATGTCATAAACGATATTTTATATACTATTAGTATATACTATAATAAATTCATATATTATAGTATATATAGTTGTGTTGATAAATCAATATTACACTACTTTTAAAACGTATACTTTCAGTACTTTGTAAGTTTATAACATAACCGTGGTGGCGTGGTACTTCTATTGGACGTCAACCCTTAAATAGTAAAAGTTACTTCTGGTCCCTTCGGTGACCGTTATTATTATAGGGCCCGAAACTTAAATCCTCAAATCCTTTAAATATGCACGAAAAAAAAATTGACCACAACAATTAATTTATAATGACTTAACATTTTTCAAAATGTTCGTTTTATACTTTTATACAATTCATATATCATATGTATCGTAATTATTATAGGTGCTAGCTCTTAAAAAAATGTTTACTCTCGGAGGAGCCTTCAAAAATATTTTTTACAGTTTGAAATAAATTGGTCGACTTTTGGGCATTTTTTTCTGATTGACATAAAATAGTATCTGCATGAAATCCTCTAAAATTCAAAAAATGCAAAATACAAATTGTTCCACCAAATTCTATATTCCATGAATCAAATTTCTGTAAAGACTAGCCTGGAATGTAAGAATTAGAGAAAAGATGCATATCAAAAACCGGGCCCTAGTAATAATATGTCATGGAAGTTTCGATGCATTGCAAAATGTTGTCATAAAATAACGTGGTTACTCGCATGTATAACATTTTTTCGGCCGTACGCGAAGCCAATGATATTATGGTCAAATATAAATAATAAATATTAAATACCATTATGATAATATATTAGTAGGTATAACGAGCGTGATTTTTGGTATAACAAACGTAATTTCTGTGAACCGCGTAGGTGGTATGTATAAAATAGTACATAAGAAATTCGTCGATTAAAACAAAATATAATACGACGTTCGCTGAGGGAGACAAAACAAATTATTGAAAAAAAAAAATCAATAGGTCCGAGTGTTGTTTAATTTATCAGGGCGTGCGTACACACATAGTGCGGTGTATTGTTATGCTATTGATGACGATAAAAACAATAAGTAATAACGTGCACATTATATATTGTATACGGCGTGCGCGCGCGCGCCTCTTTTCACGCGCGCCGTTTGTGTCCGATTAATGATCTCGGCCGGTCGGTCGTCCGTGCATACGCATGCGACGAAATAATATTAACGAATAATATCGTTGTGTGGGGGGAGGGGGAAAGGATATCGGCGTAACCATAATTTATTGCTTTCCCGGACCGGCCGAACAAATTGTGCCAGCGGTAGCCAGCGAAATGTACTCCGTTTTTTTTTTTTTTTTTCATACAAAATTAACGCGACCCGCTTGCGACGACGATCTATAATAGCCCAATAGAGGCGAACAGGGAAATATTAATAATATAATAATATTGAAACTATTGCGTCGGCCTATACATAATTGTCTTCACTAGGGCGACTGTCACGTTATTACATCGTGTCTTAGGTATTATGATCGTCGTTACACGTCGTCGCGGTGGGTTACCGGAGATCGGTCCCGAAAATCTATACGAAAATCGATAACGGATAACGATAATGTTTGTAACACATAATCGATAGTAGCTCAGAACGATATTGTTGCGGGCGCTCTATCGTGTGTCGTGCACGCGTGTGTGTATGTGTGCGTGTGTGCGTGTGTGCTTGCGTATTATATTATACGATTTTTTCCTGTCTCGCTCGCTCGTGATTAGAGGTGGGCATGCGCACCGCGTTACGAGGCCTCTTCCGCCGCGTATACATAATAATATAATGTAAATCGCGTTTTGTTGTGTTACCCCATGCCGATGCCGACGCTGAGGCGTCCGCGGCCGCCGCCGCCGCACGACCGCGCTGGTGGCCGGTGGCGGCTGCTGCCGTCGCCCGCCACCGCTCCGTTACCATTCACGGCCGCCTTGTGGGGGAGGAGACGGAGGACTCGCAGCTGACGGCCGCCACCGCCGTCTCTTTTCGCTTGAAGACGAACCTCACACGGTCACTCACACTCGTTCGGGGTCTCCCGCACTCTGTCACACACTTGCCGGCTACAACTCGCTCGCTCGTTCGTTCGTTATCTACCCATTAAGCGTCGCCGCTCGCTCGCTCCGTCCACCGCATGAGAAACACTAACGCACGCACGCACAAACGATGCAAAGTGAGCGCCCGCACGCACATCACGCCGCGTACGACGATCGTTTTGTTTATGTTCGCCGACCCCTCTTCCGCCCCGTCAGTCGACCACCGACCCTCGACGTCGCCCCCACACCGCCGATGCAATAAGTACAAGGTGCATCGACGCCACTGCCACCGCCGTCGACGCCGCAATATGGTCCTCATCCGCGGGCCAATCACCGACGCCCGCGGTAGTATAATGTACGCGAGGAGAGATTTTTCGCCGCCAAATTATTTCTGTCGGAAAATCGTTCTCTCAAGAATCTCTCTCGGTCTCTTTCTCTCTCATTCACTCCGCCAAAAAAATAATAATATACGCGTCACGACAACAATATGTGGACATCCGATTTTCCGAGAGCACCTATAGAGTAAACCTATACTAAATTAAAAATGGGAAGTCGTTTTCATACAGTCATACAACAGACGATCGCGAGCAACAATGACGTTACATTACATAACGCGTATTGAATCGATTGTTCGTTTGCTAATTTTCTCGCTGTTCCCTCGCGGTTTACAAACCGTGCTTGGGTTTTTTACACGGTCCCTGCTTAACGAACACGAACACGAACGTGTACAACTTGTGTGCCAATTGCATGTGTAGTTTTCAATTATTGTAAAATAAATAAAAGTTCGGTTACACGCACCGACGACGTGTTTTTCGTGTAGCCAAAAAACGGTTCCATTTACTTTTGTAAGCAAACCTGACAACGACGCTTGGAAATGTTGACTCATCCGCCGTCCGTGTGCCCGCATCCACTGAGATTTTAGGGTTGCATCCACTTTTCGTGTCCCCGGGGTACACTGCACGATTGCAAAGAATTATGTTAACTAAGTTTCAACTCCCGGGATGTGTTTACATTTATTTTCAAAATGTCCCTTCTTTTATAATATGTCGGATACCGGGGGATACTTTTGAACATGCATACTCTTAGTTGCGGTTTTTATGTTTGCTGTAAACCGAATTAACGTTTTGAATTTGTATTCACACGGTTTTTATCCTTGGCAGCTGCATGTTAATATTGTATGATAATTATAAATTATATAATAGCCAGATAGGTTTAAGACGCGTATAGGAATAATATAGAATATATTACTGTAGTAGGTACTTACTTATTAATTACAGATAAAATATTACTTATTTTATAATGTATGGTATTTATATTTACAGCAGTGTTATATACCTATTATTATGAAATATATTGGCGTATATTGCGTTAAAAATATATAAGACAGTCGATATTATTTTGTTGATTTACATACTTATATTTTGTAGTGGCACGGTGAAGGGGTTTTTATTATGCCTAGACGTCATGATGGAAATATTTTTGGGTGGGTGGTAAATATAGTACCTATTATTATTAATTTTTCTTATTTTTAGTTTGTGTTTATCAAAAAATTCACGTTTGGTGACATTGAAAGCGTTAGGGGTAGGTAGGAACTTGAATATAATAGGTTGTGCATTGTGGCTTGTATAAATGTTGACCACGCCACTGCGGCTACATTATATATTTATATCTATGTACATTTTACAATCTATCGATTTAGAAATATATATATAAGTAATATAGTTTAATATAATATGTAATATTATAGCCCTAATAAACTGAATTCGGTAGTATTCAAAATATTTTATTGATTTGATATTTTCATGGATGTCAAATGTTTAAGAAAGAAACTAAACGAATTTTTTTTGTAATGATAAAAAATGTCGTGGTTGTTGGTCGTTGCTGAAGTTCTTTTGTGTAGAACCAATCTCGTATATGGCACTATAATATGTGTGTACTGTATATATGATTGTCTGAACTCTGAAGCATATATAATATAATATTAATTTATATCATACCTAATGTATAAAATGGTAGACGCGGTTTCAATATACTATATACATCAATTTATATAATTATACCCTTGGAAAATTGCGTCCATAATACCATTAGACGCCCTCTAACTTCACGATTTCATTTTATAGGTGAACACTGAACATATGATATTAAAATCTAACCAGATCCCCCCCCCCCCCCCAAAAAAAAAAAAAAACATTTGATAATAAAATATACTTTAAAACGAAATAAAAACTATTATAATAATAGTATACATATATAAGTAAATACTCGCGGTTACATATTCAGAAATAAATATAACAATATTTTAACTGGTATGCGGTGTGCACACTCTCGTCTTTTGGAGTCATGTAACACGGCCAATAACCATTATAACACAACGTTATACGTAAGACCCGGATAGGTATTGCAATTTGCAGTGTGTACTGCGTGGAAAAATAATTTTTTTTCAGTCGTCACGTGTAGGTTAGGTATAATAATATGTACCACAGCGCTGCAGCGCGGGCGTTTCGAACAAATCGGTTATAGACGACCTACGGCGCTGTGAGCGCGAATAAGAGGGCAAATTTTATCTCCCCGTTACCCCGAAGACACACGGCTGTATATCGCCGCCATGTGTTTTGGTTGGGCGATAAAATAAAAAAAAGTGCAATCCGATCCCCGAGGGGCTTTAATGCTGCACCAGAGGCAGCAGCAGCAGCTCTCTCCTCACTCCGTGTTATATATATATATATTGTACTATATTATATAGCTTACACACACAGTCGGTTCGCAACTGGCGCAGTACACTCTTATTATTATTATTATTATTATTATTATTATTATTATTATTATACACATGTGCCCATCATAGCGAGCGCGCGCGCGCGCACCCTTTTATTTTTTAATGATAAACCTCTCAGCCATTTTGGATTTTTCGTAATACATGAGTATAGCGTGCGTCAGCCACCGCTGCTGCAGCCACTACTGGATACGTGCATTTTAATCACAAGAGAGAGATTTTTAATAAAATTAAAAGTTGTTTTGTTCGTTAGCCAAGAGCCGTCCGCAACCTCGATTAGGATTGCCCATTTTTGCTCACCCAAGGGCTACTTATCGCTGGAAAAATATCAACATTTTATACTGGATACATAATTCATTAATATATATAAATAAAAAATAAATAAATACAATTTTATATATACATTTTTGTGGGACTCACATGCGAATAATAATTATTAAACGATATAATATTTCATAGTATATTATATACCTACTTATATAATTATATACGAATATATCAGCTATTAACCTATGCGTATATATGGTTTTCTACAACGACGACGACCAAAAGCAGCGAGCTTGTTGCTCAGTGGCGTACGCAGCGGTAGGGTTCTCATATCATAGTTTCAGTTTTTTTTGGCTGATTCTGAACATTGCTAAACGTCTCCCATAATCGATAGTGTATCATCGTCTATCGATTATTACAATGTTTGATACGGCCCGATGAGGCTCTAAGATGACCAAGTTGAACACAGTAAATTTAGACTAAATTGGAGACTAACTATAATTTGTTATACAAAAACTGTTTAGAAAAAAATAATGTAAATTATTTATTCAGGTAAAACCCTAACCAAACTAAAATCCTGCGTACGTTACTGCGGTGTTGCCCGACGCACTATTATCATAACATTTGAACATATATTATCTATTGTACCTATATTTAAATAATTATTATATTATACTCGTATAATAGATAGATGGTATTACTAGGGAGGAGGGTAAGAGTTGAAAGGGATCTGATTTTTTTCAGCAATATAATTAATATGGGTACATCATATTATCTATTATAATTTATAATATACGAGTTTTCTATAGGGCTGTAGGGCAAACCATATAGTATTCGTTAGATATGTATATAAGGTATATTCCATATAATATACATATTATTATACTATATAGTATAGAGATGAGTTAGTGGGTTACTTATAATATATGCAAATGTTTTTAAATTTTTTATGCTTAGTCTAAGTCCTTAGAACAGATACTGCGGTTACACCGACTATAACGTGTATATTTTGGTATCACACCCGTAAACATTTCGTTTTTCGCGACGGCTGTGACGCGACACTTTGATTCTCTCCGAATTCGCACCCTACCCAATTATAGTGTTGTCAGAAGTCGGTTAGATTATAATGCCGCCGCAAATCTAATAATATACAATCGTTAGGTGGTAGATATACAATATACAGGATAATCTGTATGACTTATGAATAATATGTAAGGTCCAATCGTACAGTGAAACCTCCCCTGGCGGAGACCTTTAATTGACAGACACCTACAACTAGTGGACGTTTATTAACAAACTGCAAAATATCTACATACTAAACCCTCTGAATAGTGGACAACATTTTGGTGACCGAGAGTGTCCGGTATTCAGAGGTTTCAGTATTTTACTGTATTTATATTATATTATATTATGTAATAGGTACCTGGTACATACCTACTATAATCGTGGTCTCACAGAGGAAATTCTGTAGCGGCAAACGTAGCAAACGTTCGATAACGGAGAAATTCGGAACGTCCGTTTGCTAAACGAAGTTGTAAACGTTTGCAAACATTATTGCAAACGCCATGATCGAGCGTTTGGTCTGTTTAGTTCTAGTAACCAGAACCGTGGTTGAATTTGTTTATACTTTTGCCGATCGTTATCACTATACAGTATTCATTGTGTTACTATCACGACTTATCACGATTTACTTTTTATGTCATACACCACGACCGCGGTTAAACAAAATACCGCATTAAACCAAGCGCTCACGAATTTTTACCTTTTCAACGTTTCAAACGTTGGAGTTTGTTCTACAAAACGTTTTCCGCTACGGAATTGCCTCACAGTGATTATTTTACAATTGTTTAAATTTGATTCAACAAACTATCGATAAGAGCAGGTTTGTCTTATCGATAAACATACACGCAGATGCAAATTATACGCCTACAATGATGTGTGAATAGAACTAATTTTAAATGGTGGTCATAAAGATGTATAATAAACTGTTAAGTTTTCCTTGGAATCTGTGAAGTATGAACGATATGGGTGAGCATAATTTTACAGTACAAAAGACAGTGCCAAAGGACACTTTCTAACATTTTTTTTTAAGAATTAATATACCGATACCCATTGTATACAATTATTAATCTATACAAAAATAAATAAATAATGTCAAATTATACCCAATAATGGAGACATCTCGGAGACAACAAACTGAGATAAATAAAATCTAATACTAACAAATATGGACACAAAGTCCATACCTTAATCGAAAACAATCAACAATATTATCAACTGGATCAGAATCGTACACACTTGGCTAACGCACAAACACTTGATAGACAATTTGGAAGTGCAATAATTTTATGTGAAACATGCATCACTAACCGTGTAAGTGTGTAACATATTCTAACAGATTATAAAAAAATATTCAGATCTCCGCACAAATATCTGTATACCAGAACGCCTCTAGAAAGCAATTAAAAATGAATAATAATAAAAAAATAATCAGATTCTTCAAGGAAGCCAATTTAGAAAAATTATTTATGGACCTAAAATTTAAATTTCAAACCAACCTGTAAATTGTATAAATAATGCCCACAACTTGATGCATACACGCATCTTTTTATCTAATGCTTACATTCAAGTCTTTACAGAAATTTGATTTATGGAATATAGAATTTAGTGGTACAATTTTTTATTCTTTATTTTTTGCATTTTTAGGGAATTTTATGCTTAATGGTAATTTTTTAGTATTTTTGGTGCATTTTATTAATCGTTGTACTTTTTTTACATTTATTAGAATTTTTCTTGTTGAAAATTACACTTTATTGTAACAAATTCAGTTTCCATTATAGCTTGTCGATTATTGGCGTTCATTATCTTTATCGTTTGTTGTCCCAATCTATGATTATTTAATAAACTGCAGGCAGATACTATTTTAGGGTCAATCAGAAAAAATGTCCCAAAAGTCGATCAACTTATTTCAAACTGCAAAAAAATATTTTTGAAGGCTTCTTCGAGAGTGCAAATTTTTAAAGAGCTTATAATAATTACGATCTACATGAATTGTATAAAATGTAAATTTTGTACAACGTAATTTTTTAAAAATGTCAAGTCATTATCAAGTCATTTTTTGGTGTTTATAAATAATTTTAACATTTTTTAAAGATTTTTAGGTCATCAAGTTCCGGGCCCTAATTATAAAATATAATGTTTATGCCAATGGGCAATGACCAAGCATTTTGGCGTAACCGTTTACTTCCCAAAAATAAAAAAATATTATACATCTACTTAGGTAATTATTACGCTAATTAATTTTACTTTTACATAAGGTTAATAGTAAAATAATATTAATTGAATATTATACATGGGCGCGTATCATATATGATGTATCGTACGCGCGCATTTTCAGTTACATTGGTAAAGTTCTTACGCACCACTACTTGAACTTAATCAAACTTCAAAGTTAACTAAAAACGCGCGCTTACGATACGTCGCTTAATAAGTATGTAAAAGTTGGTATAAGTTTAGGTACATACTATGATGTATTTTAGTATTAATATTGATGATTGAATAATAATAGTGGCCAATGCCTCAATGGTCTTATAAATAAAACCGTTGGTCCTAGATAAATAAATTCAATTTAATTTTAATAATTTATATCAAGTAAATAAAAGATTTTGTATTTTCAGAAATGTGGTTCAAAAACAGAGCCATTTGAACAAAGCCACAAGGGGACGCAGATCTCGAAATCCCTCCCCCCCCCTATGGTATGGGACATCTGGGCACACTAGATAATGATATTAGGTGGCATCTAAACAATATCCTAAACCTTGGTTTATAATCCTCGGAAAACGGACGACGCTTTTCTCCGGACCCGTGGTGATTTCGAGGTCCGAGGATTAACAGGTACAACAACTACTACTCAGTACAAGACTCGTTTCGCTGGAATGTCGTCGAACTGCGAACAATATTATCCGTATTGTTATTTCCGATTTTTTCTCGCCACTTCGATCGTGCATTTGCCTAATGCAAATAACAATATTGCGCTCGTGGCTGAGCTAAATGCTATAATATTATAATAACAATATTATAACGACCTGTTAGGCACCCATAACTGTGCATGTCGGCCGATAATAATATGTACCTACTTACTACACAATATATTATTATAATAATATTCATATACGGATATACGGCGGCGCGGCGTGGGCGACACAGCCGACAATTTGCCGATATAGTCTATAATATACGACAAAGATCTCGGCCGTTATATGAGCGTCGTTTAAACGGTTCGGAAATAATATATAATTATTATATTATTATTCACAACTCAAATAATACAGTAATTATTTATTGTTCTATTATTATTCACGGCTCAAATGATATAGTAATTTATTATTCGTCGTCAAGTGTGTAATAAGGGTTACCCACACGAGTACACAACCCGTATTTAATATAAATACATATTTATATTATATTATTATTATTATTCACAGGTGTAATCTATAATATTCAATATTGCAGAGAAATACGAACAATAGTGTATAATATTATATTATATTCGTTGTATCACTTATTTATTATTATAATTAATAACATAAACATAACTGTTTGGATCGAGGCGATTTGCGTTGAGAAAGTAAAAAAAATTAACGTTTCAAAAATCGTTTTTTTTGCAATAAATAATATAAATAATTAATATTTACAACGTAAAAGTACAAAAATGATAAAATATAATATATTTATTTTAGTTAATTGACGCATACAAAAAAACCATAATACCTACGACAGTGGATATGATATTATGATGTATATTCTATTATTTTCATATTTTTTTTTTTTATTGGGTAACCCGCGGCAACATAGGCCATTGGGTGTGGGGAGGGCACTGTAGGTTTTTATATTGGGTAGGTTTGGTAGGTTTTATATTGGGTAGGTTGGTACACGTGTGTGTTGTGTTTGGCAGAATTTCTAATGGGGCACCCGTAGGTTTCTGCCGTGCCCCGGGGTGGGGGGATGGCGGCACTTGTTCTCCGGACACCGTGACTTGCACGGAGAAAAATGCCGCCCAGTGGTCGAGGATCGAACTCGGACCGGCTGTGCCGAATCCGTCGCGTTAGACCACTCGGCCACCTTGTCCCCCTATTTTCATATTGTTAAGTATAAAGGGATGAATCTTTTTAGGCGAAATTCGTGTTAAGTTCCAGACAATAACATTTATACAATAAAACAAATTTAATATATAACTACCAACGGCTCTTACCATTTATAATATTCATATATATATATATATATATATATATATAGGTAGTATATAACCACATATTATGTGGTATATTTATTTAACGTTTCCGTGTTTCACGCCTAATTTTTTATCAAGTGTTTACAAAATCAAGTAAGGTATAGGTTGGTAGGTCAATTTTATGAATTGTTTTTAAATTTTAAATTTCATAAAGAAGTTGTAAGCAAAGGCTTGCAATCATGTATTTTTTTTTCGGTACCTACCTAAATAATAAAGTATAGTTAGCATAATATTAATTGAAAACGTTCATATTTGTTTTATCTAGTTTACATAATATTTAAACTCGCAATTAATTAGATTCTGAGCGGAGCAATAATTGTTTTGAATTTACAATTATGTCTTTTTTTTTGTCCGTCATCACCTTTTGGAGGCAGTAAAATACTTCGATTTTCTACTTCAGCATATTTTCTTAAGTGAATCTAATTGGTATTTCGGGAAATAGTTGACCAAAAATGAATAATGTTCGGCAAAACCTAAAAATTCTCAGTAGTTTTCAAATTGGTAAAAACAAAAAAAAAAAATAAGGAAAAACAGAGATTTTTACGCAAAAATAGTTTTCTAAAAAATCAATTTTGTTATTTGGTGTAACTAATAAAAACCGTACCGTAGATAAATATTAAATTTTCGCCGAATGTTTATATTCAAATTTTTATACACAATTCATTATATATATATACAATTTTCAAAATATTTTGACAAATCAATAAATTTCTTAATTTATTTATCTAGACACCTACTGTACATTGTACAACCGTTCAGTACCCACTTGCCCACTTTTTTATATATATAATATAGTGTGGGAGGGGATCACTGCCTTGTTATATGTATATAAAAACTATAAATATAATACCTCCCTCCCCCCCTCCCCAATGAAAATTCCTTATTTTGAATAATCGATAAATGTATGAAAATAAAAAATATACCTTAAAATATAATAATTAATAACATATAATATGTGATTTAACATATACGGTTAGGTTAGGTCTCCTCACCGGATACTTCCCCTATCGGAAATTTATGAGTTACGCCGTTCCTCACAACGGGTGCAGTACTGCACCTGTATTGGCTCCCCGACAGTTGGCTGGCCCTTACGGATATAGTACTGGCTAAAGTGTTAGCCAGTACTACATTAGTACTGGAAAACTAGCACTGGCGGCCAGTGTTGACTTAGTACGGACATACTACGGGCACCGAATGAATTGCGAGCGTGGGCCCGCCAGTGTTTGTCGTAGTTGTGCCAACGTTGGCAGAGCACTGGCATATTACCAGTGTACTACTGGTTCAAAATAGCTATCGTGGATTTTAGTTTAAAAGGTCCTCCTCACATTTTAAACATTTTTGATTTGGAGAAGGCCCATATAATACACGGTTGATACTCTACACTTTTGGCCAGTCTGAATTATATTATATTATAATACAATATTATGATATAAAATAATAATGGCAACTATCGCAACGATACATACGCCTTATCTCACATCCATATAGTGTGCCTGTCTACATTTTTATGTCTTAAAATACTTATTACTACCTTTATTTCAAAATAATTTGTTCAAAAGTTTTAAACACACGTCACTCGATGTATATAATATATTTTACCTCTAGACACGTATTGTTACGTTAAAATTAAAATGTTGGTCTATTTATTGTCCTTGCTATTATGCGTTCACAATTTTTCGGGAATTTTTATTTTTGTTATTAAGTGTTAACATACCAAAAATAATGTGAGCAAAACGAATGCACGTTTAACTTGTAGTTTACAGTTTACTAGTTCATTGTAGGTACACTTAATATATTAATATATTATATATTATACTTTTACTTTAGTGATTATAGTGCTATTTATTCATATTATATCTTTGTGGACTTCGAAATCTAAAATGTGAACTTATTTTATCATACACAAGTAGTTTTCATCTGCATATGAAGTCAAGTTAAATACATTTTTATCAAATATTGGGTAAGTACTTATATGTATTTTACTATAATCATTGATCATAAAATAAATGTTTTTCTAAATTAAATAATGCATTTTTACTTAGTGGTTAAAACGTGTTAGTAAATTTGGTAAGGAAAAATAATAGTTGATTTGAGTGGATATATACTGTTGTTAATTTATAATCTATGCATCTTAAGAATAACTATAATGTTTCGAAAAATATAGTGATGCTTAACGAAAATTATTCAATATTATTAATACAATATTAAACAGATATCAGAACTTAAAATAACGTATCAATTATTTTTAAACATTACACTTTGTTATTAGATATTTCATATAGAAATTATTTTCTGTATTAATCAACTGTCTGTATAATCCATTAATTAGTCACCATACATCAATATCATATTCGATATTTACTGTTAGCCGTTAGGTTTTAGGTATACTTTTACAAGTAATATTTCGACCTTAAATTGTATATTTAAATATTCGATTAGGTAATATAAAACATATTATTATCACATACTTGTTTATATAAGTAAAGGTTAGGTTATTAACTTTAATACATAATGCTTTTAAATTATTAAATATTTATTATAATTTATAATATAATAGTAATTTATCAAGCTTACCGAGAGCTGTAAATGTTATTTTGAAAAATTAATCTAGTACTATTTGTCTCTTATGCAGCCATGCAGATTGTAATGTATGTAATATGTATGCAATAATTCAAACACAATTATTAACATATTTAGTAATATAGTTAATAAAGTATAGTAGTGGGTAAATATAGCAAATACATTGTAGTAGGTATAATATAGTAGGTAGTTACATACCTACTGAAACTGTCATGATGTATATTATGTAGAAACATTTTTAATTTTAAAAACCATTTTAATTAAATTCAATAATGTAAATTGAAATATGTGAAGGTAAATGACAAATTATGTAACGTCATGCAATAATATAAATATGTATTTATTTATGATTTATTAATTTCATTTGAAAAAAAGTACATTCTGAGCCTCGTAGTACCTATTTATAAAATGTTGGCAGAATTTCTGCTTATTTGTGTACTGTAGGAAAATTCTAAGATAGGTTTATATATTATATAATATATTTGTTTGATGTGAACTATTTGGTTTGTACAATTACTTATCCATGTATAGAAATTATATAGCAGGAATAATAATAGTAAAAAAAAACATTTATCTTTTCCTCTTAAAAGAATCGTTAGTGGTTTACGTTTTTGGTTTTTACACATTTATAGTAACATACTAAATTACTAACATGGTCATGTGTACATGTTTCTGCCATCATAAACTGAAATACTTTATTGTAGTACTGAACACCTGCGCTCTGCAGCATAGTCTGTAACGCACATAGCACAGGTATATTCGTAACATACAATTATAGTACGAAAGATTATACCTATTACCTAAGTTTTAGTGCGTGACAATTGTTCACAACTCTATAGTTTTGAAGACTGCATATTTGTTGAAAATTTAAATACAGAACAGACGTACTGCAGGTGCATATTGGTGCATTTATTAAAATTGAACTGTCTATAATGACCGTTGTGTAAGAAAACCAACATTATATTATTGGTGTATCAAACAACAAGTAGGTATATTAATAATTTAATTTATTTAATCTATCTCGAATGCAGGATAATATGTAATGTTAATTTTTGAGTTGAATTTAAATTATTTTATAGCCTAATATTTGCATTCGACTTTATTCAATGGTATATAATATAATATAGCTTGCCAAAATGCTTCTAAATAATAATTTGAAAATCATTATAGAAAAATGAATTTGTTTTATCATACAAGTCTTTGAAAAATCCATGCTATGTGTACACTATACAGTGTGCACGGTGTACATTTGGTTTGGGGATTCAAAATATAAATTCTGCCATTGTAGGCACGATCGGACAATATATCTTTTGTTGCCACTTCGTCTTTATGCCTCACTGGTGAACAACATCCAGCAATGTGTACACTGTAACGACCTCGAACCCCCTACCATGTTTTTCATTTTTCCTATATATTTTAACGTACAAGCATTATATATAATATAAAAATGCAACCCTAATAAATGTTTGTACCGATCGCTGGGGGTCCCTGTATTGAAATTCGGTCAGTAGACAGAATGATATCGAACGGTATGTCTATATATGTATAGTATAGTGATACCTACAACCCTATTCAATATTTCAATGGTCAACCATCTGAGAATTGCCAACTAGGTACCAAATAAGAACCGGTTGTCCATGTACTAAAGAGTAAAGACACACAACAATAGTAAATTGATACTTTCAAAGAGATAAAATCAAAGATAAAAGTGGTATTGTATAAAAATAAATCGAAGGTATTTTAAAAGTACCTACCTACGCACTAATACAAAATATATAAGTACAATTTTTAAAGAAAAAAAAATAATAAATTACTTTTTCCTTAATATTTATTGTCAAAAAATGATGAATTATCGATTGAAGGAAATCATTATTCATTTATAAGTTGGGTTTAAATAAAATAAAATATATTTTGATGAAAGATTAGAGTAGGTATTTATAACATAATAGGTATATTATTCACCTATTATTATTTTCAATATTAGGTTTAGGTTCACATTTGTAGAAAACCCTTTGGAAATGTATTGTTACATGGTCATTAACCTAACCATTTTGGATAATGTGTTTAAGTATTATAATTTATAACACTTAACAACAAATGAAAAAAAAAGAATTAAATTTCAATGTATTTCTATTATACCTAATATTATATTATATTATACTCGTATAATATATATTTTTTTTTAAATAAGTCGTTGATGATACACTTTCGTTAATTATCATTTATAAGTATGTTTCAAATATTTACTCATTATCCGTAACTACTATATAATTTATAACTAACAATTGT
Organism: Metopolophium dirhodum; assembly: GCF_019925205.1. Taxonomy (NCBI): domain Eukaryota; kingdom Metazoa; phylum Arthropoda; class Insecta; order Hemiptera; family Aphididae; genus Metopolophium; species Metopolophium dirhodum. The sequence continues at coordinate 39,485,278 of NC_083562.1, forward strand.
ATTGAATTACATTTTGTAATTTCGCATTTTTTGTGAGTAACACATTTTTATTTAGTGAATAATATTATAAATTTATTAGAATTCGAACACCACTCCGGCAACTCTCAACAGTCAAATAAGTTAATACACAGAATTGAGCTTCAATATAATATTTTTCAACATTACAAAGAAAATTATCTCACAGATTAGAAAATTAATAACATAAATATTCCAAATGGTTTTGTATTCGATTTTGTACAGTCTAAAGACGTACGTACTACGGACCATTGGCGGTTTACCAAATCGTTGAGCAATTGTAATTTGTAGGTACAGTATAAATATTCTAAATCGGATCCATAGCATTTGACCACAGTTGGATATCGCAGTTTATTCTTCAGATGTATGTTATAATATAATATAAAACACAACACCGACCGATATGAAACATGTGTGATGTGTCCATATAATAGATGTCACTGGAATGATAAATTACTATACAGAAATTCTAGAAGTTGAATAGTCTCACCGAGATAATTCAACACGTGTTGTTTCTCAGCCTCTCAGCTGCAGTAAATATTATATAGCGTTTTATAGGACAAAACATATTTTCGGAAGAAGTCTGTTTTTATATTTTTGTTTTCGTACAGAGCCGTATCGGGAGAGTGCGGTTTGGAATGGGATAGGGACCCCACAGTTGTTATTGGCACCACGTCGAGCTAGGTGGTAGATATAACTACGCTTTAGTCTGTATAATGTGTACAGCCTGCACGGTACACAATGTCGGCACCGATAAAGAAACGATTATTCCTCTGGGTACGTTTTATAGATAATATTATTCGGTATACACAACGACCTCCTCCGAAAATAAATCTAGTCATTTTTCACGCTCCGGAATGTAATCTATACGTACAAATAAAAAATAAAAACACACGAGTATAATAATAATTATAGTGATTAGTGGCACGTATTATTATTTATTATTATTACGATTTTCGTATAATATGTGGACGCCAAGTATTTCGTTTTATGGTCTGCTGAGTGTTGGCTTGTTGACGGGTGGCTGTGGGGCTGTTGAGCGCGTTTATTCGTCGTCACCGCCAACCGGTCGACCGCAAAACGTATGTATAATGATATGAATGTGGTGAGGCGATCGTACACGAGCCTAAACACTGCAGACGGCAAGAGAAGGCGTAAGGATCAAAACCGAGCTCGCTTACGAAAATAATTTCTATAATTTATCATTTATACCATACAATATTATATTACACCGAATCGACAATGGTTAGGTATGAAGCTACACAACTATAGCCTCTAAAATATACTAAATATAGTATTCGTGTTATGTATAGAGGTAGTATCATATAGAATGTATACAAATATATAAGTTGCTTAGGTGCAGCAATTTAAATGATCTGCCCTAAAAAGATAATAGTTTTGTGTCGTTATGATGGGTGCGAATATCAATGTTACATAGTATACAACAAAAAACACAGAGATTTCCAAAGGGGATGCGCCAACGTTTACCGTAGAGAACGAGTGGCTGTTGAAAATTACATTATCTTTATTTTTGTGTAAACTAAACTTCCGAACGGTTGTGGGTATGATAATAATAATATGCGCGCAAGAATATACGCACACAGTGTATGCAGGGTTACATTAGTTCATAACATTTTCGACGTGAATTCGATTCCTCACACAGTGTAATATCAGTCTTGGGTAGTATTCCAAACACAGTATTCGGAATACTTTTTGAAACGAAGTTTTTTATGGCACGATGCGGGGCTAGCCGGGAAAATTTCATCATACTCATCGATCTAGTGATGCGATAATACTTTTTAAAACTGATTTGAATTCGTTATTATGTCTACTTGAGATTGGTCAGTCCACTTTTCCCAATTTAACCCCCCCCCCCAAACTTCTAAAAATTTAGCTCGAATATTTTGAAATTTCGGAATTTTCAAACGTTGATTATTCGGGATTTATTCGAAATTTAAAGCAGAAATCTTAAAATGTGAACTGACCGATCTCAAATAGACATTCTAAGGAATTCAGATCAGTTTTCTGAAATATTATCGCATTATTGGATCGATCGGTAGGATGGAACAAAAAAAAAAGCGGGAGCGGTAAGCTGGAGGGACTGTCCGCGATGATTGGTTATAAATATCTTGCGCATATTGAGAATGTAATACAATTATTGATAATATATCACTACACTACGCATATTATGCATTTACAATTATTGATAAAATATTTAAATATATAAGTAATAAGTATATATAAGTATAATATGTAAAGTGGAAATCCACATAAGTGCTGGGCGCGCATATCGCGCGTATTCCCCGCACAACCAGACACTGAAATCTATACCACGGTCCTTACAAAACATAAACTTTTGGTTACATCTTATATATATATTATAACCTCCTTGCAGGACGCGTAAACATTTTTATTTCATGAAATCGTTTTCGTAGAATAATCTGATTGTTGCATATATCCCTGCATTACCTTTACCGTAATTACATTTTTTTGTGCGTCGCGTTTGGTATAGACTAGGTAATAGAAAACGGTATAACGCGAGAATTTAAAACAGCCTAATTAGGTCTGCATATTATGCATTTATAATTATTATAATTTAAAAAATGATATCAATTTGGATGTGACTTTAACAACAATTTTAATCATAAGAAATCGGAGACATTTAAAACTTACCTTATGGACACATTCATTTTGCATATAATATGATAAACAATCCAGCAGAATCTACAACGACAGACGACACCACTATTGATGCAGTATTTTCAATATATTTGGAAAATATTACATCAAAAACATACATATCATATTTCAGTTATCACAGGCCTGTAATTTCGATTATTGAATATGATTAATATAATAGTAATTAAATAGTTATAATAATAATTTTTATTCATTTTTCACATTTACTTAAATTCATTAAATACTTAAATACATTTACTTTTTTTTAATGGTTCCACTAAAATGTATTTGTAATCTATAATATTTGTTGGAAAAGAAACTTCGTTTCTAACGGATGTCTCACGACACCACTCACTTTTTTAAGTATATAGAATACTTTTAAAATACTTTTTCCAACAGTATTCTGAATAACTATTTAGAATATCTATTAAAAGTATTTTATTCTTATAAAAAAATACTTATTATTTACAATAATAATTGTTTTCTTGTTTCTCTGGACATTTTTACAATATTATACACGTTTTAAAATTTTAAAACAAGTATTAACAATTTAAATGATATAATTTATTATATTAACAATTTAAATTACATAATTTTATTTAGAATTACTAAATTATATATGTTGGCAAATTTTCCCGAAGAAAAGTAGCACTGGTTTAATATTTATAACAAAAATTAAAAAATATTTTAAAAGTATTTGGAATACTTTTGAAATATTTAAAATACTTTATTCGGAATACTATTTTTATGAAGTATTTGAATACATGTTCTTTAATACTATTTTCCATAAGCGTTCGAGCATTTATTCCAAATATTTTTTAAAAGTATTTTTCCCCTAGCCTGAGTAATATTTTGCGCTGTAGCACGAACATTTATTTATATTACAAATAGTATGTGGGTCATCGTAAATTTTAACAGGCACTAGGCAGGTATAACACTGTACATAATAATAATATAACATAAGTGCAGTGTGTGCCCACCTGGACGACGTTGTTTTTAAGCCGATTCGCCTCGCGCTGTCTCGGCGGGGAAGGACCCGGGCTCGATGACGACCCCATTGGATCGGCCTTCGTTTTGTATGGCACCACCCGCCTGTAAACGAATTTTAATCGAATCCATCATATCGTGTGCACACGAGGTCAGAGAGGCGTTTCGAGTCTCGACGGGCGTCTGCAGACGGGGTTGTATGTCTCGTACCCATATAGGTACGCATTCAGAAAGCGTATTTTATTTAATATAATATTATTATTATATTTTTTGCCTCTCCGCGAACGTCCCCCTGTACGCCCGCCGATGCGTTTATTTTTCACGAGACCGGCCGGGAGTCTGCCACCCTTCCCAAACAAATTCCCATAGAGCCGACATGAAACGCGATAAACAAAATTTTTTTATGAAAAAATAAAAACCTATAAGCCTTCGTGTTTACGAACGTGTATATACATATAGACGGTGCGTTTTTTTAACGCGTTCCTTTCGTTTTTATTTGTACAGCACTGTATAAATGTTAGCATTGATATAATAGAGCTCGAGGACAGTTTTTGTTTCAGATAAGCAAAAGTCAACGGGCACGACTACGACGCGACTTAATGACGGCGCAAACGTTTGTGCATAGTCGGGCGGCGACCCACCCACTTTTGTTTGTTCGGTAACATTTTTATTATTATTTACTATATATGTCTAGGGAATATTATAAAAAAAAAAACCACCTACGCAAGAACAATAATTTTTCGTTTCAGAGTAATCCCACAAGCATAAAACGACCGAACAAAACAAGTAGTCAAGTATTTGGTAAAAACTAAACTTATGTAAACTATGATGCAATAAGTATTAGGTATAGTATATCATTCGTTGTTATTTTATCTCTAAATAATCGAAATTGATGAAAACAAAATAATATTATGTTCGTAAAATGTATAAGATTGAGCAGCTAAGAAATGTCTGTCGAACCTTTTCAATGATTATTATCGCCTACCGGTAAACATCAAATAAAATCGACAAAGAGTCGTTAAATATATATGATATGTTTCAAGTATATTCATATGGCTCGCAGCCCGATATAAGTGAGAAGACCTAAGTTAACCCCGTGGAGACAAGCCTTAAGATTAATGGTAACTAGTACAATACTAAGTATTATAATTCAATCCTAAACATGTGTTGGAAAATTTGAGATTACAGAAGTGAAAAAACACGTATGTTATACTCTGTATTATATAGTTATATCTATACTGTATAAGTCACCATCATAATAATAATATATTAAATATAAACAGTATTTATTTATATTTTACACCCGAGCGTCTCAAAAAATAATACAAAATTATGCAGCAATATTTTATTTTATCAGAAAAAGCTTTTTACTTATTAGTTATTACTATTATTACATATTAGTGTAAATTCAACTAAGTATTAATTAGCACTATTTATTTAACACATTTAAGTGTTAAATTACCTAGTACTTAAAATACACACTTTTTAAGATATATTAAATTTGAATACGAATACGTTTGATATCCTAATAAGTAAAATAAGTAACAAATGCTCTGCCGCACAGTTGATGTCGAGTGTATCACGTAACTGATTGGGGTCCCTGTAATGACTAATGGATGTGTTAAATTTTAATTCAATGGTAATAAACCTATCCTCGTATACGAAAAACGATTATGAGTTGAGATGGTTTAACTTTTAAGTAACCATATAATAATAATATTAAAATTTTAATAAATGTTTGTATTTTTCTACCAATTATTTTAAAAAGTACCTACTAACCTACTAATTTCTATTTTTGACCCACCAAAGTACAAACTAGATCCAACTTTCCACCAGGTGCTTCCCGGCTCCCAAGTAGCTCCCTGAGCATTTTTCTCGTTTCTACACTTTTTCACCTTTTTCAAAGTGTACTTAAACACAAAAATAAAAACACTTCATTACAAAAAATCAATCGTGCGGAGAATTTAATATGATAAAAAAAATACAGAAATAAGTTTAATTTTGTTATAAGAAGAATTATACAATTAAGTACATTTATTAAATAATTTAATAATATGACTAATTTAGTGATTATAACTACATATTTATCTATTATAATATTATAGTTTATCATAAAGATTGAGATAAAAACAAGTTTTTTTTGATACTTCTCTAATTTAATATCTATTTAGTATTCTGATTGTTAAATTTATCAATTTTATCCTACTATTGATTTGTATATTCTTAAAACAGTAATACATAAAATGAAACAAATAGACTATATAGGATAATGATTACCAACGATGTAGTAGGTATGTATTTTTAAAAAGTTTCACCTAAATCATTTGAAGAAGGAATTTAGTGTTATTATTCTTAATTATATTAGCAGTTTTGCATATTTTAGTAATCAGTACTTAATGCCACCGTGTATGGACTACAATAATATGTATGATGTATACTTGTGTAATTGTAACTTGTTTGTGTATAAGTATAATATACCTAGTTTATAAGGTTTTAATTTTTAACTAGTATGTGTTAAAAATATGAATCATTATTTTTGTTAATGTCTTCAGAACATTAATATTTACTATTCAGATACCGTAATGTGTGAATATTTTGGTATACTCACTTCCGTTTCAAATTCATAATTACTACATATATATGTACTATATAGTGTAGCTATTAATTAAGTATGTGTTACTACTTACTTGTTTGTAAATAGTTAATTAGAATTTTTGCTCATTTCTGTATACATTTATGACACTGTTTCAAAATGTATTTTAATTAGTAGGTAACTGTATATACAAGATAAGAATTTCTACTCAATACTTTATTGACTATACCTACCTAATACTACAAGTCTAAAATAATATTGTAATAATAACAATAACAATATAATATAATATAATAACAATTATTGTTATGATAACCTAATAAAAATAATGATTGCAATAGTTCTAGGCCAATCATCTATTACTGAGTGCTAAACAGATTTTCTATTTTAGTTTTATATTTTTATCAAAGAACTTACAGTTTTTGTACAATGTTTTTCTTTGAAGTCCTCGATTAAATGATTCTAACTAATTGTTGTTTTCAATTAAAGTTAGACTTAAAACTAAATAAACTAGTAACTAGACTTACATTTTTAAAACACAAAACTATTAAAAATTAAAATGTACCTATAGATAAACTCAAAGTAAAGTTATTACTAATTATATTCATTATATTTGATAATGGATCTGTATACAGTTGTACATATGTATAGTATGTATACACTATATATATTTATATTAATTTAATATAATAGTATGCAGGTATAATGTATATAAGTAAAATATGTAAATACCTAACAGTTCTTATAATAATCTATCTAATTAATTTCACAAAATAATCTTCATTGACCTTAAATGCAATTAACTTAATAAATGATTAGTATTTTATGGTTTATTTAAAATTACAATAAAATCAAATTACATTATTTATAATTTTGTATTTAAAATATGTTTTTTTCATGGTAATATTCCTTTTTACTAGGTATTCTTCTTTGTATTGTGTTTGTATTCCGATGACATACATTTTTCATGTATACTTACTTATAACATTTTATAAATATGAAATCGTATTTTATGTGGGCCTATCGCATATCATCGGATAAAATATGTTTGACTATAAAATCAAAAAATGTATACTATAACAGACAGTAAAACACATTATATTTTAATTGTATTTATAATAATATTGTGATTTGTGGAAATATGGAATAAATAAACGAAAAATGTTGCTTTTATTTTCCGAATTATCCGCATCGCCAAACAACGACCTCTAGCGACTTTATCACAGTTAATTAAACACTCAAACTTATTACAATAGATATCAAAACCAATTACAAAATCATCAAAACCTACTAAATTCTACCTTAGTATCAAATTATAATCTCTCTGAAAATCCCCACAGCCGACTTAAATGACAATGTTGCAGAGACCTTTTAACATAATAGTTACGCAATATCTCAGTATACCGTCACTGAACGGGTTTCTTCTCTAATTCCTCTTATATATATATAGTATAATCTTTAATAATTAATACAGATATTAAGGTACTCCTCTCCACCTCTGCATATAATGCACGTTTTTGGAACAAAAAATAGCATTAATAATGATATATTTTAATAATATAAAACATTATCCAATTATGTTCTTGCATATTAATTATACTTTTATATTATATCTTCCTTTATTAAAATATTTTTTGCACTATTAGATGGTTATTAATTATCATTGGTCGTATAATCGGTATACAACACAATCGATGAAACCAAAGTTTGATGTATCATATTTTCTCAAATACAATTACAGAACATACGGTATTAGTCGTATTACATAATATGTCTTCATACATAATACCTAATCTACCTATTAATAATTTTTGTCCTTTTCTGTTGGTTTCAATTGCACAGTATTATTCAGCTAGGTAAGTTCGGATATTGTACATTGTTTTTTTTTTAAATTTTAAATAATAATAATTAATGAACAGTAAAAAATATATTCTTCAAGAGTAGTTGTATTTATAATCAAGCGTTTTTAGACGAATAGAGGGTGGGAAAATGCAACACTACAATGTTCATAGCTGTGCAGGTATATAAGTATTTTCAATCTTATAATAAAATTGAGCTCATGCACCTATGCTTCTATATGCATTTAATTGTCAGCAATTGAGCATTTTTAATAGAACGAATGAAATAGTTGGACTTTTTCTCACGTATGTCTATATTATAGTAGGTACGTGTAGGTATATACGAGTTAAGTGTGCGTACTTTAAATAGAGTGGGCACCAATTTTCTCAAATGCATTGAGAATTTCTACCAGAACGATTCGAGACAAAAGGGACTATATTGTCGTTCCTCCCTTCCTTATATAATATTATAAATTGTTAATAATATGCTTTCGTCCATCGTCCTTTGGCCGTGACTCGCGTATCTTATACATTTTTATTCGCACGCCGACGGTGGACGACGAATTTTTACACATGTAGGTTTATATAATAGTTGGCACACAATGATATATAAGTATATAACTTCGTATTGCTCTTGTGGAGTTTACACGTGGTGAATAATTGGGAAAATGGCACTTGACCGGAGTGTGTTGCAGCTGCGCGTGCGCCACTCGCCGAGACGCCGCTAATGTATAGTTCCCATGATGGAGTCGATTATGACCACCGAAAAATGTGATGCCGTTTACCGCACCAGACCCAAAATCGTTCGTCTGGCGGCGTCCTCGGGGGTGCACTGAAAAATCTAGAAAAAAAAAATCGTTCGTTTTCTATAATGATGTATTATATTATTTCATTATCGATTACACTGCAGGTAATACTTAATAATATGTTATATATTATTATTAAACGCTCCCCTTAATATAATGAAATTGCGGTAGCCAACGGAAATCTGTATTTTAACGTTTATATAATATATATATAAGTACCTACTTACTGTATAGTATATATTATGTATCGGGGGAGGTGAGCGTGGGCACCTACTATATTGCACATAATGTACACCCATATAATTTTCAATGGATATAAAATTTAAGAACGAAAATAACTAATAATTACGATCGTTATATTTTGTATCAGACGATATATTCTTGTCCTAGATTTACTGATGATCATATTATTATACCGAGTATATAAGAAAATCTATTAGAGGTACCTACCTACATAACTATATAATAGGTACATCAATTTTTTACTTCGATTTATTTTTTTCATCTCTGACCCTACCCGTGTACGCATATATCCTATAATTACTATCACGTCATAATATCCAATATTGTTTGTTATAAAAATGATTTGGACCAACAGCAATATTATTATATTATAAAATGTATTAAATATTAATTAAATAGATGAAATGAAATCTTATTTTTAAACAAGTATACCACATGTCACATGATGACTAAGCGTTATGAAAAAAACTAAACGGTACTACAAGCTTAAAAATGTGATGAAGACGTGGCGTTTATTTACTTAACTCAAGTCTAAAATTCTCAAGCCATTCTGGTTAAACGTATAAAAACTTTAACTTCTATACTATAATAAGATAACAGAAAAAAGAAAAAAACAGCGCAAAATGAACCCTTGTCATACCTACTTTATGTCTTTTTATGTCACTATGACATTTTAAATGCAATATATTTTATTATGAAGCATACAGTAAGTGACGATACAGAGTTGAAAATTATTATGGCAAATCGAATATTATAAAAAAATAAAAACTACAGACATGACCCAAGGATATACTATTTCGCATTGATTATTAAACGTATATTTATATGTTTATTTTCTCAATAGAATGAGGACTAACTATTATCAATATTAACTTGAAATTTACTTGTACGATAAACTTATTTTACAACCATTTAATTCAAAATATTGTATGAAAAACAGTTTTTTTAGATAATTAATGATTAAAACCATATGAAGTTCAGATATTAAGAACTCAGAGTCGTTAGGTTAGGTTTATCGTAAGCAATGATTTATCATTAAATTCAAATGATCTATATATTCAATGACGATATAGGTACCCTCGAAACCTACAGTACGCGGAGCGATACCTGTACTTGTCTGCTTTTGTATCTGTCTGGTAGTTTTCGACAAAAATCTAGTAACGTAACCACAGGAAGTAGCTAAATCTTTGAACAACTTAAATTAAATTTAGCCGAACTGAGTTATACTTAAAATAGGTCAAATGTGATTATTAATAATAATTAATAATACATTGATTTATCACAATCTCTTCACTATTTTAAACTACTTTAACTGTATTATATTTTTTATAACTATCGATAGGTACCTGCCATAAACGCATTATTATAATAGGTCATATTATGTAGGAATCCGTACATTTATTAAAACAAGTGTAGATTTAGGAAGATTTACGTTGGGTACGTTAGCATTGTTGATATTTATTTTTGAACACATCAAACATTTGAATCCGCACCATATTTTCCTAAACATGCATAAACAAAAGTGTATACAAAATATGCCATTTATTTATTCTATATTCGTATACACAAATGTTGGTTTGAACTGATGAAAAATACGAATACTGTATAATATTTTATAAATTGGACTAGAAATTATTAAAAATGCGCAGCATTTGTTTGAAAAAAATAGATGTTTTAAGGAATTTTATTTATCAGTGCTTTTAATTCATTAAAATTATAATAGTAATCTGCAATGCTACCATAAAGTACACGAGAACCAATAAAGAATTAAACAATAAATAATTATGATACTGAATTACTGTAATAATAAAAAATTTAATTTTATATTATTAATATTATTAATGAGAAAAAGTTATTTACAGTGTCCAACGAGGTAGTGGCACAGTGCACTAATATTCAATTGTATATATTATACTTTATAGTTTATATATAATATACAAAAGCAAAATACTTCTGATTAACGTATAATTTGGTTTAAAAATCATTAGCGTTTTATCAAATTGTACGATTTACAGTACCACAAAAAAAATGTACTTATGCAAATTCTTATAAGGTAAAAATGATGTGAGTATGTATCTACCTAATTTAGCGATCATATTTGAAATGGTAACCTTGACTCTTGATAATCTTTTAGTATTCATGTAATATTATAGATTATTGACCTTAGTTTTGATACGTACATTCCTAATACGTCATTATTTTTTTTTTATGAAATTTGATTTCTAAATAGAAACAATTAATGCTATTATACAGAAGGTATTTAAGTAATAGGCAACTAATGAGACATAATATAGATGCGGGAAACCAAGATTTTTAACAATCCATCCGAATCCGGTGCAACACCAAATCGTTAATTCGAGTACTATATTCATAAATAATAAGAATGTCCTGTAACCTAATCAAAGTTATTAATTAAGTCTTGCAATTAAAGACTTGACTTTTCATTTGTAAATACATTTTTAATTTTAATTTTATTCTAATTGAGATTGAATTTTATAATGCAATTGTCATTGGTCACAGTAGCCGAGGGTTATCAAAAATAAAAATTCAGTTTAGGTACCTAATAAATAATAACACTACAAGAAAGTAGAGGTGTGACTTGATGCACAACCACGAACTTAAAAATGATTCTTTAACTCGATTTACCAATATGTTGACAGTTTATACGAATTTGGTTTACTAATATAAGTGTTTTTTTCGTTAGGTTTTTTAAAAAATATGTAATAGGTCAACTGTACATTTTTATTATCCATCACTTCACTCAGAATTTAACATCCTCGTAATTTAGTAGAATTCTGTAATGGATGTTTTAAATTCGAATTGAATGATAAATCATTATACATGATGAAATACCCCATATTTTTAAGAATACATGAACAACATTTTGCAAAAATCCAATCGCATATTATATTATATAGTAATATTACTTATTATACTAATGTTGTTTCATATACTATTTCAAGTAGGTACCTAGTTGTTATTAGCTTTTAAGTCAATATCGATGTACCGTTAAATGGTGTGAATTGATATAAATAGTTCATGGTATAAATAGCATGAAATTAATCTAGGTATTTTGATAAATTCATTGTGTACCTGCACCTAGTAAATAATATACGTAGTGACAAAGTGCTTTAAGTCCCTACGAATACTATTTTTAAATTACAACAAAATAACTAAAATCGTTATTTTTGTTGAAATATTCAATTTTGTCGTAATTCAAGAGCATACTATAAGCAAGATATATTCTATAAAAAAAATAAATTGTGCTATTGTATCTCCAATATCTTTAATTTGCTAAAAAAAAGGATCTTGAATTACAATTTTAAGATTTTTGACTGATACAAATTTTTTTTTATTACTCATAGCAAAAACTAAATATGTTTAATTAAGAAAATATTATAAAATGAGTTTAAATATTTTGAAAATTTCACGATTTATAAAAAATGAGATTTTAAGTAATATAGTGGAATGTTTCAAGTTTCTACAATTAATACTTTTTGAATTACGCCAAAATATCAAACATAGTTTGATGAGAAATCGTTATTTTACTTCAGTTATTCATTTAAAAATGTATGTGGCTTTACAGTTTAAGCCAAACTTTTTTTTTTAAATCCAAGTGAAAAAACTTATGAGGAATCTTGTAATACATTTTTATGAATTTTCAAATACAAATTAATTCGCATATTTTTAAACGCTTAACAAAACGAGGACTATTTATTTTTGGTACCTATTTTTCAATTATATAATATATATGAGAATGTATACAAATGTTTAATTAAGAAAATATTATAAAATGAGTTTAAATATTTTGAAAATTTCACGATTTATAAAAAATGAAATTTTAAGTAATATAGTGGAATGTTTCAAGTTTCTACAATTAATACTTTTTGAATTACGCCAAAATATCAAACATAGTTTGATGAGAAATCGTTATTTTACTTCAGTTATTCATTTAAAAATGTATGTGGCTTTACAGTTTAAGCCAAACTTTTTTTTTAAATCCAAGTGAAAAAACTTATGAGGAATCTTGTAATACATTTTTATGAATTTTCAAATACAAATTAATTCGCATATTTTTAAACGCTTAACAAAACGAGGACTATTTATTTTTGGTACCTATTTTTCAATTATATAATATATATGAGAATGTATACAAAAAAAATTGAAACTATTAAACACGCATAGATATTGTAAACCAACATATTTGACGCTCCACTCAGAATCTAAAATAAGATTTATTAAAATTACATAGGTTGTATAGGTATAAATTTACTTCTTTATAACATAATTAAAAACTTATTTCAAATAATTAAAATATAAGTACACAACGCAATTAAAATGTAAAATACGTTTATACTTGACTTTAAATTATTGACCACGAAAAAGTTTGCTGTAATTAAATATAACCTCTAGAGTAATAATTTAACATATTTCTGTATTAAGTGTAATTATCGAACTATTAAACGCCTTTTAGTACCTATACGTGCCTATCATGCTAATAATGTTTAATGTCAAAAATATCATAATATTGAATCTCAGTTTTTATAAATAATTATTCGTGATGTATCAATTATTATTATTACAACTTGCGAGTTTGATTAAATATGCAATTTTTTTGTTATATTACTGTATAGTAGGTATATAATGTATAGATAGGCTGTAGCCCATTCATATTATTATTTCTAACATAATATTATCTAATTAATATTTTCAACTATATTTACGACTTTGTATTCATATAACATAATATAGACTTACCATCTACGTCATCATATATAGTATTATGCCATTTATAATATATTATGCCACTATAACAAATAACAATAATATGATTTATAAGAAGTGATTTAGTCGCTACTATTTAGCAGTCCTAACCGATCTTAGGTAGTTATTATTGTATAATTATTTATTACCCAATATAGATATTCTTGTTTAATAGTTCCTTGTCCCATTAATAAATTGGAATGAAACAAAAACTAATAAGTAGGTACAAGTGTATACAACTATATAGGTAATATTGAATTGGATAGTAAATTATGACAATATAAATTTGGACAAAATTATTGTATAATATTGACTTATTACAATGTGTATGGCTTAATTTTTAACAATCTGTGGTCAGTAAATCGATTGTGAACTATTTTTTTTCGAGATTTGTATAAATTGTGTAGTTACCTACTTGTTGATAGTATGTATTATATATTATGTAGCAAACACAAATCATGAAAAATGATACCATATTATCATTGTCGTGCAGGGAAACTTCGTATCACACGAACGAGTCAGTTTGCTTTTATACTATTATATGGTATCTATAGTATACCTATACACAATATGTCAATATATTATATAGGTACATAATATATAGCCGCATAGGTCTGTAAACCTGCAATACAACTTTATGGGTGGCCCCGTACAGTTCGTATTATCTACACGTCGTACTGGCACTGCAGTTTATGTCTTATTATGAGTATCGAATAAGTACTTATTGATTTTTTGTTTTTTTTTTAATTGATCGTAAAGCCCGGCAACTATGGCCATTAGGTAGCTGTTTTTGTTTTTATTTTGTATAGGGCAAGAAATCGTAGGTTTAAAAAACACGTGTGTTTTTGGTTTGGCAGATTTTTTAGTGGGCACCTGTAGGTATCTGCCATGCTCAAAGAAAAATGTCGCCCACGACCGAGGTTTTAAACCGGCGTCGGTGCGCGTCGTAACCGACGTCTTAGTCCGCTCGACCACTACGTCCCCAACTTATTGATTTGTTTGTTGAAAACGTTGTCCCTGTGATAATAGATGTACAAATTAAATCGTAGGTATTTAGTAAAAATTTAGTACGTCAAGAAACTAAAATATGTTTGTTTTAACAATAGGTATACTACAATATTTCTACCTAAAATTAGGTATATTTAGTTAATTTATTTTTCCGTGTAAGTAGTGTAAAAAATAACATTACCTAATATCTTGTATTGTAATACGTTTAAGTAGAATATGCTTATTGGTTAGATATTAATAAATAATCTCTCAGTAAGTCGCGTCAACGCCTAATAGAAGCATTTTGATAAAAAACACACTCGGTCCACGCAACTATTATATTTTAATTACTCAGGTAGTCGTTTTAACGTCGATGCGAAGAATTATGATGACAAAACATAGGTGATCGATTATCAAACTCATAACTTATGAGTTATGAGTCATAAGTAATAACTTACAATAGGCTACTTATGGTATTTACTATATTTTACTTACACCACAGGTTGGCCGAATGATCGCTCTACATCGTCCGCTCTTGTAAGCAGGGCCAAATTTTTCCGCTTTTGTTTTTGATTTTGCTTTTGGTTTCAGTTTTTAAACGGTTTATGCCGGTTTTGAAAATTGGTTCCAAGGCCTGGACTATTTACGTTCATTCTTAGTTAATTAATTTATTTGAATCGTCGGATCGCGCATTCGAATCACCTTTTGTGTAGAGTAAACTTTTCATATGTTCATGATACAAAGATTTTCAAAAGAAATACCGTTTTTTTAAATTATATTTTCGGTTTCAAACTATAATACCAGTATCAATTTTTTGCAGTTTTAGTTTTAAAGTTAATACCGGTATCCAATTTTTTTCGGTTTCGGTTTTTGAACGGTTTCTGAAAACAAGCCCAGCTTGTTGGTATCTCCCACTAGGAATGTAGGTACCTACTACCTAATACACTGCAGTGCTGTTCAATTTGTGTTGGTGCATAATAACGAGATTAGTTTTAAAAAAGTTTTCCAACAATTATAAACGCATATATTATGTCCATATAAATACGTCTCCGATCACAATATATCTATATTTTATTACCATCCGAAAGTATAGATGATCTAAGAAACATGATTTATGTACCTACCAAAATAATTATGTATTGATTGTCACATTTCTGATTTTTGGTACTTTTAGGTATCATTAATAGTCGAGACACCATTCATATGAATAAATATAAATTTTTTTTTTATGGCATAATTATAATATAATACACATTGTGTCAGGAATTCATATGTAAATGTTTTATCAAGGTTATTTATTTTACAAACATACCACATACCTATCTATATTATATAATTTATGTATCTTATTATACCACAGAGTGATTCACCAAGTATGTTCACTCCCTTTTTTCTTAAATTATACAGTTATTGAAAATCTGATTTTGAAATTTTAAATATACTTGCCTATTAAGACAATATTTTCAAACTGTTGAGATTTTTTGTACTACTTAGTACTTAATGAGATACCTGTGAAGAACCACACTTTTCTACTGTAAATTATTAAGTAGATAATTTTAACCGTTTGAATTTTGAATTAAGTACGTCAACATTTAAAAAAAAATATCCAAAAAGAAGTTAGTACCACCACAGGACACTCCTCAAATAAATATTCCAAGAATTTGAATAAATTCATTATTAAAGTAAAATGTATAGAGGTAGGCACGCTTGGTTAATCACCTTGTGTAAGTAAGCAACACATAATCAAGCACTAAAATGTTTAGTAATTTGGTAATATATTTTCAAGCTTATTGACCCAACGAATAGAACTTTTTGGAAATTATAAAAATATTTGAAACTGAATATGTCCCCAAACAGTTCAAAAATATTTTGAAATTTTCATCGTGTATAGAAAATGCTAATATAAACATAAACATTCAGTGAAAATGTTATGTATCTACGGTAATTTGTTTTAGAGTTACACCAAAAACTAAAATCGATTTGGTCGAAACCCAAAATTCATGTTTTTCCTTAATTTTCATTTTGTTCTTCCCTGCGCTTTTGAAAATTATTGGCAATTTTAAATTTTGACCTCCCGAATGCACCAACTAGATTCACTTTCCTATCGAACAAGATACAGTTGAAGAAAATCAATGCAGTTTTACTGCCACAAATGGTGACAACAGACACAAAAAAAAACACACACACATTGTAAAATCAATACATCAATCGGTCCGTTCTGAATCTAAAAGTAGGTATAATATTTGTTTAGTTATTTTTCAGAAACTAAAAAAAATTATAACTTTATAACTGTCTAACGTATATCTATAATCCATATAATATGCGTATAACGTCGTTTAATTATTATTTAAATATCCTGCAGGATGACTATTTAAACCTAATGTGGGTTTTATGTATTCAGATACAAATGAATATGTAATATGTGTTTTCCGTTTGGTACCTATATAAATCCGTTTTTTAGTGTCTTTCACTCACATACAATATACATAATATTATACATGCATGTATTTTTTACAGCATATAACATGTAACACGGATGTGTGTACTATCCTGCGTACTATCCTATATCCATACACTGTATAATATACCCACTGCAGCGTACATTGAAATTTGTGTCAATATTTTTTTGTTAAAACGGGTATAAAGAATAAAGTAAAAACCCAAACTAATCGAGTAAATAACGGTTTTCCACACATCCTGCAAACACGATATACATTGATATGTATAGCTGGATCAGGATTTTTGGACCCATCAATATATGTTTGCCAATTATTATTGCCATGTTTACTCGGTGGTTGAGTTACCCCGGTAACAGCTGGAGTTGCTGCGTTTGGATGTTGTTTATTCGTCGCACATTCGTCTCGAAGACAAATATTAATTTTCTCAGCTAAACACCCCCTTTTACATGTGTATGTTGAGTTCGTTTCCGAAAAAAAACACACAGAACTATTCACTTCCAAGCACCGTGTACAAATATGCATACGTCATACATATTACATGTATATAATATGTACGATTTATTATATTTTACAAACCACCTTAGTATACTATATTTTATAACTATACATATTAAGTTTAAGTATTTAGCTATTTAATCGGTGAAAAATTGTATCAAAGGATTACAAAATAAGGAAAGTATACGTACAGTAATGTATAAACGACGCATATTTGAAGTTATAAAAACATTAATATTGTAATATTGAACATAGAAAGGTGTATTAATACACATACCTATATATACAATTTTAACAAAATAAGTAATTTTATCTAATGAGTGAGTGAGACAAAAACTTTAATTGTATATAACTAGTACAAAAACAGTCAACAGACAATATATTATTTTGATATATTTAAAATTAAAGTAGTTAAACCTTAAACCATGTTCAGAATATATACCACCTAATATAAATATTTCGAGAATATGTCGAAGATTATTTAATTTTAAATTATCTACCTACAATAAAATCGATTTAATGAAAATTTGGTATTGTGTAAGTGTTATCGTTATCCAAAATATTTTTTAGCTTTTCCCGATTATTATGTAGAGAAAAGTGGAGCGAAGTATATGTATTGATTTTACAATGAAGCGTGTTTTATTTTTTATTTATTTATGTGTTTGAAAAAAACTTTTTCTAGTAGAAAAATGTCTTTAATCATCAACTTCGTGGGTAGTTTCTTGTGTAAAATTTTATCTAGTTGGTACTTTTTTTTAGGAGGTCAAAATTGAAAATTCTCAAAACTTTTAATCCAGGGGAAAAAATACGTGTAACGCGTCCAACTATACCAACTGCATAATATGTAATTACTCATTATTATTATAAAATTAATGCACAAAACAGACTATTAAACCGGTCGTAATCATATATTTTTCCGTTTCACTGTATGATTTTATTATGTGAATTTTCAATTAGCCTAATAACATGTCGCAACTACTTTTATCGGAATATCGATAACACGCCTTAACAGCCACCACGTTTTTTTTTTGTCTGTGTGTGTGTGTGTGTGTGTTGTTTTTTAGTATTTTTTTTATTGGGAATCTGCAGGTAACAACCGCCACTAGTCATCCAAAACTCCTTCCCGCGTCTACGATCGCCTGACGGGCTAATGCTGCAGAGGTCGCAATAAACAATTATTATATAGGTGCAAACTCGCAAGGTAAACCATATTCGTTATTATTTTTTCTACACGACATATCAATATAATATTATGATTATGAGGAAGGTATTTTATTATTATTACTCCCAAAAATCTTTTATTATTCATATTTTGTGCCAATCCACCACCCACGGACTAAGACATAGTCCGTATATGCTTCCACCGCAACGAGGCGTATATATCGGGATGATGATATAATTAGTGCGTACAGTTAACTAAGTGTTCCAGCCATAATATTGTTATTATATTATAATCGACGTATGTAAATGTCTCGTTGCGTCATGCCGACAGCCTATTGTTATTTATGATTATTATTCATTATACTACTGCACAGGCTGATACGGCTGGGCGATGATTAAAACAATATAAAACTTTGATAATATAATATCATTGTTTAATTTTGTTTATCACTCTATTGATTAATAATTATCATAATATTTTCCCTCCTATATTCCGTTCTCATCCTACTATTAACATTTTTACGAGTCTCATTAAAAAAAAAATACATAAACAAAAATCCCTAGTGATTCGTCACTATTGCAGGACTTTCAATATTGGACGGTAAGCCGCTGGACGCACAATCGCACTGAGAGCGAAACGTCGCAACGCTTTTTAAAGTTATAATATTAAAATAATAGCTATGGCTTACCAAAAAGTTGGACCGTTTTTGCTCAGAATCGTTTTACATCTTATAAGTGCAATGGTTTGTCACTGGATTCAAATTTAACACATCCATTGCCGTGACTTACACTCCACACCTATTGTACGGTAGAGCTGTTACCGGTTACTTCCTTTTGACACTATACGAAGTACAAACTAGATAACCAATTTGATACCAGAATAATTCTCCTTCAATGTTGGAAATTAAAGCACTTTTACTCCTATAGGTAATAATGGACGAGTTGACACAAATCACATAGTAAACCATTACATTTGTCATAATTCATAACTCCACGTAGAATCTAAAATCGATTTTTTACGAAAACTGTTGTTACGTATATAATATTCCTGTTTCCAGTGATTTTGTATTCGTTTTTCCCTATTGTTTTTAAATTGACTTGGAATTTTACCGATTAAAATCTCTCAAAATAGGTAAAAACTAGATCCAATTTGCTAATACATATTATTGAAACTAATACATTTTTCGCTGTGCTTATAGAATCAAAAATTGAATTGAAAGTTATAATCTTTTATTATTTATTTTAGACTATATTTGTATTAAATAGGTAACAGACAACAGCGCTATCCGTAGTTAATGCTCTCGAGCTTTGATATTTGTCAAGTATTAAAAATTTTCGAAATTCAAATAGATAATATTATAATATGTGATAAGGCGTTCAAAAATTGTAACAACGTGTATTAGTAGATAGTTATAATATTATATTATAATCTAAAAATCAACTACCTATAACCTAACTTATTTGTACTTATTAAAATAATTAATAATATATACATATAGGTAATATATATAAATTGCCATAGTAATTAATTGTTATGCTTCCTGTAATATCCCACTAACATTTATTTCATACAGTTGTAATTTGTAAATCAGAATATATTATTAAAATATCTATTAAAACAATGTCATATTATGCCTTTCTGCCAGATTCAAAAATATAGCCCGGTAAAATCTGTAGAACCAATTCCATTGCTGTTTGAATAAGCTCCGATACATTTGGTATACCTTAAAATAAATAAGAACAATGAATGTTTCATTCCAAACTGACAAACGTAAAATGTATGCATGTAAAGTGTTTTTCTTTTTAGCTGTAAATATATGGACAAAAATATTAAATAATTATTTTCCATTTTAACCCATTACACAAATATTGTATTAGTTGAATTTCTTTTACTCCAAAAACTTTAAATCCCTTTCTATTATTCTATAATTTTATACCCCACTTGATCAGTGTTTCTCAATCAAACCGTTTTCGTACCACCGTCCACAAGTGCGTATTAGAACGCCAAGTCCTATTCGGTGTGGAAATCGAACCGCTTAAACCTGGAGTTCGTTTATTCAATATAAAATATTCCGTTTTCGAAATGCGTTTGGCGAATCCGCACCAACTAAGATATAGCGTAATAGTGCCAATAATATAGTAATTAATTATATTGTTATATTGTTACCTAAGGTTAGGTTTGACGAAAAGAGTCCCCAGTTTTCGATAGTTAGGAACGAATCATACAGTTAAGAGACGAACATACATCAGTCACATTTCACGTACATGGATATTACTTACTTGTAGGAATATGCACAGCTTTACACCCCACATAGACGACAGTTATTTAAGATTTTATTGTATTACACATAGTAGGTATTAAAATAGTCGTGGAACACATGGTATGATGATATTTAGTGAATACTACAGATAAATATTAAACACAAGTAGGATTATTATGCACATTTGAATATTGTCGTCGTTAAATTAAATAATATTATTAATAAAACAATAGATGTTACGAGTATTAGTGTATTTATTTCAAATTGTATAAATAAATAAATATTACCTATATTATATTATTATATAAACCTATCCAAACTATTCAATATTAACTATAACATTTTAATCATTCATATAGGTATATAAAAGTTATAATTATAATTATATAGGTATACCTATTTATTTATAGGATTTTTTAATCATGAAAAATGGAATTTTTATTTTACGTTATTCATACCTCCAGATTAATTTATTGTTGTTTATCAATAATCACTTATAAAATGCGTTGAACTACTATTGTCATTGTTTACCCATTTGAATAATTTTTAATACTATGATAATATATAGTTACCATAACTATCAACTTCAGGTGGGACTGATTGAGTTTGAACAATTTGCATATCTGGAGGACCATTACCATCTATATTTTCTGTTGTTTTGATTGTTTTGAAATACCGTATAATTGGACCACCGTCTGTGTTTCTTATCATATTACTTAGAGTACGCGTTGTCATGGATCCTGAATTCAGTGCATCCATTCGATTAAACCCAGTGCTTTCAATGTCTTGTTGCATCTGAGGTAAGTCAGTGTTAATGTTTATCTGGTCCCCTTGTCCGGACTGAATATCCGTAAATGCAGGAGTAGTTGAGCCCGTCTTTGAATAATCAGAAGTATAATCTTGATCAAATGAATATGGATATGGGAATTGTGGTAGTGGTGGTGGTTGTAGATTTTGTTCAAAGTATTTCTGATATTCACCCCCAATAAATGGTCTAGAATCAAATGGATTTGCTTGTGGACCTGGGCCATGACCTGGGTGTGGACCTGGACCATGACCTGGGTGTGGACCCGAGCCATGACCTGAATGTGGGCCTGGGCCATGACCTGGGCGTGGACCATGACCTGGGCGTGGACCATGACCTGGGCGTGGACCTGTACCTTGACCTGGGCCTGGACCAAGTCTAGGTGATCCGAAATATTGTTCTTGTTGAGAATCTGACTTATATAATGAACCAGTATTTGGTATTTGGTATGTTAAATATTGATTTGATATATCAGTATTGGGTAATTGATGATCGTTAATCAGTTGACTTCCCATCTCTCCTTGTCTATTCAAAACTGTTGTTATATCTGATTGACTGTAATTTAATTGTTGGTCTGGTCCATGCTCTTGCATCATGTCAAATAATAAATTTGGTTGAGGTTCACGTCCCATCGATGGAGGTAGTGGTGGTAGAAATCCGGCAATGAAGTCGTCGTTATTTTGCTTTGGTTGAATCTCCATAGAAATACCTAAATCGTGACTCCCTGGTCCATGATGTCCTTTTGAACTTCCATTACTTTCACTACTATCTCTTTTATTTAACTTTCGTTCCTTATTACAATGACACGACTTCTTTTTATCCATAGATGACTCATCTGAAGAACTAGCTGAAGATGAAAAAGACTTACTTTGGCCTCCTCTTACATAATTAGTTGATGAATAATATTCAGAATTTCCTCCACTTCTATTTTTTGATGATCTTGTATTACGACTATTTTTAACTCTTATTTGCCCATTTCCTTTACTTTTTCCATATGATATATTTTTTGATCTGCCTCCTTTATATGTTTTCTTTTTACCATTTTTCTTTCTTTTTTTCCCCTTACCATTTCCTTTACTATACCCATTAGATATAATATATGAAGAATAATCCCCAGATGAAGCTCCATCCATTAAATGGCTGGAAGAAATCATATTACCATTATACTTACCATTATTATTATAGTTACCACTATCCATACCATTACCATTACCATAACCATAGCCATAACTATAACCATAACCACTGCTTTTTTTCATTTCCAATATTATCTGAAGATATGATATGATTTGAATTTACGATATCATTTGAGGTAGACATTCCGTCGTCAATATTGTAATCTATTTTGTTATCATTTAAGTCATCAAGTTTAATTTCATCAGCTGCTCTTCCATTTTTTATTATTGTTGTTTTGGTTTGTACAAACGAGCCTGGATTCTGAACAGCTCCAGTTTCAGATATTGAATTTCCGAGTGTATTAAATTTGTTAAAACGTATTTGTTGTACCCCGGATGGGATCCCTTTATTAAATACATTATTGTCCCTATCAACAGTTGTAGTAGTTACTGTATTATATCCTAAAGGGGTTGTTATTGATGATGCAATATTATTTGAAGATGTGTCTTCTCTATTAAATCCTATACTAGATGTACCTAAATCACCATAATCATTGTTGTCATTTATATTATGTTGTTTTAATATTGTAGTTTTCGTGCGCCTGAATGAACCTCCTTTTCGAGGTTTTCGAGATATTCTTTTAGAATTATCAAAACCATTTCCTTCGATTATATCTTCTGTTGTTGAAATTGCTTTTATTTTACTATTTTCATCCATTGAATTGGATTGTGAGGAACTTGAACCTGCAATTCTATCATTGTAATTTGTGTTTGCAGAACTCATTGTAGATATGATACTATTTGAGGGTAGTGCGTTTAAATGATGTATTCTATTATAAGATTCATTCAATTCATTTGACGGACTTTCACTTGTAGTTGTTTTTGTCACTGTAGTGTGTATTATATTTTTTTTATTACTTTGTAGATCAGAAGCTTGTTGTGAAGGTATTGATGGTAAACCAATGTTTTCCACAGTACCGATTACACTTTCTTTCAATTTATTGTTACTGTATATATCTTTCATTGATAAATCGGTTTTTGGGAAATTATTTCCATCAGATTTTTTTATAACCGTTTGTTTTACCACCTTTGTAAAAGTAGTTGGTACATTAGATTGTTGGATGATAGGAATCGTATTAGGAAATAACTCGTTATTTATCTCTTGATTTGTATGAGTTGTTGTTGCATATTTAGTCATCGAATCTCCATTATGTTGAACTAATTCAACTCTATGAATAACATTGGTATCATCATAATTATTAATATCATGAAAGTCGTCCAAGTGATCTAAATGATCTAAGTCATCAGAGAATGGTTCATGATCAATGTCATTGACACCTTCACATAGTGCCAAAAAGTTTGATGTTAGCTATTAAAAAAAAAGTTTATATATGGTTAATCATTGATTAACTAAATTATTGTACTAAATAATTTTTTAAATCATAAAACAGTTTATAAGAATAATATTGTAATATTGTAATTGTAATTTTTATTTATTTAAAAACATGTATTAATTAAATATTTTATACGTAATTAAGAATTATTTGAATTTGTCTACTCTCAAAATTACCTAACCACTATCACAAAATTAAATACCATGTCACAAAATTACCAAATTTTTATAAATGGCTTTTGAACTGCTATAGAAATTAATCAAAGGTCGTACAATCATTACAATCCTAAATATACGCATATATTCTAGTTTATTTTTTGCATGTTGATTAAAAAATGTAATTAATTATGTCTAATTACTGAAATTGAATGTGTAATTTGACACTTTGTAAATTTATCACGAATATAACCTACTTTACCCTATTGATATAGGTATCATTGTATAAAAATACATAATAAATACAAGAATTTGTCGACTTACCAGTATTGCCGTAATTAAATACAGGTTAGTTCTAATCTTCATTGTAAGGCTGTTGTAATTATAAACTGAAACTGTTTGAAAATGTGGTATTTCGTGATGTTATATTGTTTAATAACTGATCGACATAATTTGTTAATGTCAACGAGTCAACGTATGTCAATTATGACGTGAGTGTTTCTTTAATTGACAAACAAATGATTGAATAAATAAATTACTTTTATTGTCAATAATATTGGCATACTTATATGATACTTTTAATTATCGGATAGACAGTTAAATGTGTATGTATTCTTTTAATGCGGATTCAAAATCCATATTATCATTACATATTATACTATGGTTATTATTTGTAGTTAACCAAATTGTTTTATAGTTCTCAATAGACAATAGTAGTATATACCTAGTATTCATTGTTGCAAAATATTTGTTAAACATCTATGATGGCGCCACTGAATTAAATATAACAGAATTAGTAACATTTTAAACATGTAATGGCACGGAAAACATATTTCTTTGAGCATAGTTTTATAATATTTTTCCAAACATATAAAATCATTTCGTAAATTTAAAAAAACGTATGTATTAATAAATATATATTATAAATTAATATTCAATTTTATAATTGAATAATACCATAGGATATGTCAATACATTTAAACATATTTTTTTTTTTAATTACCTATATGGGGTATTCAAAAACACATTTTATTTAGCGTAATAGCGTATGGTTTCAAAAACATTAATAACATATTATTCAAAATATTGTATGATTATATTGTATATATTATTATTTAAGTAGGTAAAGGTTTTTAATTAATTTTACTCACAACGTAGTACGTGCACCT
Organism: Metopolophium dirhodum; assembly: GCF_019925205.1. Lineage (NCBI taxonomy): Eukaryota > Metazoa > Arthropoda > Insecta > Hemiptera > Aphididae > Metopolophium > Metopolophium dirhodum. The sequence goes on from NC_083562.1 coordinate 39,511,204, forward strand.
ACTTGTGTTTAAGTACCTACTTACCTATTATAATTCTCAAATTGCAATATTCATTGAAAGCGCATTGTATTATTTTATTTTATACAAAACTGCTTTACCAGCTCCCCCTTTTTACATGATTGTATAACACTGCTGTAATAAAAAATGTGTAACATGTCTATTTTCTAGTTACCTAATGATTGTTTCTACAACAATTTTGTATAACATACAAATAAAATGGTTGGACGTTCTGAAAAGTAAAAAAAAAATGTAATTTTATATTTTATTTATTAATTCGTATAATATGTACCTTGTTCAAGAAAAATACTTATTGCAACGTGAAATAGCTGGGTTCAGGAAGATTTGATTTTAATTATTAAAAATTCGCCGTTTAATCCACATGACCCAGTTTGTTATTTATTTATAGTGTATACTCTATAGATAGTACTCTATACAATAATATTAATACCTATACCCATTTTCAAAAGAGAACTTACCGCTTACGCGCTTGTCGAATGATTCGATTGGTGCGTCGAGAACCACGTGATCACGCTAACAATGGGACATCGGGATGCGCGCCGCCGGACATAAATATTGGTCGTCTACCGGTATGTTCTCTTATGAAAACGGGGGGTACTATTTTAAGGGATTCCACCCGGTGATTTTCTGTCTTTCTCAAATACACGGGCGATATAGGATTTTAGACGTATATTCTTCGCTAAATATACCAATTGATCTAATGAAGCGATAAGAGATGTGAAAACAGATTTGAATTCATCGTAAAGTCTACTTGAAATCGACTTTCCCACATTTTTGATTTTAACTTCTCCAAAAATTGAAACACATCAATTTTTTAACTACTCTTTTATAAAAACATTTTTAATATTATCCCCGGATTCCTAAAAACGTTATATTAAAAAAGAGTAGTTAAAAAATTGACGTATTTCAACTTATGATGGAGATGTTAAAATAAAAAATGTGAGAAAGTCGATTTCAAGCAGACTTGACGATAAATTCAAATCCGTTTTCATAATTCTTATTGCTTCATTAAATCAATTGGTATGCTTGGCAGTTGGCAGAGAACATGACAATTATCTAAAATCCTATGTATCGCGTATGGTGTTAGACAAAAACAGAAAATCACGGTATCGGATCCCCGGTTAGGTTAGGCGCCCGGTGCCGATGCCATTTTGTCCTCAAAAATACACTCTGCGGGAATAACGATACCGCCTTGTAGAATCAACCAAATTTCATAATTCTTTTTTTAATTGCTAGAGGGAAGTATTCTACAGCCCGCGTCGATCTCTGTTTTTCAACATTTTATTCTCAAACTTTATAATATGTCTAAAAAAATACAAGATAAAAAGCATTTTTTTACAATTTCTTTAATACAATTATTTGAAATAAAATACAAAATCAGAGATTGATGCGGGTTGTAGGAAGTCTTCTTCTTTCAGATAAAAAAAAATAGTCATCAAAATCCGACAATTCTACAAAGCTTGAGAGTTATTCCCGTAGTCATTTTTTTTCGATATAATACACCCTATCGACCCCGCCTAAATAGGTATCGGGTAGAAGATTAGTGAAAAAGTCTCATAATTGAGGTGGGAACTAAAATATAAAATTTAATTTTCAAATTTTATAGAATTGTTGAAAATTTGAAAAACTGGCACCGGGACCCTTAATGTGTAGGTAAATGGTTATAGTTATTTCTTGCTAATTATAATCACAATTTCGAATAACTGTATTTTTTTTAACAACAAAATATTTCAGTTAAACTATATGAGTTAAAGTTTATAAAACATAAAAAATAATATTGTTTACCTACCACTTTTTGCAGTCAAGATTGGTTTGTTTAACTACATATATTTTAAAATAGCTATAATATTATATACTTTATTTGGAATGATATTATGTTTTAGGTCCCGATATTTCTGAGTGCTTGTACCCACCTAATACCTACTTGAAGTTTATGACATTCATTACAATGCATTGGGGGGGGGGGGGGGGGGGGGATTTAAATGTCGTATTCCAACACACCAAAGTTTTTTTTTTTTTAAATCGGCGAAATATATTTAATTACTTATTTAATATAGTATATCTTACAGAAACAACACATAAAAAACCCGAACCCCTATGGTAGCTGACAGCTGTGCGTAACCAAGATAATATTACTTCGCAATAAACGCCAATCACTGTTGCAATCAGTGGCGGCTCGAAGGAGGTATATTTGAATCATGTGATTCATAGAAATATTAATGGGTGGGTGGGTGGGTGTCCTGTGGTTGGGAAAGTTAGTTTGAAGAAGTTTTAAAAGTTGGTAATTCAATTAGAAATATAATGTTCATGATTTTAAATTATAACAGTGACAGTAATTTATTTTATTTTTATTAAACATTCATATAGGTAATTTATATAAAAATAATTTATAATTTGTTAGGTAAGACATGATATTCTATACTATAAACTAAAAAACTTTAAAAATAACAAGAAGTAATGGTTACTTATAATCGTTATTTGAAAGTGCACATAAGTAATTTTTAAGGTTGATCGGAAATTTAAAAACGTACCTAATTTATTAATGATAAAAATGTAAACTTGGATAAATAATAATTTATAATTATAATTATTTTAACAATTATTAAAATGTGAGTCAAGAAAAAAAAAGTTCAAGCCGCCACTGGTTGCAATATTGCACAAATATCTTGAAATACTGAAAAACAATGCAGTTTAGCTCACGGGTGATTTTTGGGAATGTTTTAGGAAACCTTTTTTTTTATTATTCATTTACGTAATTTACAATCTATACAAAGTTATGTACAATGATACCTACGCAGATCATTCCACGAATCTACTCGAAAAAAAGTAAATTTTAAAACTATTAAATACCATCGAGTTTATTATTTTAATGTGTGCATGCATTTATATGATATGTATCTACTATATAAACCAACTTTTTTGGTTGGTGGAAGTAAATGTTTCAATCCCCGCCCCCTCCCTCAGTCATCACAGCAATTACCTAATTACGGCAAACGTTGTTTGAGATTGTAAAATATGTGCTTCGGGCTTCGATTCTATTAATTAATGTTCACATGTTTGGTGTGATTTGTATTTATTTTTTTTTATTATTTAGTTGTCGCAGGCACGGAACTCGCGTTTTATTACAAGCTCAAAGTCTAAAGCTGCTGTATAACTGTATTTTTATGTTTAAGGGCATTTAATTTTACATTTAGGCATTTCGCATTTATAGCACAGCATGATGTCTAAAAAAGAATTTATTTTAACACGTCTATATTATGATGTGTATTTAATGAAGGAATCTACTACTATTATTTTCCAATTATGTACCTAGGTTTTCTTTTATCAGACATAAAAGTAAACGTAACTTAATTTTGTTTACTGCCAAAGTTGAAAAGATATAATATAAATCCTGTATCGTTTTATAAATGTTGTAGCCTTGAATGTATCATTGTGCAGTGTTGTTATTATTTGTCATATAAGTTACCAATTGTGTAATTTTACTGACCAAAATCAGAATTATGTTTTGAAACGTGTGTATTCATATACTTACAGAAAATAAAGTTTTCAGATGCCAACTTTTAAAGGTAAATGTTCTTACAATACGAATCTGAATTTGATTGAATCCTCTTGCAGGTATTACCTATATTGTTGTATTATTGTGATTTTAACACTGACGGCTAATTAAATTCATTCGTTCGTCTATACTTAATAATTTTTATTTAATAAAATCCAATCCACACAATTTTGAAACAAATCTTTTAATTATAAAACACAAGTATTATTTGTTAGTGTAATACATTTTAACTGTAAAAAAAGTCAAAATAATTATTTTTATACCTTCATTTTAAATTATTAAAATAACACAGTACATTTAAAAATAACAAAATTAAAGTTGAATACACGACTGAATAATAACGTCTTTATATAATAACATAATACAAGTATTGTATGTCGGGTGGAATCTGGATAAAATGGAAAATTGAGTTGGACGTAACTGAGTTTACGTAACATTAGCAACATTGGTCCTTTAACAGTTCTTGTACTAATTCTTCTATGTCCTAATTAATGACAAGAATACAATTCAAAACATTACTTTAGTATAATTTATTTATATTTTATGCTATTATCATCATAACTTGAATGATCAATTTAAACTCCCACTTAATACTATTTGGTTCGATTTGCTTATTTATTAAGTCTTTACCTACATTATATTATTATGATATCTATTCTTTTGTTTACTATTTTAAAATATTTTTAATTTTTAACGAAATGAATAAATTAATCTTTGATGCTATCGATCTATACTTCTATTAAGTTCTATTTTATATAACAAGTGCAGTAGTGCGCTGAAATTATAATATTAATGTTTACCTTAAAACTGTCTGTCGCCGCATACCGTTGAACGGGACATCCGTTCCTGTCTACTACAAATTTGGTAAAATTCCATTTAATAGTTCTGAAAAATTGTCACGTGCATTATTAAATATACTCAAGTCTACAATACAAAAAAATAATGAATTTGAGTTCTGGCAGCATTACTTTGCGTTGAAAGCACCCGGTAACTTATTCTTGAGAAATCTGTACATCGGATGTTGTGTTCTGCCATTTACACAAATTTCCGAAAATACTTCAAATTCAGGATGGTTATTTGCGAGCTCTTCGGCTGCGATATTCCCACCGATGTTCTATTATGCATGCAAAAATAATTTTTAATGACTCATAATTCATAAGTGTGTAATATGTATGCGAGTTCTAAAAGCACTGTAGCGGTAGGGCATAAGACGAAAAGACATATACTTATAAGTTATATAAGTTATAAGTTATTGACAATCGTTATAACTTAAAAAGAATTATATAGTTAAACGTAGTCCAAAATCATCGTAATGATGTATCTATATTAGTAAAAAAACTTATACCTAAATTATACATACTACAACCTGGTTAAAAGCAAAAATTGTGAATTTTCTAAATATAATATAAAATATATTTTATTTTAAATTTTTAACTTATATAAGATATAGCTATTCTATAATTATATACAATTTATTAAAAAAAACTTATCGTGATTTTTTTAGATTTGACATTTGCTTATAGGTATATTTTGGCGTTATACACCGTATTAAATCATTTAAAAATTTGTTTTTTGGATATGGCGCTTACTTGTATGCGTCATACTAATAATTAAGTACGAAGATTACAAATTTCCTCTGTAAAGTTAATTTACTCTGAAAATGTACTATCTTAAACGTATATGTAAAACTAACTAATACAAACGTGTTGTACACTTGTATACCATTTTTTTATAGGCCTAGTCGATAAATTATGCTTGGAATTTTCAACAATTTAAATTTTAAAGCGCTAAAATGCACCTTTATACCAACAAATCAATTCATAATTCAACGACAACTGATGAAAACAACAGTTTACAGTAATTAATCAAACATGCGGTTCATATATTATAGTCATTACCTGTAAGAAGTCGTTGCTGGGGAATACCAGTATTTCTAAGCCACATTTCCTGTACTTTTGGGCAAATTCCGACAGAGTGCAAACGTTGTCGTATGTGAAACCGCATGCTGACGCGTAATTCACAATGATCAACACTTTTCCACTGCAATCGAAATATATTATACATATTTTATCATCGTAATTAATAATATATTATTATTATTATTATTTGATGTATGCTTACATCACGTGGTCGTGTACCAAAATAGATATTTGTGTACAAGTCGGTCATTCAGTATGGTTTAATATTATTTGGGCGGAAGTGGTGGTGGGGGGGGAGGGGGGGCTGTGTCGGCTGTGTCAATAACTCACCAACACCGATAGAAGTACAGCTAGTACAGGACTACCTATATAAGTCTAAATAAAATAGTTTAACAAGGATCCTTAGTTTTAACTTTTACCCAAACAGCATTTTGTAATGATAATATTATAATAGTATTACAATAACGTTATACTAATATTATTCGTTATTACAATGTTATAATAATATTATTAATCAAAAAATTGCTGTCTGGGTAAACTATGAAATTAAGTTAAAGTAGGTACCTCCTCTTTTGTCAGATTTATATTCAATTAATCAGTCCTATAAAGTTATTATTAAATAAGAATTCAAACCCGTGAAGTCAATTGCGACAATACATTGGCAAACATTTTTTGGACTATTCAGGTCCATTTATATTCAATTCAATGCCACGAGCCCATATTATGTATTATTGTGAGTATTAAATCATCATGACTTGATTTATTAAAATAAAAAAATAAAAATAAACTACACTTTTTTGTGATTTTGACAAATTTTATCAAACGCTTATAAAATAAAATTGTACCAATGTATTTTCGATATTTATAAATTGCTTTTAGATCAACTTATATGGAACCAAGCTTTCAACAATTTTACATAGGTATCTACAAACAAAAATGTTACCATACATGTTATTATATCTAAAAACGGTGAAACATTTCAAATGTCTTTGAATAGCACAAAAAGATCCAAACTATTTTGAATTTGTTTGTGAATGAATCATCCTGTAAATCAGTATTATAATGGTACAGCTCTTCTTATATACATACACATACACATATTAACTACCTATATAATATTATATAATCGCAAACATGTCCTGAACTGACTGATCAACGTACAGCCTAAACTATGATATCTAGAGACTTCCATAGTACCATCGTACCACCATGTAAGGGTGCGCTAAGAAAAGATTTTCCAAAATTTGTATTTTAAAGAGGTGCTGACACAAAGACTTTGAGATGCATGATAGAAATCAAAAATTGTTTTTGTTGATAAATTGTTGTCGCTTAAATTACATTGGTACATGTTACAGATTATAATGATTTTTCTATAAATGAGTGGAAAAGAGTATTTTTTTTTAATAATATATAATATATGGTAGTCATTGGTTCCTTGGGCAGATGAGATAAAAACATGCATACAGTTGTCGCGTTTATGGCCTCAAATAAAGAAATTATGTCTTAACGCAATTATGAGAGTTGAGTGTACGTTTGTAGCTCACGCACTCAAAAACTATATTAGACAGATTTTGATGAAAATTTCAAAGCGGTCTTAGAGATAGAGATAATATCAAGAAAGTTTTTAGAGAGTATAGGTAGTCTGAACTACGTTCGAAAATATACCAAGTGTTATATCCAATCCGCCACAGACGCATTATCCATCTCGGTCGATTTCGTTCACACAAAGCTAGCGAGTTACACTGACGCCGAATTTACCGTGAACAGAGGTCCACCTACACTAAAGCCAAGATATACACCAATAAAGCGCTATATTTTTCATTTTTTTCAAGGGAGAAGGTGGGTTATAAGGTACTGCAGCTACAGCAATTGTACAAATATATTTGTAATAGTTACATATAGGTTAGGTTAGGTTAGATTATACCGGAATGGATGAACAGGATGAACGAGACAACCAGGGTGGCGGACTCCGGTCGGCCCTAGAACACAGAAGGAAGGTGCTAAGTCTCAAAACTAACTTAAATTACCATAAATGTCATGTTTAGGGGGGGTAAGTCGGGGTATTGTCCCGTCTACCTCCCCCGTATGTATAAAATATTTGTTTGCTTTCAAATAAACGATGGCGGCGTCGCGGCAGTAATGCGCAAGCAGTTCCCGCGGCGTCGTCGGTTATAAACTGGAAAAAAAAAAAAAAAAAAAAAAGGTTAGCCTAACCTAACCTAACCAGAATATGTATACCAGCATCTGTACTTTGAAGCTTAGCCGTCAAAGGTCGTCGATCGATCCAAAATTGTTCCAAAATTATTTACAAAAACCTATATGCGGCGCGCACTTACACGTATTGTTTCAAACAAACGTTCTGTCCGTTGGGTTTTTTCGCTGTGTATTTGTAAATGTTGCCGCACGAGTCCTCGTCGCAGTTATCCTCCTCCGACGATTTGTCGCATCCGGAGCGTGACGATTTGTCGAAGCCTGTGGGTAACGATTCAGAAATGTCGGCCGGCGTCGGCCAGTCGAGAGTTTCGTAGGGAAATCCTTGGGAAACCCTCGCAGCAATTGGCTCCGCCTGCGATAACAATTAATTAAATTAATAACTCGTAAACGTGTAGAGTATCTTGTTTGCATAAGCATAATACAGTTACAGAATATTGTTTATGGATTCGCGAACGATAATGCGTCAGCTCAAACCTTCGACTGAACATAATATAACAATAACCCGCGAGATATAGAATGTTCCGACCATAATATATACTCTCGTAGTCACAATTAGGCACATCCCACAGCAACACGCACAGAACGACTTCGAAGGGACACCCTTAAACGTCGTTTTCAGATATGGATGGAACTATAGATATTAGATAATAGATTCTATGGGGAACGAGAAAATGTGTGCAGGTAACTTATATTAATTTTAAAATGGTAGTTTTAAAATGTTTCTAGTTAATAATAATTCATAACATTTTTCATTTTATAACCTGCTTGAAAACTATTAATAAACAAGGTTACTCGTAAGTTGCATAATTGTTAATAACATTTCAAAAATATTTAAGACTCATGTTTAAACTTGTTTTGCTATAACTTTATAAGCATTTAAGATAACATTTTAATGACATTGGATATTCAAATGTAAATTAACGATTTTAGTGTTTTTTTTTTGTAATTCAATAAATATTACTGTAGAAACTTTTCATCATTCCGTACAATTTTATTATCTGTATACAAATAAACCAAATGTATGGTCTATATCATTAAGCTACGTTATCACAAGCCTATATTTACACAATTCACGGTACACGCATTAAATATATTTAACTAAACACATTAAGATTTAAGACTATAAGACTTGTAAGTTACATATTATGACGCATATGATGTTGTTTGCGGCAAACATTGTTTAAACCAAACGAACTATGGAAATACTATTAAGTAATAACAATAGGTATATAATTTTATGTATAATATTATAACTTATAAGATAAACTATCCATAGAAATAGATTTTGCAGATCTGCCAGTCTCCTGCTTCTCTCAGAAACGTTTTTTCGTATAGGTATCCGCAATGATTTTACTATTGGATTCAAATTTACTACACATATTCTATCACAGTGACCTACTCAGTGACAATATTGAAACGGGGCCCATCATTCTTGTCATTTTTTGTATTACACAGTAGAGACACGTTCTGTACAGCGCACAACACATGCGACGTTAAATGCCCTTTTTATTTAAATAAAAATGATCATACATATTATGTTTTTAACCTATAGCGTGTTGTTTAAAATTTTGATTGATTTAAATATAGTTATTTACATATTATTATTAAGTGATTATATTGGATACCCGGATCGAAAATACATGAAAACTTATCAATGCTTATTTATACTAAAATGTCTTGAACCGTAATTTGTTATTACTTAAAATAATCTAAATATACTGTCACGAAATATAAGTCGTTACACACTTAATCAAATTGTACTACCAATTTTCGAACTACACATAAAAAAGGCCTAATTTTAAACATTTATACCAATATACCATACAGCAAAAGCGAGTCCTCCTGCAGGTTTTTAGTTATCACACTAATAAACTTATAAGTTATAAAGAGTAATAACTGTAGACCGTTAACTGTGAACTATATACAGTTCTAGTTCTAAATTCTAGTTAGGTATCCTATCTATAATATAATCAAGGTTATAAATTTAATGCACTAATAACCTGTTAAATCAGATTTGTATCGAACTTATAATATTTCTTCCGCGCAAATTTTACAACTATACGATTATTAAAACATACTACATAAACATAAGTTATATATACATGATACCTTTAAATGCTACATGTATTGTATATAATACATATACATCAATATAGACATCATAAATATCATATTAATTAGTATATCGCTGTTGTGTTTAAACAACCCTCGATAACTGTGACCGGTGTGACGTGTATACAATAATATAATGTGATATGAGTACTATAGTGTATACATATATTTTATGAACGAGTTTGAGTGTATATATAGGTACCACGACCGATACCGGGGGTTGCAGTGCAATGTGCTGCAGGTGGAGGTGGTGGCAGATCTCCTCCTGGCTCCTCTCAGCGCGTGCGCGCGCTTTTTCGCCCCCGGCGCTAACATCATCGCACAGCGGGAAACTTTAACGGCCTACCGTTAAGCTCTCTGCCCACCACCATCGATGAGACGGAGTTTGAAAAAAAGTCGGGCGTCCTTCCCGAACGACTGCAATGATATAATATAATCGAGCGCTACGATTGGCGAGTGCCGCGAATTTTCACCCCTCCTGTAGCGTTCGATCATATATATATATATATACACATATACCTACTTAAGCTAAATTACAGCCAGGGGAACAAAAAATAAAAACATCGTACGATAGAATTCGTTACGATGTATCAGTGATAAAACTTAAAGAAATATATAAGATTGTCGGCTTAGGTTCCGGGTTTGCGCTGTTGCAGTCAGATTATACGACAAGACTCACTTTTACGCATACGGTATCGATAGTCGATATAAATATATGGGCACAAGGAGCAATACACCGGCGATCGATGTCCGGGGAGGGGGTGCGTAGACTTAGTTTATTTTTTTTCATAACTGTACAAACTGCAAATAAGTATTGTTTTTGTTAGGTATCTATAGTTTCTAAACTAAAATTGTTGGTTAACAGCAGAAGCTTTAGTACTATGTGCAAAATTCCGATATGATAATGAAAACGGGGTCTTCATGCGGTATACATAATTTTGGCTAAAAATGCTCAAAAAAATAGAAAAACGCATAAATATGCCAAATAGGTAAAAAAAAAACCTCTAAATATACAAAATTATGCAAAATTAAACTTCACATACTTAACCATACTACCTTGAAATGGACTTCGATGTCATCTAGAATTAAACTCGATTTAGCGAGATTGATCTGCAAACGCATGAACTTACAAGCCCTGATTATGAGCAATCCTCAGAGAATAAACATATTCCCAGTAGATCCTATTATGACTTTATCAAATAAGTTTGACCACCCCAGACCCCTGAAATATATACCTATACCTAATATATAATGCATATATAATGTATCCATAGAGGTATGCCATATGCGTAACACGACTTGATGAATTTTAAAATGTATACATAATACATGTGGAGATGGAACTGTGGATGGTTCATACATATAGTTCAGGCCATTAAATCGTATAATATAATGCGAGGGAGAGTAGTGGACTATAAGCACTTCCCCTATCTATATAGTTTCACTGTCGCTGGGCGTTTGATAAATACATAGGTAATATATTTATCATACACAAATACTTGACCATATAATGCAGGTAATATTTGTCAACATACATTGTCGACTTTTTACTTAGGACCTACTGCGGAGTCCGGGACATAGCTGGTGCTACCGCGATAAATGGAAATTCGCAGGAAAACTGAAATTATATACGTATATATTAAACAACGGGGTCGAATTCACCACGAAGTTGACTTTAATGTCCGTCACGCGCGGCTTTATACACCGCCGCCGTGTCCAGCATGCAAACTTTTCGTAAGTCGTTTCCCCACAAGTATATTGGACGCGTATCGCGCGTGCGCGAAAAGAATGCGCCGTAATCATCGTGTGCGGCGGGGGGAGGGGGGAAATATAATATAACCGTAACAAAACGTACAGCATTGTTGACCTACACTCACGTTTCGCCCCGTTCGATAGATAAACGAAGAGAGACGATATTATTATACCTACCACACGATAAGTTGATGTAATAGTTCTTTTGAGTGGTATTTTTAGTAATTAATTAAAAAAGTTCGATTCGGTAACCGAGACCGTTTTAACTTGTCCGTGTAGCATCCGATGATGTAGAGCACTATAATATAGTCACTAAGACATCAACTGATCAAATACATAATATATATATATAATATTATAAATGTGACATACACATATTATTATGTACGTATATATAATATTATTATCTATATAGCTGCACAGTGCGTGGTTGGCGCGTTCGTTTCAATGCGACGCATTTTATTTTTATGTTTGTTTGAACACACGGTAAAACATGGGACGCGGGGGTGCGATACAGTACGATACTATGTTGACGTGTGTGTACACGCGAGTAAATAATAATCGAACTGTATAATAATCATAAATGGAACACACACATTGGTACGATTTAATTGCGTTGTATACGGTATGTGTTTCACTGTGTTTGTTTGACTTTGTGCTTACATATACATATATAAACGTAGGTATATAATCTACTCACCTCCGGCCTAAACTTACTTAACTAGGTATTTGAATTCTTCATGAACATTAGTTATTCCAATTTAAGAATATCTACACGAATTAGTATAATATTTGACTATGTACATCAAACTTCTTAATCATAAGAAAAATTAAAAATGTTTTATTTATTTTTTTATTTAGGTAGGTAAGCAAAAACGTATAGAAAATAATAATTTGTGTACCTACCTTCTAATAAATATTCTATTCATTATTTTATGTAAAACATATTGAAAGAAAAAATACCTAGGTATGTAGCTAGCTAGTATGAGAATACTGGACACTGATTAGAGGGGTGTACGTGACAAAGCTTCCCAACGAGTCAACATGTCATATACATATATGCGCAAATAATTAATTGTGAAAAAGAAAAACGTTTCAATCACAAAAAAAAAAAAACACTAACTAGCTCTGCTGTATAGTATGTTTTGAATGTACCTTATTTCGTCGTTTGGAAGGTAAACCATTGCGTCAACGATTCTACGAGTTACGACAAATCTGAACGAAACATACCTAATTCAGAGAGAATCGCGAATGAGACTTTTGAACTAGCATCTAAGAAGAGTTTATTTTATATTATCATTATTCATTAGTATTTTTTTAATTCGTTAAGTCGAACTACTGGTTAATGCCAAATAGGTACATTTCTTGCAAGTGCTTATATGTATATGTATAATGTATCAGTAAATAGTAAATACTGATAACCGACGAAGCGTAGAATGGTGTGAAAATTTTGAACGTCCATTGTATAAATAGCATTCAATTAGTCTAAATATTTAAAAAATTTCACTCAGTAAAAAAAATAAGTTTCTAGACCCTACGATTAATATCTATATTTTGAATTACCTACAAAAATTTACAACATTTAGCATAAGATGCTTAAAAAATGAGATAATATATTTTCGATATTATTTAATTTCTATAAGAAAAACTAATGAGAAACCTTGTACTGAGTTTTAAAACATTTTATTTTGACTGAGAAACAGAAATTGTATTGATATAGTTCAGAAAACAATTAATATTATCAAATTATCTACAAATTTCTCAAAAACAGCAAAATATATTTTCGTTTAGAATCTAGGATGGCCCCGGTGACTTAAATCTTTATTTAGTATAAACCATGGTTGAGTAACGACGATAGAATGAGTGATACTATAGATAATATGGAAATCTGTAGGCTATTCGCGAGCAAAAAAAAAAACGTCCGGTTAACCACTTAAACGATATTATTATAATTATTCTTTATTAGCATTGTAATGAACGTAGTTTGCTACTTGCAGACCGTTCATCCGGCCGATCGGTGTGTCGGTACATAATATACAAATTAAATATTATTATTTATTACTATTTTAACGACAATGCCCATTAAGGTGTACCTTCCTATGTTTTGTGCAATTGCCATCTTTGACGTTACATAATTATTATTGCAATTTCATAGGCGTGCCTAATTACAAGCATTAATTTACCTATACTATATACTATTTACTTATAAATTATACCTAATATAATTTATAAATTTTCCATAATAGGTAGGTACAATATATTATAATTAATAATTGGCAATACGGGTGATGTTACTATATTAATGAGGAAGTGAGCAGCGTTACAGGGTTGGTTACCTACCCACAAAAACACATGCCGTCGTCTTCTGTTTTACTTATTTCTTTTTCACGAATTAGTATAATAATTAATATATTATGTATGGTGCCTACGGGTTACATTACCTAATATAGTAGTTCACTAGTTCATACCCAATACCATTGATTATACAGAGAATCTACTATTCTAGAGACATCATTTTGAGAATTTATATCAGATATAATATCATATTATCATATCACTACAATTTGATACAAAAATCCAATTTTTTAGATTTTGACATTTTTCAATGACATTCTATTATAATTATAAGTACAAATCTTTTTTTACGTATTTAAAATGTTCAACTATTACATAGATTTAAATGTTAAAGTACCTATTCCCTAATAGCTCTTTTTAATTCGTCAACGTTACGCGAACTTAATGCATTATTAAATCGGCTGCCATTCGTCGCGAACAAACGTTAATTAGTAGACATTTAGCGATAGCAGGTACCACTATAATATTTACATAATACTTATGTATTATTTTTATGTGCATCCGAGACTCGAAAGTATTACAAAATGTTGTATTTTTACATCTGTCTCGGCTCGTTACAGCGTTTGCGGCAGGTGCAGGGTCGGTCTATAATATCACGTACCTACAGTCTTACGGCGTACCTATATATTATTATATATTTATATACCTACCTATTACCTATACATTATAATTTATAGCTATTGGTGTTGATATGTCATACACTCATACGTACTACGTACCTACTATTATACAAAATATAGGAAACGTTTCTATTTTTGCTTCTCTTTGGAACGATCTCGACACGGATAATTTGGTTTGAATAATAACAATTTCAATTTCTACGGTAATTACTAACAAATAAGTACTACCAATCACATTTTTTTATTCTGAATTATACCTTATAAGTTCTTATACTAGTAAGTTATAAATGGCATAATATAATAGCGTACCTAATACATCTATTTAAGTATGTACAATAACTTCTTGTCTTTTGGTTGTATAAGTAAGAATATACCATCTAAAAAGAAGGATGTTGTAGACGTAGAGTAGTACCTTTGGATGGCACTATGGCGGGCAGGTAATTGGTTAATATACTTATTATAATATCGTTAGAAAGTTATGAACATTGTACATATATTTACTCGTCGTTTTTCTAAATTACCTATACATTCACGGTAACATCCAATAGGTCTTATATATCAAATTTGACATGCTGCTTTTTTAAAAATAACTACCGATCAACAAACCATACATTACTAAAAGGATGTACATAGTACATGAACTGGTATATCTAATATAAATAATTAATTTAAATAATATTTAGACCGAGTGCGTACGATTATAATTTTTAACATTTATGAAAATTGTACTGAACGACCTCTAACCTAACCTACCAAGTTGGAATAAAATAAATTGGAGCATTATGCATTTAGCTTAACATATTTTAGAATTCAATTTTAAATTGTTTGATTTTTGTCATAATTTTGATTGTTGATAGGTTATCTATTTATTTTAGATTCTGAGCGAACTGATGAATCTAACCTAACCTAATATTGATTTTACAATGATGAGGTTTTTTTTATTTACTTTTTGTGTATGTAGGTTAGTATACACGACAAGTAATCAAAATAATACTTTATTTTTTAACTATGATTGTGGTTTTTATTTAGATCGAGTTAATACTTTTAGGAGGTCAAAATAGAAAATTCTCACTACTTATCAATAAGGTCAAAAAACAATAAAAAAATTAAGAAAAACGGGAATTCTTGCGCAAAACCAATTTTTGATCAAAATCGATTTTGTTATTTTGTTGTAACTCAAAAACGATAAACTGTACTTAGATACTTGAAATTTTTACCAAATGTTTATATTAGCATTTTCTGTAACTGATTAGATAGGTACCTATAATTGAATATTATTTTCTTTAAGTCGTTAATGACATTTTGCTTGGCTAAAATGTATGAGTATTTAAAACAAGATTCCTCATAAGTGGTTCATTTTTTGAAACCAAGAAATATAAAAATACATACTCCTTTTTTTTATAAACATTAGAAGTTCAAACTCAGACTAAATTAGATATTTAAATGAAGAATAACGATTATAGTTATTTTGTTGTAATTTAAAAATATTGTTCATGTACTTGAAACTTTTAAAGTACATTAGTATTTTAAACACACAATGACATATTCAAATGCAATGTTTTATGCAAAAGTTAATTCAACATTTACTAATAGTAAATTAAATTACATTAATAGCAATAATGTCATAGAATATGCTTAGTTATATTGGCTGGCCGTCTAATCTCAAAATCGTTTTTCGTATGCAATGATTTAGGTATCATTGAATTCAAATTTAACACTTCCATAACAGTGACTCACTCGACACAAACCTGCTGTACAGTGTACAGCAGAGCGGTACTCACTAGGTACTCCACATTTTTTATGAAATAGATAGGTATTGTTATTTTACATTTTATCATACAAATATCATATTTGAAATATGGAATATGATAATTTATTACACAATGAATATAAGATACATTTGCATAACAATACGAGTTCAATTAAAATAATAATAATAAGTTAACTATTGTTCAGTGTATTTCCAATCAACAAATTGTAGATGTACCTAATTCTAATAATGCACCTTAACATTATATAAATATTTATTAACGTGTATACTATGTGAACCTGCACTGAATACATTACCTACTGGCGTATGTATGAAATTATGAACATAAAAAATTTGTGTATTAATTTTATTAATTATGATTTATCTATATTGTTTTCTATAAAAACAAATTACTTTGTTTTATAAAAAAAAAAAAGGATAGGTAAGCGCTCTATTATACTTAGTTTGATGTTGACTGTATCTCCTTTTTGAGTAAATCACTGTAATGTATAGATATCTTAAATTTTAATTCAACGATAAGTCATTAAATTCGAAAACTTTGATTCTTAGCAAAGACGCCTTATTACAAAGTTTATATTTAAACTTTTAAAATTTAAGTATATCAAGTATAGAAAATGCTAACATAAACATTTTACAAAAATGTTAAGTATCTACACGTATTTGTTTTTATATTTTCAAGCTTATTGACCGAGTCTACATATTTTAAAAATTATACGCTGTAAAAAAATGCTAATACAAACATTAGGCAAACATTTCAAGTATTTACAGTTTTTTTTTGTTTTCTAATTAAAATAACAGCTGACTCAGTTGAAAGTTAATTTAGTATTTTTCCAATTGTAAAAGAAGTAGGTACTGGGAATTTTTAATTTTACTAATTTCGGTTCATATGAGCAAATGAGTATGGTCCCAATGTGTCCACATTAAGCGGAATCCACTGTAATAATCAAATTAGGTAAATAAATTTATAAATGTTGTGCAAGTGAAGTAAATTAAGTAATATATTTCAGGTATAACTCTAATGTTATTCAAACAGTCTTATCAATTTACTTACCCAAATCATAGCGGCAAAAATTAGAAGAATATATTCTGGAACCTTCATTTTTTTTTTTTATGAACGTTAACTTTTAAATTATTTGTATGATGTTGATAACCGTTTGACAGTATTTTATGTGCAGCTGCTCTTTGAAACTTGATACTTATAGATTTATGCAACTGCCGAGCTGACAAAATGACAGGATACATGATTTAGTAAACAAATTGTAAATAAAAACAAATAATTGATTTGATCCATATTTTAACAAACAACAAAAAGCATGCATATACACAATTTTATTGCCTTATACATTGAAGATCAAAATTATGATTACGCAAATAAAGTTTTCTAAATATAAAAAATAAATAAATAAAACAATTCTTAATAGCCAATAGGTATAATATCTTGCAGCCTTATTAATGTAGTGAAAAACAAATTGAATCATTTAAATAGAATAAATTGAGATATGAAAGATTATAATTATTATTTTGATCATAAAAGCTTTTACAAATATTTTTCCAAATTCTTCTCCAAACCCTGAAAAATATAAAAGTAATATTATAATAAAACTGTACACTTTAGAGTTTAGATGAATTATCCTTCATTTTTAAATGAATAAAATAAAGAGTTTAATTTACACTAGTGTTATACCAACCAAATACTTGATACAAATTATTAAGAAACAATAATATTCTAGTTTGGAAATTATTCAAGCAAGATTATAATATCTAAAATATTTATAAAAATAGATTAGAGATTAAAGATAAATAGCTCTGATATAGCATTTTCGAACGATAAACTTGCAGTTGTATTGATTCATAGTGACAATGATAAATGGAGGAAGGTAAATTTCCATACAATAAATACATAATGTTTTTTTTATTTTGGTAGTTATTTCTTTCCTAGTAATTTAAAAACTTTTATTGAATTCAACGTTAAAATAATATATAAATTTAAACATACACATTTGTAAATCAATTAAGTATTGCCCAATATAAATTATTTACTTAGGCTGAAATGAAAAATTAAAAAAGTATAATAATTACCCTATGAAACTTTATTTTAGTAAAACTTTTACTATTTAAATAATTTAAATAAAAAACTATATTACCAAAGGGCTAACATTAGCAGCATGCCTCTCAACGGGTTGTCCATTCTTGTCAACAATGAATTTGGTAAAATTCCATTTAATAGAACTGAAAGGTGAAAATAACAATTATGAAATTAAATTAATGTTTAAATTACATATAGTAAACTTATATGAAGAGGGACTATGGTGTCCGTTCTGATGCCGGTTTAAATCTCGACCACGGGCAGGCAACTGTCTAGAGAGAGCCGCCATCTCTCAACCGGGCATGGCAGAAACCTACAGGTTCTTTACGGGAAATTCTGCCAAAACCAAACACACGTGTTTACCAAAAACCTACAGTACCCTTCCCCATAATTGATAGAACAAAATGGCCTAAGTTACAACCATGACCCCTACAATAGCTAATGGCCATAGTTGCCAGGCTCTAGACCATTAAAAAAAAAGCTTATATGAAATTATATAGACACAATTTACAGATAAATAATAATCATATTATAACATTTGGATAAATTAAAATTAAAACTTAACTTTTTTAAGTGTTTTTTGATGAGCAATACTTTTAGTATTAGTGTAAGTATACATTTATCTACCTAATAGGTACCTATTAATTATAACTATTTATAAATTATGATATTTTTTTTGTAGTTTTTTTTTACCCTTTTTTAATATAGGAATTAGATGCAATCAAAGCACCTACGTATAATTCAATGTTTAATCTTTTATTTTTATGTTTTAATGTAAACTCTGGATCCACAGCTGGATCTCTTGAACTAGCCTACGGCGGGCCCCATCTAAAAAATCTACTATGACAAGTCATAATTTAGGTGATATTGTATCCACATGATTATAATAATAATATTAATAAGGGATTATTTAAGTTAATACTATATTATTATGTAAAATAAATCGTAATATTTACAATGTATAAATTAGAATATATTCTGAAAAGTAGATATTACAAAAATTAACAAACAATTAAATAGTATTTCATAAACCATAATATTATACATAACATAAATATTAATTTGTCTAAAGAATCATTCAAATATTCATTGTCAGTACATTAAAATATAAAATTACGATGTTTACTTACTCAATCAATAAACCGCCTTGTTTTGATTTCAAATATTTCCATAATGGATGTGCGTCATTGCCATTGACATCAACTTTTTCAAATATGTCAAATTTAACATTTTGTTTTGCAGTAAAGCTACAAATACTATCAGCATCACCAGGTTCCTATAAAATATATTATGATATAAGCAATGGGTTAAGTATAAATAAATATGTATAGCATTGATATCCAGATGATAATTGTATCATTGGTAAGCAATTATTATCAATAATTTTAAAGTAAATTAGATTTTAGTTCTTATCAGATATTGATGAAGATTATTTAAATATCTATATACTGCTTTTTAAAATGTCATATTTAATATAATATATTGATACATATTAAGCATACATAGTGAATATTGATGTTATAATTAAATCATTTTAAGTATTTAAAGTTTAGAAGAATTAACAAATATTAAGGTTAAATGCTTCCATAGCTGAATAAACCTAAAATTAAATTGATATAAAACCATTGCAGATAATGGCTAACTAATGATACAATTAGTAACATGTAGGTGTAATATGAGAAGTTCAATATATAATTGAAATACATAAAAATTAAATTCAAAACATATTATATTGACGTCCGGTCAATCGCCAACATGGTAGTAGAACATTTTCCACTGGTGATAAGGACATACTAATTAGACTATTTTGCATACTAGTCTTATTTAGACTCATCAACAAATTTAGATATTCACTTATTAAAATAAGACTGTTAAAAATGCAAATATGTTGCACATATTATTTTTAATATATTCAAAAACTAACTATGGTATTTCAAATGAATAAATGGAAAAAGTAGTTAGTAAGATTTAAAATAAACATATTAAGATGTTCAAATAAATTTTTAATATCAAAAATCATAAAATGGTTTATTTTAATACCTATAGCTTGAAAGATTATATACGATTCCTCATAAGTTCATCTTATTGAAATTAAAAAAAAATTAAATTTAAAGTCACATAATAAACGATGGGCTGGAATAAATTGTCCACATACGGCAATGGTCGAGCGGTAATCCCTAAATTTATTATATTACATAGAAACATGATTAAATTAGACCAATTAGAATATTAAAAATGGTGGAAATTTTAAAAAGACTAAAGATAAATTAAAATTTTTTGGTTTAAATAAATTAAAAATACTCTATTATTATTATTGTAGATTTACCTGGCCTCCAAATTGATTACACGGAAAACCGAGAATTTTTAACCCTCTGTCACGATACTTCTCATCTAGCTCGATTAACTCTTTGTAATGCTTAGATGTATAACCACATTTGGATGCTACGTTTACAATGATCAACACACAACCTCTGAGAAACAAAAATACAACAAAATAAAGGTTAGTTTTTATGAAGCTGTTTCATTATAGTACATACTTGTATTTTTCCAACGAAACATCTTCTCCCTTGATATCTTTTACTGTGAAATCATACACAGATTTGGCATTCTTCCAATCTTCAGCCATTTTGTTCGTTGTGCTACTAAGATTTTTGCTCTGAAACTAATGCATACAAATAAAAACCCTGACTTATTATATAATTTTTAGTAGGTTCTAAGGAGGCTTTGAAATGAGTAATAGGTACCTATGTACATAGTTCCAAAAACAATAAAAATGATTACATAACTATCATCAATACATTACTTACAGACAAATAAAAGCTAAACACCAAAGCAACTACCAGTACCAATACAAACAAAATGCTACTAGTTGAAATGATTACCATTTTTTAATTAAAGAATGTATATTAATTTATCAACAACACCTATAGTTCTTTTAATGTATATTATCAGTAGACACATTGACCTTGATGATAACCCATGGTCATATAATTATCATGTGTAGTAACGTTGTATAAACGTTTAGTTATACGTAGAACTAGTGTAGTTATATTATATTATATAAAATAATAATATTATATTTTACCTATAAAAATTTCACATTTATATATTATTTACATTGTTCATGTAAATAATAAATAGCATGTAAATTGGTGATAACAATTTATTTATTTTACAATTTCCATACAAAACAACATTATTTTGAGTTTAATAGGTTCATAACTCTGCCATTTTTATAAATATATGTTCAACTCTATTAATTTGAAGTATCTATTACTAACATTAATTACTACATAAGTAGAACATTTGCAACTTAAATGTTCAATAATGCACAATATTCTGTATCGTCTGTCATATTTTCACTAATGAAAACATAATAATATATTACTATGGTGACAACAACACTAACACAATTACCGATAAGTATAATTGTTGTATTACTAGCGACCCGCTCATGGGTGCAATTCTGATACTAAATACTACAGAATGTCTTTATGTACAACGATTGTGTCCATAGCAACCTTAAATAAACAAAAATGTCTATCGTACATCTCAAAATTCCTGTTTGAGCACCTCCCGGGGGTATTTCTCTACTAAATCATGCATGTTATATACACATAAACCTTCCTCTTGAATCACTCTATCAATTAATAAAAACCGCATCAAAATCATTTGAGTAGTTTTAAAGATCTAAGCATACAGATTACAGACAGACAGCGGGACTTTGTTTCATACTATGTTAATTAATATTATTCATTGGTATGGTTCCAATCGTCATGGTAACTAAAATGACCTGGGTCACCTGGTCACTTAACCCACGCTAATAGGTTCTATAATTGTGTATTAATATGTATTAATAATATTATATTGTAATGTTTTTCTAATCAACGTTTTTTAGGTTAAGTAAATCAATTTCTCCAATAGTTAAATATTTTTAAATATAGTCAGATTATCAGTCGATATATTTTTTCAATTGCTTCTAACTTTGACAAATAAATGTGGATTTTAGTTATGCGAACAATCATGAGATCGTTGGGTGTGTAAGAACAAAAATAGTTATAATAAAGTGTACGTAATTCCAAAAAGAAAGGCACCGGAATCAAAATGCATAGATTGCGTTCTCGAACAAATACGCGATCGACTAACGAAGTCGGCCCTATAGGTCTAAAATCAGAAATCTAAAACGCCTAGTCCCGCCCTGTGCCCACCGAATCAAGTACGATAACTTACTTTCGGGTCAAGCCTGCTCGACCACTACAATACACGATGACGACGAGAGCGGCCGTGGGTGGTCACCGTCGATCGTCGCGCGACAGACGATCTATCAAAATACAAAAAACCCCCCCGAAACGCCCTACGATTTAAAATGTGCAGATACTCACGATCAACGACGACGAAACGACAACAGTGGACGGCAACAAGCGGCGGAACAACAGGCCCATGATAGCGTCTCTTGGCTTGGTAGTGGTTTTCGCGGAGTCGGAAATCGCCGACGTCGCGCGTCGGGCGAAATGTCTATCGCGGACCGCTATCTGTGCCGCGCTCGGCTGTAGGGGCCGACGGTTTTGTCCGGGAGATGGCGCTGCCGGTTACGCCCTCTCGAGACGTTCGTGTTTTCAGCGGACCGACGGGTACGTAATTAGAGATAATTGACAATTATTATTATCACCTGTATAACGATATTATTATTATTACTTGTTTGATGTTGTTGAAAGAAATATTTATATTTTATGTTCGTACGCACTCTGATTTTTGTCCGGTGGCCGGTTTTAAGGTGCGTGCGAACGTCGTATGGTAAAAATCCAATCTGCGAACGACTATTCGACAACGGTTACACAATAATATTATTACAATAATTATTATTAGCGGCGAGCACCGCGTTATTGATTACTGTTATTATCGTTGTGACGGTGTCGTAGTGTATTCACGGATATCAATACTCGTATCGGCCGTCTTCCACGGTGTTTGATACCGACTGAGCGACTAATACAATTTTTTTTTTCACTCCTCGAGTCCGTCCGGAAACGAAAATAAGTTATATTTACCCCGGTTATTTGGACGCGGTACAAAATTTTTTTTTTTTCTAAATGCATAGAGCGCTGGTTACCTATGCAATATCCCGTATTCAGTTACAATACAACGTCAGATGATGAAACGGGAATTTACCAATTGCGCTTAAAAATTACCTTTTCCAATTGCACTCAAGACGTCTCACACACGTACTATACAAATCCCGGAAAAAAAACCCTAAGTGATAATATATTCAGAGAATTAGCATAATCACAAAATATAATATACAATATATTTGATGTGCTATCAATATTATAAACATTTTATATAAATTAATTATACATTCAAATATTAAACAATTAATTATATATTTATATTTATATTTTTATCCAATTTCTATGCTGGGCAAGTTAGTCACTTTTTTCAACTAGTTAAAGTTAAGTTACTTTAATATAAAAAGTAATCAAGTTAGAATATAAGTTAGTTTCTGAAAATTACCAAATTTCTAAATTAGGTGGTTAGATAGAAGTTAGTTTTTTTTTAGTTTAAAATATAAATTAAAAAAACCATATTTTCAAATGTAATGCATTATATAAATTAATTATTAAGTAGATGGTAACTAACTTGAGTTATTGGTGAAGAATGAAAAATTAAATTAAACAACTGTTAACTGAGAATTTGATACAATTTATCAAATATGTAGACAATAACCTTAATTTCTTAGAATATTAGTCATTAGAATACAACAAAATAAGAAATTGAAATATTCGATAAATAAAAAAATAAACTACAAAAATAACTAGTTACTTATTATTTTTCACGAGTTAGATTAGATTATTTTACACATTATATTCAACTAGTTAAGTTACAAAATTAATATGAATTAAAACTAACTAGTTAGTGCCCAGCTTTGTCCAATTTATTATAAAGACATTTAGAATAAAGTAAAAAGATATATCGCATAAATCTTGATTAAATTATTATCATTTTGGTTTTTTCCCGTGTTTTTTTTTCCTTGGTTTCTTTTTCATATACTTACTAATTACTATACATAGCAAATTTCCATTTATGTAAAAATAATAGGTTTCATTTAAATAATAAAATAACTTTTAGTTTTGTACTTCAGCGGCATAACTAAAAAATAAAAATAAGAATTTAATAAATAATTTTGTTGTACACTTGTACCTACATAATGTTAAACAACAAGATTCAAAACTACATTAACTACATAAACTACATTCAGGTTTACAAAAACAACAAACATCTTGTTGCCAAGTGCATAAGTGTTTGGAAATTTTATTATTCGTGTCTGTGTCGCAGTAATTACTAATCAGCATTAATTTGTTACGTCTTGCGAACGTTACGAATAAATTTACCTACTTTTGTCTAAAAGTTAAATCGTATTTTCATATTATAATCTGTTTATTCAACGTATATCATAAAATTAACATGTCAAATAGTGCAGCACACGACAGTAATTCATCCGTTATCCAGGAACTGCCCACGAACGAAATTATGCTACTGGTGTTTGACGATTTTCGGTCAAATAGACCGAAACCGATAAAGATAGTTGCGATTTCAATAGTTTGCCGGTGCACAAACGGTTTATGTCGTTACCTAACATGACCTTAATGAAAAATTCCGCAGCCAAAGCACTAGAGATCGGATGGAAATCTACGCACATTATAATGCTACTACCGGTTGTCGACGATACCCAGAAAAATAAACAGAAACCGTCGAAAACCATTGATTTCCCTAGTTTGCCGGTGAACAAACGGTTTATGTCGTTACCTAACATGGCATTGCTGAAAAATTTCGCAGCCGAAGCACTAGAGATCGGGTGGAAGTCTACGCCCAATATAATACTACCGGACACCGGTTGTCGACAACCTCCGGAAAAATAGACAGAAACTTTCGGAAAACTGCGATTTCCATAGTTTGCCGGTGCACTGCAAGAGATCTATATGTCATCGCCCAATATGGCCGTGGGTGCAAATTCCAGTAGCGATGCACCCGAAATAGGATTGCAGCCGTCAGTTACGTCCACGGAGTTGCCGGTTTCCACATCCGATTCACCGTGTACCGGATCGTCTATTGCCTCATTGACGACACCAGCTGCCCCTGTATAGAAGTTAGCGAGATCGAGACGTCGTTATCCGTATAGTCTCGCCGTCTTCGCTAACAGGTACAAGAGGTAGAAGCCGGCGTGCGGCTTAAATATGGTAACGGATACGGTAACACGCGTCGGCCGTAGTGATGAGGGGACGGACGCGGTGGTAACCGCAGTCACACCTATAGACGTCCGCGCCGGCGTTCACTGTGGAGCCGGACCAAGAACTTCGTGAGGCGAATGTTCTGTCGTGGTGCGATCGCAGACCACGCAGACGTATATTGATGAGTTTATAATATGGTTATATTATTTGGGCACCGGATTTTAGACGTCCCCTCCCCCCGCCGCACTTTTTTGTAGTAATAATTCTAATGAAACGTCACACCTTTTCACTTTTGTATCCGGCCGGACAAGTGTTCGTGTTCACCGGACGAACATGTCGACAGTTTGTACCGAGTTAGGGACAGGTTTGCCGCGCGTACTTAACTGTGTAACCGCAGGCTCTTCGCCGCGAGTTTTGTGTTTCCGCGTCGCGGTCGTCTGTTTTCGCGCATTTCCCTTACTATAGTCGTACGCGTTGTTTAATATTCGCTTTGCTTTTTCGCTGTAGTGATGTATCCGACCTCATTGTATCACGACATATAATTCTAACCCTGAACAGGGGAAATGTTGTGTAAAAAATGTATACCTATCTGAATAATTATAAATTGTGACATGCTACCGCAATAATGTATAATATGTAAATTGTATAAATAATATAAATTTCATATGTAAATTAACTTGGATAAAATTGTGTGTTATGCTATATAATATTCGGTTTTTATTTGATGATATTATTAATGAATTTGTCAACATGCTATTGTGTAAAATTAATTAATGCGGCTTAGAGAAATTCTATGTATTTTGTTCAGGTGTACTTACGGTTTTTTTTTTTAATCAGTGTACATTCTCACGAGGAACTTTGTATTAAGTTATCAAGCTTTTTGACTAAAGAAAAAAAAAATTTATCAACAGGGTACCTACTTCGAAAAAAACCAAAAACACTGCGATATCACGGAAATAATGATATGCGTGTAATAATGATCTCCGTGGATTTGCATTTCTCCCAATTGCTTAATAATAATTATTAAATTTATATTTTTATCTAGTTTGTTCTATTTTAGAATATGACTTTTTCATTTAAATGATCGTCAATCTTGCTCAGTGGCGTTCATTCTGCTTGTATTGTTATTAATATTTTATAGGTAGGTACATTCTATATTACCTTAGCTAATAAATATATTATGTTGTAAGAACTTGTACTGAGCCCACTATTATAGGGCGTAATATATATTATCAATTAAAAATAAAATATCTTTATAACCGGTTCAATGTGAGACGTGAGTACACACGATTGATGACAATTCGATATTAAATATTAATTTTAACGTATAAGAGACACTAAAAGACACTAATTATTTCAAAAACTTTTAAAATTCTTGCAATTATTTTTTATACATAACTTTAAGTCGTTAAAAATCAACCTTTTTCTATAAATAATAAATTAAACTTGTTTAATAAATTATACTTGTCCAAAACTTTATTTTTTATACATCGAAATACTCCGAATAATCCAATATTATTCTGATAACATTGATAGTAATGATTTTCTTTTATCCAAAATATGAGAACTTTTTGCAGGTCGGACTAAAGCCCTAGCTAATTTTCATTTCACTTTAAATAGGGAAGGGGCAGTTGACCAGGGCCCCACGGTTCAAAAATGTATTATAAACCCCGTGGTTTTGAAGTGTGAATTTTAATTAACTTACGTGTTTTCGGTTTTTTAATTATGTATTAAAATTATAAAATACTAGCTGATCCCATGCACTTCGTTGCCCGTTAAATGTATCAACTCTTTATGACTCAAACTTTGTTCAATACGTTATTTAATATTCGGTGTACGGTGTTCAAAATTTATCTCAACTTTTCTATTGCCTGGAATAAAAATTCTGATTCGCAGCAGTACATTATCAGGTAGGCAATCTATCTGCGGTAGATCGCGGACCCCGCGCTGTTTGTACGTAAGTGTATGGTTTAACTCTAAAGTATCAAAGTTAGAACCGAGTTTATCGTTTTTAGTTAATTCCACCTACGGTGGATTAATATAATCAATTTATACAAATCCTAGCCTAACCTGATCGTACTAAAATCCGATGAATAAAAAAAAAACAAATTTAACCCTTTGTAAATTAACCTATCTTTTTCCCAGAGGTCTAATCTATCCACAAACATTAATATAATTTATATCTTTTATATATATATATATAGGTAACTAAATAAATACACAGACTATAACCTATACAGACTAAACTCTGGAACTACTTATCAGATCTTCTTTATATATATGTATTTATATATATGTATATATATGTATTTATAATATATATATTGACAAAAGATAATAATACAAATCAACAAACATACCGGATTAACCAATAGCAACCGATATATTATACACCGGTGTGGATTTTCCTAAAATGTTCTTTCATATAAACTTTCTCCGTGAAATACTCTTTCGTTAAAAAAAAAAAAAAATAAAAAGATCTGATAAGTAGTTCCAGAGTTAAGCCTGTACAGACATTTTTATAGTTAGATATTATAATATTATATAGAGATATTTTATATTATAATTTATATTATTTAAAAAGTAAAGCAAATAGTATTAAAACCCATGGTAACCATCTATAAACAAAAATTTCCCGGGTTAGACGGAAGATCATTATCCTACTTCTAAACAATTATTTTGGGTAATGATTTTTCTTTTCTTATTTTAAGTTCTACTTGATTTTGTTCATTTTTTTCCGTCGAACTCGGTTGATTTACATTGATATTTTTAATTTTCTTAAAATTAAATATTTTTCTTATTATGATAATTGACAGTATAATTATTAGTAAGCAACATAGTGTTATTAAACCAATTACATAATAATTTATATAAATTGAAGATTGCTTATAATCTAAATTATCTTTTGGGATAGTGACTTCATTATCATCTTTATACTTTGAAAATACCATTTCAGGTGATACAAATTCTTTTATTGTGTTAGCATCGTGTATATATTTAGTTAAATTTATAGTTGGTATGAAGTCTGATTTTAATTCTGAATAAATTGTTCTAAACGGAATCATGCGATAACCTCCTGAAATTGCGGAACATTGTTCGCTCAGTGATAATATTCCTGATCCAGTTAATACTTCTGTAATTGAATCTTTATTGGAACACGTTACAACTAAATTTTGCTTTGTTACCGTGAAAATCCACGAATTTGATGACATAAGCTTATGAAAAATCCCATGTTTAAATGAAGTGTATTTTATTTTACAAAAATCTGCTAATTCTGTTATATCTGAATAAGAAATTAAATTTATTTCACATTCGTTTGATGTCACTACCCTTTTGGCTAAAAGGTTTTTACAAATTTTAAAACGGTTTGTATCAGTACACAAACTAACATCGTTTTCGCTTAAGTTAATAAAATATTCCTGATCAATAGTTATGGCTATAAACTTAAACCTAGGTTGTATAAACATAAGTCTCTTATTTTCTATATAATATACTGGGTTTGGTAGAACATTATATAGTTTATACATGTTACTTAATACTAAAGGAATCGTATTGATGAATATAATTAAATCATTACTTTTAACGATTGTAGTTTGTATTATTCTATACAGTTCAGACATACCAGATACATCTAATTTTACAGGAATGTTTAAGTCAGGTGAAAGATTTAATTTAATTAATTTCATTTCATCTAAAGGGTGTAATTTCCCATACATAGCCGAATGTAAGATTTGAATAATTTTTCCTACTTCTAAAGCATATTGGTTATATATTAAATTTAAATTTAATAATACTTTTTCTTCAAGATTTATATGATCTGTTTTGAGAAAGTTCTTTAGAAGTTGAATCATATTTTGTTCATTTTTTGTTACTTTATTAGTATTTACAAAATGTTTTATCGATTCTTCATTTATTATTTCGTGTGATAACTCTGTTAGTTTTGGTATAGGTACCACAATTTGAGTTTCTGTTGGGTTAGTTATACTTATGAGAATCTGATGATTTTTTACTTGATTTAATATATTTCCACATATTATTTCACTATTTATATTTTGAGCGTAAACTAGTATGCTCTGATGTTCTTGAATTTGTAGATCTGACACATCTACTGGAATAATTGTTTCACATCTAGCTGGAATAGTTGTGACGTCATCTAATGTTGATGTAATTTCCCCTTTTCCTACGTCAATGACAATTTGATTCTCCGTTAAAAATGGTTTCCCCAAAATACCATCGCCTATAATTGGAAAATTTTTCGGAACTACATGAAATTCACTTTCGGAAGATTGATTTCCATTTATGACTGTCAACATTGTAAATCCCATGGTCTTAACTGTTTGATCATTTATCCCCTGTAACATGAATATTTTTGTGTCTGATACTTGAACATCATCGTGAAGCGCATCTAGTTTTATTAAATTAAGATCAGCCCCTGTGTCTACAAGTAGCTTTACGATCTTTTTTGTACATTGTGGAATTTTATATAAAGCATGATTATCAATTAATTTGGTTCTGAATGACAAGGTTCTTGCAGGTTTAAGGCTATTGTTTTTAATGTTTTGACCGATTGGTTGCCCGAGCCACTCGGTCTTGGTCCATTTCCCGAAAACTGTCCATTGGATTTATTTGTTTTTTTCTTTTTGTAACATACATCTTCGGAGTGCCCCGGTTTATTACAATAAGTACATGTTATCTTTTTTACATCTTTATTATTTGGATTTGAATGTAATTTTGATTGAACATTTTGTTGGCCAGTATCTTGAACGCGATTTCCATATCTACATTGATTTGTAAAATGATTATTACGATTGCAAACTTCGCAATATTTTTGATTGTTATTTCTGCCTTGGTTTCCTCCTTTAAGTATTCGTTGAGTCTCTTTTGATGATTGATAAATTTTTTGCTCTTCAAGACTTGCCTTCATCGCATCTTCTAGTGTTTCAAAGTTTCTTGATTTAATCACTGTTCTTAAATGAGGTAATAATCCTTCTACGTATGTCGTTAAAGTAATTTCTTTTATATATGTACGTATTGCTGTGGCATCTGTGGTTGATTTTCCCTTTGTGCTCACATTACATAATTCATTTAGTAGATTTTCAACCTTTGTAGAGTAGTCATGAACTGTCTCTCCTTGAGACTGTCTTGTTGATGTAAGTTCAAGTTGTAGATACCCTGGTGTACGTTTAGCACAAAAATTTGATTCGAGTAAATGTTTAAGTCCTGCCCAATCTTCTACATCGCGATGTTGAGTTATCGCAAAAGCTTTTTTACTTAATTTTGTACGAATAGCTTGTAACAAAACTGGCTTTATGATGTTATCGACATTAGACATTACAAAATCACATGCGCTAAGATAAGGATAGATATCAGTTGAATCTTCACCATTGAAAAAAGGAACCAATTTAATGGCTGTTTCTAAAGAAAGAACTGTATTGTTCATTTTGGAAATGATACACGAATTATCCACCCCCAAAAATTTTAAACCGAGTAGTTCGGTATTTTTATTTAATTGTTTTGGTGTGTTATATTCACCTATTTGATCCGAAGGTACTGAAGTTGAAATATTACCCTTAGTATTAGAGAATAATGATTCTACACTTCTAGATTTCCTATGGTATCTTTTATTTTGGTGTGTTCGTGACCTAGTATTTGGGCCAGTATATTTTAAATTATCGTCAAAGTTATTTGGTATAGGAGTATTATAATCTTTATTTACTGTAGATGTATCTGGGCTCCTATCACTGCTACTACTATTACTTCTTGATTGAGTAGACATACATTAAAAGTGTTAGTTTGTTATTATAATGTATAATAACAACAAAACAAAACGACAATAATAATAATAAAAAAAATTAAAATTATGTTAGTAGGTCAAAATAAAATACAGTAATTTTATTCTATTATTCAAGTTAGTGATAGTAATATTATTATTATATATAATAATAATAATAATAATAACAAGCGTCACTATAGTCTACATGATATATAGTGGTGGGCATATAACATGACAATGTACTGCTGCGAATCAGAATTTTTATTCCAGGCAACAGAAAAGTTAAGATAAATTTTGAACACCGTACTTACACCGAATATTAAATAACGAATTGAACAAAGTTTGAGTCATATAGAGCTGGTACATTTAACGGGAAACGAAGTGCACGGGATCAACTAGTTATATATATAAAAATCTCGTGTCACAATGTTTGTCCGGGATGAACTCCGAAACTACTGGACCGATCTTGATGAAATTTTTTTCACTGTGTGTAATTTGGTCCAACTTAAAATATAGGCTAATTTAAAAAGGGAGAGGACCAACTCCTGCAGGAGGTGCTCAAACGGGAATTTTGAGATTTCCTATGGAAACCACCACTATATATCATGTAGACTATAGTGACGCTTGTTTATCAGAGTATAATAACGCCTGTATGTAGGCGTCTTATCTTAGATATTTTGCTTTTGCACGACAAGACTATTGTATCGGTCCTGTCGGCAATTCAGTCTAGAACCCGACTCATTCGAGTTAAGTAGTGTGCTTCTAATATATAAATTACATGGTTAAAATTAATAAAGTAAAGTATTCTTATTTAAATCAAATCGTGTATTCTTTTTAATAATAAACAATCAACATTTGATTATCACCCGCTACACAGAGAACGGTTTCAACAAATTGTCGTCTTTGGATACAACCAAGTACACAATATAAAATATAACAGAACATCACGGGCATATACGGTGGCGTTCATAACAGTCAGGTAGGCAATCTACCTGCGGTAGATCGCGGACCCCGTGCTGTTTGTAAGTAACTTTATAATTTAACTCTAAAGTATCAAAGTTATACCAAGTATGTCAGTGAACTCTTCCTAAACGGGTATACTAATTGTGAATGCCGAGTCTGTCGACCAATATCTCCTCCTCGCCCACGAAGACGTGGCATTGTTTCATGTACGTAACTTATATGTGAGTATAATACGCTCAATATTTACGTAATTGCGACACATCTAATATCAAAACACAGCGTACAAAAAAATTAAACGCATTGAATGATTTCACGGGAACCAATAATTATTATTATAATAGCTTTAAACCCATGGCAACCATTTATAAACAAAAATTTCCACCGCGAATCTCTAAATCCCCGTTCGAGCACATCCCCTGGTTGGACCTAGGGGGATGATTTGTGAATCTAAACCACCCGGGGAGTCACCCAAACGCATACGAAAAAATTCATTCAAATCGGTCCGACCGTTTAGGAGGAGTTTAATCACAACACACGTACAGTAGAATTATATATTATATAAAGATATATAAGACAATACATATTATTAAAACATACTGGCCACGTATACCTATTTTTTTTTATAGTACAATAAATACTAATATGAAATCGATACCCAACATTCGCGGTTCATACTTCATAGTAAAACTAATTTTTGGTAAATTGGAATCCCAATTACCCATTTACCCATAATAATTGTATACAACCATTCGCACATAATAATATTATCAGTATGAAATAAATATTAATGTAGCTTCTCAGTTCTCATCGTAGTATAAATTATGTTAAGACATGGTGTTTGCAGCTCTCTTGCGATGGTCTAATATATTGTGCTGTTAGTTTTGATATTAGAGTGAATTGACCAATTATCAAACTTTTAGCCTTTGTAGGCAAGAACATTATCTGTGCTTAAGCGTCGGAGATTTTTTGATATTTTCATTTTCAAACAAGATATGGGCATGCGAAATATTACAACTTAAAAAAGCACATATTTCACTTGAAAATTAAAATATTGAAAACTCGCCGCGCTTAAGTACAGATAATTTTTTTCTTACCTAAAAGTTTGTTAATACGTAAACTTACTCACTCTAGGATCTAAACTAAGAGCACACTATTGAAACTACTAACTAGTGAATGGACATTTGCTATGTCGTACGTGTGTAAGACGGAGACAACAAATGCATGGTATAGCGTAATTTTAAGGAGACTTTTTAAATAGATAAAAAAAACTAGGATGTATATTTAAAAATATTATTATTTATCACACGTACCATTAATTTATTATAACATATAATAAGTAATGTTATATAATATTATACATTTTTATAATTAATTAAATACATGAATTGCTTGAGCGTAAAAACTTCGTAAAAACTGAGGTAAAAAATATAAAATAATTCACTCTAATTTTTAAGCTAACAAAGGTAAACGTAATCTAAGACGTAAGACTGAGACAAAAAATGCCCGTGTAGCGTCTCTTGAGTATAAATTTGGATGACATTAGATATTTAAACAAAGAATAACACTTGATACTTTTACGTATAGATATTACATGTTATATACGTACCCAATAACGTTTTCAAAATATTTTAACTAATTTTAAGCTATTGCCTTTTTGTAATAAGAAAGACCTACAAAAACAGACACTCCTAGGGAGATAAATAATATGTACTTGGTTTGTTATGTAATTAATCTTAATTTTTTTTCAACATAAATATTACTTTAAATTGTATATCTTACGTCGCTCTACATGGTATTTACTACAAAGCATTGCCTCAAGCTTCCTTGACGAACCATCTGAATTAGACAAAAGTAATTTAAAATCGTTATTACACAACTTGGAATTTGAACATTTATACACATCATGCGTGCATTCCAAATTTGTTAGTACTTCTTTATTTATTTTGTTATGTTATTTGTTTTTGTTAGATTTACCATAGAAGATGGTATATTGTTTTAATGCAATATTGGTATATTTATATAATATTTAGTAAAATGACAAAAATTGAACATAAAAATAATATATAATTATTATTATGTTTTTCTCGCTCACAAGAATCGAATGTGGTCGTTCAGCCGACCATGCAGTAATACCCGAAACAAATGAAAATGTGGTGTCGTACGACCCGGGGGAAGTTTGGCACCGAGGAGGAAGACTAACCATCAGGAACAGCCGCAGTGTTGAGCACAGATAACTTTAAAATTATCTAGATAAGATAACAGATAATGCGTTGAAAATTTATCTAGATGAGATAAATAGATAACACTTAAAAAAATTATCTAGATAATAAA
The DNA here is from genome assembly GCF_019925205.1 of Metopolophium dirhodum. Classification (NCBI taxonomy): domain Eukaryota; kingdom Metazoa; phylum Arthropoda; class Insecta; order Hemiptera; family Aphididae; genus Metopolophium; species Metopolophium dirhodum. The sequence continues at coordinate 39,545,897 of NC_083562.1, forward strand.
TAAAAGATAACCACATTTATCTAGATAAAAAAACGGATAATTAATATTTAATATTGTAGATCCGAGGATAGTAATAATTTTTTGGTTGGGCGTTTTTCTTCTTCTTCCCAAGTTAGGAGTTCTGCGTCAAAAATGTATTTTATAATCTCCATTTTATATGCCTTTAATTCAGTCATCATGCACATGCTATGAAAATATTCAAGAGTATTATTTTATTTGAATTTAAATTGTTTATTAAAATCAGTTATAATGGTAGGTACTATAGACTATAGCAGAACCTACACTAGTACCTATAGAAATATGAATACAAAATGCAAGTCTTCCTTAAAAACTATTATACTAAAGTAATTTTAATTAGACTAAATATTACTTAATAGCTATAAACTATAATATAATCTGCATAATAGTCGACAAGGTTTTTTATTTTGGGTACTTTTATTTTAGGGTATTTTAGTTTATTCAATGTACTTTATTAAAATAATATAGTACCTATCAGTTAGGCATAAACTTATAACTAGTATAGATATATTTGAATGTACAAACTAATACTGTTTTTTGCAAAATATATATTATGTAAATACTTCAAAATAATATATTTGCACTTAGTAGTTAGTAATATTAGTTATAACTAATCAAATAATACAATTCAAAATATTTTGAAATTACGCTTACTTTATAGTGATTCAATAAGTTCCCGGTAGAACCTGAGTACGCAATTATCTTTTTAGTGCAATTTAAACAAGTAACTGACATTTTTGATCCGGTGTTTGAAATCTTCTTAAAAAATTTACCATCTAATGGGTAATTTTCTTTTTCATCGATTGTTGCATTAATTTTAGACGATATATTATTATCTTGGATATCTGATTCGCGTTCGCGTTCAGACGGTCCAGGATTGTCGGTTTCAAATTCATTGTCCTCATGTTGTCTTTTAAGTGAACGAAAAGATGTTATAAATTTATTCATTTCGAAGTAATACGTTATAAAATGAAACCGCGATATTTGTAGTTTAAACTTGAAGACACAACAAGTATCAACAAGACCACCACATTAAACTCCGATAGGTAATGACGAATGACGACAAACGAATGCGGAAAAAAAAGAACTATGAAATTATTTGATACAGCTAATGCCTAATAGATTAATCGATACTCAGTAATCAGTATGCGTATTTTAATTTTTAATCATTTTATTAGAAACAGGTGGTTCTATTTTCTCCGTAATTGTGTATACGTATCAAATGTATTATCAATATAAACACAATTAAGTGGTTGGGTCCGTAGACGTTAACGCATAAACTATTTTTAGCTGAAAATGTTTTTTCCCGCAATGTCGACTACGACACATTTTATCGGGCCAACGTTCGTACTCACGTACACCAACACTCACCGTGTATAGTCCGTTATTATCATAATATTTATTATTATTATTATTACGAAACGCGGTGAATATTCGGGATTTTAAAATTTCTAAATCATTGACTGAATAATTATGTAGATGATTATTCTCAGATAACCTATTTATTTATCTAGATAAGATAAAAAGATAATTATTTTTTATCTAGATAATGCACAACACTGGGAACAGGCGATTGTACAATAAAGACGGTAGTCTGATTCTGTTCGAACTCAGGGGCGACTCCAGAGAACCCCCCCCCCCCCAAACCCATATTTCTAAAAACTGTATACTGTTAAAAACAAGATTACAAAAAAAAAACACATCTTACACCATCGAAAGTTTTTTGAAAATTATTACTTCACCCCATCATAGGTCTCTGGAGCCGCTCCTGATCTCAGTTTAACGGATCAATATTATAATATTAACGTCAATATTTCTCTACAGTGCCGTAGCCTGAAACTATAGGAGTTGGAGGCCCCTAAAACACAGAAATTAAATTATTAAATGCCTATACTGCAATGCTAGGCATTAACGAGCTAATAAGTAAAAAAAATGTCACTTTTAACTTTAAACTTAATTTACATATTTATGTATTCACTTAACTTAATAAGAAAAAAAATAGTTCACTTGCCCAGCCTTGGAGATTGCTGACAGCTGCTTACCAATTTTTGTAAATATTTTAAAAGTCATTCATGTAAATACATTTAGGTACTATATAATATATTATTATATACAAGTTTGTATGTATGAATAATAGTCGTTCTACGGTCAAATGATGGTCGTATTAAAACGCCGTTAGGTGAATTAACGATACAGAAATGAACATAACATCGCACATTATAAATGGGCAACCGAAGGTTTGTTGTTGAAATTTCAAAACAAGACGATGTATTATTTATTTTGTACGGCGCACCTATTATTGTATTGCAGAGAAACGATAATATATACAAATTAGCTGAAAAGCGAATCCGTCGGTCATCAATCATCGGGTCCGGCGAAAAATGATAATACCTATGTGTTTTACACACGAGTTACGCATAATAAATGTAGGTGGTACGAACACCGAAAACGCGCGGACGATGATGCATACAAGTGATGGAGGGTACGGTTGGTTTGAACATCATGACGAGTATGACGTGTGGCGAGGATCTGTTACTAAAACCCGAGTGGTAACCCATCCGGGAACTAATGACGCTCACTCAGATAATCACCACACCACACCACCCACCCCACCGGACACCAGGCCACTGAGTTGAATTTGTCTACACCGTAGTATCGTACTTTAAAATGTATATATTAACATTTGGACTTCAACAATATCATTTTTATTTCTAATATTAAAATTTCAGCAGAGTAATAAAATATAATTTTTAAAAAAGGTGGGCAAGTGGGTGTCGCTCTGCTGCACAGTAGGTTACTAGTGGTTCGCCTGTAATGGATGATGTTAAATTTGAATTCAACGATATAATAATATCATTGTATAAGAAAAACGCTCAATGCACGGAAAACGCGCTTGACGCATTTCCACCCCGCGGAAAACCTGTTTCGACGGGGTGGAACGCGTTTCCCGCGTGCTGCTGCTGGGTCCAGCCTACTATTCAGCTCACAACAATATTCTGCACTGTAAAGTCCGCCCGATACGGCGGCGTCCTCCTTCACTGCGTCGACCAGCGGCCCGTCCTCGGAAAGTGGAGTGGTTTTGTCATGCTCCGACTTCGGGGACGGCGCGTCGCCACTGGCCAAACAAAAAGGTTCTACTACGTTCTCGTCGCCTTTTTGAATTGCACGGTCTAGCGTTGCGTCCTCGGGGATCGTCGCACAATTACCTTCATGATCCAAATAGCTCTGTGATAGACAGCGCTTCGCCGCTGGACGATGATGCTGTTGATCGGACGTGGTAAGCAAGTATTAATAATTAAAACGAATACTTTTATTTGTCGTGGACTGTATACTCCGAAATGTCGTATATTTTATATGTAAAATAATTACCACAGTTGAACTAATTACTAATAAATTGTTTCGGAAGACGCGTTGCGCACCAGTAGAGTGTGCTTTCCGTGGCATTTGTCGAACTGTCAACGGTCTACAACGTTGAATCGTATCGCTAATGAGTAATGACCGATTTACTTTATAGTCATACCACCACTATCGCCCATCGGAAACCGCAAACTGACACGCGACAGCTGTATTCCTGACCAAGACAAATATCAGAAGTTCCACGAGTATTATTATAATACGATCGCCGACATACTCGTAATATGCATAATCGCCGTTTATGACGCTCGCCACTATTCCTTCTAGATTTTTGAATGCCATGGTCATTCAATTCGCGTTCGGTGTTATGGTTAATGCAACCGGTCGCGGGCAGTGGCGTATACATAACTTTTGTATGGGGGGGATCAGTTGCAAACAAATTATTATGGAACAAAAATACCTAAACCTAGGTATGTGCACATTTAAATACCTAATAAATGATAAAACATATATATATTCAATACATTTTATTTTAAATTCTACAAGTAGTTATATGTAGTTATGACTTGTTCGTACAACTGACATAATATTTGTGATTGATTTTTGTTTTTAGATAATAATATTTATTATTTAAGCTATTTTTAGCTATTTTTATATTTCTTTTTCTAATGTATAGGAAAATGTATTATTATACGCACGGACATGCGGGCGTCGTCTCCGCCGCGTTGATATCGGTGACGGTGGCGACTGGCGACGGCCCGTGGCTGGTCTGCCACATATTATTATCTTATAATAATTTATTATACTTGTATATATAATATACATATTATCAAATATCACATAATACGATTATATGAATATGAAATAAATATATGATTACTGATTAATATTAAGTAAATTATTTTTAATTAATTGTTGAATGTGTTAAAATAAAAATTTACAAAAAATCCTTGCCATTTTTTTTCCTTGTAATTTCCTTACATTAAGTCATTAAGAACACTATTTTATAAAATTTTAAAAAAGGCCTATTGGGGGGGGATCTGACCCCCACATCCCCCCCTTGTATACGCCCCTGGTCGCGGGAACGTTGCAGAGGTGACCAGTAGCACAACACTGTAGGTATATCAGCACCCATTCGCCAGCTCGTATCCTCCTCCCCTCCTGCTTAATTGTGTCTCCTGTGCGTCGTATTTTATTTTTACTTTATAATTTTAATTGTTACATTTTTCACAAAATGTTACTTTGTATTTTGTATACTAAATTCTTTGTCTCCCCTTTTTTTTCAAAATCATTTTTCCCCTTTTCGAAATGTTACCTATTTGTTTTGGTTCAATTATAATAATTTGTGAACACAAAAAATTTTGTTTCTTATTATTTTTATATTGTTCAGTATATAAATCATTTGTTAGGTACATATTTAACGACTAAAAATCATTAAAACATATATTTTCAACAAAAGAGTTCGTTGGTCGTTTATATAGAGTAGGTACCTATAATGAACATTGACTATAGACATGCGCAGTATAAACGTTACACGAATATTATAGTTATATTTATATTATGTCCCAAGAAATATTGAAACGACGGACCATAAATATGAAATCATATTTATTCACTATTTCCATATGGTCTGTGTTTAAACCTCCAAACACTAAGCGGCATACGCGACGGAAACTGTTACATAATTAATAAAATCATAAAATAACCTATAACACTGGCGGGTACGGCAAGGATAGGTATAATATAAACTGTACATTGTGCGAGGTAAATAATATGTATTGTGTAGAACGTGCGAACGTCAATATAATCGAACGTCGAATAGTTTATACAAAATAATATTTAAAACATATTCAAAGTTATATTTCAGTATTTTACATATAGCTGCAGCATGTCGAAAAATAATACTTTTTGAAAACATTTCGTGGGAGGTTTGAACCCCCCGTGTGGCCATGTATAATATGTATCGGTACGACGGTACACGAATATACAACGTGCCTGTGCAGGTCGTGGTAGGTACAAGACTTACCAAGTATAAAGTGCGACCAAATTAAGACGATGACCAGTGAACACGGACCAAAATGGTTTTAGACGGTTATCTGCAGGTCATCATCTTAACTTGGTCAGTGGTCACACTATAATAGGTACGTGATCATATTTTGTTTTCGACCGTCACGACGCGCGCTGTAGGTAACCGTGGTATAAATAATGCGTGCATGGATCAATATGGTCATTATTTAATGACCGTGGCAATCTTCATAAAACTGTGATTCAGAAAGGAATTTTTATTTAATTGTTTTAACGCTGGGTGATAGTTAATAGTCAATGCATCCATTTCATTTTTGTTGTCAAAAGAACCATACAATTAATAACGTCTAAAAATATCTGTTTAAAAATCTTATATTTTTTTGGAAAGTCGATACAATTTTCTAAATATTTTATCATTACGGTTGGACCTCTTGAAAAAAATCAAGTTATATGAAAATGATACGAGTAAAGTTATACGAATCTGATATTTCTATATCTATAGATCTTCATATTCATCTGTAAGTTTATTCTGGGAATAATTACACGCGACATAATGTTAGACCACTGAAGGTGATGATAATTCATTTTTCATTCAAACACGTTTGTTTAATGGATATTTGAGTTTTCCAAAAACCATTTTCATTTAAATACGCCACTATGATACATTGATACGTATAATATAACAATAATTTATTTTATGTAGGTATTATATATTATTGCATGTGTGTATTTTAGTGTTGAATTATTTATAACCGACCATAACGTGTTATTAATCAATTTCGTCCATTCTCAAAATATGTACCTCATCTGTACGGTTTTAAATGTCTGTTTAGGCCCACGTCGTTTTACATCAATCTATACATACCCAATATATACGACCACCACTCCAATGACGCATAAAACGAGGTCATCGACACATCTTATATATTATACCTAAAACCTATAGTTATTTTCTTATTTATTAATATTTCAAATAATTGATTACCTAGATAAATAGTTACCTGTATTATATTATACTTATCATTTAATACTATTGTATTACAACCACCATGTTACATTGTTACAAGAAATATAACTGTACAATATTTAACTATTATAAATACCTATGTGGATTGTGATTTTTAGCTAGGAACGTCTGATTTTAATTGATGTTTGAAACAATAATAATTTGAAATTGGGATAATAATAGGTATAACAGAAATATATGTAGAAGAATTGTTTTAGACTATATAATATGGTTGTCTTTGATGAGGTCATATTCTTCTGTATAGGTGTTAGATATTATGATTTTTTTCTTGAACTTTGCGTATGACTGAAAGGAGCCTTAGTCGGTAGAATATCAGGAGACATTTTTGAGGTAGCATTATGAACGAAATATCTTGGGGTAATTTTTCTTTTGAAAGGTATTTAAATTTTTGTATGACAGGCCACTTCATAAAATTGCAGGGTGTGCATCACAAAGTGCATTTTTCCGGTATAGTTTTCGAGATCTAACTCAATTTTGACGTATATAAATTATAGCCGTCAGTACGCTGCTACAAATTGCAATACAGACCCGTATTACACACAATCGAGTAACTATATTATTTTCACTGGCGTTTTAAACAATTTTCAAACACAGCATGCTAATATCCGATGGCTTTGCAAGTCGATTGATTGTAACCAGCGGGCAAATGAGCTACAAATTCAATTTTGCGCTGCGAACCATTAATTTGTCAAATTAGACTACTCGAATAAATAATACCGCCAGACGAATATTATGCGATCGATTAAATGTGTTCAATTTGACCAGTGTTGTAAATTTCATTGTTAAGTACTTTAAACATATTTTCTAGTATAGGTTCTCGGAACCCACATTAACGTAATTTTGTTTTTGGTCACTAACCAAAGTGTTCATAAAGCTACTTCAACGGCATTGTTTACGATTCAATTTGATTTATTAATGCTTTTGACGGACCGCCAAAACGTCGATGTGGGTGGCAGTGCGGAGTTGATACAAAATAGGTAATGAATGCAGAACACAGCACAAAATGTACTTTAACAATACTTTTATATTTACATCACCAATATTATAAATTATAATAAACGTACAATGTGATTAACCATGAGATGGCGATTATGACAAGAGATATAACCATAGACTTATATTATTATTATTATTGTGTACTAAACAAAGCCCGTAGGTGCAAACTAGCATTACCCGCGGTATCTAATGAATATTGATGTTTTATTTATTCAATTAATACGACAGTATTTTTCGAGTTGAAAACGTAATTTATTTAACCTATTTTATTCAATGTTAAGTTTGAAAAATGAAAAGATGGGAGTATTTTTTGAATATCTAATGGACTTAAGGACCCACATAAAACATTATGATTTATTAAGTACGAATTGTAATTTATAATTATTCATAACAATTATATTACTTAGGTACCTACTTACTAAATTATATTTTTATAGTAATTAATAAAAAGCAACTATATAGTGAACTCAAAAAAGTACTCGGTTTTTAACTATGGAAGATAGTCAATTAATCACAAAAAAAAATATTTTATGAACTTCTCCATTTACAATGATGAAAGAATAATGATCAAATAAAAATACATTCTTGTGACATTAATAATTTATGTAGTGACGAAGAATGTTAAAGCTAAATAAAACTTATAAGCTAAGTATAGTGTATAGAGTGTCTTACTGTCTTGCGTATTAGATAGGTACTTAAGATTTTTTTTTTTTACAAATACGAGATGGAATTTACACGTAAAGGGGCCTCACTACCACGTCTTTTTTTGTCAAAAACTCCTGTTTCTAATTCCAACGATACGTGTCGACAATTATCACGATTTTCATTCTGAAAAAATATTCGGATTATCCGTAATATATACAAAGGAACAATCGAGCCACATTTTCAATTTTTATAAATAATGTAAAAAATTCAAAAAAATTCAGAATTTCCAACTTAAATATTCAATTAACTAAATACAATTTTAAAAATGTGCCTCGGTCGATCCCTCGTACATGTTGTGGAAAAAAAGAATATTTTGTCAGAATGCAAATCGAGGTAATCATTGCGACGTATTGTTGGAATAAGAATCCTATGTTTGAGTGAAAAATAAACAATATCACATACTGATATTATGTGCGTGCGAGTGCTTGCGAGCTAAAGTTGACCCGCACGGATGCCACACACATTAATAAGTAATAATAATTTACGACTAACACAGATCTCGGGTGGCGACGACGAGATTAGTAATTGCCTAAATGATTCTCCTTAAATCAATGCCATAGCGAGGCCCCTTAATAATATTATAACCCGTTTACGTTATCCTAACTTTTAAATCTTATAAATTACGTTCCTGCTTCCTACCTGTAGATTCTATTCGAAGAATTTACTTTGCTCTGTATCAATGACTTTTCAAAATGGATTCTTGGTCTAGGGAGGTCTCGCTAAAAATGCTTTAAGCACACTAAAACTTCATTATAGACAAATAATTGTAATCTGACCAAGTACAAGTTTAAAATTGTACAAGGTTCTACAAAAGAAAATTTCGAAAAAACAAAATGAAAATGTTTTATCTGATATAAAGTGTATTTCAAAAAATAGCTAATACATTGGTAGTACGAAACAATACTTTACTAGGAAATTGAAATAACTTTGATAGTAAAACTAGAAAAGAGAATTTAGGGCATATGAATATTAAGTTTACAAAAAAGCATTAGCTCAAAAAATCGTTGACTAACTATAGGTCCCACATATTTCAACTCAATGCGCCATTTCAATTTAAAAACAATTTTTATTACCGAACCGCCGATCACTAATTTTACCACAAAAAAACAACTATCGGTATAGTGAGTTAATTTGGAGAACAAATGAAACGTATACACGGGTCGAATTACGATGACCTACGTTATTATAGTACCAAATTAATTATCTTTTTTTTTTCAAAATTCACTTTTACTTTAATGACTAAAAAAAAAAAATCGAAAATCCGTATCCTATAACGTATCCTATACGGCTATACATGACCTAGAAAATATAATAAAAAATTCAAATATTTAAAAAAATTAAAATTGGACTTCTAGAAGTATATTTTTTTCTTCCGCTTATTGGTCTAAATGTACAAAAAATAATGGAAAACTATACGAAAAAACGATTTACTCTCGCAACTGCCTTAATATCGTAAATAAATAATATATGATAACAATATGCATACGAATTTAGAATGCTGTTGTTGTGAATTTCAATATATTTCTATAATCTAATATGTGTAAATATTTTGTATTTTCATTTATTTAATTTAATGGTACCTATATTGGTAATATTGTTATATTTTATATTTTTTTTTAATATTGCAAGCAGAGATATACGTATAAAGTATACTGATGTAACTCTCTGTCTTCCTATATCCGCCACAAGCATGCTTAAAGGTGATAGCCAATAGGTATTATTTTAATGTTAAGACTTAAAATTATAACATAAAAAATTTTTTCGTAAGTATTTATTTTATATAATTTTATAGTTCATTACTATAATAGTTATTATTCTAATACTAGTCAGTAGTTCTAAACAGTACATTATATATTATATTACACTGTACACTGTATATTTATTTGTGGGACAATAGGTATAGTAAATTAAATATATTCCTATAAATTAGATTTTTTTTTATTTTTGCTGTTCACAAGGTCATAGAGCATACCTATATATATTGTTTATCACGCAAACTTTGATATTTTGTGTGAATTCGCAGGGCGTAGTCTTTTTTCGTAATTATATACTTCAATACTTGTAACGACGGGCGGAAGTATACTGAAGTGTACATAGAAGTTAAAATGTTGTATACAATAGTGATGATTAAATAATGATAATAAATTGATTGCGTGATATTTTTAAATAAAAAGTATATTTCAAATACCGTGCACAACGAAATATATCTATATATTATCTCTAAAAAAATAAGAATTAATATTATTATAGGTACTTGAATACCTATACTTGAAGTATAAGAAATTAAAATATTTGAATACTTGGGTTTAATGAAGTCATTAACGAATAACGCAAATATATCATATAATTACGTTGAGCACTTGAGCGTTATAGAATAAATCAAATAAATTAAAATTGTTTTATTTTAGGTAACAAAATTATGTAAAATGAATATTTTTTTTCTTTTACCACATATTGTTATTGTTCCTAAAAGAACAGATTGTATATACCGTATAAATAATAATAATAATAATAATAAAAAAAATGAATTTAATAATGCAAATATTTTGAATAAAAATGACATAAAGTTTACATTTTAACGAAAATATGTAGGGAAAAAAATAACCATCACAGAGGCTCAGTCACTCAGTGGTATTATTAGTTTAATAACTATAACACATTTTGACATTTTAAAAACCAAATTCTTACATAGGCGATAATAATTTTGTTTATACTCAATTCAGTGATTGCAGAGAATACGTATTCTGATCTGACAAAGTATGAAGTAGGTAGGCTGAAGCTAGTGGGTTAGATGTCCTATGGAAATTCAATTATTATGTACAAGTATACTCTCTGACTAGCGGACAAAAGAAAAATTAAGAAAAAACTGGAATTTTTACGCAAAACCAGTTAAAGACTTTTTTTTTTCTTAGTACCTAAATTAAAAACGAATAACCTTAAATATACTAGATATACTTTTATCTAGTATCATATTTAATCTTTTGTTTGTATACAAGATAAGATTTTTAAAATACTTTGTCTCTTTTTGGACTATTTATGGACTCTTGAAATTAAATTTATTTTTCTTTGAATGTTGGTCAAAAAGTTTGTAAATATAATACAAAGTCCCTCATGAATTGTTCAGATACCAATTTAAAAATATCGGAAATACGACGACGGTACGATTTTTTTTAGGTAATAAATACTTTACTTTGTGTATAGAGCGTAAATGTGTGTTTGTCTTAAAATGTATGATTGTGCATGTGATCAACGGATATTAGTATATAGTAAATTTTTAATATGATCGCCCAATATTTTTCTAAAAATCGACTAGTCCTTCGCGACTCTTACAGAGACCCACTTAGATACCTACCGTAGGTTAAAGCTAATCCGCTGACCGGTACCTTATGAGGTAGACTTGTCTACCTTTTTTTATATCTACCTAATTAATGGTGCCTAATGAGTATTTTTTCATAATTAGTTGGTATTACAATTTACATCTTGTTATTTATTTATTATATATAAAAAAATTTAACGGCCTAATGATGAAATGGCTCCAACAAGATAATATACCTAAGCAAGTTGTCCCGGATCAATTTGTAGAGTTGGCCAAGCTCCAAACTTTGCTCCCCCCCAAATAAAATCTTCTTCCGTACGCTCCTGGCAGAAGCTAGTAGGTACCTAATATTCGTAATGTTTCTAAACCACGAGACGATCAGACGGTAAATAATACAATAATTGATGTTTAGAATTGAAAATAGAAAATTAAAAGGCGTATTTGAACTGGGAAAATGTGAGTATAACAAAATATACTTCTTTCCTCAATCCTTAGTTACTTACTAAGTATCTTTATTTTTAAATCGCGTAAGAAATAGCAAAATTGACGGTATCATCTCGCGTATTCATCTGCGTAGTAGGCTTAAGTTAGGTTTGGATTACAGTTAGTTTTAAACCGCTGTTTCCACGTTGATAACAAATCGTAAGCCCAACGAAGGTTGAGTTTCGTTTAAATCTCGAAAATCATTGGCTCATATATATATTATTATTATATTATCGTATTGTTCATATATATATATAGGTACCTATACACAAAACGACTACGGTTGCGGCGGCTGTGGCGAGATTATATAAGCTTTAGAGAGAGAGAGAAAAGAGAGAGGTTGACGGTGAGATGGTGATGATTGGAGGAAAAGAGTAAAAAGGTATATATAACGGCGGCGACCCATAATAATTTGAATTCAGAGTGGCGCGCGCTGGACGAGAACGGTGTGTGCGTAGAGCGGTACTATATTGATCTGACGGGGTTTCCGCGACTCGCACCGTCGTCGTCGTCGTAGTCGTCTTTGTGTTCCTGTATTATCTGGTATTCTGGTGAGCATGTATTCGGATATATCGTATTATTATATATTGTCTTCGGTGTGTGTGTGTGTGTGTGTGTGTGTGATAGAGAAAGTGAGAGAGAGTGTGTGTGGTGTATCAAACAGGTGTGAGTCTATAATATCAGTCTATGAATGTCGTTGGTGAATAGTCCGGGGAGCCTATACCTGTAGGCTGTAGCTGTAGTAGCTGGTCTCCTTGAAACGTTTTAATTTTGAAAACCTTTTGGAAATAAACAATTCCATGTGCACGGGTTTTATTATTTGATGACGAAAAAAAAAATGAGAACTGTCACCACCTCCTGGTAAAAATTCTGTCGGCCCGGCCCGTTTAGGTTGGTGCGGGTGGTGACAGATTAGTCGCACTGTGATAGCAGTTTTGAGTGGGTTGTGTAGCTGGGAGGGACGGTGGAGCTTGACGTGAGCCAGGATTTACCGCCAATCGAACGCTGGTGAAGATATAACAAGCACAATCAACCCTCTTAATTCTTGTTACAAAACTATTTGAAATCTGAAAGTATATTATATCTATGTATGTTTGCGCAGATCGACTGTATAATACAAATACATTAAGCATACCGAGAAAACAAAAATCTGTGAGCACCACTAAGAAATTGAAAATGGCCAGTGACCTACATATTACATTGACCATATACACACGATGTTATACAATAATAATATATTTTAATACGTCTATGTCTCGTTTAATTCAAATGTCTTACTATGGGTGAAAGTTGTCGGATGGAAACCAGTGGCGTCATTTCAGTTTTTGAGAGGGAGGGGGCAACGTTTTTGACCAGCCCATAATAAAACTGAAAAAAAACCACTCGCTAACAATTACATTACATTACATTACAATTGCATTTTTATCTCAATACAATTAATAGTCTTCTTACATAATTGTATGCTTACTATAGTTACTATCACGGTTATCTGAGATAACCGTGGTTAGTGGTTTATTAACATGCTAACCATAGGCGGACATCGGGGGGGGGGGGGGCTTAGGGGGACTTAGCCCCCCAAATATTTTAATAAACCCCCCGAAATCGAAACTTAATTCGAAATTTTATTATTGATATTATTTGTTTCAATAATTATCTGTTAATTTTTTTTCGAAAATTAGCTCGCGTGGTCACGACTGATCTGACGATAGAAACGGTCTCTCGCGTGCCGCGCTGAAATAATAATAATAATAGTTTTGTTTTCAACGTTTTTGTGGTTATGTACTTTTAGCGGTTATTACTAAGATAATATTGGTTCTGTTGTTAATATTGACATAACTGATATAAGAGTTTTGTCAGAAAACCAAACAGTATTCCCTAATTTGCAAAAACTATTTACCAAAGCATTAACGATACCTATCAGTTCAGCAACTTGCGAAAGAAGTTTCAGTGCAATGAAAAAAATAAAAACTTGGCTAAGGACATCGATGCTTCAAGATAGATTCAGCAATCTTTCTATACTATATATTGAAAAAGATATGTCCAAAAATATTAATAGCAATGATATTTTAAATATCTTTGCTGATAAAAACAGATATTTGTTATTAAAATAAAATTAATTATTAATTATTTTTAAATATATTATGTTATTTTTTTTTTTATTATAACAAACATTTATATTTGTATTAGTAATATTATATACTTATGTATAGGAAGGGGGTGCGGGGGCGAAGCCCCGGCGAGTCACTTTACATTTGATTGTTATAGCCCCCCTAAAAATTTAACCAAATGTCCGCCTATGATGCTAACCGACCCGTGTGTGATGTATGTTTTCTGAGAAGAATGTCCTCGGTTTACTCGCTTTTTATAATTACAAATTATCAACCTCAAAATAATGTGCACCACTGACCTATTATTATTATTTTTGAATGAAACGATCAGAGCGGATAATACTGCAGGCAACCGTTGTAGGCCGTAAAACGTAATTAATAACAATTTTATGAAGGTATTCAACGTTTAATGTTACATAATTTAGAGGCGCACTATGAATATAAATAGGTACTTCAACATTCTTCGTCTAAATAGTTTCGTTTCATTTCATAATAATATATGTCAACGTTTACTTTAAAGAATAGTGCCATTATAGTGGTTAATTAATTGAGTCTGGTCTTATTATGTTATATGTACGGTTAAATTAATTATTATAACAGTTTGTGTTGTAGGTGTATGGCATAATGTAATTACAAATTCAAAGCATTTTTGTTTACATCTACTTTTGTAGTTGGCGGGTAAATATGTCAAAATGATATCTAATTAAAATTTAAGAGTGCGTGTACCTATATATTTTTAACTTTTTTTAAAAATAATTGAGTTGACATCCATAATTAATTTGATTAATTGCAATCTAAGCTATCGAATTAGTTTTTATTTATCAAATTTATTTTATTGAAAATGAGCACCTGATTATATAGCGATATTCAAATTGAACATAAGTGCGTATTTAATGCTGATTTTATTTAGCTTATCACCTATTCAAAACATAAAATATTATATTATTATGTACCAAATTCCATAATTATTATAAGTAGGTACCTATCGTATAACTGTCCAATACATATTATTATTATTACTATGGAAATTAAATTAATTAATGGCAACTAAAGTGCAATCTGAAATTGTGATGATTGGAATTTATTGGTCTTCGGCAACATCATCGTCTCTACATTGTTGATTCTTTCAAAATCGAAATTGACTATAAATAACGTATCGCCGTTTCTTCCTTATAAATCTCGTACGAAAGGAATAAAATATATAATATATTTTTTTGGACTACAAATGTCCATACAAATGTATATAGGTACTGCAATTTTTATGTAGTTTCTAACACAGCAGCTATATAAATGGATTTCAAAAACAAAACATTTTGCGTTCGAAGTTTTGCGAGAAAATAAATAAATCCTACAGTTCAATATTATATATTGTTGTTAATATTTCATTACTCGTCGTATTATTGTGCTCGCGGTCGTACTGAAATTCATACTTTACAGTTTCCAGAATTTAGTAGTTGTGTCATGTTTATTTACTGATAAATTACGTCATTTATATATACCTATATATTAGGTATAGCCGGTATAGGTATTCTAATAAATCACGTTCACATAGTATATAATATATAAAAGTAGAAAACGCGATTTTTCAAAATTTTGTTTTGTTACAGTACACAATATTCAGTTACTGCTGCTGTAAATTGTAATATTATATATTATCTGTTTAATAGGAGCCAACGCAATTTATTTTAAAATCATATTGCATGATTTATTCACATATTACGATAATCTGATGCCCGGATGATTCGTGCATCGTATTACGTATAATATAAGTAATAAGTAGAGGTACTCGCAGACGAATTTTAACAAGACGGCAATTACCTAAATCGCTCATATTATGCAAGTAAGGCTGCTGTGAGTAGCAGCAGCAGCAGCTATTTCATTATTTCAATTGACTAAATGACGTCTCGTCATGCGAACCTACCCTGTATATATTATAATTTATAATATTAAACGGTACTGACTCGTCTCACCGGCAATATACGTAAACATTTTCGGCACTAATTAACGCGACTAATTACACGGCATAATATACATAGATTATAATATGTTATACAAAGGTACTACATACATTAACGTGCTCTGTATACACACTATAAACACACACAGGTAAAGGTAAGTCGTACGCCTATAATTATTATTTATTATATTATGCCTATGTGGCTGTACTTTTAGGTACGCGACAGTGATGATGCTACCCGTGCATTTGTTGTCTCCGTCGTACTGTGCGAAATAGCAATCATTTTCGTTCACTATAGTTTCAATATAGTATGCTGTTAGTTTTGATAATTTAGAATGAATCGACCTATAATCAAATGTTTAGATAAAAACATTATCTGTGGTTAAGCGTCGGATTTTATTCGATATTTTAATTTTTAAGTGGGATACGTGAGTATTTTTAATTTTTGATATTTCATACATCCGTATCTATTGTTTGAAAATGAAAATATCAAAAAATCGCCGACGCTTAAGCATGGGTAATGCTCTTACCCACTCAAAAGTTTGATGATTGGTTCATTATCTCTTATATCAAAACTAACAGCACGCACTACTGAAACGAGTGAACGAAAATTTGCTATACCACATACCACATACGTGTGTAAGACGGAGACAACAAATGCATCCTCTTAAATATAATATAAACGTCGTAATCGTACCGCCTCAATAATAATTTGTCGTTACCGCTTTTCAAACACATATTATTTTAGGGTCGCTCGGATGAAATTGGTATATAATATCGTAGCGTGTTATTATTATTAGTTATTACTATACCTATACACCTATATATTATACGCGTGTAATATTAATATATATGTACGTGTGAACTAGCTACATACACACCTACATACGGGGCTTTTAACTTTCGCCGAGCGAGGAATTATACTGTCAACGTGTGTGTGTGTGTGTGTGTGTGTGTGTGTGTGTGATGTACGTGATATGAGCACTGAGCATATTATATGCAAATTAATTCGTATATGGGTTCATATGCGTAAAATCATTAATTAGGGACGTGAAACGTGCAGAGATAGAATTTTTTCTTGGAGGGCTTATTGTGTCAAAACTGTCGTATGTAGGAACAACAACAATTATTATACCTAATAGTAATAATAATAGTAAAAACATCGAATACGTATTTCATGTACAATGTACTATACTATGTGTCTATGTGTATCATGTACAGAAAATAGGGTGTCGTTCCCGCCGAACTTCTCTACTATAGGTATATTTCATATAGTTCATACCTATTAATTGATAATAATAATAGCCACGAACATTTTTACGGCACGCGGTCGATCTGCATATTATGATAATATAATACGTACCAACAATGTGTTATATTATTAATAGATACATCATCATATAAATAATTCATAATAACAATATATAATAGTAATTATAACTACCTGTTAACTACGACTATGATAAAATCAAATAAAAACGAAATCATTACATTACCAGTACATTACTATTTACTAGTAATACCATATTACTATATTAGAATCAAGGTGTATTGATAAGGTGTCGTCACTTGTTTGAAAATTTTACTACAGATGGTCGTTATCACCGGGAGCGCTGTATGTCCTAAAGAGGCCGATAAATGAACAGTTTTGTACACCAAGGCTATAGAAAATTGAAAATATATTATGATTTAAGGGATAAAATTCAAAATTTTTCATTGCATAATGACTTCTATGTTCTAAATTATTTATATGCATGTATTTAAATACTTTCTTTTAATCAAAAACAATTATTAATATTATTGAATATTGTCATTTTTAAATTTCCTATTAAAGAAAAAATATATGAAAAATGTGAGAGTTAATTCACTAAATTATCATACATAATGCTTTCAAAGTGTTACAATTAACAAATAATAATTATTAATTATTAATTTATTAATATATGTATTTTAAATACAATTCATAATATATTGATATTGAGGTTAATACTAGTATTCATATTACCTATGTGTTACCAAAATGCATATATTTTGAATACCTTTTTATAAGCATTTATTACTCAATTGTACCTATCACCATTGATTTTAAAATATATTCATAGTAATTAATGTATATTATAAAATCAATGCTATTACCTATATATTATTATATATTATTAACAGAGATCCTGGGGCCTGGGGATAGAAACATATCTATATGCTAAATGGTTGATAGATTTATATGGTCATCCTAGATCAGTGCTTGTTTTCTTTAGACTTTAAGCATTTATGGAAAAAGTTTAAATGCTTAAATTTTAATACTATTATTAATATTTTTCAAAAGTATATTAAAACATTAATTTACTATACATTTTAATAATTTATCTGTGTGAAATAGTACATGTAATTTTAGTATATACCTAATCTAGAAAAAACAATTAATAATTTTGATTAAGGGAGCCTTGGCAGTTTTACATTAAATTTAGGGAGCCTCTTGACAAAGAAATTTGTGAAGCACTGTATACTAGATTATACTGTAAAATATCTAAATATATATAACTAGCAGTCCCGGTAAACAATCATGTTTGTAATGTTGCATTTCAATTTAAAAACTTCATATACATTTTTCATTGTATATTTTTCTAACATAATTTGTAGTTATTGATGAAAAATATAAACAAAATTTTTGACAAAGGTTGGTTGCTCAATACACAGTCAAATATTAATCAAATATATCATAACGCATTATGTCAAAACAGTTGCTAAAAACAAGAAAACACCAAAAAAACTAAACAATTTTTCAAAATTAGTTTGAAGTTTATAAGATAACTATTATTGAATATTATTATAATATAAATAATATAATAAAATATGCAAATTATTTTAAACATGTTTTTATAGTTTTTTATGAGCACTAGACAATAATACTCCACTTTACCAGACTACTATTAAAATTAGAAGCAGAATCATAATAGTTTTAATTTAATTTAAAGATTGTAATTAGGTTGCAAATATCCCAAGAAGTGACTAAATTATACATCATAATATTTCATAATTGATGTCTACTTGATAAAAAATATTTAAAACAACAAAGCAAATGTAAATTAAAATTACAGGCTCCAATTATTATAAAATATAATATATATTAGATGCTAACTCCAAAAAAAATAACATTTTAATTCATAGTTTTAAGGCATTTTGCATTTAACAGTATGAAAAAATAGGCCTTCATAGGACAAGAAGCGCGCTCTGGTGTCTACAGAACTGTGGTAATATTTTCAATCAAGAGTGTATACGTATAGGGGTCCAGAGTGACGACATTTTATCAATACCAGCGGCGTATTTAGGAATTGCTAAAGGGAGGGGATGAGGTACTGAATGACATATGTAATAGTGGGAGGCTTGGCCCCCCCACACCCCCCTTTGAGGTTTCCTATACTTACTCGCTACATACTGTACAGTTTGCACAGCATTTAATACCAATTTTAGTGAATAACAATAACATATTATTGATTATTTTTCATTGGATTTGAAATAAATTTCAATTTTTAATTTACACTCAAAAAATATTCTTAGAGAATTAACTCTTTAACAATTACCATCTTACTATCACCACCTATGTCCAATAACACAATAATAAATTTAGTACAAAAATAATAGTATCATAAATATTTATTTTTACTATAATAAATAATAATAATTACATACTCATACTTGTATTTACTTTATACTAATAATATACTTATAATACAAAATCAAGTTTTCTTTGTTTTATTGCTAGTTCATCAATTACTTTATCGATACTTATGTCTACTGTACTACGATGAACAGATAATAGTGCTAGTCCATTAAGACGTTCCTAAGGACAATACAAATAATTTATAATGTATAATGTATTACATTATAAATTATAATTCTGTATAGCAATATAAGAAAATAATATAAAAAAACCTCATTCATTGAATTTCTTTTACTTACATCTTCGATTTCCACATAAATATTCGATTTCTTTTCTTGTGGCTTAAAAAAGTAGTCCAGCGTAGTTCTCTTCATTTTAAATTTTAACACCGAAGGGCGAAGACCGAAATGGTGAAATTACAACACATTTTTACACACAACGAAATTTAGTGTAAATGATTATAAAATAAACACAACATTTGACAAAATGATAGTAGGTACTAGTATTTATAATCAATGGTTCTATGTTTAAATGTAAATAATAATATGTTACATTAATATTATGTTATACAAATAAAATTACTATCAGCTCATTCAAATAAGATTTCGTCTTAGATCTTTCGTTTTTCCACACAAATAAGATAAGAATGCCGATTTCCGATACTCAATAGAGTGATTAGTGATTACATGTAATATACTATTATAAGACAATACCATAATTTAATATATTGATTTTGGTATTTTAGTCTTAATATATCTCGTTTTTATTTTACAAATTTACAACTGTACAGTACTATAAGTGTACTACAGCCGTAGTCTAGCTGGTACGTCGAGTGCAACCCGCATATTATAAGAAAACGCCTCATTTATGACATTGCGGAGTTTCAGTGTCGTAAATCGTAATAATAACAGTCTATTAATAACCTTATAATTGATTTTTTTCTTATGCCAAGGGGGGATTGATCCCCCAAATCACTCCCCCCCGTAAATACGCCGCTGATCGATACACCTCGATTAGAATATAGGTACTCGTCCATATATATTACGCCGTGATGTGTAGTTGTTTAAACATAGGTAGGTAGGTAGCTAGTTAATATAATATCATAAGCTGAACAGCTGAACTACTGAACCTCAATTCGAGTGGGTATTGATCGAACAATATACTAAATTGATTGTAGGTACCTACTCGAGCCTATATGGGTGTTTATATAAATAAATAAATAAATAAATAAATAAATAGGGATTTTCAAAAGTAAAAAAAAAAAACAGTAAAAAATATAAATATATGTAAATTATAATACGTTCAATTTCTGTAAAAAAAAATAATATAATTTGCCATTTAAGTGTCTCCACTCTCCAGCAGAATAATGATCACGTAATATTGATCACACTATTGATGACACTATGTCACTATGCTAACATTAGTGTGTAATCGGATCACAGAAAATATTAAATAAATAATTTAATCTATTCTGTGATCGGATCGTTAAAAATAACTGAACGCAAAATGTCGACTTTAAGCGATAACTTTAAACATTAAATGTTAATCGCAATAAATTATAATAATATTTATAATACGCCTTCTTGGTCGTCATTTAAACGCAGTCCCGTGTCTGTAGGACTAACTCATCGAATGACATGATATGTATAGGTATTATTTACTCTATGATAGGTACCGATTATTATGATTAATTTATTGCTCTACACACGTGACCCACTTTGATCAATATTTTCAGGACGAGTGATAGAAGTTGTATGTAAAATTATTGGAGTAGGGTTTATGCGGTAGTTCTAATGAATTGACCAGTAACCATTTTAATTATCATTTAGTTTGTATTTTGTAATTTGTAATTATAATATTAAGAATTATATCAACACAATTTATTCTGGTTGATTATGTATATAATTATTATTGTATTATTTTATTGTGTATTCTATATTTTTCTGTAAGCAAATAATATTATGTATTTTGTGATAAATAAATTGTATTACTGCAATAGTGGGCATTGTGCCAGTTTGATAATAAATAATAAAAAACAAATATTTATTTATTACAGTAGGTACCAAGTTAAATATTATATTCTACTCCTTCCTTGTCATTTGTCTAGTCTATTTGCAGTATAGGTACATGTAGTATACACTATACACTTAAGTTTTACGCCAAAGCATTATCGACACCATGTTTAACATTCAATAATTTTAGTTTAAAGTAGACACTTTGTATTTTTGATAAAGTTCATGATAGAACATTCTTGTAATATTTAAATTAGGTAGGTTTTTATAGATATAAATATATAAATATAATATATAATAAACTATGAGTACATAATCATTATTCTTAACTCTTAAGTCGTTTTCATAGTTTATATTTTATACTTAACAGCGAACATTTTTAATATTACATTCGATCGTCATAGGTTAATGTTATGGTGATGGCTGAGGGGGGAGGGGGATCCGCATACAAATTATGCCAGTGCGACAATTGGCTTGACATGGCTTGTTTTCCATCCTACAATTGTGAGTGCCTCAAGTCTCGAAGCTTCGTATAAATATGTAAAATAACTCCCTAATAGCTAGTACCTAGCCGTTATTGGTTATTATTAATTTTTAACAATTAAACCTCGTACACAAGCCCGGATTAGGGCTGGCAGGGAGGACACAGTCCCAGGGCTAATTGGTTTTAGGAAACCACCTCTATCTACAAAATAATTTTTAATAATATTAATTCACACATTTTAATAAATAAAACAAAATATATTCAATTCATGAAAAATTACAAAATGACATAATAAATGTATAGGTCTACCTATTTTATAACAATATTTCTAAATGAAACATGATAAAGTTTGTACATTAGTGGAAGGTGTGAACAAATAAACAATGTAGTTCAATATGTAGTACTTGGGGTATTACCACGTAGTTATTGAATTTATTTATTATTTATTAACTTGATATTAGGGGTTTTTGACCTTGCGCGAGACAAATATTTTATATTTGCCTAACGATTAAAATAGAACCCATAACTGCAGTTGCTGACTGCTATAATGGCGACAATAGTTACTTATTGTTTAAAGAATTTATAATTTTTTATAATAAATGTATAATATTACAATATTACATGATTATTTTTCTAGTCTATTAATTTTTTTTTATTATTATTTTAAATGGTACAAAATAAAAACATTATAATTTATAACATACCTACAACCATAAAAATAGAAATTACAAATTTGTTTTAAGTGAGAATGGTTGCAGTTTATGTGTTTATAGCAGTCCACTATAGGGCACTAGCAGTCAGCACCTAGTTAACCTAACCTAACCGTAGCAGTAAGTGTCTGGTCTCACGGGGCAAGTGGATCTTTAACCCAGCATTGCTTGTACATCAACTTGATTCCTTTTCCCAAAAATCGTGCGTGACGCAATTTTATATCAATTTTGAATCAATAATCAAATGTTTTTTTATAAAATGTATCATTTTTATGTCGGAATGTTTAGCCATTTCAGTGGATCGGACATATGCATTTATAATCTATCATATTTATGAAAAAAATATTTAAAAAAAAAAATAAATAATTTCATATTAAATAATAAATAATATATTGTATTATTAAATTAAATATTATTAGTCAATAATAAACTTTTAAAAAAATAGGGGGGGGGGGATGTCCATTTACCCTTATTTCGTACAATAAATCTTGTACCATTCGGCATTCATTAGATTGGACACTAGATTTAAATTTCTCAAGAGTATTACGATAGTACCTTATTGCTTTAATTCCAACCTGTGCGGAGGTAAACTACTTAAATGTTAACTATCTAAATACTCTGTTGACATATTTTCTAAATTAAAAATAATATCTCCAAATACGTATTTTATTATATCACTTGATAATAACGTTGGAATTATTTCAATTAAATTGAATGAATAGTCCGTGAAAGGATTTATTAGTGGATATTCGCCACATGAAATTACGAAATCGGAAATATTGTTTTTATTATGGGTTTTTATTAGAAAATGCCGACGACGGCCACGTCGTGTAAGTGTTGTACGACCACAAATAGAATGATACGACGACGATAACGCAGCAGTAGACATAGGATATTAGGATTACGTGCGTGCAAAATGTAAATGTATACGCCCACGACAAAATATAATATGTTTTATTTAATATAATAATAATTTGTCATGTATACTCCAGTCAGCAATAACGAACGTCACCACTCACTGCCGGCGATGACGACGCAGCGGCAGCAGTACTGCAGTAGACGTTGGAGTAGTGGGGTGGGGGGGGGGGGCTGTAAAGATGTGTGTCGCTTTTACGCAACTGCGCGGAAAACTTACTAAATATAACTTACCAAGTATTTCCAAAAACCATTTAATTGATACATTTTCAGACTTTTCTCATTAGATGGGGCTCATCTGCAAACTGAGCACTTGTGTTTGAAAAAAATCATGAAAATCGGTCCAGTAGAACTTCAGATAACTAATGTAGCTGTCCAAAGTTAATGATTATTTTTCGGGTGCCGTGTTGATGGTTGGCCCTACTGTACGGGGAACCCTCCTCCAAGAGCTTAGATAATAATATAAAATAATAATAATAATAATATATTATATTATTATCTATAAACCTTGACCCTCCTCGCCGTCCGTCCAGACAAACTTATTATTATAGCTATGCCGCCGTTATCGCCGGTTACGTTGTCTTTGAAAAACGTTTCGTCCATTGGTCCGTCGTGTCATCGTTGTGTTGTATGACATCAATTAGTACACTTATAGTTTATACAATATATTATTACGTATTATAACCTACGTATTTTTTCTTTGTTAGTTATTCCGTCATCGTTGTTTTTAGTTATTACTTAATGCGAGGTGCGTTAACCCAGTTGTGCCTCTTAATGCGTGCGCATATTTTCATACGCGTTTTCTCGTTTTTTACAACTGACTTCGTGATTTAAAACTTCAACATTTATACTTTATAGTTAGTATACTTACGCAGTACTCGTGTAGTGTGTACTGCCGCGCCGCCGATTGAAGGTATAATATTCGTGTTAATAATATTGCATTATCATTAATTATTGGCTCGTACAACTACTGTAGCAGTGGTGCAATTAGGGGGGGGGATTAGCCCCCCCCAAAAAAATATCACTTATTGATTTAGATATAAGCCTTCTATGAGTAATAATAAATCATTTTGTTAGGTGGGCGTTAGCCCCTCACCGGAATTTCAACCCTAGTTTCAGCTATGTACTGTACAAGTGTCAAGTGTTCAACTACTTATTTCTAATAGTGGTACCTAAGTAGTTCAGTGTAATCTAAAGCTGAAATATTGATCCATACGTCCTGTACTCGTTGTTCGTGTTGTCATGATCATAATTCACAATCCTCGACATCTATATATCAATTACCCGTATAGGCAGATTATCACTCAATAGTTTTATTTCACCTTTCCTGTTTTTCTCTGACGTGACTAGTGACTACGCGATCAGTGGTGGCTCAAGGGGTGCGTATGTAATTACTAATTTGCGCCGAAAACAGCCCACCCCACAAAAAAAAAAATATATAGTTATGTAATTTGCGCCACGTCTAAAAATTAATTTTGGTAATTTGCGCCACTTTTTGAGGTTGTACTTTGTGCCACACAAAACTAAATAAAAGGATATTAAGTAATCAGAATCTGCGCCATCATGTACCTACAAAAATTGTAATTTGCGCCACTTTAAACAAAATAAATAATCAAGTTTATTTTAATAAACTCATGCATATCCATCGGGACATTTCTATAGATAGGTATAGATAAAGTAATACATCGATTTGAAAAAAATAAGAATCGAAAATTAGATTAAGTATTGTAATATGCAGTGGTTCATATTTTGCACTATTTTATATAATCTGTACACTTATAATTAAACTATGTACACTTTTAAAATTAAAACACTTGTCAGTTTAATAAAAAATAAAGCT
The DNA here is from genome assembly GCF_019925205.1 of Metopolophium dirhodum. Lineage (NCBI taxonomy): Eukaryota > Metazoa > Arthropoda > Insecta > Hemiptera > Aphididae > Metopolophium > Metopolophium dirhodum. The sequence continues at coordinate 39,571,505 of NC_083562.1, forward strand.
TAGTCTGATTGACGCTCTATAGTTAATATTTTTTTATAAGTACAATGTACATATATTTTTACAATTGTCACAATTAAGTAATTAATTAGATAAATGGCTAATGTGGCATTGTGGGTTATGTATGGTACTGATTTTGAAGCATTTGAATATACTTAAATATTACAGGTACTTATAATTTAATATCAATAAAAAAAACGTGTTTATGCCCCCCCCCCCTTAAAACGCCACTGAACGCGATTGCTTCGCACTTACCGTCAATCGTCACTGTGTTATGCGAAAAAAACAAACATCCTACCGGGAAAAAGCCCCTATAATATAATCATCGTTATTTCGTTGATTTTTATCGATTTTTAATATTCTCTGTTTCGAAATAAACCCTGTGTGTATAATATATAATTATAGTGATGTTTCTTCATCTAAATTATGCCTACTCAAATTTACCAAAGTCTTTGAATACATCTCAAGCATCTTATTCATCTGAAAATGTCAACTATCTCCAAATCCTACTCATACACCAAAGCTATAATTAAGTCTCAGGATTTTAGAAACTTGTTTTTCATTTCAATCTACTGTTATAAAAAACCAAACCTTAGGTCATCTACTTTGTATTTGCTAAAGGCGATAAGTAATGTTTATTTAAATTAATTATAAACTTTCAAATAGTTATAACTTATAACTTATAATATTCACTACCTATTATTATATCATAGTTCCTTAAACAAATTAAATTTAGTATTTTTATCTAAGTTGTTATTTTCTCGTTATGTTATTAATAAAAAAAAGTATAATACTCTACATAAATTTGATCTTGTAACACACACATTAAAGCATAACACACTTCATTTAGGTATAATATTTGAAACTAGTTGGTTGGAACTTGGAAAAATTAAACAAGTAAGACAAACTAGTAAAACTATCCCTAGAACCTAAAATCTAAGAGTTAACCTCTCTTTATTAGGTAAAGCTTTTCTCATATTTGTATCTTGCTTTATTACAATTGGACCTAATTTGTTCAAGAGATAATCAAAATCGCAGATATCAAAGTCAGACAGAAATAATAACATTTTTCTAATGGTTCACTCTTCACTGTATAAATCATCCAACATATTTTAAGCATTATATCTTAAGAAAATATATAATAGGTATGTACATGGAATTTGCATAAAATAAAATAACAATATTATTATAATTTGAAGTTATACCTACCTATTCTTATTTATTTATAAATAATTCCAGAATTAAAAAAAAACAATATTTTGTTATTATTGTTTAATCATTTTAATTAAAAGTTTTTATTTTTATAAAAAATTAAAATAAATAAAATAGGAAGGTAACACTATATTTTTTGACATAAGTAAAAATTAAATAATACAATGATATTACCTATATAGTGTACAATGTACATTTTAATGATCTAATAATTTATGTATAACATTCATAACTTATACTTATAGTTGATCAAGTAAAATATACTTAGTTATTTCGACTTTTTTTTCACGAAAAACTCCACCATTTTCTATTCTTTTTATTATTCTCATTTTTCATTTTCATACTATATGTAGCATCACCTTAAATGTCGGCATTATAGTTTATAATTATGACTTCTCGGTGTGACGGTGTCACTATCCATTTTGTAATAACACTCATGAATTCAGAATTTCGTGTTTATATTGTTAAATGTGTGGATATTTATGGAACTAAATTAATTATGATAATTCACCATGTATCCCAAATAATATGATAACTACCTCCTACCTATACAAGATGTTACAGAAAGAATTGACGAAAAAAATGATGCTACTTAAAAAAATTCTAAAAAATAAGCTACTTGATTTAAATGAATGTTTTTACTATCAAAATTGTCCTTATAACCAGATTCACAAATTGGCTATAAATACAAGTGACAATAAATTATAAATAAAAAAAAAAATTTAAATATTGATTAGAACAAAAGTTATTCCAAAAGTCAATTCTATCTGTTACACTCTGTATATATTATGTTTGTATTGTTATATACTTATATAGGTTAGGTACCTTATATACATATTATATCTATCCATATCTATACTAATATTATAAATAAAGAAGATTAGTGTGTTTGTAACGAATAAACTCAAAAATTACTGGACCTACTTCAAAAATTCTTTTCATATTAGAATGCTACATTATCTCTGAGTAACATAATAGGCTATATTTATTAGTTTATTACTAGACAAAATTAGGCATCCCTACTAAAATTTCAATAATGTCCCTTTTTTGTATGTACGTGCATATCTCGAAAAAGTAAACTTTTAGATTCTGAGTGGGACGATGAATGTATTGAATTTACAATGATGTGTGTTTATTTTTTATTTATTATATATAAGTAGTATAATATAAATATTATAATTAATACAATAATATAATTATTTTGTAGTTAAAAATTTATTAAATGTTCAACTTTTATATAGTTAAGGATTTAAAATTTAAAACAAGGTTCCACGTAAATAGATTAATATATGAATTACTTTATTCACAATAATATCAACAAATATACTCAGTAATATCCTAGGCTGACTGACCATTTTCGCTCAAAATCGTTTTTCTTATACAATGATATCATTGAATTATCATTGAATTCAAATGTAACACCATCCATTACAGTGACCCACTTGTAACCTACTGAACAGAAGAGCGACATCCACTTACCCACTTTTTAAATTTTAAATTTGATAAATTTTGTATAAATTTTAACTAAATAATTTGTGCGCTTGTATTTTTAATATTTTTCATCTGCTATTGTAACAATATACCAGGAGCCTTTTATTCAATTTTCACGCTTTTTGACCTAACAAATACAATTTTAATGACATTTATAGAAAAATTGTAAACTGAAAATGCCCGTAAACAGTTCAAAACAAATCAACATTTTGAGAATTTTATCGTGTATAGACTATCCTAACATAAAAACCAGTGGAAATCCCACGTTTATACGGTCATTTTTTTTAGAGTTACACTAAAAACTAAAATTGATTTTTACAAAAACCTAAAAATTTCCGTTTTTCCCGGCGTTTTAGAAAATTTTTGGGGATTTTAAATGTTAACCTTCCAATTGCACAAATTAGATTCACTTTCCAAACAAGATACTGTTGAAGAAAATCGAAGCACTTTTACTGCCCCAAAATGGTGATGACAAACACACAAGTAAAAAAAATTTTAAATTAAAAAAATTAAAAAACACATCATTGTAAAATCAATACATTTATCGCTCCACAAAGTATCTAAAAAGTAGCCTAGAATATTTAGTAGGGTCATATTGGACCCCCCCCCACCCATTCTATTAAGCCATTCAGTCCTATATACCAGAAAGTTTTAATTTTGACAGTCGGAAAAACTTTTTTCGTTGTTTCAATAACACCAATTTCAAAATCAATGTGCACAATTTAAAAACAAAGAAAAGGACCCCTCTTGACATTTTTACATACGGCTATACGGCTATACGGCCATGTATATTACTATTAGTTATTTTTGTTATAAATTCATGAATAATATAATGGTTTATTATAAGTATTTTAAATAAGCTGCATTATTTGTTTGTCGAACGGCATCGAGATAATAATGGAATCTGGAGTATTCCGTTGACATAGGTATAGGGATTTTGCGTGAGACTCGGGGTGTCGTCGGTTTTTATTAGATTATTGATATATTATAATAACGAATTGTATAATAATAAATAATGTGTACAGCAAAAGATTCTCCAGCCCCTCTCTTTCGAACTCGCATTTGGCTACGACCTCGCAGACCCTTAAACTCAAAATTTAAAATGTCTAACACGCAATAATAATACAAAAGAAAAATATGTTTGAGTAGTGTAAAAGTATAATGTTAGCACTTCAATCTTATTTCCGCAGTATACATTCATCATCGTACGTTCTTGTATTTTAATATTATACTATTATTTTAATGTTTTTATGCAATGCAATATAAAATAAAAATGAACAGCGTTCAATTTCTGATTAACTAATTAGCCCCTTTCGTAATTGTATACAATAAACATTGATCAATAATAACACCAATGTACTATGTATTAGGCGTGGGTGTAAATTACCTGTGAGAATGTTTGGGCGATGCGATAAGCTGCAAACGTCAGTACGTCATGTCATACTGGTAGTTGATGAACACAACAGGAGTATAAGACACAATTAAAGCCAACCGTCCATGAGCACCACGGCACTTCGAAATTTTTAAATTACAAATATTCTGTTTATTTGTGTTTTTCTTTTCGACGTTTGGGATTTCACTGTTACCGAGATTTTGAATTTATACCGGGCTTTATATTTTAGCATCATCACTTCAACATTTTTAAATCAATAAATATAGCTGCCGTTCGCTCGTGTTCTATCTGTGCTTTCACTATTTCCTATTTGTCGAATGTTTAGCATTAGTAATATGCATTTTATCATGTTCTAAAAAATAGTTCTATATAAGGATTTTTCCTAAAGATTATAAAAAGATTTTTTTTTAAAAAATTGATTACATCAATATCAATAATATAAACAATATAATTTATGACAAACGCGATAACTGCGGCTGGATTGGCGGTGGTGGTGATGGAGAGAGAGGCCTGGGGTATAATAAATATTCCAAGGACAGGAGAAGTCTAGTGGTTCGGCTAGACCTGGTGCTTTCCATGGAAAAAATTATATGCCTAGTTAGCGTTTTATTATTGTAAAATATATTATATTAAACTGTGGAGTATGAATCATAATGAGAAATTAGCGAATCATAATAATACAGTTATCATTATATAATATTAGGTATTAAGCATAAATATTATTGTACAAACATAATCGTTTATTAAGCGAAACTTATAACAAAGTAATGACGTCAACGACGATCGAAGTCTGCTATTATAATGCTCATAGAGTACTCAACAATTTCGTGACGAACATTAGTCATACCGATAACGTTTGAATGTACATTGTACAATGTACATATTAGACACTGTAGCAATATTTATATATTCATTACATATTTAATCACACCGTTTGAAAATGCAGTGATCCTCACGTAAAATGTAAATTGTTTTTGTTACAGCTCTCAAACGTATACTAAATTATGGAATTCAATAGTTTCCTATTTTTGAGACGCTGACAGAAACTTAATTCATGTAATTATATAGTTATATTATAACCATATAGGTAAGAACTTAGAACCATATTATCAATTAATAATTTTAAACTCTAGTAGAATTAGTAGAATTAAAAGGAACGTATATTAGTTTTTCAGTTATTACCTATTAATTATTATTACCTATTTAGTTTGACAACGAGAGTTTTGATAGTTTGTTTTCTTTTGTGGGAGACAATAAAAAGTGCTGCAAAATATTTAAGTATTATTAGTAGAATGTCATTGTGTCATTACGATATGAATCGCGGACATTCCCCCCCCCCCCCCCCGATTGTTTTCGGTGTAGTAGGACATTTCCCCCGATATATTTTTGATGCGGACATTCCCCCCGCAGAATTTTTTTTTAAAGTTTTCTATTTAATAATATAATATTATTATTTAATATAAATATATTTATGTCTATTGTCTAATATTTTCATAAATATAATAAATTATAGACGTATATTTTTGATCAACTCAACTACTTGAATCAAATTCACAAGCAATTATTAAACTGTTAAATATTCAAACTGGTACAGTTTTAACAAAAAATAAAAAATAAATATGAACAATGGCTAAAAAATATAAGTTAAGAAATAACATTAGAATTCAAAATATGTATCATTTTTATGTCGGAATTTTCAATCATTTTTATTAATTATTAATTGTACTTTACTTTATACAAACTTATTTTTTTTTTAATTTTTAATGTTTCAAGTAAATAGTTCAGTTTATTTAACATATACATTTATAATCTATTATATTTATGGAAATAAAAACTATTTTATATATTTTATATTTTATTTAAAAAAAAATTTCATATTAAAAAATAAATTATATTATTTTATTAAATTTAATATTATCAGTCAATAATTAACTTTAAAAAAATGAGGGGAAAATTTCCTACTAGACCGAAAACAGTTTGGGGGAAATGTCTTTTTACCATACGATATACCTACCCATGTGTTGAACGGTCATATTGTTGTGACAACATAAAAATTGTACATTCAAAATAATTAATTTTACTCTTATTTAAAATTCTGATTGGAACGATTATTTATTATTATATTAACTTACTTTTATAGACATTTATTTTAGCTATTTACTTAGATTGATTTTAAACTTTTTTCTGAGTCTTATACCTTGAAAATGTAATACAAGGCTCCTTAAAAGTTGTTCTTACTATACCTAATTGAAAAATATCGAATTATATAGAAAATATATATATCGCTACCGCCTAAATTATAAATGACTGTTTCCGCCCATTAAAAAACTTATTTTTAAATAATTCTAGTAAGAACAATTTTATGTTATAAAATAAGTTATTAAGTGTACCTGTTGTGCTATAGTTATAAAATATGTAACTCAAAATACCATAATATTTTCAAATTTTCCGTGTGAAAATAAATATAAATTATAATATTATATAAAAATATGTCTTTTATTATGATATTTTCTAAAAAGCATCAACCATTGATCTAGTACTTGATGAATATTTATATTTATATGGTTAGAAATCTTAAAAATAATTTCCTACATTTGTTTTGTGTTTTTAAATATTATTATGAAATAATATTAATTTCTACATAAAACAGACAGTTTAATTATTGACAATGCTTAATTATTATCATGTCTAGTAACTCACTAACTTATGGAAGTACTATTGGTACTTGATGTATAATAAATAATTAATAACTAATTATTATTGTACCACTAGTACTAGATTTTAATGAATATTTATACGTTTTATATTTAAATTTTTGTTAAAATGCTTGAATTAGAAGTTGAAGTTTAAAATTAATTAATGGAGGTCTCCAAACCGTCCAGTCGATTGTTTAAAAATACAATTAATAATAGTGAATATACCTACTACCTAGTGTTAAAGTTAAAACTATTTTCAATAATGTAACATTTTGATTGCATAATATTCGTTGTAAATTATATCCGAATAGCACAAATAGGTACTTAAATAACCGGACTAGTTATACATTTGTATAATACTTGATATTAAAAAAAAATTAATTTATTATGCAAGTATTATAATGTTAAAACGTATTTAGGTACCTATTATTCTTGTATGTCTATAGGTAACTATTGTATTCTTTCAATGAAAATTTAAATCCGATAAAAATTTAGTGAAATATCGTTAGGTATAATAACGTTTGCGTTGAAAAGTAGTCATTCCGTGACAAGCAACTTTTCTATTAATTCTCGATAGACATTAACAATATGTTAGAGTCTTACATTTAATTAAAATATATGTTAATATTAAATTTAATAAATATACATTTACTATTTGGTTATCTAGGATGGTACCTGTAGCATATATGTAAATAACGATAATATTGACTACCAATTATGGAGCACAAAGATCAAAGCAAATACGGTCATCCGTACAAAAATTATAACTTAGGGAGTAGATATGGGACGCAAAAAGTGGACAGTGTCAATTATCAAAACCGTCAAGAACAGATAGGAAGAAAACATTTTGGATTCAAGCATCTGGAAGAGTTGAGCGACAAAGAACCGTCGGATATTGTGTTTGTGATATGTAATCAATCCAACGGTTTCGTAGATTTATTTAAACAAAATAAAGATCCAGATTGGTTGTTCTTACTTATAAAAATCACTGCAAAGATTTGTAACACCGAGTTTATGGCGAGCAAGCGGTCCATATTAACTGAAATATGTTGGAACTCAGTATTTATTGACCATTTGAAGTCGTACGTTCTCACTACTCCAACCGAAGTAAACATAAACAGACGGCTGAACATGGGAGCGTTTTTTGAAAATTGTCTAACAGTCTGCCAGTCTATTACAGATTTATTTCTGAAAACTGCCGCTGAACGTTTAAACAGCTTAATTATTTGTATAAGGATGGCTTTGTCAGACATAAAAAACAATTGTATTGATCTTAAAATAAATGACATCATGTTATTGGAAAAAATAGCAAAAATATTACAACAATTTACAAACCTAAAATTGAACAACGGAACGAAAAATGACAATAAAAACGAACTTCAAAACGCTACTCCACCAGAGGATTTTCGAGTACTGTCTGTTTATCCTACACCATTTGATATAGAACACCAAAGACCTTTTTTACGTCCTAACATTACAAAAGGAGCTTATCAGAGTGTAGAACATTATTTAGACGTACAGTTTCGTCTTTTACATGAAGATTTTATTGCACCGCTTCGCGAAGGGATTAAGTGTTATAAAGAAAATAATAAAAATTGTAACGAAAGACGGCAAAGAATTAATAATATTCGGATATATCGCAATGTTCAATTTAACGACCAAAAAGTTTTTGTACAAGATAAATTAGGATATTTAATAAATTTCAATAAAAACAATAAATTGAAAATCAACTGGGACATCTCTAAACGGTTAATGTATGGATCGTTATTGTTATTTACTATGAATGAATTTAATGATTTTTTTATCGGTATTGTATTGGGTCGTGATAAAAAATATTTGGCAAACGGTCAATTAATTGTAGAATTGATTGACGACGTACAGCCAGACATGCTTACTTCATCGTTCACCATGGCCGAGAGTGAAGTGTATTTTGAACCTTATAAATGTGCCATGCAAGTTCTCCAGAACTTGAACGGTAATAATTTCCCCATGGAAAAATATATTGTTTCAGCCAGTAATAAAGTCGAAAATCCTAATTACTTAAAATCTTTACCGGAAAAAACGTTCAATTTCAATGGCGAGTTTAATGTTTTAAACGATAATGAATGGCCTGCACAAGAAAAATTCGGACTAGACGAAATGCAATATAAAGCCTTCAAAGCAGCATTAACGAATGAGTTGACGGTCATACAAGGTCCACCTGGTACTGGGAAAACATTTATTGGGTTGATGATAATCGAAACAATTATTAAAAATTTGTACCATTTCCATGTGCCAAACAGATTAAAAAATCCGATATTAGTTGTATGCTATACCAATCACGCCTTAGATCAATTTATGGAAGGTATAATAAAATTCACTAAAAATGTCGTTAGAATTGGTGGCCAGACAAAATCAGATATTGTAAAAGACTATACTTTAAAGAATGTAACGAAATACTATAGGAAATCGTCCGATGTATTCAAAACCATTAGGAGTGCAACTGAAATAATTAAAACTATGGAACATGAAATAACGTATCTTAAAAATTGTAAAGAATTTATTTCTCAAAATGCTGGTATTTTAGAATTATCCTTATTGAAAAATGGAATGCCAATAATATATCAAAATTTCTTTTCTAGTCCAATAAAGTATATTTGTTGGCTATTTTGTGATAACGAGTACTTTGATTTTGATCCAATTGACTTGATTCAGAACGTAGAATTGAATACTGAACATTGTCACTCTGAAAAAATTTTAGAGGTTAATAATATTAATGACACAGAAGATGAAAATTTGCACTATGAAAATGATGACCCGGACATGGTTTTTAAACACCAGGATATTGTTATTTACAGTCTTACTTTAAAATCTGTAAAAGATATCTGTGAAAGAACTATTAACATGCTAAATGACTTAAAACCAAAAAGAATGAAACGTCAGTATAATGTTCGTTATTACTCTAAGAATAATGATTACAATCAAAATTACCAGGAATTAGAAACTTTTTGTTATAGAATGGAAAGAATACACAATTATATTAAGCAGATGTTATCCTTAGCTGATTATAATATTAAATCAGACTTCTGGAGCACGATTCCGGCAGATCTTTTTAAACTAAAATTGAGAGATAGATGGTTATTATATTTGCACTGGGTGGATATTACTAAAAATATGTTTGATCCTAAAATACAAAGTCTCGAAAAAAACTATTATAATCAGCACAAACAATATTCAGAATTGAAGGAATTGGAAAATATTGAAATCTTAAGAAATAAACACGTTGTTGCGATGACTACAACTGGAGCATCAAAGCATAGAGTATTGCTTGAAGGACTGCAATCTCCGATTGGTAATATATGAAGTTGTCGAATATTTTAAATTAAAGGGTTAAATATTTCATAATATTTTTTAGTGGTTATTGAAGAAGCAGCCGAAGTGTTAGAGGCACACATCATTGCATCTCTTACTAGACATTGTCAACATTTAATACTTATAGGTAAAGTATGGAATTATTATACAATATATTACTTTATAAGAGGCACTTAGAATAGATTTAATTTGACTTAATTTCTAACTTGATTTTTTTTATGACTTATAGGTGATCATAAACAGTTACGTCCAAGTACTGCAGTCTATAAACTGGCAAAAGAATTCCACTTCGACATTTCCTTGTTTGAACGTATGGTCAATAGTGATGTACCATACTATGCATTAAACGAACAGCATAGAATGCGACCAGAAGTGTCGTCCCTAATAACGCCAGTTATTTATCCAAACTTGTTAAACCATAGTTCAGTACTAAATAGACCGCATATACGTGGTGTTACTAAAGACATATTTTTTATCAACCATACTAACTTTGAAACTGAGGTAATTTTAAATTTTACTGCTTAACGTACGAGTTTAAGAATGTTATATTGATTAATTGTTATCATTCTACCTCATGCATCTAGTCTATAATTATAATTTGTATAATATACTCCTAGGTCGAAGAAATAACCAGCAAGAGTAATGACCACGAAGCATCTTTTTTAATTATGTTTGCTAGGCATTTAATATTACAAGACTATAGGCCCGACCAAGTGACTATTTTGACTACTTATAGTGGACAAATGTTTAAACTACGTTCTGTAAGTCAAATAAGTAATAACTACACAGTGTTCACTGAATACTGATATATGTTTCATATTTTAATTATTGTGATAATATTCTAAATTTATAAAAAAACATTCATTTTACAATGTATAATGCTCATGTGCAGTGCTGGATCTTGAGGAGGGGGCAAGTAAGAAACCTAGATGTAAGGGCATTACATTTATGAAAAAATAAAAAAAGCCAATAATGTAATTAAAACTAAGTAAAGAAATATAACACTGAATACATTTGAATTTCCTACAAGAACAAAAAGTCGTTCCGCTATATAGTAGGTGTACTCGACATGTATTTCGTATTTCCGTACTTAACTGTAATGGATTTGTTAAATTTGAATTCAATAACACCTAAATCATAGAATAGATACGAAAACATATTCTAAGCGCAGATGGTTTGTCACCCTAAATATTTATTAGGATATTTTATTTTATAATAATTTTTGCTATTAGTAACTTATATGGAGGTATATTATTAATATGTATTACGGCAGACAGAACTATAATTTTTACCAAAAAAAAAATGACATAGTAGTTAAAATATTATTTTTTATAATTTTAATACCTAGCTACTAGACTCATAAGTCATAAGTCAATACCGACGAGCCGTAGAATAGTATGAATATGTTCGAGAGATATTAAATAGCTTAAAAATAATTATAACACTTTGAAAATAGTATTGTGCATAGTAAATAAAAATATGCGTAGTGGCAAAAAGTCTCAAGTCCCATTAATAATATTTTTGCGCTAGGGCACCGAGCAAATCATGCATTGCTCTAGGGTGGCATACAATTTTAAAGAAATTGACGGCGGAAAAATTAAATAAATATCGGTAAAGAAGAGTGGAATTAAAATGTTCGTTTTCGGACGTAGAATATCTAACGACGGGCCTGAGTATGATACTGTATAAATCAATACCTAGGGAGATTTAAACATATATAATATATAAAATATACTTATTAATTTATGTTTTAAAGTATTTTAATCTTGAGGAAGTGCGTGCATCTATATTACGGGCGCTCTGCATTTTGAGTAGACCTATCGGCTATCGCCATGTCACACAAGCTTTATAAGTTATTTAAACTATTCCATTTTATTATAATGAAAGATTTTTAACACAATTCTTAATACCTATAGCGTTTATTATTATAAGTAATTTAAATCAATAAATTTAAACGTATTCTATGAAAACAAAGAGAGACATAGGGTTAATTGAAGAATATTTTTTAATGGCTGAAATAAAGTAAATTTAAAGTTTGTTAATATTTTTATTTTCAGTTACAAAAACAATATTCAAATTTAGATGGTATGAAAATTCAAGTCGTTGATAATTATCAAGGCGAAGAAAGTGATATTATATTGCTTTCGTTAGTTAGAAGTAATGAAAACGGTAATGTGGGGTTTTTGAAAACCGAAAATAGAATATGTGTTGCTCTATCTAGAGCAAGGGATGGTTTATACATAATGGGAAATATGGAAAACCTTTACAATTCGGGTAATTTATGGAAAGAAATAAAACAAAAATTAGTGGATCAAGATGCGTATGGTAAATAACAAAATATAATATACTTGCATTTTAAAATGTTTTGTTATAAAATATAATAGATCTACTTAATCTCATATTTAAATTTTGCACACAATATTATATATTTATTAACAGGCAATGAGTTAACTTTGAAATGTGAAGTTCATCGTGATACCATGACAAAAGTTTCAAAATGTGAGGATTTTAAACCAATTTCAGAAGGTGGTTGTACTTCGTTGTGCAATGATTTGATGAAATGTGGTCATTACTGTTCAAGCGTATGTCACGTCTATGATCGCGAACACAAAAAAATCATAATATGCCAACAACCGTGTAATAGGTAAATGTATATTATAATAATATTAATAAGATATGTATCGGGGGCTTAAAATTGACATATACCTACGTTTTAACGGTTTCGGTTTTACGAACGAATTTTTAACATTGTTTGATTTTGGTTTTAAGAAGTTATTAACATATTTTGTTTTGGATGTTCGTTAATTCATTCTCTTTAATATATGTTTAAGAATATTTTAGGGCATAAATTAAAGCTATGTATGTTTTAACATTTTTATGGAATTATTTCCCTATAGTCCTATAGAGAATTATATAATTTAATTGTAAATATGGGCGGTCGGTAATTGGGCCACATTTTATCTACCTGCTTTGTAATTAATATTTGTTTACTACCCGGAGATTGGGCCACAAATGTATAATACAAAAATATACGAACATATAACGTTATTAACTATTCTTTTTCTAATACATAAAATACAATTATTTTTTTAAATAACACTATCAAATTTCAAAAATTGAATATAAAACAAGGTCTATACAATTAGTCAAATAATTAAAAAAATTTTTTTCTAATACATAAAAATACAATAATTATTATTTTAAATAATACAATACATTTCAAATCTGTTTTTTCCCATCTTCGTATTTTTAATTTCATAAAGAATATAATTTTTACTTTTATTTAATTAAAGTTCGTCTCCTGGTTCTTAATATCCCTGTGCTTCTAGTTTTAATATAAACTTCTGATTGAACTCCCAATAAAACATTAAACAATTATGAATATTAGGATATTATGGAATATTGAAATTATTTTTGAAATGCAAATGAAAAGACTCGACGGCATTTGTAGCGATGTTTTATATTCTTTATAAATTACGCTTTTGGCTATTTTTATCCATTTCATTTGATGGCAGCCCCTGATAATTCTATATTATTTAATATTGGATAATTTATTACCTTTTGATAAGGCACGTGGTCGCTTCGGGTAAAGTTTTGTGTTCCAATATTGAGCGCAATAATATAATGATGACTGAGGAACAATGATTGAAATCAATATCGATTTTAACAGTCTTAGTTTGGATTTTTCAGTGTGTTAGAAAAAGAAAAACCCAAGGTTATAACTGGTTTCGAGCCCTGAATTTATGTGAAATGTCTGATTAATAATGTGACAACTGAAAATAATGTGTTCCCATAATATTTTCGAATCTGTATCTTTTCTTAATAATTTAAATTTCTAACTATAAAATACTAAATTTCAATACAAATTAAATATAATATTTATTTAGTTTTTGTACCTACTTACATAGAAAATTTATAGTAGTTAAGACTTTAACGTTTATTACTTATCTACCATTACTGTAGAAATACAGCTGTTAATGGTCTAGTAAATATAATTGTGAGCGTGTAAGGTTAAGTAAAGTACGTTAGGTTGAATAACTTCTGGGCAGGACAGCGTGCTGGTATTAATACAATAAGTCAATGGTTTTGTCAATGTTTAACATCTATTGTAATACGGATAATTCAAATTATCGTAATTAAATGTAATCATGCATGTAATAGATTATTGATTTTATCATTGTTTGATATATTAAACATTTTAAATGTAGGTACCTATACAATTTGATATCTTATAGGGTTTGTGAAAATAATCATCCTTGTGAAAAAAAGTGCGCTGCAAACTGTGGAGAATGTATGGTGCCTATGGTTAAGACACTACCGTGTGGTCATCAAACCACACAGCCTTGTATTGTTGACTCTAATGAATTCAAATGCGAAGAAAAGGTTTGTCCACATATTTTATTGCAAAATTATCGTTAATAGATTGGTAGATATAGTTGAGAATTATAGTGGTTGTCATCGAAAACATTATGTATGCCTCATGGTCTGATATTATCATTACAAACACTACAAACCGTTGGCCGTAAACACTTCACAGATTATACGTATTTTAAAAACGATTATTTCTAAATTAAAATCGTTTATGCTTTTGAACAGGTGGAAGTATTGTTGGAAACGTGTGGGCATAAAACAATCAAAAAGTGTTACGAAAAAAAACCCAAGTGTACAACTAAATGTACTGATCGATTACAATGTGGACATGCATGTGTGCTTAATTGTCATAAGGATAATGACCCGACACACGAAAAAGTAAATCATTATTATTTCTAATAAGTAATATTACTAATAACAATATTATACACAATTTGTACTCTCTGTGTTTAATCTTTATATTATCTCGCAAAAATTATTTTTAGTATATATGCTCGAAACAATGTTCAAAACTGAATATACACTGTTCTCAAGATCACAAATGTCGTAAAAAATGTTACGAAAAATGTTCAAATTGTCTAATAAAAGTTGACAAAATACTGGAATGCGGGCATATGAAAAAGTCTGTAAATTGTAGCGATGACATAAAAAATATCCAGTGCTCGAAACACCTCCCGTGTAATCGCATATTACTATGTGGTCACAAGTGTCGACAAATGTGTTATGAGAAATGCAAGGAATGCAAAGTTATCGTAAGTTGCTATACGGTGATATGCACTAAACGCAATAATTAAACTTTTATAATATAATAATAGTTTACTGCCAATATAATATTTTACAAAAAGATAACAAAGACTAAAACATTTTTTAATAATAATGATTCTTTTTTTTTAGATTACAAAAACACACTCAAAATGCGGCCATACTAGTAAAATAGAATGCCAAATAAATCCCGAAAGAAATGTCATCTGTCTTAGAAAATGCACGCGTACAATGAGCTGTGGACATAAATGCAAGTACAGATGTGGAAACGATTGCGACCCCAAAAAATGTAAAGAACTGATATCGAAAGAGGGGAAGCTCGCATGCGGCCACAGTAAAATGTGGGTTTATTGTTGTGACGCGGATAAAGGTAACTTATATTATGTTATATTGGTAATACATTTACTAAACTCCAAATTGAAGCAGAAAACAATGAAATAATTTATTTTTCAAAATCAATTAATACAAATAAACAAATGATAATTTATCAACATGAAAAATATAAATAAAAATAATATAGGCGGAACTATGGCCTAGCCACCCGGAGCTTGGCCCAGACTAATCAAACACGTGTATATTATGTTTGAATGTTTTATATTATATACTGACATTAGTGACTAAACTTTTATTTTACGTGACGATAACCGGATAATGGGCTTAGGTATACGTGAATTTCAGTACCTATACTATCTCCAATGGTCAGGAACTCACGGGGGAGAATATATTTTGTTGAAAAAAAATACAGATAAATAAAAACAAGTTAAAACATTTTGTTTTCAAAAACATTTTATTATTGTGCAGTAGAAAATGTTATTTAGTGCAATAGTGTAATACTAAAATATAGCTCAAGCCTTAAAGTTTTAAACTTTAAACATTGAATAAATTAGATTGTTGTCTGTCTTAGGTATATAAACGTAATAATTGGTGCATGAATATTCAATATTATTATCTACATTTTCGTACACTTGTAAAATTGACGTTTTTTTAAAAAAAATTGTTATATTATTTACTGCATGGGCTTCCACAATAAAAAAAAAATGTTTGTAAATTAAGTCGTTGTTTAAAAATATTGTTATAAAAATGATAAGTTTAATATTAAATTAATAAAAATAAAAATTTAGTCTGTGTGTAAGAAAAAACAATAATCAAAATAAATTCCTAGAGAGAGTCCTAGAGATGTCCATGATAAAATTACGAAAGGTTGAAGAATTTAGTCTATAAGAGCCATCGAAGGTGGCCGGTCTGATAGGTGTCAACCATCCATAAATGGTTTTCTTGTCTTCATATATAGAGTGATTCATCAAAGCATCAAGCGCGCTCGTCCCCATTTTAACCTTAGAGTTGAAACTATGAATTTATTTGAATTACGATTTTATGAACTTATAAGATACTTAATGGTTATACATTTTTGAAATTAGAACCACTATTTTAAACTAGAAATAATTTTTAAGCAGATGATTTTATTGAAGATATTGATAAATTTAAATCGAAGTTTGAACAAATAGTTTCTAAGTTTTTTAACTTTATGTACTATATTAAAATCTAAGGATAATAGTCTATAACTATAGGGTTAGTGTATGTGATGGCAAACTGACTTTTATCTTCTTCTGTAATGTTAGTTTTTTTCTAAGTGTATTTGATTATTATCGTTATGGTTACACGGCGTTATGGATAGGCAATTTAGCTATACCTCTGTCGTGGTTCTATTGATTGTCCGGTATCTCTCGTGTTGGACTTATTGTTCAACATTAAAATACGACATATAAATATAATAATCATAAAATAAAAAGTAATCGGATAAGTGGATGTCGCTCTGCTCTACAGTAGGTTACAAGTGGGACAATGTATAATGGATTGTATTAAACTTGAATTCAATGATATAATATCATTGTATAAGAAAAACGATTCTGAGCAAAGACGGTTTATCAGTCTGGATTTTTTAAATTTTAATATTTATTATAATAGCCTTTAAGTTGAATTAATATTATAATATTATAATTTTTTATTCGTTGCTACGGAGATAAACAAATCGTTAGAAATTTATTAAAATCCTATTTTAAATCTCACGAATTCACTCGAGCTCACCACGGTATCTGTGTACCTACCACCCTATTTATTTGCAACAGCAACAGCAGCATAATGCCCTTCATAACTTGAGAAGCCGCCTCCCCACTGCCGATAATACCGATCTACGACGACCTTTCCGGGGTTTTTCTGCTGCTGCTGACTTTGCTTGGATCGTAGTCGTTGCTGGCTCCAACCCGTCACCATCACTTTTAGTCGTGCTTTCGGCTGCCTCGTCCGGAACCAATTCGTTATCATCGGCTAGTACATCTAATAACTGGATTCGAACCGGTGTCACGTGAACATTAAGTTGTTCAGTCACCGAACTTTTGACTTTTGGCGTCGACATCTCAATTGCAGAAGACTTGCATGGCTGCAGTTGTGTTTCCTCTACAACATGTTGTGTAACTGGCGAGAGGTGTTCCAGAAAACATTTAGAAAATCGTCTGCAGTCATGTCCGAGAATAGTTTTTCACATCTTTGGAATTTTTCTGACAGTATTGGTCTGTTGATCTGAACGTCCGGCTCACAATCTCCGCCTAATCCGCCGAAGTCAATATCGTCGTCGTCGGTTGTTGGTCGCGGAACTCACTAATAGCACATACAAATTTTGGCCTCACGGTCAGTGTAGGGTCGTCCACCGTGTATGCGTCATCTTTCGCCGTGCATGCATCGTCGTCAGCTATGTATGGGTTGTCTTTCGATGAATAATTGCACTCGCTAAGGGTGTGGAATTCGCACTCCTGCAAGCTTCCAACAGAATGTTCGTCAATCGGGCACAAGGATAGTGGTGATAAATTTAACGACCTCTGATCGGCCTCTGCCTGCAAGTTTTCGGTCAATGTCGATGTCGTCGTCAACGGTTGTTGGTCACAGACAATTTTCGGCATCACGGTCAGTTTATTATGTATAGACGTAATCCGCTATGGTTGTGGTACTGACAGTTTTACAAACTCCCAACAGCCGGACTATTCAATCGCTCTGACGTAGTAACGTTTTGTAAAAATTTTTATTTTTTTTTTTTTTTATGAGATTGACTACTTCCTCAACGTTTTTATACCTTACGCAAGGTTAGAAAAATCATTTAACTATAAGATATAAGTAAATAAATTCAGAAATTGATTATTAGACATATATTTATGTTAAAGAAAAATACTGTAATTCGAGAAATGGTTCGTCACGAAATATAAACTAATTCAAAATGTGTGATCGGACGTATAAATAAACATTCAAACGAATATCTCCATGACAACAAAATAATATAATATTGTTCAAAATTGAAAATATAATATACGGCCAGTTTATTTCTAAAGACATTACATATATTATGTACATTTAAACATTATTCATGTTAACTTGTATTGTACAGGTAATGTAAGCGGAATATTTAAAAGCACCATTATCGCGTGTCACAATTATTTGTTTCTTATCACTTAGAATAATCCAAATATTTGAGCCTTGAGGACTTAAAATAATATTATACTCTAATATGGAATTCAGACTTATAATAAATGTATTGACACTCGATCGAGTACCAGTCAGCTTGCAAGAATATTTTCAAAATATTTAGATTCATTCCATGGTATTCGCATACCCCAAACATATTCAAACCGTATATATGTTGGTATTCAGTATTGACTAGGTAATAATAACATTTGGTAATATTATATAAAATAATATTATAATTTATAAAATATAAAATTAGTTTTTGTCAAGAATTAGTTCAACCTGCAGTACTACTGATAGAAAAATAAATTACTTACAGCGAAATACCATATAGATACCAATATATACCTATAATGAAATATTAAAATATGTTTAGGCTGACAGAGCGTTTTAAAACAATGATTTATAATTAAATTTAAATTTAACACATCCATTACAACGGTGACTAACTCAATAGCGATGTAGGCAGTATAGGTGAACTAGAAACCTACTATGTATATTGTATAATAATATAGCATAGTGAGTTCCCCGTAAAATATATAAATTTTTACAATAATTATGAACAATAATATAAAAGTGAGTTATTAGTATATATTATTTTATTTTATTTTTTATTTTTATTTATTCTTTAAGAAGATAATAGGCCCCACTGAACATGTATAATGTCAAACGAAGATCTCCTGACAACAAAATAATATAATATTGTTCAAAATTGAAAATATAATATACGGCCAGTTTATTTCAAAAGACATTACATATATGTACATTATACATACATAAATATATTTAAAGATACTAAAAACGAAATTGCGCGTTAGATTATCAAAAGATCTTTGAACTGTATTTATTTTTAGAATATTTAAAATATCACACTCTAATACACTATACGTATGACCTTTATCATATCCTCTCGTTTTACTTGGAAAGATGTCTAGTTTAATAAAAATGTCTAGTTCCGCCTATTCAGTATTGAAGCTAAACGAATTAAACTGTATAACATCGGGTATGTGTACGTAAACAAACAAAGAAATTATAAACTTAAAGATTACGAGCAGCGAACAACTGTCAACTCTAGTCGTCCAAAGCGTAAGCAAATAATAATAATAATAATAGTAATAGGTATTCGCAGATATTATCACGTATTCAGGATGACCGTGATGAGTTATATGCAGGTTACGTAGTTATATATTATATTATATTTGAGTCGCGTCTCGTGGATGTCCGATCAGATCAAAATAACATCAGTCATCTACTACTTTTGTAAAAAAAAAAATTATTATTTTAAATAATCGTTACTGGTTAACTACATGTTGCTCGTGGACGTATCACAGTATCACACGTACAGAGAACTTAATAAGTGCCTATAGATCTCGGGGGTCCATCGTCAGAAATGCCCGATGACGGTTTAACCTGTCGTGATCGCGGAAGACTAACTGATCGACGGTCACAGTTAGCAGTGTAAGTCGAGTACCTACTCAAATTGTATATATATAAGAATGTTTACTTGCTCCCCGCTGATTGCTAGTATCCACGTACGAAAACAGTTCTTTAAAAATCGAAACTCATCTTTATAAATAAATAATAATAACATTACAAACTGTACATGTCCTATAATAACAGACCATATAAGATTTTCTTGTTTATACCTATAAATCATTATAAGCACCCACCTCCTACCACGCTGGCAAAATCTATTTGGCTGTGTACCCTACTGCACAAAGCGAATGTATATTGTAAGTAAAATCATTGATTACTATATAGAATTTATAATCAATGTTAAAATATATATCTGTAAGGTTTGGCAATTTAAATAACAGATGAAATGGATAATTTTAATAGTGCGATCCCCATCTCATCCGGTTGTCTCATCGAATTTGGTTTGTCGTCTGTGAGGCGCGTAGGTATAGGATAGAAATTTGAACATATAGAATGACAGTGAGATATCGATCGAATTAATGACGTCAAAGTAGTGTAGTGGCAATAACCACACATCGGAAGTCCAACGTATATATATCATGACGTTTGTTGTACGTGCGTAGACAAGCGTCAATTTGCAGTATAATTAAATGTCATGTATCAGTGTGTCTCCCTCCACCATATCCCAGTATTGTGTTTTTTTTACATGCGAGAGGTATCCAATGACCTTTTATATTGATACCCATTACCTAGATAATAATATTTATGCAATTCTGTATAGAAATGTTTGATAATTAGCGTGAAGAAAAATATTAAAGGGTTATTCGATTTTCCTATTATGACGCCATGACGGGTTCGTTGTGGTAATAAATGAGTAATATATAATTTAAAACTCGTAAGTCCCTTATAATTCATATTCTGAACCTCTCGGAGGTTTATAAAACTCTTGACAAAAATGTATTCACGTGTGTCGATTTTGTGAACACTCATATTATTTTGTTAACATTTTATTATATCAGTATAGGTACAGTAACACATTATAATTCATAAAACTGTGAATACATTAGTATTGTTTCTGAAAACCACTTGAAAGCTTAAATCGTACTTCCTATATAAATAATACTCCATGTTAATGACCATTTATTCAATAGTTTTTTTATAAACGACTTTTAACTGGAAATGAATGTTTATATAAAAAAATTATCGAAAGTATGTATTTTTTACAGATTTTGGTAAAATACTTTTAAAAAGGATTTGAAATAAATACACGAATACTTTTTCAAAAATAGTATTCCGAATAAAGTATTTAAAATATTTTTTATTCTAAATATTAAAAAATGATACTTTTCTTAGAGAAATTAAAGCCAAACATTTTTTTTTTGAAATTATAAAATTATAAAGAGTCAATGACATAATACCTTATGGCTTATAATAATATGTACATAAATGTAATGCTGATGTTAATTTTTCAGTCTTGTAAAGTATTTAAGTAAATGTATTTAAATATTTTTATAGTATTTGGAATACTTTTTAAATACTTTTTGAATTAAGCATTTGGAAAGTATTTTAAATACTGTATTGGACGTATTTTTTATTTTAAATTCAAACACTTTTATAGTTTTATGTAAATAATTTAAAAATTCAAAATAATTATTATATTATTTTATTTATAATATTTGTTCACTCGTAAAATATGTTGAGAGCTCCTATTTCCGATGTCTCGTTTATGATCATTAGTTATTACAAATAATATACCGACTTCTGAGACCATTTCTAGAGGTCATCTATAGGAGCCCAGTGCACTTATTAATCAATTTAAATTAATTTTGATTAAATTAATAATTTCTTAACTAATTAAATTAATTCCTGATTTTATTAATAACTGTTTAATTACCTAACAATTAAATATTTCAAAATTATTATTATTTATTTTCCTTTTTCAGAGGTACAAAACGTTCTAATAATACCTAGTTGAATGTAACATTACACTATTTTAAATTAGTAATCACAAAATTAATTTTGCAAACCTACTTAAATTAAGTAACATTAAAAAAGTATTTAAAAAATTCATGCCAAGTATTTGTATTTGTTCTTAAATACTTTCTGAATGGATGTGTTAGTACCTATATTTAAATACAATTTTAAAAGTATCTTTTACACAACTTTAATTTTGTTTCTAAAATATCTATCTACTATGTTATGTTTAATATTAATCTAATCGTATTTTTATTTGCATAAGTATTTTACTATAAAACAAACTCCATATACCAGTTACGAGCTTTGAGCTCAGTTGGTATTCGTATCAGCTATTATATTAATATAACTCATTGTTATTTTTTAATTGTAATTGATTTGGTTGAATACATAAATAAATATAATCACTAATATATGCATATAGCTACGTAGGTATTTCATACGTTATTCAAATAAAAAATTACGTGTACTTAATAAATATTGAATGCATGCGTCCTCAATATCTCCTTCGGAAGTTAAACAAAATAAACTTTCACAAATTGTTTTTCTATACGAAGTAAAAATGTAGACTTGTGGCCGCATTGGCTTGGCGCCATTGTATTTTCATTTTTCATTTAGCTTAAGTTCATTTTTAGAAATTCAGCGTCACATCCTACTTTCAATAATAAATCAGTACCTACCTTTTTGTACGTTTACACATAGTTTTTTACTATTATTTTTTTTTTTTAGAATTTGATGGTAACAGTCAGTACGTTCTCGACAGGTGCAGAGAACCTTGTTTGAAAATGTTATTATGTGGTGATTTGTGTTCTGGTACTTGTGGAAAATGTAAACAAGGCCGACTGCACGTACCGTGTGAAGAAATGTGTAACAAGATCAATCCTTGCAATCACACGTGCGTGTATACTGTTCAATTTTATGATATTTATTCACTATATATTTACATATTAATCATAAAATCGTATACGATTTAACTTATAATTCTCATTTTTTCTGGTTGTTTACATATTATATTTAGATGTAATTATCCGTGCAAAGAAGCGTGTCCTCCATGCGGAAAAAAATGTACTTACTCTTGTACACACTCTAGATGTCCACTTCCGTGTAGTGCTCCGTGCGTTCCATGTCAGGTATAGTCAACGAGGTTCATCTCAGTACCTATATTATATACGTTTTTTTACAGCAAAATTTATACGTATTGTTCTGTCTTATACAATATTATATAGTTATAAAAATAAAATATAAAATACTAGCTGATCCCGCGCGCACTTCGTTGCCAGTAAAAAATAACAACTCTTGAAAAAATTAGATTTTATGCATGTTTGTACCTAGATAATCTGTGCTTATATATTCTGCTCGATAAACCAATAAAAAAAAAAAAACTATTTCTACTAATTGTATCTCAAATAACCAATAATAGCAAACATTTATAAACAAACATTTCCATCTTAAATCTCAAAATTTCAGTTTGACCACCTCCTTGGCCTCCTACTGGTCGTAGCGTGATGTTATATAGCCTATGGCCTTCCTCGATAAATGGAATATCTACCACAAAAATAATTTTTCAATTCGAATCAGTAGTTTCTTAGATAAGCGCATTAAAAAAAACAGAATTTTCAGATTTATAATATTAGTATAATATAGATAACTTCAAACTAAATATAAAAAATTAATTTTTCCATGTAACTTCTTTTGCTATATTTCATCACGCATAATACGGTTGGATCCCGTCGTGTTTTCTCGTTATCTCGCTATTGTCAGCTATATATCCTTATAACGTATGAGCTACATGATACTAGGCAGAGAAAAACACCCTCGTGTGTAATGTGTATAGACCTATATAATATAAGTGTTACATATAACGTTCGATAATATAATATTATACAAACTCATCGAAAATTGTTGTATTATTATTATTATTATTGATATTATTATTTCTTACCAGGAATCGTGTGTTTGGAAGTGTAAACATTTCAAGTGCACCAAAGTATGCAGCGATGATTGTGATCGGCCGCCTTGCTATGCACCGTGTCAAAAGAAATTAAAATGCGAACACAAGTGCATTGGATTTTGTGGCGAAACATGCCCTCCTCTTTGTCGCATATGCGACGAAGCCGAAGTAACAAATATTATATTTGGATATGAAGACGAACCAGACGCAAGGTATGTTAATATTATAATTATACATTGATAGGAAATTATATAAACGTGCATAGGTACATAGTTTAAAATGAATTAATGTGATTACGTTGTAAAAACATAATCTGTGTACTCGCTAAATTGACACTCCGAAGTTTAAGATGGGCTGGGAAGTCGATGATGATCACATGCACGGCAGTGAGGTCTTAAGTTACCATTACACTATCGGCAGTAAACTGTGTGGTTATAGCCTGTTGGCTGTTATAACAATATTCCAAACTGCTCCGCCCTGGGGTAGGTGGTTATTAATGCATAATGAGTAATGACTCTAGTGAAATCATATTTTAACCTAAACAATATTATTTAATTTGGTGAATAACAATCAATTTCTGAACACGAACCACATAGTTATACATAGCATATAATTATAGTACCTTTATATATTATTTTTATCATAAATTTCATGTCATCGGCTATACTATATATTATGATTTATGTGCGCATAACATAATATATTTGTCATGCAGGTACGTTTATCTGGAGGACTGTAAACACACGGTCGAGTCCAAAGGCCTGGAACAGTGGATAAATCAGAACAACGAAGAGATAGCCCTGAAACAGTGTCCTGTGTGCAAGATGCCCATTCTGAAAACGCTGAGGTTCAAGAACCACGTGAAAGCTGTGCAGAAGGACATCTGCGAGATCGTGACCAAACTGTCCGGTGGCCGCGATCAGCAGTCGGCCGTTGGCCAGAAAGAGAAGGCCCTCAAGCGGTCAGTAAGGCAATTGAACCGTTCGTTCAGGGACATCGAGCAGACGAGCCCACGGTTCAAGGACGTGAAAAACCTGTGGGCCTACCCGTCAGACCAACTGTTGCGGTGTATGTATAGAATCACGTTCGCCGCCGAGGCCACCGTCGACCTTGACTCGTGGACATCCACCGCCACGCTGGCCGAATCGTTCTTCACGTACGAAAAGCGCATCCGAGACATGGCCGACGGTGGTGCGAAGGACGTCGTGGTCGACCACTTTGTCTGGCTGCTGACCGCGCTGGTTGTCCACGCGGGCCGTCTGTCCAGGCAGCAGACGGCTGACTTAAACATGGAAATGGCCCGCGGCGCCCGGCTGGTGGGCCTGGCCGAGGTGAAGACCGATCCCAATTATGCAGAGGCCGTCGCCAAACAGGCTTCCACTCCTCAGGCCACCACATCGTCCACAGCCCCCGAGAATAAGGTCGGAGATTTGGTGATGGGCGTGGAGGCTCTGTTGACGGCCGTCGGGCCATATCACCAGGACGCGGACAGCGAGGTGCAACGGCTCACTGATCAGGTGCGGGCGGCCATTAAGAGCTTGGTTCCGTTGTCGGAAGCCGAGCGGAAAATGATTCACGCGGCCATGTCGGTTAGCTTCCACGGGCGGGGAAGGTCTCAAGGCCACTGGCTCAAGTGCACCAACGGTCACACATACTGCGTGACCGAGTGCGGTGGCCCAATGCAGCGGGCCAAGTGTCCGGAGTGCAAGGTGGATATCGGTGGAGAAAATCACAGGTATGCCAATGGCACGACGGTGGCGACGGAGATGGACGGCGCGGCACATGTAGCATGGAGCGCAGCCAACAACATGAACAATTTTGTCTTTGACTGAAACGTTTTTATCTTCATAACACCCACTTGATTATTCATAATTACTTATATAATATTATTATGTGGGTATACAATAATAATATATTAAATTACAATTATGAGAAATATTATAAATACATTACACTTTTAACTTGGACGTGTTAAACATTTTTACTTTATTATATTATTAATTTCATTAAATAAAACATTTCATTAATTAATTACTACGTGTTATATTATTATCATAGTTTGATATGCCAAACGGTGTTCTTAAAATACCGAAAAAACGATCCATCGACATTGCTGCCCCTAAATTGCCTATCCATGACACCGTGTTCCAAGGGTGTATATTGTTAATATCATGTCGGCGCTACAAATGTGCAATTATAATATCATAATATACCATATTGCCATCACTATTATTAGGTTTATTATATGTGTGACCTCATTCTAAAAAAATCACTGCAAAACTTAAGTTATTATAGAAATGCATATTATTATTTATATATATAAAATAATGACTCGAGAGAGATTGATTTTAGAGGCTACATATTTTTAACTTTTAAATTAATCATTAATAATTGGTATAAATGATTAGGTCACCTGATGACATCCTAACTATTACACTTGACTGTATGCTTTAGTAGGTACTAAAATAGCGATAGTTGAAAATTAATAAATATTTACCTCATTTAATACTAATATATTAATAAAGAAGGTGGACAAGTGGGTACCGCTCTGCTGTACAGTAGTTGTAATTGAATACAATGATAAACCAGTGTATACGAAAAACGATCCTGAGCGGTTAGCGTAGTCCTTATAATATTGTTATTTTTTATTCGTTGCTATGGTGATAAACAAAGCGTTAGAAATTAAAATCCCATTCTTAGTGGTTTTTCGTAATTTGTCGGTAGTTTTTCTCGACGCTTTCTTAAACTACTTGGATTTTTCAATTTTGACCTCCCAAAAGTACCAACTAGGTTCACTTTTCTATCAGAAAAGATGCTGATCTCGAAAATCGAAGCATGCTTACTATTCAAAATGTTGCTGACAAACAGAAAAAAAAACACACATCATTGTAAAACCAATAAATTCTTTCGCCCCGCTCAGGATCTAAAATAATAATAATAATAAATGTCTGAATAGTTGTAACACAGTATTTTATGGTCGGAAATTATGTACTTTAAATTAATTTTAAA